>NC_057865.1:64673434-65273434 GCF_019393635.1 Dromiciops gliroides
TAGTAAATGTCTGAGGACTGATTTGAACTCAGCTCCTCCCAACTTCAGGGCCAGAGCTCTAGCCGCTGCACCACCCAGCTTCCCCCCACCCTTCCACCCCAGGATCAAACGAGTTAAATACGTAAGGTGTCTTGCAAACTTGTACAAAGGTTGGCCCTTAGTATCATTAGTATTCACGCTGGGAAGGGCAGGTAGGTGTGGAAAGGGGAGCAGATGCCCCCGGAGCTCAGGTGGGGACCGACCCCCCACTCCCCGCAGTTTCCGCGCCGGGGCTGGCGGTCGGGCGGCCCTTCTGCTAGGAACTTGCTTAACTGAGACTCCGAAAGAGGAAGCGCTCAGCTTGGGGCTGCAGTCGACACAGCAAATAAGAGAGGCGATTGCCCAATGACTCCGGGGTGGGGGTGTCGTTTCTCCCCTACTTTCCTTCCCCCTGTCTTTGATCCAGGAGCCCAAAGAGTGGACCAGGCCTGACCGGGAAGCCAAGTGTCCCGGAAAAGGGAACTCTCGAGGCTCGGGGGTCAGCAGCTGCTGGAGCTAAGGGAGGGTCTGACCACCCCCATCACCCCTGAGGGCGGAGAGAGAAGGGGGAAGGGGCAGGAGGAGCTCGCACGCGGGTTGGGGAGGAGCAGTGCAGATACACTGCGCCCCAGAACTACAGAGCCGTCTTCCGAGGGCTCCCCGCGTCCGGACGGCGCCGCCCTCGTCTTTACGCACGTGCGAACTTAGCACTTCCAGTCCCTGACAGCCTCCCGGGGGCGGAGGACGAGGCAGACCGACTTCCTCCCGGAGGACGCCACCCCGTCACCCCCGGGACTGAGCTGCACACCGTACGGCCCCAGCCCGCGGGGAGCCTAGTTGAAGCCTCTCTCCAAACGCCGCGCACCTCCCGGCCCCCGACGGGCCCGTCTGAGCACCCGAGCGACAGCGCGGGAGGCTAGCCAAGGTAATACACAAGCCTCTGTGCGCGGGAGGGCGCGGGGGCCCAGGGGGTCCTAGCTAGGATGCCTCCCCCACCCCCAGACCCGGGGCGACCTTGTGAAGAGGCTCCAGCCCCCTTCTCTTGGAGTGTGGGGGGACCAGGCAGGAGAGGGGAGCCGCCACCAGCGCCCCCAGGCCCCACCTTCCTTAGCGCCCCTTTTTTATAATCCTTTCAGGGGGATTTGCAGGTACAGGGAACTTACTCCTTAAATGGGGCGGGGGTGGTAAGGCAGGAGTTCTTCCGCCATCCTCCCACCCGCTTCAGCTGAAACTCTCCCGGGTGCTGTGTGTGTGCGGGGCCCTGGTCTGTTTCGCCAGATTTGCACCACTTCTTGCCCGGGAAATTGCTAAAAGTTTATTCCAGTTTTTAACACTGAGATGCTGCGTGAAGGCAGACCTGCCGAACCGTCGGAGAACACCATGAGGGAGCCCTAGGCTGGCCTTCTTTCCGATACGGACTGTGTTGGCAATCTTAGCTCGCTGCTGCAATAGATGGGATTCTGAAGAGGGGAGAGAAACGAAAGGGTTCTCTTGCACTTGCGTCCACCCTTGTCATGGACTTTCAGAATTTGCCATACCAAAAAACCCAAATGGCTGCAAAATAAGGACTTGGTCACCTTTCTCCTGCTAGGATTGCTTCTCTGAATACTCTAGGTTTTGTTTTTTGTTTTTTTCTGATGGCCAGTTCCCATGGGTAAATAATATGACGTGTAAAAACTCTTTGCAAACCTCCCATCTTACATAAATGTTAATTACTATTATTGTTGTTGTTAAAACCGTCAGCTTCCCCCCCCCCTCCCCTAAGTGCAAAATAAAAAAGGATGAAATTCAGGAAGTCACTGGCAACAGTTCTGTATTGTTGATGGGAATAAATTACAAGGGTAAATTTTATTTTACCAACCAATCAAGAAACATTTAACACCTTCCATGTTCCAGGCAATCAAGCTAGTGGCTGGGGATAGACAAATAAAAAAGATAGAGCTCCTTCCTTCCACGAGTTTGCTTTTTATAGTGATGTAGGCCAAATTTCTATCAGGAACTGGGGGAAGGTGGCTTAGGGCAAGCTTCCCAGTTGTGTACGGTTGAATTGATAGTCTCCCACTGAAAAGAAGGATTCGGGGGAGACACGTGGCTGTGCTCCTTTAAACGTAGTATGGTGAAGTTGCCTATAATAGATGAACTAGTCGTTCAGAAAACATTAGACTATTAAGAGAATAGTAACGGGGCAGCTAGGTGGCGCAGTGGATAGAGCACCGGCCCTGGAGTCAGGAGGTCCGGAGTTCAAAGCTGACCTCAGACACTTAACACTTACTAGCTGTGTGACCCTGGGCAAGTCACTTAACCCCAATTGCCTCACTAAAAAAAAACAAAACAAAACAAAAAACACACAAACAGGATCAGTAGGATCAAGGGAAAGGAAATGAAATGGGGAAAGGGAAATTATATAAAAAAAGAGAGAGAATAGTAAGATACAGTATAGTATCTTACAGTAGTAAGTACTAAGTACAGTAGTAAGATACTCAGTCCTTACTTCATAGCCATTTGGGTTGATTGGTATAGGAATTTTCAGGTCAGTGCCAAGTGTTCAAAGCAAGACTAAACTTAAATTGGGGGACTCTAGACAAAAATTTTAGACTAGGGCAACTTGTGCCACTTGGGTAAACATCTCTGTTTCTCTGGTAGCTTTACAGTAATGACAAGGATGTTTGAGCAGCACTATAAATTTGGAGTGAATTTCATACTTATGTGGTTTTCAGGGACATATTGCAGCTTTGACAAAAAGGGGAAGCAGGAGATTCATTTATTTAATTTACTTCATTGTTTCAATTAAAATTATTTTTAAGTATTTTCAAAGAAATTAAAAGATCCCATATTATGGCCCCTGGCATTCAAAAAATTCTTGTCCCTGAATACCAAAATATCATATTTCCCTATGGTAAAGAGGCAAGTATACTGAACTGGGGAATAACTAGCAGGGACTCTGGACAAGTCACTTAGCCTTTCTAAGCCTCAGGCTTTGTTTTGTATTTTCAATGTAAAAGGCTAGAGATCCTTAAAGCCTCTTCCAACTCTGATTTTTTACATTTCTTGAATGAATGCTGGCTATATTTAGACTAATATAGAAAGAATTAGTAGTTACTCTACAAACTTATAAATCTTCATGACCTCATTTCAAAAGGAAAAAAATCCAAAGAAAAGCTTACTAATTTATTGATTCATTTGAAGCTCTTTGCTTCTGGGAATTCCAGAGTATTTTGATAAGTATTTATTTAGCCCTCAGAGTTTATAGTATATCTCTGGGCCATGAGCTAGGCAGGCCTCTATGTAAGAGATGTAACTATTGAGATAAAGAATTGACTTACCCAAGGTTTTGTAGAGAACCTGCATGTCTTCTTAGTTAAGGGAGCTTATGGTCACAAAAAATAGATTCTGGGTCTCCAGCATTATTATCTCTCAAGAAACACAATTCTATAATGTAGCTTGTCTTTCACTGACAATTCTGCTTAATCCAAAATTTAATGTTTAACAAGTTTCCTTCCAGTTTATGTAAGTCTTATTAAAATATATTTGTATTTAGGGTGTGTAGTATGTTAAAAGACACCTATTCTGCCTTTACTCGCCCTATTTTTACCTTTGTATTTTTATTTTAATTATTTCTCATTTATGTGTTGGTACATATTTGTTTGCTTCTTGTCTTCCTCGTTAGATTATGAACTCCTCAAGGGCAGGGACTATATACTTTGCCTCTTTTTACATTCTCAGCATCTAGGACAGTTCTTGGTGCTTAGCAGGTAATTAATACGTTTTTATTGTCTGTTTGGTGGCCCAGATATTTATGTTCATGCAATTTTAGGGAAAAAATTGCAAAGTTTATCAAGGCTTAATTCATAATTTGGCATCTTGTGCTTTTTCCTCGAACCACTGTACTTTTATTTTTATTTGTTCTTGTCATTGTTGTTTTTGGAAGCAGTCGGGGTTAAGTGACTTGCCCAGGGTCACATAGCTAATAAGCACATACTTTTTAAAAATGTTGTCACTTTCAATTATTTTCCAGTTTTATTTCAACTTAATTTTGATTTTTTGTACCTAAAACAAATTTTTTGCAGTCCAAAGTGATTTATATATTTTATTATTTAAATTACCAGCATAGGCATTTACATATGGGCAATTATATAAATACCAAAGAATCTTTTTGTTTTTTCCCCTCTCCTGCAACACATTCTTTTCCATGGCTTGGCAGGATTCTAGATTCTTATGGATCATAGGAGTTAGAACTAACCAAAAGTCATTTCATCCAGACTACCTCCCCTACCCTATTCTATAGGTGAGGAAACTGAGGCCCATAGAGTGACCTACCGAAATTACACAGCTAAAAAGAACAAATTCAGCATACAAACCCATAGCCTCCAAATCTGGTGCTTTCTCAGCCATCCCCTTCTCTCCACTGTTCTTACTGCCTCCCCTGGACCTTTATAATAGTGTCTAATTTGTTCTTCCTGACATCTCTCCTCCCTCCAATCCATATTTCACATAGCTGTCAAAATAATCGAATGACCTTGACATTCATCCCCTTGACCTAAAATCTTAAAGGGCTCCCATTCAACAGCATGGGAGCTCCTTGACTTGGCATTTGTCTCCCTACAGCAGGGCAACCTGAGCTTGCCACACTGGACTACTGACTGGTCAGACTTGACCTCCTTTGTGCATTTACTCACTTTCATCGCCCTGTGCTGGAATGAATTCCCTCCCCATCTTTGCCTCTGTCTACCTTTCAACGTCTTTCTCCAGTTCCTATCCAGGTGTCACTGTGAAATCTTCCTTGATTCCTCCCTCTGAAAACATATATTCCCCATCCAGAATTTCCTAGATTAAAGGTGTCTTACCCACTGCCAGCAGGCACTACTCTTTAGGTGGGGTCTGGACCATATTAAAATGTAATTGGGACATGTTTAAGAAAATAAGTTTAAATATAATATAACCTAGATAATGTTAATTTTGAGGGCAGCTAGGTGGCACAGTAGATAAAGCACGGTTCCTGGATTCAGGAGGACCTGAGTTCAAATCCAGCCTCAGACACTTGATACTTACTAGCTGTGTGACCCTGGGCAAGTCACTTAACCTTCATTGCCCCCCCCAAAAGATAATGTTTATTTGTGGGTTTCTAAATCATTATGAACCCTACACGGATTTTTTTCTTTTTGAGTTTGACATCAGTGTCCTAGCAGATACCATCTGGATCTCTACTTTGTCCCTATCACACCTCACCTTCCATTAAATATACCCTTCTTGTCTCTGTATACATCATATTCTTCTACTTTCACTGAGCTTACATTCTTTTTTCTTCTTCTTTTTTTTTTTTTGGTGAGGTAGTTGGGGTTAAGTGACTTGCCCAGGGTCACACAGCTAGTAAGTGTTAAGTGTCTGGGGCCCGATTTGAACTCAGGTCCTCCTGACTCCAGGGCCAGTGCTCTATCCACTGCCCCACCTAGCTGCCCCTGAGCTTACATTCTAATGGAGACAAGTACATTATAAATATATGCAGCATAAATATAAAGTGAATAAATATAACTATATGCAAAGGAATTAGATATAAGGTAGTTTGAGAGGGAGGACAGTAGTAATTAAGGGGATCAAGGATGGCTTCATGCAGAAGATGGAAAGAATCAGATGAGGTGGAGATAAGGAGAGAGTGAATTCCAGGCATAAAGGCTACCCAGTGAAAAGCTGTGGAGATAAAAGATGGAATGTTACTGGGTCCCAGGCTTTAAAAGCTGAAATTAGAAACAATAAATAATGGGAAAGCCATTGAATTGTTGGAGGAGGGGGAGTCATATGGTTGGGTCTGTACTTTTAAAAAGTTACTTTGATGACACGGTGGAGTAGGATAGGCCAGAGAAACTTAACCTGGGAAGCTGTTGCAATAATGTAGGCAAGAAAGGCTTAGAGAGCTTCAACTAAGGTGTTAACTCAGGTGAGTGGAGATAAGGGGCTTTGATGAGAGGAATGTCTTGAAGGTAGAAAAGGCAAAATTTGGTAAATGATGGTATATACTAGATGATAGTGGATAGAGTGCTGGACCTGGAGTCAGGAAGACCTAAGTTCACATCCATCCTTACATGCTTGCTGTGTGACCTTGAGCAAATCACTTAAACTACCTCATTTTCCTCATCTGGAAAATGGGGATGATAATAATAGCACCTAATTTCCAGGGTTGTTGTGAGGATCAAATGAAATAATGTCTGTAAAGTGCTCAGCAAACTTTCTGGCACATAGGCACCATGTAGATTGTAGCTGTCATTATTATTTATTATTATGTAAGCTGAGGGAGAATAAGGTGTTGAAGGTAAGGCCAGTGTTATAAACCTGGGAGACTGTAAAAGGATGGTGCCTCTGAAAGACATTTAGAAGAGGGGAGGTTTGGGGAAGAAAGAAAACATGTTCATTTTGGAACTAAGTTTGAGGTCTCTGGGATATCCAGTTTGAAACATTCCAAAGGCAGCTGGTGATGCAGGACTTTGTCTCAGGGGAGAAACTGGAGCTGGATATATAGGGATATAAGGTTCATTCCAGCCATGGACATGTTGTTCTGTTATCTGATTTCTCAGTCTTCAGAAGCATTTCATTTGCTAGCGTATTTGTGATTTGTTTGCATTGCTTTGCAACATGAGAGCCCTTTTCTTTCTTAATTTTTTTTTTTTAGTGAGGCAATTGGGGTTAAGTGACTTGCCCAAGGTCACACAGCTAGTAAGTGTTAAGTGTCTGAGGCCGGATTTTAACTCTCGTACTCCTGACTCCAGGGCCGGTGCTCTATCCACTGCGCCATCTAGCTGCCCCTATGAGAGCCCTTTTCAAAGGAGACTACTGTATCTGAAAGATAGCTGTTAAATTTTTTGTATTATTGGAAAGGGAGATTAGTCCAAACCTCCCCTTTTTCAGATGAAGAGACTGAAGTGAAATGGCTTGCCAGAGATCATATAGCTAGTAAGTGGAAAAGCTGGGATTTGAACCCAGGTGATCAATTTCCTCCTGCTACTGTTTTTTTTTTTCTTTTTTTTTTTTTTAAGTGAGGCAGTTGGGGTTAAGTGACTTGCCCAGGGTCAGGGCAGCTAGGTGGCACAGCGGATAGAGCACCCACCGGCCCTGGAGTTAGGAGAACCTGAGTTCAAATCCGGCCTCAGACACTTGACACTTACTAGCTGTGTGACCCTGGGCAAGTCACTTAACCCTCATTGTCCTAAAAAAAAAAAAAGTACTGCTATAAATATTTTGGTGTAAATGGGGTCTTTTTTTTTTCAAGTGATCCCCTTGGGATATATGCTTAGTAATTTCTGGGTCAAAGGGAATAGATATTTTAGTCATTCTATTTGCATGGTCCTCAGTTGCTTTCCAAAATAATTGCTCTAATGCATAGCCTTGCCAACAATGTGTTATTGTGTCTATCTTTTCACAACCCCTTCAGCATTGACTTCCTGTCTATGGTCATCTTTGCTTGCCCATTTGCTGGGCATGGGGTAAAATTTCAGGGTTGTTTTGATTTGCATTTTTCTTATTATTAGTGACTTAGAGCATTTATTGTATATGGTTCTTAATAGTTTGCAATTCTTCCTCTGAGAACCGTCTGTCTGTTGGGGAATGGCTTTTGGTCTGAGGTCTTTTTTAGTTATTTGTGGACTTTGGAACATTGGATTTACCTGATGAAGAAAGCCCTGGGATGGGGAAAAAAGTAGGCCCTGGTCTTAGCTCTGCCATTTAATACTTCCTAATAATAAAAGTATTTTCTTATTTTCCAGTTACATGTAAAGATAGTTTTTAACATTTGTTTTTATAAGATTACTAGTTCCAAATTTTTCTCTCTCCCTCCCTCCCCTCCCACCTCTCCAAGACAGCAAACAATCCAATATAGGTTATATATGTACAATCACATTAAACCTATTTCTGCATTAGTCATGTTGTAAAAGACGAATCAGAACAAAAAACATCCGTTACTCTCAACAAGTTGTTATACATCTGTGCCTCAGTTCCCTCTGTAAAGTGGAGATTTTTTAAAGCCTTGCTATGAATGGGAAGGTACAAAATGTTGGAGCAACATGTCTTAAAAATGCAACCAAATAAACATAGAAGGGAGAAGGGAAAAAATGCATCATTCACTCAGATGTGGCAGCCTGAATAATGTGGAACCTATTTCATGAATTTCTGACTGTGTTTCCCACAGCTAATCTAAGAAGTTAGGACTAAAGAAAGGGAGAGCATCTCTGTCAGTTATTAAGCCTAATCTTGGAAGGAACATCACTACCTCTGTATGGTTGAAAAGAATGCTTTATAAGCTCCATGGGTGTGGTAGAGTCTGAGCCATAACTAGGGCAAGGTGACTGGGGCTTTTCTCAGGGTGCCAAAATTAAGAAGGGGCTAACAGCACTTGTACACATCAGTAGGTAGGAATAACTAAGATTAGCATCCAGTTAGCAAGAAAAAAGTAGGTAAAATAGTAAGCTCTCAGATCATATGCTTCCTTCACTCAGCTGCCACACCCCTGTTCAGTTACCACTTGGCCTGGCTCTGCTTTCTCCTTAGTCACATTTGCCTTTGCAGTGGCTCTGAGACAACCCAGAATCGCAGGTCCTGAGGTCCAAGCCTTCCTTTCCTTGACCTCTTTTCTTCCCAGCCCATAATTGAGTTTTTCATAGGATGTGCCTTTCATATCATACCTTTTGCACCAAGGTAGTTTTGTAAGGCTTGCCCAAGGTGCAGGAATTCCTAGTTACTGTTCTGAGCAGGAAGTGTGTGGGGAGATAGGGAGCTGCAGAATCATGGGCAGAGAGGCATCACAGCAAGGACATGCCAGAACCAACTTTGGTGTCTCTATGACACTGGAGGAGAGCATAGTGGAGTGAACTTGGGCATAGGAGATCTGTCATTGAACTTGCTGTGGGACCTAGGGCAAATCACCTCAGCTCTCTGGGACTCCCCTGTCTTACCTCTAAAATCAGGGGTGTAGACTAGATCATCTCTCCGGTTCCACATAATTCTAACACCTGATCATTTATTGAACACCTACTACATGCAAAATACTGAGTGAGACATAAATATAAACAAGGCAGGGTCTCTACCTTTACAAAAATTTTGGAGCCCCCTTCTCTAACCCCCAGTTGCCTCTATTAGTAAGGAGTCTGGAAGACTTACAGTGCTTCTGTGTACATCACCCCACCCCATCAAATTTCTGGGCATGGGGCTAAATTGTCATCATCTAAAACTTTTTTTCCCTGAGCACTAACTGTGAAAATGAAACATTAAGTAATTGAATTACTTTTCTCGTCCCCTGGCCTCTCTGTTCTCACCAAACTTTCCTTCTCTGTGTTTTTTCATTCACCTAAATTTTAATTGACTGTTTCACCATTTGAGGATCTGTTGGACAACCTCAATTTGCAGAATTTAAGATTAAGAACGAAGATTTGGCCAAAAGCTCCTCTCTGCAACTCTCTGATCCAGATAACCCTTTAAAATGGATGGGGACAGATTTCCTCCTGTGTCATTCCCATTACATCAACATATTAGTTATATTTGAAGATTTTTTTTTTTTACTTTTTAAAAACTAATGCGTGTGGGGCAGCTAGGTGGCGCAGTGGATAGAGCACTGGCCCTGGAGTCAGGAGTACCTGAGTTCAAATCCGGCCTCAGACACTTAACACTCACTAGCTGTGTGACCCTGGGCAAGTCACTTAACCCCAGTTGCCTCACTTAAAAAACAAACAAACTAACTAATGCGTGGGGACAACAGGCTTCTTTCCTGGAGGATTTCAACTTTTGCTATTTTCTTTTCCTCATGGAAAATGTATTGGAAGGTTATTGTGGGATATTGGTTAGAGTGCTTGAATTGAAGATGGGAAGAGCTGAATATGAATCCTACCTGTAATACTTAAGAGCCGTGCATTAGAGAATTGAGATCTTTTGGATTCTTGACACCATATGGGATGGATGTGGTGAAGCTGAAGAGAGGGTCCAAGGGATTTAAGAGCTCATAAGATCATAACTTTAGAATTAGAAAGGGTCTTAGATACCATCTAAGCTTGTTTTATAAATGAGGAAAGTGAGTTTGGGAGAGGTTGACTTGCCCAAGGTCCAGCCATTAGTCAATTGAAAGTGGCAGAATATGAATCAAGGGCCTATGACTTCAAAATCCCTACTCCTTTCCTGTCAACAGCTTCTGCCTCTACAAGTTGGAAAAGATCTTTCCACACTTTCATTACATCAGGACTGTTTTGGGCTCAGAGAAGGTGGGCGACAACTATGGGGAATTCAGAGGAGTTTGGAAAAACCCGTATGAACTGATGCCAAGCAAAGTAAACAGAATTAAGAACAATTTACAAAGGCCCTACAATAATATGATCGCTCTGACCTATATAGTGATCAACATCAGAGGGCTGACAGTGAATACATGCCTTCTCCTCTTGACAGAGAGTTAAGGTGAACTAGAGATGCAGAATGAGGCTTATGCCTGTCAGTCAGTCAACGAGTATTTATTTATTAAGTACCTACTAAGTGTTATTGGAAATGCCGGTATATTGGTTTGTTTTGTTTAAATATATTTGTTACAAGGAAGTATTTGGGGTAGGTGTCATTGGGAAGTAAGAATGATGTAAAAAAAAAGATTTCAATAAAATATTTTCTTTAAATGAGGGGTAATGAATAATTATGTTTGACAGTAATGCAAGCACTGTGGAGAACTATAAAGACCTAGAACTGGGAAGGACTTTGGATCCTAGCCCAACTCCCTCAGTATCATGCAGGTACTAGAGCTGCAATGCCAACCAAAATTCATTGCCTTTTCCCAATGCTTGAATTCTTAAAATGCCCAAAGGGTTGTCACTTGGAAGAGGGACATTGAAGCAGGCAATATGGCGCAGTGGAAAGACTGTGGGACTTTGAGGTGGAATGCTGGGGTTCACATCCTTACTCTGCCACCTTCTCCCTGTGTGACCTTGAGGAAGTCACTTAACCTCAGTTTCTTGATCTGTAAATTGAATGTGGGAAAGCCAGATGACTCGGTTGTCCCTTCCGGATTTAAATCTATGATCCTGTGATTTTTTTTTTTACCCACAAGGATGAAGTTTTGGAGGCAGATTTCATTTCAAAATGAGGAGGGTAAGGAATCACTTCCTAACAATTAGGTAGTAAAGTACCAAGCACAAGGTCCATGGTAATCTGGACACAAATAGATAGGTGACTGCTAGTTAGAGATGTGGTCAAGGAGATCGATTGAACTAGGTGACCTCTGGTGTCCCATCCAGTTTTTAGAATTATGTGATTTATTGTGTATGACCCAGGGAAGATAGGGAGAGAGGAAGTGCTAGTTTCTAACCTCAGTTCCTTTGCAATCTAATGGTGAACTGTTATTCTTCCTTTCACAAAGGCTTAAAATACAATGTTCATAATTTATTTTATGTGGACTCCTCATTGAGGAATGAGTTCCAGGAGGTGCCTTCTGGTGGAGTTAACTCATGATTTGGGCAGCAGATGTGCAGCAGAACAGGGGTGGAGGTGGAGCAACCGCTGTGCCCAGGATATGACAAAATATTCATCTTGGAGCTTTTTGTGATGACAGGAAATGAGAAAAAAAGTGAGGGTCATTGATTAGGGGAAAGCTGGACCATTGTGTTAAATAAATATAACGACGTATTGCCGGGTCATAAGAAATAATGAAGGTGAGGATTTCAGAGAAACAAGAGGTGGAGTGAACTGATGTATGTCGACGTTCAGCTAGGAGGTCAATATAGGTGATGACTACTACGAGGCGAGCAAAAGGAGTGATTAAAAAGAGGCTGAAAACAGATTGTGATGCTCCCTCTTGGTCCTGGAGAAGTTCTAAGGAAGCACCTCCCAGCTTTTGGTAGAGACTTAGGGGACTCTGGGCATGCAGTGTTGTATCCTCTGTCACAGCAGGCCATTGTGTTGATTGGCTTCATTTAACTCTTTTTCTTTGTTACAATGCAGGTTGTGGGTTAACATAATGCTTAAATGTGGGTAGTGTAAAACAAAAACCACCAATAAAACTTATTTTATAAAAGGGAAAAAATAGAACCCCTTTATTGGAGTTGCTTAGAAGGCAAGGGGATCAGATAGATCTAGTCTCACCCTACTTTCACTCTGAAGGATGCTGTTAGTCATGTCAGCCTTCTTAAAGTTTCTTTATATATTTAGGCGATTGTGCTGAAGATAACTTTATTCTTCTAGCATATAATAATAATAACAACAACATTAATAATAGCAGCAATAACTAGCACTTACAAAATGCTTTAAGATGTGCAAAGTGCTTTACAAATATTACCCCATTTGATTCTCACCACCACCCTGTGAGATAAATGTCGTCATCAGCCATATTTTACAGATGAGAAACTGAGACAGAGGCTAAGTGGGTCATACAGTTAATAAGTGTCTGTGGCAGGATTCAAATTCAGGTCCTCCTAACTCCAAGTCCAGAGTTCTGTCTACTTTACTACCTACCAGTGGTGATAAGTTTGTCATGTTTTAAAAAGCCACTTTACAACACTCATTAACAGTGCCAGGAAAGAAAGTAGGCACTTTCTTAGTAAATAGTTGTATAATTGAATTGAAAGTCATCTTTAAGTGAACATGATTAAGTTTTCTCAGTGTGTTAAATCTCTGGGTTTAATGTGAACCCAGACAGACCATTCTATAGGTGCTATTTTTCTCCTCTTGGTTCAGATTGGTGCTACCCGGGCTCACCAGTTGAATAGCAGAGCCTAAAGATATCTAACTCATCACTAAAACCCTATAACTTTGCATTTGCAAGAGAATGAAAGCTATATAAATTTTTTAAATCTAGAAAACCAAGAAATGGATATTCAAAAAACCCCTGTCAAACAGTGGTGTAGGCCGCGCAGACAGGTGCAAGGCAGAGAGATTGTTCAGCTGTAGAGCAACAGTTCAGTGGGAAGACAGGATGCCGAGTTAGGTCAAAGGTTTTTATCTACACAAGAACTTGATTCTGTGCACAAAACGCAGCCAAAAGATACAAGACTTCAGAGCAGACCAGAAGGAGAACATGGCCTCCCTGCCAGTCAGTTGTATTTCATCATGTATTTAAATGTCCAGACAGTGGACAACACTCACCAAATGCCCCGATAGAAGTTCTGTGACACAGAGGAAAAAGTAATTGGAAACGAGATGTTTACAAGTTCTAAGTGATTTGTATTTCATTTATATCAGGCACATAAATACCAAAACAACTTAATTGTGGTTTTTTTTTTTAAAGCCATATCCGTTTACTAAAAGTATCTCACAAACCAACTGTTCCAACAAAATAGACTTTGCTTCCATAGGGCACACAAGTGTTCAATCCTTAATTAAATTAACATCATGATTGCACTTAAAAAGAGACAGAACCCAAAACTAATTAGTGTTCTGCACGACCAAAAAAACCCCACAAAAAGTTCCTCCTCAGGTGATTTCACAGGGGAGCATGTTACTGAAAGATAGGGCAGCTCCAATCATTTTAGTGTGATTAACTAGAAGAGCTAGATGCACCTAAAGCTACTGCTCTTAACAAGAGATCGCATCTCTACTAATGAACCTAAAATCAACTCCTGCTAATTCTAAGATAATGCCAGTGAGTGAGCAGGTTGGAGGTGGCATCATTTTCTTTTCTGTTTAAACTCTGTCAGTGGTGAGGCTCGGTCAGCTGAAGATGGTGTTTTGAATGTGAATATGAATTCTGTGGTAGTGTAGATTCATTGTACGGCCCATTGTCATTGGCAGATGCTTGCAATCCTGCAACTCATCTTGCTTTTATTGAATAGAGTGGTTTAAAGCTGGGAAGCTCATTGGAGCTTCTGTAAAAAACAGAGAATAAGTTAATTCATTAAAAAGAAACCAACTTGATTCTTATAGAACACTGGGCTTCAGCTGAGTCAGAACAAGTTTGCATGGGGTCTGATATGACTCAGCTAGGGTAAGGAACTTCTCCTGGGGACAGGAAGTGAAGAAATTTCCATTTGTTCTCACTTGCTGTATAATAATGAAATGTGCAAAAACAGGATGAGATTTGAGTCAAGTGCTCAGACCCTTTTCCTAAGAGAACTCTATAACATCCCTTTATTGGATTTCAGGATGCTCCAATGCTAGACCAGTGGGAGACATTTTCCAAATGACCCTGAGGGGAGTTAGGTGTCACTGTGCATTCTTGAAAGGGATTGGGTCATGGAGACCATGGTCAATTTGATGAATCTCCTCCAGTAAACTTGATTAGATTTACAGGGCAAGTACTCCCTGAAGGGTCCTCTCTAAAGGAGATAGATATGTGGGCTCTTGTGCCTTGCTGAGGTCTAATGTAGACGTGACTTTTTATTGTTGCTTTTGCTTCCATCTCTTTCCTCAGTTTCTTTTCTTTGCTATTTACTAATATGGTGGCCCACACCTGTAATGCCTTCTGTTATCGAGGCTGAGGCTGGTGGACAGCTTGAGTTTAGGAGTTCTGTGCTGTCGTAGGGCTAAAGCCTATCTGGTGTCTGCATTAATTTGGTGATCCCTAGGAGCAAGGGGGGCCCACTAGGCTGCCTAAGGAGGGGTCGATCATCCCATATCAGAAATGGAACAGAATAAAGCTTTTTGGTCAGCCTGTGCATAGCCTCACTTCCATCTTGGACAAGATAGGGACACCCAGTATTCAAAAAAAAAGTTTTCTTAAAAAAGAGACAGAAAGGAAGAGTAAAAAAAAATTAATTTTAAAACTGAGTGACCCCAACCTAAGGCCTGGAAACAGTATCAATTGCCTTGGACAAGAATTTTTTAAGCCCTTTGAAAGCCTGTCCCCTATAAACTGTGTTAGTAATATGCCTTTTTAGCACTCCAGCATTGTGAATACTTTCCTAGCCTACTCCAGACTACTTCTGGCCTACTAATAATGAATGCTTTTTTCAGGGTAGAATTGAGATTCTCTTGGTTGAAGATTAGAATGTTGCTTAGGTACGTCAACACTCCAATGCACTGTGGTAGGCTTAGTATCATAGTGGACCACAGACCAATTAAATTCAGGATCATGACTTATGGGAGTGCAGCTTGTTGAGCTATTGGCAAAATAGGATTTTGTGGAGTACTGTATTATATGCAACCTTTCACCAATAAAAGCGAAACTGTCTTCGAACATATAAGTTTATTGTGTAACCACTGACTCAAGATGTTAGGGCTTGGTTTTAGGCAGGGACATTGTCTTGTGGTCCAATGGTGAGAGTGCTAGATTTATAATCAGAGGAACAGGGTTCAAATTCTGGTGCATGTGACCTTGGGCAGCTCATTTAATCTCTAGGTGGTTGTCACCATCCTTAATTATAAATACAGTGAGGGATCTGCACTAAATGACCTGAAAGGTCTCTTCTGGGCTCTGAATCCATGCTTCTATCATCCTTTTTGTCAGATGGATTGGTAATCTTTTTCTAAGCATGTTAAATTGAGCAGACGTTCCGATTCTGTATTTGATCCATTATGACCCTAAACTAGGTTTTTTATTAACTTCATTCTGACTTGTAGGAGTATTAAATAGATCTTCCATTAGCTGCTACTGCCTTTTTGGTGGAGCTGGGTGGTGCAGTGGATAGAACACAGGACCTGGAGTGAGGAAGATGTGAATTCCAATCAGGCTTCCCTAGCTGTGCAACCCTATACATGTAACCTAACCTCCCTCTGCCTCAGTTTCTTCATCTGTAAAAATCGGAATAATAATAACACCTACTTCCCGGTGTTATTATGAGGAACAAATGAGATGGTATTTGTAGAGTGCTTAACAAACCCTAAGGCTAAAATAAATAAATAAATGAATGAATGAATGCATGAATGAATGAATGATAAAGAAATCTAGCTAGCTATTTGTGTATTAATTAGTTTGTTGCAAGTTAATTATGGCTCATTATGTGTAATAAATGCTTAATGAGTATTTCATTGTTTTGGAGAATGATGAGCCCCTATTAGAGTAGATGGATCATGGTTAGTTCTCTTTGGTATTAAAAATCTCTTTTGCTGAAACATGAGTGCAACTCTATACATAAATAAGTAAAAGCATCCAACTGTGAGTGAAGCCACACAGTAAACATAATTTTTAAAATAGTTTTAAAAATTATACCTCAGGGGGCGGCCAGGTGGTGCAGTGGATAAAGTACCTGCCCTGGATTCAGGAGTACCTGAGTTCAAATGCGGCCTCAGACACTTGACACTTACTAGCTGTGTGACCCTGGGCAAGTCACTTAACCCCCATACCCGAAAAAACAAACAAACAACAAAAAAAAGACTCCTAAAAAGTATACCTCAGTTGGGGCAGCTAGGTGGCGCAGTGGATAAAGCACTGGCCTTGGATTCAGAAGGACCTGAGTTCAAATGGGGCCTCAGACACTTGACATTCACTAGCTGTATGACCCTGGGCAAGTCACTTAACCCTCAATCCCCTGAAAAAAGAAAGAAAGACAGAATTATACCTCAGCTGGAATATCTAGGGTTTTTCTACATTCACTCTGGAGATGTTTTTCTAGGGCTCAGTCATATATGACCAATGGAATTCTATAGAAGAGCCCAGGGCTACAGTCCTATTTGGAAAGAAAAACTCAGATTCATAGCTAAAAAAAGCTAAAATCTGTTTTTAAATGTCAGCAATGCTCAATAAAAAGATTTTAATCTTTGCTCAGATTTATTAAATCTGGAACTTTTATTAGTTGAATGGCACCTTCTGTGAAGCTGATATATCTATTAGTATCAATTCTTACATAACTTAAGAAAACTTCATTGAGAGGGCAGCTTGGGGCAGCTAGGTGGCGCAGTGGATAGAGCACTGGCCCTGGATTCAGGAGTACCTGAGTTCAAATCCGGCCTCAGACACTTAAAACTTACTAGCTGTGTGACTGTGGGCAAGTCACTTAACCCCAATTGCCTCACTTAAAAAAAAAAAAAAAAGAGTGGTATATGGATAGCAGGTCCTTCTAAGCTGAAAAGATGTAAAGTGCCGGGCTTGATGATGCATTATTTATCTTTTACTCAAAGTCTTTGGCTTAGTGTAGAGATGCTTATCACCAGGTTGGCTGCCCAGTGATGCCAGCTGTTATATGGGAGGAAAGTCTAGTGATCTGCATTGGTGGAAAAAAGTACCCCACTGAAGAAATGACTGATTGTGGAAGTATAGAAACAATGAAGCAAGATAGCTAACACCTCCCCATGGGCTTACAGTAGAAAACAGTCCAGAGTGCCTGGGAAACATACAGAAATTGGGATGTTAAAGTGAAAATAATTTCCTTAGAAGAAAATAGATGCTGCCTTCAATTTTGAGAACTTCATAAATTTGACAACACTAAACTCTGTACCCAGGCACATTTATGTTCGGTTTGTGTTGCTAAGTTAAAGTGAAGGGTCATGCTGGTTATCCATAAAATTGAATCTACTATTTTTCAAATTTGCAAGCTATTCTTTCCATGTAGAGTTTTTAAAACTACATTAGCATACAGAGTTTCATGATGTTTAGGAACGTTCAAGATCACCTGATCTTAATGCTCTTGTTTTGCAGTACAAGAAGCTTAGACCCAGTGAGTGTAAGTGACTTGGATAAGTTAACACAATTTCCAGAACCAGGACTAGAGAGCTCAGTTCTCCTTAACTATCCAGAGCTCTTTTTAATACACACGTTGCCTCTCAGCAGTGTATGTAATGGAACTGTGAAAATATTATTGGACGGTGAGTTTTGCAGTTATGCAAGGCACAGCAAAGTTTGAAGAGATTTGGAGAGATTGCTGGGACAAATATATAGACTTGGATTATTGTGATGCATATAGGAATTCTTGCTTTTCCTTAAATTTGCTGATCAAATTAGCTTATCCACAGACCTATCATACTCTTGGAAGGCCAGTAGAGTGAGTCCTAACCATGAGCCATCTTTTGAGACTGAGGAAAATGAATTTAATAAGGACCTCCTTTGAGAGGTCTGCAGAACAAAAATTCCATACTCTAAACTGGAAAAAAAAAAGGTTTATACTTTGAATTTGTTCCAAACTCAAGGAAATTCTGAACTTAGTGGCAAATTCCAAATTGAAGTGGCTTCCTCCAGAGTACAAGAAAAAAAGTAATTAGCTAACTACAAAAGGCACTCACTAGAGAAAATAAAATCCCACTAAGTTTGGTGACATGTACTTTAATAAAAAGAAAAAAGTCATCACGAACCTACTGATTTAAATTTGAGATGCAAAGGGCAGAGTTCAGTTTATGTCTCTTTAACTGTGTGCTTTGGGAGTTTAGGACCTAAAAATTGTAAATGAAGGGGAAAAGAGTTGTCTATTTAGATTAAACCTTACAGGGGTTAGATAGAGTGAGGACCACAAACAGCAGGGAGAAATCTGAGATCAGCCTCTTTTCCCCTTTTATTGCTAGCACTCCTAGGGTGGAATTGAAGGATATTCTGTAATGCACTGATTTTTTTTCCACTTTTGCCACACGGATGATAGCTTCTGCTGCCCCGACATCTTGCATCGTTTTTATGGTCTGGGGATTTGAAGCCATTTTGCCACTGAGGGAACAGCTTCAGTGAACAGAGTGGCTGGTATTTTGGGGAGGAATTGTAAAATGTTGTAGTTTTATTAGCTGTGAGAGCAGATCAAGCAAGAGAGAGTTTGATAAGGTAACCCTCATCTTTGTAGACCTTCTCGGGGAAAGAAGACCACTGGCAGAGTTATAGGCAAAGAGATCATAGAGCTTATTTTCTTCTCACTTTATTGCTGGTATAAAGATGAGGGATTGTAATTCACATCAACTTGTATATGGCCGTATGGTATCCTGGAGAGAGTGCTGGACCTGGGAGTCTGGAATATTTGGGTTTAAATCCTGCTGCAGATACTTATTAACAGTGCATCCCTTGGCAAGCAAGAGGAAGAGGAAGAAGAAGAAGGAGGAGGAGAAGGAGGAGGAGGAGGAAGAGAAGGAGGAGCTAGCATTTATATAGTGCCTACTGTGTGTCAGGCACCATGCTAAGTGCTTTACAAATACTGTCTCATTTGATCTTCAGACAACAATCCTTTGAGTCACTCCGTCTCTTGGTGCCTCAGGCTGCTCACCTGCAGAATGAAGAGGCTGCACTTAGCCCCGGGGTCCCTTAGTTCACATATTCGGGTCCATCCTGCTTTCTGAAGGATCTGTGTTCCCATGTGTGGGCCACTTTAGCTATTTGGGGGCACAGCTTCCAAGTGCCTCCTTTTTCCATATTTGTTTTCCTTGTGGAAGAATTGGGAAGGCTTCCGCTCTGACAGATTGAACCCGGAGAAATCAGGTGATCTTTAGACCCCATATCTGGGCACGTCAGCGATGGCCATTCAGGGTCGATGGTTTCTAGCACATAAAGGGAGCAAATGGACCCGTTGACATTTGCAGACAGAGCAAGGTCCCAGGATGCCCTATGTGAGGGAAATTTACTTGTTTGAAGGTTCCTCAGGCCTGCCATGTTTTAAGATCAAAATAATGCATGCATAGAATTGGGAAAAAGCATCTTCCTTTGGAAAGGTCAAGCAACCTCTTTTTGGGTGGGGGGCAGTCTCCTTTTTTATAGTCTAGGTTCTATAGCTATTAAAAATCCACTGAGGGGCAACTAGGTGGCACAGTGGATAAAGCACTGGCCCTGGATTCAGGAGGACCTGAGCTCAAATCCAACTTCAGACACTTGACACTTACTAGCTGTGTGACCTTGGGCAAGTCAATTAACCCTCATTGCCCTGCAAACAAACAAACAAATCCACTGAGCTTCTGATTTGCCAACTGTCCTTCTGGGTTCTGGTGCACAAAACTGGTCAGATAATCAATGCAAATCCATACTGCTGGAAGAGAGCAGAAGCAAAAGGCTTTCTGTTGGTTGCCTTGTTTGGGGGCAGTAGTCATTTCATTTCTTTTTTTTTGTGGAGCAATGAGCCCAGGGTCACACAGCTAGTAAGCATCAAGTGTCTGAGGCCAAATTTGAACTCAGGTCCTCCTGAATCCAGGGCCAGTGCTTTATCCACTGTGCCACCTAGCTGCCCTGTCATTTCATTTCTGAAAAAAATCCCTTTCTCCTTCCCTATCATGAACCATCCAAGAACCAGGGAGAAAACATTTCAGGAAAACCAACCAAGGCTGATAAGGTATGCACTGTTTAGCATGCATAGGTCTCCACCTTTGAGAAGAAGGAAGGGGGGGAAGTACATTTTTCTGATCTCTCCTTGGGGCCAAGGTTGGTGATTGTGATTTATGTAGCATTCATCTTCATTCTGGTTTGATAGAACCTGTCAGGGCTGGCAATGCACTGGTGTGGCTGTCAAGAACCCTTCATCACCACCGGCCCGGAAAAGACTAATAATCATAATAGCAGTAATGATAATCACAACAATTATAGTAGCATCTATGGACCACTTAAGGTTCCTCAGCTCTAAGAAGGGGATAATAGCACCCACTTTTCAGGGGTTGTTGGAGCAAATGAGATCATTGTAAAGCGCCTAGCGTAGTATCTGTCACAGAGGAAGCACCATATAAATGTTAGCTATTAGTGGCAGCTACTAGGTGGTGCAGTGGATAGAGTGCTAGCCCTGGAGTCAAGAGGACCTGAGTTCAAATGTGACCTTAGACACTAGCTGTGTGACCATGGGCAAGTCACTTAACCCCAATTACCTTAAACAACTGGGGCCATCCCCAGTCATCTTGATGTGCATTTTGCCACTGAACCCAGATGGCTCTGGAGGAAAGAGTGAGGTTGATGGCCTTGCACAGCCCTCCCTCACTTAAATCCAGTTCAGTGCAAGTCATGACATCACCCTGATGTCATGATCTTCTTCAAGAACAAAGGATAAGGTGGTGCAATGGATAAAGCACCAGCCCTGGATTCAGGAAGACCTGAGTTCAAATCTGGCCTCAGGTGGTTACTAGCTGTGTGACTCTGGGCAAGTCACTTGACCCTTATTGCCCCGCCCCCCCCAAAAGAACAAAGGACGAGAGGGCAGCTAGGTGACGCAGTGGATAAAGCACTGGCCCTAGATTCAGGAGGACCTGAGTTCAAATCTGGCCTCAGACACTTGACACTTAACTGTGTCAAGTCACTTACTGTGTGACCCTGGAGAAGTCACTTACCCTTCATTGCCCCGCCAAAAAAAGGGGGGCAAACAACAATTATTTCTATTATCATTATTGTTATTTTCAAAGCACCTTATAATTATTATCTTTTTTGGTCCTCACAGTGACCCTGGCAATTAGGTACTGTTTTTATCCCCATTTCACAGATGAGGAAGTTGAGACAGAAGTGAAGTGACTTGCCCAGCCAGGGTCCCACAGCTAGTCATTGTCTGAGGTCAGATTTGAACTCAGGTGTTCCCACCTCCAGATGTAGAGCTCTATCTCTTGGGTCTTCTAGCTGAATTGTAGTGAAGATAAGGCATCTAAAGGCTGGCCTAAAACCCTAAGCTTTATCCCAACCTTCAGCATGTCATCATTTGGGTTAGAGAAAATAGCCCAAACACAAAAATCCGTTAAGTATACAGCCAACTGCAAAGAAGGGTGGAGAACTGGTCTGCTGTTTCCCATTGTACGAAGACTGCTGACTCCGATAATTCTTCAAAAGAAAACAGTTCTGCTATACATTTTCTCATTTTAGAAAAAAAGTGAAAATCCATTCCCAAACAATGCTAATGCTATAGGGGTTTTCCCTGTTTGGGGATCATTAGCAGAGTGGAGGCTTTTCTCATTCCAATCACCGTAGACTGGACACCAATATCTAAGCAAAGTCTGGGATATTTGCCCTGGGGATTCTTGATTGCCAAGCCACAATACACCCTCCTGGTTTTCATTAGCTCTGCTGATGGACAAGATCATGACTTTCAATTCTTAGGGCCCTTTGGCAAACTTCCTGTCTCCACTCTGGGACGTTAAAAAGGCACAAGAGACTATTAGTTTCATGCTTGGATATTTAAAGATTTCAGGAGTCACCCAGGGAAATCTCTTTGTACCAAGACTACGCCCCGCTCCACAGTTTTCACAGCCTAAGCAGAGCTGAGACGGTTTGCTGTGTCAATAATCAGGCCAAAGTTGTGTTTTCCTGTGCTGCTTCTCCCCTTCCTCACTTTTCAACTACCCACCCAGAAGAGTGCTTTGGGTGTGGATAGGACCATACGGGTTTCAGGAGGTGTTCTGCTTGTTTTTAAAGCCATGGATCTCAGACTTGCTGCCCTCAAGAGAATCCTTAATTCACCTTATTTGTTCAGGAAGACAAATACGCATACTGAGGCTTGGGGTCTCACTCCGTTTCGTTGTTGTTCAGTTCTGACTTAAGGTTTTCTCAGTAAAGATTCTGAAGTGGTTTGCTATTTCCTTCTCTGGCTCATTTTACAGATGAGGAAACTGAGGCAAACAAGGTTAAGTGACTTGTCCACCGTCACATAGCTACAAAGTGTCTGAGGTTGGATTTGAACTCAGACTACCAGGCCTGGCTCTCTAAGCACTGTGCCACCTAGCTGCCCTACTCTATCACAGAAGTGGGGAACTTCCACCCTACAGACTAAGTTTTGTCACAGAAACTTTGTATATACATCTTCTTGGCAAGATCCTTGACACAGAGAACTGAGTCATGTTTCATATTTGTAACCCCACCAACCAGCCCAGGGCATTGCTCATAGCCATAAGTGCTTATAAAATGTTTGTTGAATTAAATAATATTGTTGGTGTGATTATCCCTATTTATGTTTACAGTACTACAACATAGTCTTTATGAACAGAATTTTAAGAGCGACTCTCCTTCCTCCACCAGATTGGGACAGAACACCCTCTTCTTCTAATTGTCACTCCCCCCCCCACCCCCCTCTCTCTCTCTCTCTCTCTCTCTCTTTTGGTGAGGCAATTGGGGTTAAGTGACTTGCCCAGAGTCACACAGCCAGTAAGTGTTAAGTGTCTGAGGTTGGATTCTGAACTCAGGTCCTCCTGATTCCAGGGCCAGTGCTCTATCCACTGCGCCACCTAGCTGCCCTCCCACTCTCTCTTTATGGGGAACCTCTTTTCCTCCCTTCTCCTCTCCTGGTTTCCAGGTCATTTTCTGTATCTTTTAATGTTGTCATAGGTATTCTTTCTCTCTCTTAGTATCTCTCTGTCTGCCTGTCTCTCTCCCCCCACCCAGTCTCACTTTCTTCTTTTCCCAACTCCTGTCAAACTTGCCCCTTGTCTCTTTCCCTTAGCTAATCATATTACAAAACCAAAGTCACTTTAAATATTATTTGTGGTATTCATTGAGTCTGTTCTTAATTTACAAAGCAGATCAACAGAATCATCTCTATTTTTCTTTCAGAAGATAAGTGGATTTTAGCTATATTCCCCCCAAAGGGTCAGGAACTCTAAAGAGAACAAACACCTAAAATAACAACCTATAACAACCTATAATTGAGTGGAAAAAAGAGGAATTTAAATTAATTACTTCTGAAAACATGAAACCTCCTTGAACTAGATTGCTATCTCATCTGAGGTTGGAGTACAGCACATCTCTCAGATAGTACTGCTAGAAGTCACCCAGGCCGCCGTTGTAGTGGAAGATGGTAGCCTTCGTGATAGTAAGAGAGCTTCTCCAAACCTTCCCAGTGCCAACTGCTCTTCCACTCAGAGAACCTGTCAGGGTTGGCACTCTGTTCCATTGGCATGGCCTTACAGAACCCTTGGACACCATCATCCAAGGAAACAACAACCAGTATCCCAACTCTTAATATTCAGGGCATTTTTCTCTTTGTGTCTTTTAACAGAATCTCTGTCTATCCTTGGGATGGAAGTGGCCATATTGGGGGCAGCTAGGTGGCGCAGTGGATAGAGCACCGGCCCTGGAGTCAGGAGGACCTGAGTTCAAATCTAGCCTCAGACACCTGATTCTTACTAACTGTGTGACCTTGGGCAAGTCACTTAACTCTCATTGCCTAACCAAAAAAAAAAAAGTGGCCATATTGTCCCAGTTTTGCAAAGCAGTCTGGGAATTGTTGCTTGTGGTTTAAAAAACAAACTGGTGGTGGTGGTGGTGGAGGAGGAGGAGGAGGTGATGGTGGTAGTAATTGTAGTAGTAGTACTAGTTCTAGTACTAGTAGTGGTGGTACTACTAGTAGTAGTAGTAGCAGCAGCAGCAGCAGTAATTAGCATGAACATGATGCTTTAAAATTTACAAAATGGGGGCATCTAGGTGGTGCAGTAAATAAAGCACTGACCCTGGATTCAGGAGCACCTGAGTTCAAATCTGGCCTCAGACACTTGACACTTACTAGCTGTGTGACCCTGGGCAAGTCACTTAACCCTCATTGCCCTGCCCCCCCCCAAAAATGCAGAATGTTTTATATGTTATCTTATTTGGTCCTATATCTAGCTCTTTGCTAAATGGAAATGAGATCTAGAAGGGTCTCCATGTCTCTCTTAGCACAGAATAATAAGTCGTGGAATCAGGTTTCAAACTGTTGCTGTAGCCATTGAGCAGGTGAGGAAATTGATGCTCAGAGAGGTTTAACAGTCTGCCTATAATCACACAGCCAGTAAATATCAGAGTCCATGTTTCAAACCCAGACTTCCTAACTACAAGTCCAGTCCTCTTCCCACTAAAGTCACAGAGATGGCATAGTAACTCTCACTTACATAGAGCTTTATGGTTTACAAAGTACTTTATAACGATACAATTACTATTACTAATGATAGCTAACATTTATGTAGTGCTTACTATGTGCCATTCACTTCGCTAAGTGCTTTATAATTATCTCATTTGGTCCTCACAACAACCTGGGATGTAGGTGTTATTATTATTATTATCTCCATTTTAATGTTGAAGAAACAGACAAACAGGTTAAGTGACTTGCCTAGGGTCACACAGCTAGCTAGTAAGTATCTAAGTCTGAGCTTTAACTCAGATCTCCCTGACTCCAGGTCCAGTATCGTAGCCCCTGCACCACCTATCTAACGTGTGTTTGGCTTCTTAGCTGGTGCTTTGGAGATTTTAATAGAAATGACAACTTGAAATATTTAAATGTTAGTGATAATCACCATAGAATTCTTTGGCTGATTTCAAGGTGATTCCGAATATTTTGGAGCGTCCTACAGTAACAGAAACCTTGAACTTTCTGATTCTATATTAGTTTTGGGAAGGAGAGAGAGAGAGAGAGAGAGAGAGAGAGAGAGAGAGAGAGAGAGAGAGAGAGAGAGAGAGAGAGAGCGAGCGCACAGAGACTGGACAAACTCCTCACATTTGACTGTGTTTGAGTGTTGTGATTGGTTCAGGAAAATCCTTTTCAAAAGGGGATGTATCCAGGGCTTGCGGTGAGTGGTGTTAAAATAGTCTTGTCAATCTGCTCTTAGCTTGGTTGCTTCATGCTTTTGGCTTCCTGGTCCCTTGGCCTGGTCTGACAGATGATGGTAGCTCCTGTTTTCAGCACCTGACGCTGTATGATAGATTGTCTCAACCCTCCTGGTTCTGCTCTTTCTAATGGTATGGCATTTGGGGCTCTTGTCTCTTCTCTCATCTGCTCTATCTTCTCATCCTCTGCTGCTTGCCCTGTATAACACACCCAGTTCCATGATGATCTGGCCCTGGGCTGAGGCAGGGAGGGGCGGGGGTCTAACCCAGCCTGCCCCCTGCCCGCTGAGACAGACACATTCCTCAGCTATTTGACCTCGGGTAAGTCACTTCTCTGTGCCTCAGTTTTCTCATCTGTAAATGAAGGAAGCTGAATTGGGTGATCTCTGAGACCCTTCCTAACTGTCAGTGTTCTGTGATAATACGCCAGAGGCAGGACTACAAGAGAGTGAGATAGTTTATGTATCTGGAACCCCCCACACGGCTGTCCTCATCTATGGCCTGTATTTTACTCCCTCCTCTTCACCTGTTGAATTCCTCTCTCACCCACACCTCCAATTTAAGGCCTACCCATTTAAATTTTTTTAAATGGTCTTTTTTTATTTGTTTGTTTGTTTGTTTTTGGTGAGGTAGTTGGGGTTAAGTGACTTGCCCAGGGTCACACAGCTAGTAAGTGTTAAGTGTCTGAGGCCAGATTTGAACCCAGGTCCTCCTGACTCTAGGGCCCGTGCTCTATCCACTGCATCACCTAGCTGCCCCTAAATTTTTTTATAATAAACATTTTTATTTAAAGTTTTGAGTTCCAAATTCTCTTCCTCCCCTCCATCCCTCTTTGCCCCCCCACCCCGAGGTGGTAAGTAATCAGATATAGGTTATACATGTACAATTATGTAAAACATTTCCATATTAGTCATTTTGTATAAAAATAGTCTAATAAAAGAAAAAATGAAAGTGGAAAACAGCATGCTTCAGTCTGTTCAATTAGTATCAGTTCTTTCTTTGGAGGTGGATAATATGCTTCATCAATAGTCCTTTGGGATTGCTTTGGATCATTGTATTCCTGAGAATAGTTAAGTCATTCACAATTCTTTATCAAACAGTATTGTTGTCACTGTGCACAATGTTCTCCTGATTCTGCTCACTTCACTATATATCAGTTCATACAAGTTTTTCCAGGACTTTCTGAAATCATCCTGCTTGTCATTTCTTATGGCACAATAATATTCCATCACCATAATATACCACAGCTTGTTTAGCCATTTCCCAACTGATAGGAGCCATTCCCTCAGTTTTCAATTCTTAGCCACCACAAAAAGAGCTGCTATAAATATTTTTTTACAAATAGCTCTTTTTCTCTTTGGGGGAATGTCTTTGGGATATAACCCTAGCAGCCCACCCATTTTTAAAGCCTGATCTAAATTGTTACTCCAAGGAAATGTTTTCATTCTTTCCTTCCTTCTCCCCTCCCTGATGTCACTATTGACCTTTTCCCATTGTACTCCACAGAACATTTGGCTAGCACTTCTGGAACACACACACCTATTTTTTTGTACTATAGTGACATGTGTATATGTTATGGCCCCCTACTTGACCGTAAGCTCCATAAGGGCAAGCTCTCTCTCTTTTTTTGGGGGGGGGGGGAGGCAACTGGAGTTAAGTGACTTGCCCAAGGTCACACAGCTAATCCATGTCAAGTGTCTGAAACCGGATTTGAACTCAGGTCCTCCTGACTCCAGGGCCAGTGCTTTAATCGCTGGGCAGCTAGGTGGGGCAGTGGATAGAGCACTGGGCCTGGAGTCAGGAGGACCTGAGTTCAAATCCAGCCTCAGACACTTGACATGGACTAGCTGTGTGACCCTGGGCAAGTCACTTAACCCCCATTGTCCCACAAAAAAACAAAAACAAACTTTATATCTTTCCCAGAATTTAATTCAGTGTCCCACACATAGCAAGTACTTAAATATTTGTTAGGGTTAATTGAAAAACATTGTTTTTAAGGAAAGAATTTCTAGGCTCATCTGAAAGATTAAATCAATACTTGAGAGATTATAGGATTCCTAGCCTCCCTATTTCCAGCCCCCTGTTAATATGATGCTGGATTCTTTAGCTCTCACATCCCCATGCCTGATTAATTTCCTTTAGAAGGCCACCAAGGAAAAGCTTTTCCATGTCTCTTTTTCACCCCGGGATGAACCCTCATTGGCTCCATGCCTCATGAAGCCAGTGTATCAGGACCTAGAAGCATCATTTTAGGTCCATGGGCCTTAATTTCTTCATATGTAAAAAGAGGGGGTTGGACAGGAGCTCCTCTGCAACAAAACACCTGGGCTTCTGTCACAGGGGGATGATAACTCCACCTGGCTCAGGGCCATGCATATGATA
Source organism: Dromiciops gliroides (assembly GCF_019393635.1). Taxonomy (NCBI): domain Eukaryota; kingdom Metazoa; phylum Chordata; class Mammalia; order Microbiotheria; family Microbiotheriidae; genus Dromiciops; species Dromiciops gliroides. The sequence goes on from NC_057865.1 coordinate 64,701,144, forward strand.
GTCTCAGATGTCTGTAAATACCAATTTAACTTTTTGTTAAGCCCAAACTGGGCGACACACAAGAAACTGCGTCCCTAGAAATTCTTTCTGCGTGTGAGGGTGTGTGTGTTTAAATCCAATTCAGCAGGACAGTATTGTAGGCCATGGAACTAACCGCAATGTTGTTTCATCTAAAGTTGGAGAGAAGAAATTAATGCTCTTATGCCTCTTAGTGTGTATAAAATTGCGTGTGTGTGTGTGTGTGTGTGTGTGTGTGTGTGTGTGTGTGTGTGTGTGTGTGTGTGTAAAACTCCCAGTTTCTGAGATTCTGGAAGGGACCTCATTGGCCATTAACTCTAACCTCTTCATTTTACATATGTGGAAACTGAGGCCCAATAAGTTTGTGATTAGATAGGTAATGTCAGAGAAAAGATCTGAAACCCAAATCTTCTGACTCCAGAGTCAGTGATCTTTCTATTCTATAGCTTGTGTGTGTATATTAGATATGTTTATTATGTATTCATGCATATGTATATGTACCTCTAAGTACACATATACAATGTATGTATGTGTATAATGGAGACTGAGGAAATATAATTGATCAGTTGACTTCTGTAATCAGACAATTAGACCTCCACAATTTGTTTCTAAAAATTTAATTATCATGAATTGTACTAGTTCTTACAAATTTCTCACAAAGAATAAATGGATTTGGGGCAGCCAGGTGGTGGCAGTGGATAAAGCACCGGCCCTGGATTCAGGAGGACCTGAGTTCAAATCCAACCTCAGACACTTGACACTTACTAGCTGTGTGACCTTGGGCAAGTCACTTAAACCTAATTGCCCCGCCCCCCCAAAAAAGAATAAATAGATTCTATCAGTCTCAATCCTTTACAAGACTTAGAGATGTTGTCATTTCACTGCACCTTTTATTTGGCTTTTCATCCACTAACTTAAGATTAGGTTTATACTAAAACATGTGTTGATAACATTTCTGGGTTTGTGCTGAACGTGAACTCTAGGTGGGTGGTGTGTTTTTTTTTAAGTGAAACATTCAAATGTGCTATAGTTTTGGGTCAACCACTTCCTCCTGATGAGTTCTTTCGTTACATTAAGGAAAGACTGCATAGGAATCAAGTGTAAAATTCAGTTTTGTATATGCATTTCCTATATCTCCATTGGCCATTTCAGAGTTGACCCTAGCCCACGTTACATGTAAAACCTATGTTATGTTACATTTGTAGATGTTCTGACACTGAGGCAGGACACAAAAACCACTTTCTGCCAATTTTTGCCAAGTTTTTGAGCTATTTTCCCCTTACATTTATTCCTACCTGTATTGTAGCTTCAACAATCACTAGAGATGCAAACTTTCTTTTGATACCTAACCATTAGTCTGTGGTGCTGGTTGAGCAAAATCACTCTTATCCTGTTCAGGGAAAGGCTTAAACTTTTAAATTTCAGTGAAATTGTACAATAGTCTTTAGGTGAAAGACTATCTCCTGGGATGAATGCCAGATATTGAACTTTTGGTCTCATCCTCTAACCTGTAAAGAGGTTAGATTTTCATAAAACCTTATCTGAACCTATGCACGTACTCATCAGGCTATGGGAGAAGAGGGAGCATTCCATGTACCTTCTGTAAAGCCTTAAAGCACTAGAAAAAAGGTATTCTCCCTTCCTGTAGATCCAGAACTAAAAAGGAGAAATTAAGCTGAAGGCAGGTAGCTCCCTAAAGAATTTGGGGGACAGATTATATTTATTATGAAGAATTTTTCAATGTTAGAAATTTATCCCCTGTAATTTCATTTTTTACTTTTACTGTGAGTCTTATTATTATGTATTCTGGCTTTTAAGGTTTTTTCCCATCTCTCTTATTTTTTCAGTTAGTTACTGGCCCGCACTTAAGACATAGGTCAAGCCTGCAAAATTCACCTAGGAACCTGTGAGTGTAACTGAAAGATGGCGATACAGACCCACTGATGTGTAGCCTTTGGCTTTCTTTATACCCCTTCTTTTCTCTTGTTATAACACGGATGGTTCCGAAACATGCCATTCAGATAGTGAGCATTTGCTAGGGCTTTGGAGGAAGAGGAGGAGGAGGAGAAAGGAAGGAGGAAGAAGGGAGAAGGAGGAAGAAGAAGAAATAATTGAACTAGATGACCTTCCTTTTAGCTTTAAATCTAGGATCCTATCAATAATCAGTCTCTCCTACACCATTACTCTAAACCCCAGAGTAACTTCACAGTGCATTCCCCACAAGTCTCAACACATTCTTATCACCTTAATCCCCAAAGGACCCAGGAACTGGCTCCCAACCAGAGCTTGTCCCAAACTTGGGACATTCTCCTAATGCTCCCTTTGAGTCCAGTGGATAAATCAGAACCAGAAGCGCCCATGAATCCTCTTCAAATCTGCACGTAGCGCCTCTCCTTTCAAACTCAAACAGATGGTATAATACTACCACTGTAATTAGTACGAGCCTCCAGAGCCTAGAAAAGAGGAGACTGCTCATAAAAGAAATCAGACTTCAGACAAATAAAATCTTTAATAAAAACTTAAAACCTTCCCTGTAGCAGTGGTACTATGTTTCTTTGTGTGTGCCCTGCCATTGAATTCAGTTTACTATTACAACAAGGGGTGACAAAGGCTGGTGAATATCTCACAAAACTAATGATTTTTATGAAAAGAAAAAATTGCAATTAATAGTTTAAAACATATATTTAAAATATATTCAGTATATTCAAAATAAGACCAATATGTTAATTTCCTTTTTTTTCCCCAGAAAATTCTTGGAAAATTATCTCATAGATTTTGTTTAATCTACTCAGTTGGTTGCATTTGAAACAAGACTTTTCAACATCTATTATGAAGAAGCTGCATAAAAGGTTAATCTATACTTAGATGTGTTTTTATTAAGGTATCAGAAAAGAAGTATATGGGAGGAATTCAGTAATTTTTAATCACTTGTAAATTTAAAGTTAAAAAGTAGGCAGATCGGGGGCAGCTAGGTGGCGCAGTAGATAAAGCACTGGCCCTGGATTCAGGAGGACCTGAGTTCAGACACTTAACACTTACTAGCTGTGTGACCCTGGGCAAGTCACTTAACCCTCATTGCCCTACTGGGGGGAAAAAAAAAAAGGTAAGCAGGTCAACCAGAATCCCTTCTTTGGAAATATTCGATTTAATTGGAGTTTCATGGTAGTCTAGCTAGATAAATATCCTGTAATTTCTTTTATAAACATTAATAGAGCATTATATATTTTACAAAAATCAGAAACATGAAGCACAATTAGCTGTTACATATAAAGTAAAGGGATAACAAACCAGGTGAGAGAAGGTTGGGGAGTTGTTATTTATAAGACTTAATTAGGTTTATGAATTAATGCTCTCCAGCTTGGTGGTACAGTGGAGAGAGGGGTGGGCTTATTAAGTCAGGAAGACCCGACTTCAGATACTGCCTCATACCCTCACAGGCTCTGTGACCTGTATATCTGTGTCACTTTATATCTTCAGGTTCAATTTCCTCATCTGACAGATGGGATAATAATAGCACCTACCTCAAAGTGTTATTGTAAGGATCAAATGAGTAAATACGGGTAAAGAGCTTTGTAAACATTGAAGCATGACAGAAATGTTCATTATTATTTTTATTACTAAAGTCCTGCTCTATTAATCGTGATGTGGAAGTAAGCCTGGGTTCTCAAAAGCCCTATCAGTAAATTGCAATCTCTGTATATAGTCATATGTGTATAGGTTGTCTTACCCGTTAGAATAAAAGCTCCCTGAGGGTAGGAACTATTTCACTTTGGGCTTTGTGTCCCCAGAGTGTAGCTCAGTGTCTGACAGATAGAAAACACATCATAAATCCTTGTTGCTTCATTTATTTCTTAGACCACCATTTCCTCTCGTGTGTGTTGGGAGGGTTTCAGATTTACCAAGTTGCATTTATAATTTCCATCTCCAAAAATATGAGGCTGTTTTAAATAGGCATCTGTTAACCCAAGAGCCCGCAGTAATTAGAAAAGAAAAAATATATTTGTCCAAATATCTGTGACTCTGTTAGTTGAGAATCACTGAAAAGAGAAACGGTAGTGTCAGGCCAATAGAAACAGGGTTGCTATGGAAACACAGTAGTGGTGTCAAAAACATATGGTTATGATACTAGGTTCACATAAACAAAGATGGTCTATTTCAGTCTCTTTTTTCACAATAATAAGGGTGGTGTCAGGAGTAACAGGTGAAACTGCCGTCTCCAGACAGAATAGGAGAATGCCTTCTAAAAGGGTGTTTTTTCAGATTGCTACTTTGTAAAAAACAAATTTCTAATTTTCTGTTACAGTTCATTTCGTCCCATACAGGGTATAACTATGTACTTTCTGTATGTATGCTCAAAACTATTTAATTTGATCAAATTTCTCATGCTAGCATGGTGTGGACTTAGTGAGGAAAATGCGCATCTGTATAGTTCTTTATCAGAGAACTGTATCAAGGTGGCAGATTTGGTTGCTATGGTCGGTCAAAGAAGTGCACATGATCAGCTCGACTTACATAAATTGTGTAACCATAGGTAGATTAGAACCTATCTAAAGCTTCAGTTTCCTCATTTTTAAAACCAGGATAATAAGAATTGCACTACCAACCTCATAGGGTTATTGTGAGGAAAATAATGTAAATAATAAAACCATTTATTTCTCTCCCTTGGGTTTAGCATAGTGTCTGTCACATAGACGGTGCTTAATAAGTGCTAGTTGACTGACTTTTAAAATTAAGTATGAAGATGTTGTTAATAAAGTTAATAATAAAAAATGTCTTATCCAAATTATAACAAGTTCTTGGATAGGCAGCCCCTTGAGTTAGTCCATCAGTAAACCTGGCTACCGCAATGACATAGGTCCAGAATTGAATTAAAAGACAGCTGTATGGATTGTGTTTGGGATGTTTTCAATGATCTCATACCGGTCTCCGATACAAAAACCTATCTTTTTCATACCAGTGTTCTCCCAGTGACACTGTATGGTTGTGAATCCTGGAACATTGTAGTTTCTGAAGAATAAAAATTGTAGGTGATCTAATGGGCAGTGGGCACATGAGTGACCAAAGAGGTATCACCCTGGAAACGTATGATGGGAGAAGGAGGTGGGCCACTCCTCTGGGGGGGGGGCTGTGAGAATAATATGGACAGCAAGAGTATGGCCCTAGTACCCATGTAATGTTAAAAAAGACCTAAAATGTAGATTTTTAACCAGAGCCCAGATGCATGGACCTGCCTCCAAGGGGTAGATGCAGGGAGTCAAAACTTGAGAAATTGCCAGAGTAACATCTTTATTTTCACTCACCTCTAAACAGAAATTTTCCATTTCCTTCAATTATTTAAAAAACATTCTTTCTAAGAAGGGGTTGGCCCAAAGGCTTCAGCAGACTCCATGATAAAAAGAAGATTAAGAACCCCTGACCCAGAAGAAGGCATTGCTCGTATTGGCTATATCCTCATACTAAAGATTATGGGGAAGACATGAGCAAGAGCCCACAGGATCAGGTGTGCATGGGTTGCTGTCTCAGTTGAGGGACTAGATGATGTAGGCAGTGTTCTAGATAGCAAAGGAGATAATACATGTAATGTGCTTCACAAACCTCAAAGCACCATAGAAATATTTGTTTTTTGTTTTTGTTTTTAGTGGTGGCATGGTTAGGTCAATGAAGCAGTAAGGTGGCTAGAGCACTGGGTGAGGAGTCGCAAAAACAAGTTTAGATCCCCCTATGGACAAAATTTATAAGAAGTGTGACCCTAAGCAGGTCTCGACCTCTTCCACAGTTTTCCTCAGCTATGTAAAATGGAGATTATAATAGCATGTACTTTCTAGGATGTTGTGAGGACCGAATGAGAAGAATTCTAAAATGCCAGGCACAGTGTCTGGCACATGGTAGGCATTTAATAAGTGTAGTCTTCCCTCCCTTCCCTCCTTTCCCTTCCTTCCCTTCTTCCCTCCCCTCCCCTCCCTTTCCTTGCCTTCCTTTCCCTTCCCTCGATTGTGGACAAACCACTTGGCCTCTCTGAGCCTCAGTTTCCTCATCTGTAAAATGGATGTAACAATACCCGTACTTAGTTTGCAATTTAAATGAAGAAGTCATGTGTGGGCAGTGTTTTGCAGACTTTAAAGGTGCTGTATCAATGTTGATTATTGTCCCCGTTTTACAGAAGAGGAAAGTATAAGGCTCAGAAAAATCAAGTGACTTGCCCAAGGTCATGCAGCTAGTAAGGACCGGTGTTCAAATCCTGGTCCCCTGACTTGTCTTGCCACCCTAATATAAACTAGATGGAATGCACTCTGATGGTGCTGATTCAATCCGGCCCTTCAGTTTCTAGTCCACTGATGAGCATTTCCATCTACTTCAGAGACCTACCTCAGTAAGAGGATCCTGGCCAGCCAGGTATAGCAGAAGGAAAAGCGAATGGGATATTTGGGAAATAAAGCCAGTAGCTGAGAGGAATATTTGTTTATGTGAAAGGGACTGAGAATAATCCTGAGGCACTCTTGTTCTGGTATTTTGTCATGTCTGGGGTTTAGGTTACGTTCTGTCTACCCCAATGTGCACTTGATTCTTTTCTTGTCTTCCCCATCAGAATGTGAGCAAATTGAGAGCACGGCCTGTCACCCAGTGGCACTTAATAAATGCTTATTTACAGATTGACTTAGGGAATTCAGAATCTGCTTGTGAGTAGAAGACAAAAGCCAGATGATTCGTTGGTTGGCATTCAGAGGGCTAATCAGAGAAGTGCAATGTTAAGCAATTATCTGGCAAGTTAGAACAGTGTAGATAGTTATAACAGACAGATCAGGCTATGGGGAAACTTCCTTTTCCTTTTCCTTTAGCTCTCTGGCCTTACTTCTCCAGATAATTATCTGATCTCTATATCTGCCGTATCTAGGGTCATACCTTGCACCTAGTGAGCCCTTAATAATACACAGTTGCTGAATTTTGATCGTTTCTTTCCCCTTTGCTTTGGCATGAAGGGGAGCTCACAAGTTAATGAATTTGCAAGGGACTGGGCAATGAGGCTTCTCTTCCTCTTATGATCAAGGATGGAGGGTGGCCTGAATCTGCCTTTTCTGCCTGAAAAGAAAGATTGGCAGAATCAGCTCTACCCCAAATAAACCTGTCCCTTTTTATCAGAAGACGAGGATTCTGTCAGGCAAGGAATATGGCTGAAAAATGCCTTTTCCTAGCCATGGAGTTATAAAGCCACTCACCTGTCTAGCCCTTAATAAGGTCATCACTGAATTTTGCGCATGATAGTATCCCATGGAGTGATTATTTGATATACTTAAATCTGAAAGACCCATTCCTTTCTCCATAAGAAAATTGGTGAGGGGACATTAACTTTGTCCTCTTAAGGCAGGCTTATTAATGAAAAGAAAATGCAAGCGCTACTAAGTGAGATGGCTCGGCCTTCTCTTTATGGTACTCAATCCACTGCTATTGATGAGGCATTGAAAGAGATACAATGGCTGGACCGGGGAACATTTCATAAGAACATTCAGAGAAACTAAAACTGGTGGGATGCCCCCATGATTTGGGGGGCTTTTTTTCCTGAAACAGAGTGCTCTTTATTTAACAAAAATTAGCCAGGCTAAGTAAAAATTGATTAAGATTTCCCCTTCTATCCTTTTAATGCTCCCGGGAAGTAAAATAACATTTTAAGAATTTAAAGGTAATAGACTATAAGAGGAAGACTTTGGAGTATAAGGATTTAAAGGTAATAGACTATAAGAGGAAGACTTTGGAGTGTAATTGTATCTATTTGTCTGCTGGGTGAGATCAACAAGTAGAAAATTTACCATTTGGAGTTTTTCATACCCATTTATTTTTCATGAATAATAAGAAATGACTATTTCTTAAAAATAAATTAGTTTGCTGTAAGGCAGCATAGGATAGAGTTAGTCTGAAAATCAGGGAGGACAAGGTTCAAGTTCTGACTGACAAATACTGGCTGAATGACCCTAAACAAGTCACTTAACTTTTCATTGCCCCAGGAACCTCTGAAACTCTCTAAAGAAATAAGTTGTAGAGAAAGTGGGGACCTGCCCTGCTAAAGAGAGGGTTTCCTCACCAGAGAGTTTCCTATACTAATGAAATCACAAGTCTAATCCCTATTAAATGATTTTGGTGAAAACTGACCATTTTGATTTTTAGTTTCACACTTAACTTTTCCTAATTCATCTTGAATGGTTTTTAAACATAATATTTTTAAAAGAACATAGTCATGTGATATGGAATTATCCATGGATACCATTTAGAAAGATATGCTTTGGGGCAGCTAGGTGGCGAAGTGGATAGAGCACCAGCCCTGGATTCAGGAGGACCTGAGTTCAAATGTGGCCTTAGACATTTGACACTTACTAGCTGTGTGGCCCTGGGCAAGTCACTTAACCCCAATTGCCTCACCAAAACAAAACAAAAAAGATATGCTTCTTCCCCTTCTTGGCTTTACTGGGTAGATTTTGTGTTTATGATGTGACTAAGCACACACACTGGCTGAAAAAAAATTAACTAGTTGTTGCTTGAATTCAGACCACCATTTTGTCCTCGCTGTATATGGCAGTAAGCATTCCCTAAGTGTGGGAAATAAATGAGAAGAAGATAGAGACTAAGCTTGTATTTGGTAGAAGATACAAATGATCTACCCACACACATTCTAAAGAACATTTTTTTCCAGGAAGTTATGTTAGTCATTTTTTTGAAGATCAATTTTTCTCTTTAGTCTCATCTTGCTACCTCTATACTCATCTACGACTGTGGAAGGGATAAGATGAAACTGAATTGGAAATCCCAGTTGGATGACAGACTTGAAATTATATTTAACCAAATTACCTGATGAACCTTTTTTCCTAGTTTCAATTTAATATAAAATGTTTCTATAGGGGGCAGCTAGGTGGCGCAGTGGATAAAGCACTGGTCCTGGATTCAAGAGGACCTGAGTTCAAATATGGCCTCAGACACTTGACAGTAGCTGTGTGACCCTGGGCAAGTCACTTAACCCTCATTGTCCTGCAAATAAATAAATAGATAGATAGATAAATAAACTGTTTCTATAAAATATTATAAGATTAAAAGATTCTCAGTTTCATGAATTATTACAATAGACCTCCCCATTCAGTTATTGAATGACCACAGGATTTAGTACAAATTCTACCCATCATAGAATATAAATTAAAATCAAACAAGCACTTGTCAAGCACTACAGTGTGCCAAGCACTATGCTAAGCATTTTACAAATATTATCTCATTTAATCCTCACAGCAACCCTGTGTGAGAGACAACATTATGATTTCCATTTTCTGTTTGAGAAAACTTGAGGCAGAAGTTTGCCCAGGGTCACACAGCTAGTAAGCATATGAGGCTGAATCTGAACTCAACTGCCTCGGGCAGCTAGGTGGCACAGTGGATAAAGCACTGGCCTTGGATTCAGGAGGACCTGAGTTCAAATCCAACCTCAGACACTTGACACTAGCCTGTGTGACCTTGGGCAAATCACTTAACTCTCGTTGCCCCACAAAGATTAAAAAAAAAAAGTGCTGAACTCAGCTGCCTCTAAATGTGGAAGGCATTAGTGTGTATATACAAACATATATGTATTTATTTATATATGGGTATAGAAGCATATATGTATTCAGTTGACTGCTAAATAAATACTGAATAAATTAATAAGCACAAGGTGGGTATGGCATTAAAGAGGCTTTATCTAGAAGTTGGCACTTGAACTGAGTTTTGAAAGAAACTAGAGATTCTGAAGTAAGAAGTAAATGTATCCTAGCCATGAGGGACAGTTAGTTAAAGGCATGGAGATAGGAAATAAAGTATGGTAGATGTATGTGTATAATAGCAAATTGGCCAGTTTTGCTGGGCTATTGGGTATGGAAAGATTGTCATGTAAGAGGCCTAGAAAAGTAGGTTGGGGCCCCACATGGAGAAGGAGTTTGTATTTGATCCAGTGGGGAGCAGAGAGGTGATAATGGCCAGGCCTACATTTTAGGAAACACTTACTTTGGTGAGAATAGAAGAGAAAGGGAAGATGGAAGATAACTTGAGGGTTTTAGCAAGAATGAGTGCCCTCAGATAAGATGGCAGCTATGAGTAGAGAGAAGGGGAAGGATGTGTGAGAGGTGTCATAGGGAGAGAAATAGTGAGATTTAGCCACTGTTAGAGGGACAGAGAGGAGTCAAGGATGACTGTTTGTCCACAGGACCCAATGTGCCCAACTCATAGTCTGCAAATAGAACTATGATCACAGTGAATGAAAACTATTCCATAGGTGATTCATTCTCTTGTGGCCAGCTTACTGGTGATGAGCCTCTCTGTGTTTGCCTCGGGTAGGTGCACTTGTAGAGCAACCAACCTATCATCAGTAGCCTGCTTTCTTAGTTGGTAGAACCCACCATGATGGGAATTCCACTGGCATGATCTTGGAATGCATCATCACCCTCATGCCCGGATGAAGCATCAGAGTGGGAGCTTCACTTAATTTTTAGACTGGTGACCTCATCCGTGTGGGGAAACTCTCCATGATACATATGTTCCTCTGTACCTTAACAGCATTAGAGATGCCTAGGAACAATGGGAGGTGAATTAACTTGCCAGTGGTCACACAGCTAGCATGTGTTAGAAGCAGAACTTGAACCCATGGTTTCATAACTCCCTTGGCCAACCCTCTATCCACAGGGTCATGCTGCCTACAATGTTCAATGTTATAGGAAGGAAGGAAGGAAGGAAGCAGTTAAGTGCTTGCTGTATGCAGAAAATACCACTAAGCACTAGGGACACCAATGGAAAAGTCAGCCTCTGCTTTCAAGGAGCTCACATTCTATTGGGGAAAGATAATATTTATGGAAGACTTCAGTTGAAAGTCAGATGGGAAGGACCTCTGGTCCTTAGGGTATGGCAGCAAAGTAGATCAGCTACCTTTAAATTCAGGAGACAGAACTATTATACAGACACACATACATACGTGTGTCTGCATGTGTGTATATGTGCATAAATACGTGTGTATATACATATACAGACACCTATTGGAGACCTTATGTAGAGGTTGGTGCTTGAGCTGAGTTTTGAAAGAAACTAGAGATTCCAAGACACAGGTAAAGAAGGAATTCCTTCTAGGCAGGAGGGACAGGACTTTTTAATATCATTAAAGAGGTAAAAAGAAACAAATCATCCTTCTTCTGCCACAAATTCAACCCTAGTTTCTGAACCCTCAAGTTCCCGTGTTCATATTTTTTACCATTAGGCTCCCCAAGAGTAAACTTGAATGGAGATCCCTGGTGATAATGGATAAGAGAATTGACAAACCAAATACTCCCCGGGGGGGGGGGAACCACATAATCAAAAACTAAAGGGTGATAGAAAATAATCAGGTCGTTAAGATGGATCATCTTTTTAAAAAAATAAATAAAATAATTATGGGTTACATTAAGAACACACTTCACATGCTCTTCTTGGGAAATTAAGAAATCAAATACTCTGGGATAACAGTACACATACCCACCCCCCAACTCCCTACTGAGATAGTCATGTGTCTACAATTTTAAAAACCACAGGATTTTTTTCTACTTAAATGAAAGTCAGGACATTGACAGGGCTCTTTAGATCATTTTTATTAATTCTTGAAACTTTAAAAGTAAACAAAAAGCAGGACCCTTGAACTCCATTGACTTAAATATGCCATAGGGAATTTTCATTCAATGCTCTATTGTTTATTAGCTGCTTTGTTGAGGAGCTAAATACCTCTACCCTTTCAGAATTAGTAAATTATGTATGTTTATTACATAATTATAAACATTAACATGTATGACTTAAAGTGATTTCTTAGCAGATACTTTTATTTTAACAGGCAAACAGGCTCAGAATATAACAAACTTTGGTACCAAAAGTAGCCCACAGAAAATGTGGACTAATTAATTACAGTGCCTGTTATTTTCATTGTCAGTAAAATCTATTGGCAGTTATATTTAGCGACCAGTAATTCAAACAAGCCAGAAGGAAAGTATGGATTTTAGAATGATGATAGTTAAAATCCCCAAATAAATTCTTTAAAACCCCCAACTCATCCTTTGTTTTTGTATTTAAATTTGTTCAGCTAATAAGCATTTGGTTTTCCTCTTTCCCCCTCCAACAATTGAACAGAAAGATAAAGAAAAGCTTTATAATCAATATGCATAATCAAGCAAAGAAAATTTTCTTATTGTCCTGATCCAAAAATGTATGTTGGGATCTGCTTGTCTCCGGTCGCCTCCCCCAGGAAGTGGGTATACCGTATACTTTTTTCTCAGCCCTCCAGAATTGTGATCCCTGATCCATTTCCTTCACCCAGTCTGTGCAGGTCCCTTTTGAGTTCCATAGGAAAATAAGCCTTTACTTCAAATATACTTTGAAGTTTGATGATTACCTACCAGATTCTCTCACTCCAGAGGATCTTTGGGTATAGACCAAGAGAGGAGCATAGAAAGAAATGTTACTTCACCGATACAAATCACAACTCTTCCTCCCTTTAATAAGTAGTCTCCAGTTGCTGTGGCTACAGAAATAAGCTCCCAAAGGGCAGGAGTTGTTAGTTTTTATGTCTCTGTATCTCCGATGCCTAGTTGGACCATGTATACAGGTACTTAATAAATGTCTACACTGAACTGAATCATCTGGTGGTCATCCTTCTGGTGCTAAGCCTCTTCAGATCTAGCAGTGTAGTAACACTTACTCTGATGTTGTGAAATATTGAAATTTCAAGAATACTCAAAAATCATCATGGATGAGGAAAGTACAGAGATAAGATTTGGTTCCTTCTGGGAAATAAGATAGGACTGAAGATTTTAACCTGGATTCCATGAGCTTGAGGATTTTTTAAAAAATATTTTATCATTCTATTTCAATATAACTGGCTTCCTTTGTAACCCTGTGTGGTTTTTTTTATGCATTTCAAAACATGATTCTGAGAAGGGCTCCAGGACACAAAAAGGGTTAAGAACCCCTAGTCTGGGAACTCAGGGTAAAACAAAACTGTGAGGTCCCTGCAAACCCCAAGGGTCCAAGTTGTTCTTAGTTCTGCTAAACCTGTAGCCATCAGCCTAGAGAGTAATTCCGACGTGGCCTAATCACTGGCATCACTAGCGACGTGAGTCTCCGTTTTACTGGCTTTTATTTGCCTGGCTAGTAATCGACCTCCCAGAGAGGATTGTGGAAGGAAAGTGATTGCAGCTGCTCTAAGAAAGAGCCACATCCCTCTGAGTGTCTCTCCTTAATTATTATACGTGTTGTTAATGATTAGGTAGTACTGTGGTTGGCAGGACTGCCCATAGCTCTATTTATGCTCAGCTCGGCCTCTGAGAAAGGGAACCAGGAACAAGCCTCCAGTGGGGGTCTGAGCTAGAACAGAACCCTTCTTCAATTTTAGAGATTCTAGACCAAAATAATATGGGGACTGGAGGGAGGCACTGGAAGGACCAGGAAGACCCACCCATGGATCCAGGACCAAAGTATTGATGTTGCTCCTGGGAGAGCATAGGGAGCTAGCGGAGCTTTTCCGGAAAAAAAACAAAAAAACAAAAAACAAACTTTGGCAGCTGATAAGAGGATGGATTGGAATGGAGACCGATATAAAGAAGAGAGACTAAATACAATTAAATTAGTTAGTTAATTAGACCATTATAAGTATGAGGTGATGGGGACCTGAACTCAGCTGGTGAGTATGTGAGTGGGGAGGAAACCCAGGAGAGGTGTTGTGAAGATAGAAATGACAAGATTTAGTGATAGATTGGTAAATGAGAGCAATGAGTTCAGTTGCAAACCTGGGTGACAAAGAGGATGGTGCTACCCTAGAAAGGAATAGGTAGAGTTGGGGGGTGGGGGGAGCAAGATGAATTCCTTTTTGAGATTGAGATGGGACAACTGGTTTGTGATGTCCTTGAGGTGGTTGGTGACACAGACTGAGCTTAGGTGAAAAAATAGGGCTGGATCTATCAGGGAGTCAACTTGCACGAACCCGTAACAGCTGATGGGGTATAACCAGGTGCAATAGTAGTATAGAGCAGAGCCTCTCAACCTGGAAAGAGATCAGGGGGCAGTGAACTTGGGGAAAAAACCCACATTTTTCAACCTGTTTTCTTTTGTAATCCCATTTATTTTATTAATTTAAAAAGATTATTCTGAGTAGCTGTGTGTGGACTTTGCCATACTGTCCCAAGAGATCTATGACACACAAAAAAGGTTAGAAGAACCCCCAATACAGAGAGAAAAGAGACGAGGGCCCAGCACAGAGTCTTAGGAGGGTGTATATTTTATTTACCCTAATTATTGTTTATGTTTGTTTTCCCTTAGTAAAGGAGACCGTATACATATCATACATATATGTATATAGTTATATAAGTATATATTTTATCTGTGTGCATATATTTTTAATTTTATATATTATAACATGTTATATATAATATATGCTGGGCCTATTTTATTCTATATGATTTATGTATGTATTTTAAAGTCCGGTGTTGTTGCTAGACAGCTTACACACACACACACACACACACACACACACACCAGTCCAAGTTAGGCAATGGTTTCAGTGTAAGAAATTAAATGGGGGCAGCTAGGTAGCACAGTGGATAGAGCACCGGCCCTGGATTCAGGAGGACCTGAATTCAAATCCAGCCTCAGACACTTAACACTTACTAGCTGTGTGACCCTGGGCAAGTCACTTAACCCCAATTGCCCGGCAAAAAAAAAAAGAAAGACATTAAATGGGAGGGGGCAGCTAGGTGGTGCAGTGGATAGAGCACCAGCCCTGGATTCAGGAGGACCTGAGTTCAAATTCGGCCTCAGACACTTGACACTTACTAGCTGTGTAACCTTGGGCAAGTCACTTAACCCTCATTGCCCCACCAAAAAAAAAAAAGAAATGGGAATTTGGGGGGAGTTTTGCAGAAGCTGCAGACAACAGGCAAAGGCCAGCAGATGACTTAGAAAAAGTTTAGAAACTCAGAAATGCACAAAATATATGTGTGGTATTTTTACTTAACATTGACCTGCATATAGCCTATGGACAAATACTTAACCCAAATTTTACAATAAGGTATTGTAAACATCCCATTTTAAAAAAAGAACAAATTCAGACTTCTCTGGTATGAAGGGAGGGCCAAAACATTTTACACAGATTTTCCAGATTGTGGGGGCACCACACCCCTATTCCCCACAGTGTAGATGGGATAACTGTAATGGTGACAGTGAATAGAATATCAGCTTGCTAGGAGACCAAAAGTGGAAGGTATCTGGGTTCTAGATCTGATGGTTTAACATCCCTTTCCATGGGATCCTTTCCAGTCCCAACTCACTCTGGAAAATGAGGTGGTCATTGTCCTTCGTTTTCAAAGAGGACCAATGACAATCACAGGGTGATATCTTGTCTTGTTCATAAATTGAAGTGAGACAGAGTTACACAAAGTCATCGGCTTCATTTTCTCTTCCTGAGTCATCAATGTCCGGTGGCAAGACAAAAGTCAGGACTACTGGCGATGGCCCAGGATGTTAGGTACCCAGAGATGGCTGACCACTTCTCCACTCAGGCTTCTTGGGTAACCCACAGGGTCTGGGTTTGCAGGTTCACAGATGCCATCGTTGTGTTACCCATTGATTATTAATAGCTAGCATTTATATAGTGTTTTTAAATTTGCAAAACACATTACATATATTATTTCATTTACTCCTCACAACACCCCTGGGAGGTAGGTACTATTATAATTCCCATTTTATAGATGAAACCAAGGCAGAGAGAAGTTAATTGATTTGCCCAGGGTAACACAACTAGCAGGCAGGTTTCAAATTCAGGTCTTCCTGACTCCATGTCCAATATACTATCTGCTTTATCATTTAAGTCAGAGGGGTCATATTCCCTGAGACTTATAACACTTTCTAGTGCAGCAGAACCATATTAAACTGTAACTGGAAAATGTTGAACAAAATAAATAAAAATAAAATGCAATATAGATAATGTTTATTTGTAGTTTTCTAAGTCAAATGCTACCCCCAGGGATCAGTTTCTGTTTGAATTTAACAATGTGTATTAGCTGATTAGACAACCAGGATGGATCAGCTTTTAGTTAAATGTATTTACTAAGTTAATAAAAGAAGAATAGCTATTATGAAACCAATGCCCCCAACATCTGGGACACTCACAGTACTAATGAAGGCTAAAGTCCAAGTTTGCCACATCAGGGTTCAGTCTCTTGTTCTACTCAGCCCCAGTCAATCCATAATAATTTATTAAGTCCTTATGATGTGCCAGGCACTGGATTCCTTCTGCTTTTTCCCCAAACTCCTCCTCTTGGTTCAAAAACTCAGGCACTTCTGACCATTTCCATCTCTGTGGCTCCATGGTTACCTGCTGGAGTCTCACAAATCTAGAGGCTTCTTTTCTGGGGGAGCTTCTTTAAGCCCTCCTATTTGCATCTCTGAGGTGCATCTCTCCATCCCACTTGACTCTTTCTTCACTCTCCATTAAGGCCAACTCTAAGGGTTTGGCTCAGGAATATGACTAGGCCTGGCGAATCAATTGTCTCCAAGGTTGTTTAATATAAATGAAAACAACACCGGGTCGTAGCCGAACTCAGATTACTTTCAGTGACCACCCTTGGTTCTGAAGATCAGATTAAAAAACATTCTCCTTCTCTCAGCAGAGAGGTGTCATAGGCTACACCTGCAGAATTTCATATGTACTGTCAAAAGCAGTTGCTTAGCTAGTTGATTTTACTTAGCGGTTTTTCTTTGTTACAGAGGAGAGTTCAGTGTTGGGAGGGAAGGACATGGAAATGACTGAGATGTAAAAAATGAAAGGCCTCTTCAAATTAAATTTTAATTTTTCAAAATGCAGGTTCAAGATGAGTATTTATACTTGAGAGAGAGAGAGGCATCTTCGGTGACAGAACAAAGGCCCATCCTCTAAATCTTGTTGACTTTGGTGAAGTTGAAAGGTGAAATAATTGCATTTATTCAGTTCTAGAGCTATGAATCCCAAATGAGAGTGAGAATGTTTTAAAAACTCAAATGACCCATATTCTTTCATTAAGTATCTGACTCCTTCAGAGTAGATTCTGGGCTTTATTTATTCCATTTCTGTATATTTGTATGTTTTTCATCTACGTCTATAAAAACGAGGGCTTAGACCAGATGATTTCCAAAGTCCCCTCCAGTTCTGAGATCTGTGATCCTATCTCATCCAGATTGGGTGTTTTCCCTCTTTAACATCATTTTGCAAAACATTGATAACCACAAAATCATTAGCATCTTTGGGGAGGGGGTGGAAATCAGGGGAGAGAGAGAGAATTAAGATAGTAGGTTGTCTCCAGATGAGCAACTGAGAGCTGTGGGAGGGATGAGAGTAGAGAGAGATTGTCGGAGAGGCTGATGGTCCGAGTTAATACAGTACAGTTTTGAATGAAACACTCTGCTGTGTCCTTGAGTTGCCTGTGTATCCATAACTCTGGAAGGCTGAGGAGCTGGGGCTGTTGGTGTTAATTAATATTTCTATACTCATTAATGCCACCATTACTTTTCAAGTCATCATGCTTTATCATCTTAGTAAGGTTTCCAATCTAATGATGCAGGAGGCCAACCATAAATTGCAGAAGACTGTGAAATTTTACTAGCTAGACTTTGCAAAGCTGATACAGTCCTATTGCCAGTGTCTTTTTCGGCTGACTGTGTTTAGCCATAAAACCGGGGACAGGCTGGAGCCAGGCAGAAAAAAGGGACGTTTTCCATTCTGAATGCATTATTTTTCCCACCTCTTAAAGTAGATAAAGCCTGGCACTCTATCTCACTTTGACCTGTTCACTCAAAAAGACCTTTCTTTTGTCACATTACTGCAGAATATCACCCTCTCCAAAGAATCAAAATTGTGGGTGACACAAAAAAACCCAAGCTCGGTATAAATAGACTAGAACATATTGCTAATGCTGACCAGCACAAAAGATAGAGGCAGACATAGAACCTGGGGTTTCCTTGGCATGAGGAACTCTCAAGAGAGCCAACTTTTACAAATGCAACAACTCACAGAGGTGTCAAAGACATGCAACTGCAGTCAGAGTCAGATTAAAATGTAACTGAGAAATAGTTAACAAAATAAATAAGAATACAATAACACATAGATAATGTTAATATATGGTTTTCTAAGTCAATATGCAGTGGCAGATAGTGGCCCATGGTTCTGTTTGAGTTTGATGCCATTGTCCTTGACAAGGGCTTCTTAAACTTTTTTCCACTCAGGACCCCTTTTCGCCCAAGAAATCTTGACACGACCCCAGGTATATAGGTATATTAAATAGGTAGGGGCAGCTAGATGGCGCAGTGGTTAAAGCACCGGCCCTGGATTCAGGAGTACCTGAGTTCAAATCCGGCCTCAGACACTTGACACTTACTAGCTGTGTGACTCTGGGCAAGTCACTTAACCCCCATTGCCTAAAAAAAAAAAAAAAAATAGGTATACGTTACCTTTTAGTGTTGCCAAATTTTTCATGACCCCCACATTCAGTTACATGACCCCATATAGGATTGCTGCCCACAGTTTAAGAAGTTTTGGCCTGGATGACTGAGAAGCCCTGGTTAGAGTCCATATGTGTCAAACAAGATTGGAAGCCAGGTATTCCTGACCCGATCTCCATCCGCTACACCATCTTGCTCTGAGTAAACAAGTAATGGCATAGAAAGATAACCTGTAGGAGATATGTGATTGGGAAAGGAGGCAGCTCAGTCATGTAGTGAAATGGGATAACAGTTAATGGGGAGAACAGATGGGCAAGATAAGTTGTTGCACTGGTACCCAAGAAATATTAGAAGACCTAGAGATCAGTCAGTCAACTAGCATTTATTAAGTGCATGCTATATGTCAGGCACTGGTAACTACTAGGAATGAGGAAGCCCTCCAGCCTGTGGAACATATATGGGAGTACAATGAATGGTGAGAATCATGCACAGTGAATAAGGAAGTACCCCCTTCAGTCAGGCAGGATTTGAACTCAGCATTGTCCATTTTGGTCATTATTAACTCAGAGGGGGACTTAGTGGGCCTTTTCAGTTCTGCCTGAGGCTGAATCCCAGGTTTTGGTCCACGTTAGGCCTGCTAGGACAGCCTTTAGAACTATCCTGAGTCTTTTAGGTATTCTAAAAGGCTTAGAACAGACCCTTCCTTACCTTTTGGATTTGTAAGAAACAGGTAAACTGAAGCAGGCCCACTCCGAATGCACATGCATATTGTTTGCAATACTGCTAAACATGTATCCCACTCCCACCCCCCCAAACAGACCAAGATGGGAAACTACTGATAACTCAACAGGAAGGGAAATCTGGGGAAGGAGATAAGCCCCTGGGCCTTGAATAATGTAGTCTGTTCTTATCTGAGAGCTGTTAACTCAGCAGGAATAGGAAGGAAATGGTGAGGGGAAGGGGAGATACCCCTGTAACTTGAACAACGTGGAGAGTACATTTGATTCTCCTAGATTCTTACCTTCAGGGCTCAGTCACATGAAGGACTAGCGCAGGGCTTCTTAAACTTTTTCCACTAGATCCCTTTTCACCAGAGAAAATTTTATGCGACCCCAGGTATATAGATATATAAAACAGGCATATATACCCTTTTACTGTTGACAGATTTTTCAGGGCCCCCACATTCAGTTACACAGCCCCATATGGGGTCACAACCCACAGCTTAAGTAAAAGCTTTGGACTAGGGTGCCTGGATGCTATAGTTCAAGCCGTTCATTCAAATAAACATTTGGGGGGCAGCTAGGTGGCACAGTGGATAAAGCACTGGCCCTGGATTCAGGAGTACCTGAGTTCAAATCCGACCTCAGACACTTGACACTTACTAGCTGTGTGACCCTGGGCAAGTCACTTAACCCTCATTGCCCTGCAAAAAAATAAAAAAAATAAAAAAATAAACATTTGGCCTTAAACTGTACTGATGTCCATTTTTTTTTCCTTTTCAGATGGAGCAGACTTGTGAAGATATAGACCAAATGTTCAGCAATTTGCTGGGAGAAATGGACCTCTTGACCCAGGTAAATTACTCTTTCTAAAAATCTTTTGGATCACATTAGGTAAAAAAATCAAATGAAGTTTTAAGATAAGAAGTGAATAATCTTTCAGAACACTGGGAGGTAGAGCTCTATCCCATTTGTCACCCTAGCAAATATATGCTCTGATCTTTTGTGCTGAGAAACAACAGGGAAAAAGTAAAAGTGGAATAATTTCAATGACTAACATAATCCCTTTGCTCCCTGGCACCCTCTGGCCCTAAGCAATTACCCGATGGCCCCTAAAGTAAAGCAATTCAGTAATTGCATTTTCCAAATCATAGGCTTCACCTTAAAAGCCCCATGACTGGAGATCAACAAAACATTTCATTTAAAGGTTTAACTTCTAAGTTAATCTTCTAAGATTGCAGCCATAAAGATAAAAATAAAAGCTAGCAGCATATGTCCTCTTACTATCACTGTTTAGAGAGATCCTTTTTAAAAGGTGAGGTTTTACATTTTGCCCTATGAACTCCTGGAGGGGGACTCACAAGCTTCCTAGCTACTGAGGCTTTCATAGAAAATTCTCCATAGCCTCTTGTCCCTTAGGCAAAGATGTGTTCGTTTTAAGTCTTGAGGAGGGAGTGGGGAGGAGTGGGAGAGGGAAATGTCTCTTCAATCCATTCTGTCTGCTTTTCCCCATTCATGCATTTCCTCACCTTTCAGCCTGTCGTTTGCTCCCCAAATTATTGGAACTTTTGAATGGAAGATTAATGTAGATTTAAAATTTCAGACTTTTGAGAACATCCTGCATCAAAAGTATTGAGTCAGGGGAAGTGCCCTTCAATTAAGGAAATGTCTGAACAAGCTATGGTATATGAATGTACTATTATGCTGAAAGAAATGATGGGAGGGAGTTTCAGAGAAACCCTTGAAGGCTTGTATGAACTGATACAGGGTGAAGTGAGCAGAAGCAGAATAAGGAGGAATGGGAAGACTTATTCTGAAGAGAAGACTTAGGTGGCGGAGGAATAGGACATGCTAACTAACTTCAGATACTAGAAGGACCATTTTATGGAAGAAGAATTAGCCTTGCTCTGCCTGGCCTCAGAGGAGCAATGGGTGGAAATTACAAAGTAGCCAATTTGAGGCATAAGAATGATATGGTGGGAAAATGGGGTATGGGTCCTCTGGTTTAGTTTCTCAAGGAGAAGATTCCTCGGTGTGCCCCAGAGAAATTCTGGGGTGCTCTGCGCCCCATGACAAGAAGAAACAGTTTCCTAAAAATTAGGAACTTTTCCTAGAGTGGAAGTAATAGTGGCTTGGCCCTCATTAAATGTCTTCAGGCAAAGTCTGGACACCCAGTTTGGGATATGTTGTAGACAGAATTCCTGCTTAGGTGTGTATTAAGTAGAGACTTCTGAAGTCGTTCACAGAGCTTGAGGTCCTGGGATTTCATTTACTTTTATGAAAGATCTTGGATTCAATAAATAAAAGAGAGCATAATTGTAACGACAGGTTCCCATTGTGGTTTCTATACATCGAGGGTCGCCATAAGAAATTAAATGGGAATTTGGGGGGAGTTTTGTGGAAGCCACAGATGACGGCAAAGGCCAGTAGACAACATAGGAAAAGTTTAGAAATTCAGAGGTACATAAAAGATATGTATAGTATTGTATATCATTAACATATTTTATCTTTTAATGCCATAATAAATCAGACTTCTTCTCCGGAATGAAGGGAGGTCCAAAAAGTTTTACTCGGCTTTTTCAGATCACAGGTTCCCCTGTGATGTGGAAGGGATAACTGTACTAGACCTTTGGGACAGAGAGAGAGCATTTACATTTTTAAAAGCTTAAAATATAAAATTCAAAGAACAAAATCAAAACACTTTTTCCAATGGAGAAAAAAAAATTCCTTAAGAATTTTGCTTTAGTGCCATCCCTTAAACTCTCCTTTTCACCAGCATACTGTCATATTGCTCAGTTAGGTTGCATTCTGAAGGATCTTTTAATTAATATCAGTGATTAGGTTCCCATCCTTTCTACCTTTTCTTATATCCTGATAGGAGCCTGGCTTATGAGAATGGACACACCTGCCTCTTCACATTCAATTTGTCCTACTTTGAAGAATTAATTTTGGGATTTTATTTAAATCTTTTATTCTTAATTGCTCTAGAAACAAATTTAAGTTGGAATTTTCTATAAAGAAACAAAATGCATGGAGCAGTTCAACCAGGGACATAAAACTCTTATTTCCTCAGGAAATATCATGTTTGGAGAGACGAATATGAACAGAAAAGTTAACTTGTGGAAATGTTAAACATACTCCATAGTAACGGTTGCCTTATCAGTGCCCTTTTTTTTTGTTGTTTTATTTTTAACAGAGTTTAGGGGTTGAAACTCTTCCACCTCCTATGCATGACCCACCTAGTACTGAATTTAACTACAGTGTTGGCTTTAAAGATTTAAATGGTAAGTATACATTTTTTCATGAATAATATCATTGGAATACAGATGTTGACTAAAAATCTACTTAGATTCCAGATGGGTTCACGGGTGAAATTTTCAAACTTCCAAAGTTATCTTTTATTACACAGGTTTACAAATATAGAGCTGTGAAAAAAGGATGCAGTTCCTTTGCTGGAATAGCTATAGCACTGATTTTAAAACCTGACAAAATCAACACTAAAAAAAAGGAAATCATATACTAATTTCTCTAGTGAGTATAGATAATAAAATGCTAAATAAAATGTTAGCAGAATAAAGCAAGACAAGGAAATGTTCTTCATGACCAAATAAGATTTCTAGCATATGTATTAGACTAGTTTAAAATGAGAAAAACTGTCAATATAATAAATCAAATCAACAAATAATACATAAAACTATATTATCATATTAATGGATGCAAAAACATCTGGATGAAACCTAATACTCATTTATGATGTATTTCTCAAAATTTCAGTGCCTCATCATGATATGAAGGTAAATCAAGGTTCCTGAAGTTTGTGCTAGCATTGGAGCGGAAAAAAACTGTATTAGAAAGATTAACATTGAAAATAAAGAAGTTATTATTACTGCCATTGGTATAATAATATGTGTAGAAAATTAAGTGTCAGAACAAAAAAATTAATTGAAAAGAAAATGAATTTAGCAAGTTTGTGGGAGAGAAAGTATACCCACAAAAATTATTCACCTTCTTATAGACAATGCAGGTCAGAAAATAGTCCTCTAAAAAGGAATCAGCAATAACTACCAGAACCGTCCCCCCCCCCCAACTACTAGCAAATTAACTTATCTAAACAAATGTGGCTTTTATCAAGACAACCAGCAGAAGCTAGGTGGCTCAGTGGATAGAGCACTGGCCATAGAGTCAGGAGGACCTGACTTTAAATATGGCCTAGTTAAGTACAAGCTGTGTGACCCTGGGCAAATCACAGCCCCAGTTATCTCAACAACAACAACAAAAAGAACCATAAGACTCTACTGACAGAAATAAAGGTCTTAATAATCGAAGCAACATTTAATGTTCATGAATAGTTAGGAACAACATAGTAAAACTTATAATACTCCATAAATTAATTTGTAGATTTAATACAATACTAATTAATACAGTGGATTTCTTCATAATACTCTAATTTGTCTCCCTTCACTCATAAATCTCTAAGTAGAGGGTGAATGATCATGTTCCCTCTATGTTATATAAAGAAATCCATGCATTAGAAGGGTGACCTGGGGGCAGGTAGGTGGCACAGTGGATAAAGCACCAGCCCCTGGATTCAGGAGGACCTGAATTCAAATCTGGCCTCAGTCACTTGACACTTACTAGCTTTGTGACTCTGGGCAAGTCACTTAACCCTCATTGCCCCTCAAAAAAAAGAAAGGTGACCTACAGCATTCTGTGAACTATATAAAATCATAATGAATTTTACACGGAAAAACAAATGAATAAGGGATATTTGGGGAGAGAGGCAGATTTGAACATATTATAAAGTAGTTGTCACTAAGACTATCTGGTCCAAGAAAGAAATTTTTAAATTAGCAAAACCAGATAAAGATTCAAGACATCAGACCAAATAATATGTAAAAGATTATTTTTAATAAATCTATAGAAAATAAGAGCTTGAGAAAGTACTCATGATGTAATAAAGAGTAGGAAAATGGTTACCTATATAGTAAAAAATAAAATTTAACCCACACCTAATACCCTATTCAACAATAAATTCCAAATAAATTTGAGACAAACAAAAAGCAGTTATAAAAGATGGATAAAGTAGGATGATATAGTTATCTTAATTGTAGAAGTGAGATGTGGTTTTTAACTATTAAGCAAATAAAAGAAATTACTGCAGAAAGGTATGTTTTTACCCAAGTACACAGAAATTAAGTTTCTTCACAACAAAAATATATAAGAAAGGTAAAAAAGCTGGGAAAATATTTAAGGCAAATATTATAAACATTTAAAGTATTAGAGGGCAAAACCTAGTCCCAAGTACTTATAAGAGCAAAAGATGTGAACAATTTGTAAACAACCCCCACCACCACCACCAAAAACAATTGTAATCACCTGAAAGATGTTTAACCTTACTAATAATCAAAGAAATCCAAATTCAAGTAACTCTGTGGTACCTCTTCACAACTCCTGGCAGAAACAGTTCAACATTACAAAACTTGATTATGGCAGAGTTTGAGGAAAAATAAATTACTGATGGAACTGCAAACTGACTGCCATTTTGGAGAGCACTCTGGAAGGATAGTATAAAAAGTTTTTTGTTTTTTGTTTTTTCAAATAGTCATGCCTTTTAACCAAATAGGATAGTGGGACTGTGTGTGGAAGGGAGAGGGGCACGTTCAAATGTATACATTTTTATCAGCATTTTTTGTTACTTAAAAGAATTTGAAAGAAAATTTACAACAGGGAATGACAATAAATTAACATATTAATGTCATGAAATGGTAATAAGTAGTTAAGAACGACAAGTATAAGGAATATCTGGACAGTGATGAAATAACTAAAAGCAAAGAAAAAAATCACATAAGCAGCATAGTACCAACTAAGACTATATAAAAAGGAAAATGCATATATATATACATACATACAGAGATAGAGGGATGAGTGGACAAAAAAGAAAGTTAAACGGAGACATGGGGAGATTACCACAAAGTTGTTATGGACATTTTATGCATGGAAATTAATATATTCAAATGTAAATAACTTTAAAATGTGTTTTATTGACTCTGCCAGCGTTTAAAATTAAGTTTATGAATGATTACAAATTTGTTCCATTTAAAAATCTACATAGGACAAAAAAAAAATCACCACCCTGACTGTTGTGATTATGCAAATCAGTGCTTACTCTTAAAAAAAATACATATGGCTTCACTCTTAAAAAATAGAAAAGATTTTGAAAGTCAAGCGCAAGATCAAAAAAAATGTAGATTTTCATTAAAATAATAGAGAGGTATTAATAGGGTTTGGATTTCCTAATTTTTAATTTATTAACATATTATTATTGGTAATTAAGGGACATGACAATCAGAATAAGTAGAAAGGCTGCCTATATTATAAATAGTTGTTTAGAAATATAGAAATATAGTGGGGGGTTTTACTTAAAGGTACATGTATTTAAATGGCAGTTAGAGCAATCGATTGTTGATAGGTTGTATATCTGTGAGTCAATCAACAAGGATTTATTTAGCACCTACTATGCGCCAGGCCCTCTTCTAGGCTGTGGTGATACAAATGCAAAAAATGAAACCATTCCTGCTAAAAGGAGCTTATATTCTAATGGAAGAGACAACATGTGCTTATATCCATATATGTACATGTATGTATGCATATTTGTGTGTATACATACATAGATGTACAATACTAGGACAGCCTTTTATATTATGCTACATATCATAAGTATAATTTTAGGGAGCAGCTAGGTGGCACAGTGGATAAAGCACCGGCCCTGGATTCAGGAGGACCTGAGTTCAAATCCAGCCTCAGACACTTGACGCTTACTAGCTGTGTGATCCTGGGCAAGTCACTTAACCCTCATTGCCCTGCCCCCCCCCCCAAAAGAGTAATATAAATGCTGGGTAAAGACTAATGTTTGGGGAAAAAATATAAGTTTTATAAATATAATTTTAAAATGCAGCATACAGAAAATAGTTAAATATATGATAGGCTGGAAGAAAGGGCTCTCTCATTTGGGGGAGGGAATCAAGAAAGATTTCATTACAGGGACCTCTTTTAATGACAATAATTATTAATAATTATTTAATTGTTAGTGTGTAAAGGGACACTTCTAAACTGTTTGAAAACAGGTTTGTTTGGGGGTTTTTTAAGATACTTAACAATTCCCCACTGGAATTGTGTTTATGTTTTTATTAAACTTCAGTCTTTCAGGGGTCTGTAATATCATTTGTATAAAGTCCCCCTTCATTGATGCACACTGCAGTACTTCTGTGTCGAGCCTTTGGGAGTTTCTCTGGCCAAAAAGTCTCAGAGATGAGACTGAATTTAGCTCAGTGGGTCTTCCTACTATAGATATCTCTATGTCCAGACCTTTCTACCTTGGTAGAACCTACAAGAGATTACAGTTCATTGGGAAAGCCTTGGAGAATCTTATTGATAAACTTACTTTTCCTGTGCCTTTCATGTCTCATCCAGGTTTGCTAGGCCACACAGAGTTGCCTTTATCCTTTTGTTCTTTTGTAAGGGCAACCTCACCTAGAATACTGGTTTCTCCCATTCTCTCTCTGAATCCATAGCTGTCATTTCTTTAAAAACTTGGCTCAGACCTCATTTATTAAGAGCCATTTACCAGTAGATAAGTGGTCAAAGGATATGTTTAAACAGTTTTCAAAAGAAGAAATGCAGCCTATCAACAATGATAGGAAAAACTGCTCCATATCACTAATAGGAAGAAAAAAGTCAATTAAAACAACTCTGGAGTGTCACCTCACACCCATCAAAGTAGCAATGATAGATGAAATAATCCATGTGAAATACAAGCAGACCTGGGGAATAATGTGAACAGTGACTAAAAATATAAGCAGGTGATCTCTGATAATTGTAAAAACGGTCTAGGTGCCTTAAATAAGATGATGAAAAGCACTACTCTTCCTGGGAATGCCAGGAGACCGTGGTGGCAGAATGTTTCATATGTTTTCAAACATAATTGCCGTGCTGGATAATTTGTCTTAATTTTTAGTTAATTAATTTTAATTAATTCTTTCTTTGTTACAAGGGAGGTTTCATTGGTGGGAGGAAGGGGAAGTGTGATAAGAGAGAGGGAGACAGGGTTTTTGCATGGATTGGGACTGACTGGTATAACCACATAAAACATCTCTTCAGCCCCCTAGTACTTTCTCTACAACTCCTTACCACTGAGTTTGCCAGTTGCCTGTTTTAACTATTTCCTAAAGTACTTTTTTTTTTAATTTTAACAGAATCATTAAATGCACTGGAGGACAAA
Organism: Dromiciops gliroides; assembly: GCF_019393635.1. NCBI lineage: Eukaryota > Metazoa > Chordata > Mammalia > Microbiotheria > Microbiotheriidae > Dromiciops > Dromiciops gliroides. The sequence continues at coordinate 64,728,639 of NC_057865.1, forward strand.
GACTTAGACGCTCTAATGGCTGATCTTGTAGCAGATATAAGTGAGGCAGAGCAGAGAACCATCCAGGCCCAAAAACAAGCTTCTCAGAGCCAACCGAACACAGCATCTCAGCCATCATCAATCTTGGGCAATGGAGCTTCCTTTGCTTATAAGACAAATTTCACCACTCCTGGAATTAACCATTATGATGATGAATTGCCTCCCCCACCTGCTGACCCTGTATTAGACCTTCCACCCCCTCCGCCTCCTCCTCCTCCTCCCGAACCTCTTACTCAGGTAAAGTTGTCCATCAATATACAATGACTCTTGGCAATGATATCCTTTAAGTTGGGTTGTAATTTTTCTTACATCAGCTCTTAAGTTTTTCTTACATTTATTAAAATCTGGGATTTTATTGGTGGAAGAGAGAGATGTCAAATTCAAAAAGTGACAGGAGCTACTAAACTCTGCATAAGGATCCCTGTGGGACTTGTAAAACCATACATTACAATTATCTGTGGTTTATTGTATTTTTTTTATTTTGTTAAATATTTCTTAGTTACATTTTAATCTTGTTCAGGCTGCACTTGGGAATATTGTTGGGCCAGTGAACCATGTTTGACACTTCTCAGGGAACTTCCAGTGAAGAATCTTCTTCTGCCTTTGCATATTGGGACTTATTTTTTTTTTAATTAGAGTATCAAAAGGTTGCTTGGGACACCGAGAGATTAAGTGACTTGCCTGGCATCATAACCCCAGTATGTGTCAGAGGTAGGGCATGAACTGAGGACTTTCTGATTCCAAGGTACCATTATACCACACTACCCTTCTATATAAAAAGGGAGGAAGGAACAAAAGAAAAGAGGGAGGGAGGACTTATTAAATGACTTCTATATGTTGAACACTGTGCCGAATATTTTACAAATATCTCATTTGATTCTCACAACCACCCTGCGAGGTAGGTGCTATTATGACCACTCTTTTACAGATAAGGAAACTGAGTCTCTCTGACTCCAAGTCAGGCCCTTTTTCCTACACTACTTGGGGACCCCTGGATACATCACCTAACTACCTACATTAAAACGAACAAAACTAAGGGAGTCCCCTGTCCCTTCAAAGGTCCGTTCAGTGACATGTTCTGCTTTGAGGACATGCCATATCTTAGGAACTCCAAGACCACTATTATTATCTAAAAGCATCACATTTGGAAGATCAGGACCTGACAAGATTTAGAATGTCTCCAGCATAGAAGGTGAAAAAGACTGTATAATTTAAGCAGACTCCTATATCTGTCTGGTTGCATCTATGTCATGTTAAATAACAAGATAAAATTTGAAAAGTCCAGTCAAAACTCTGTTTCCAAAGTTTTGGGTTATTTGACTACATTTTCTCCTCCTGTCTTCTCTAGGACTTGTACCATTGGGTTATTTCTTCTTTCTTTCAACTTTAATCTTTCTTTTCTCTTGGCTCCTTTCTTTCTGCCTACACACTTGCTAAGGTCTCGCCAATATTAAGTCAAAAAACAAAACAAAAATGCCTTCCCTTCAACCCTACCACTCCATCAAGCTATTGTCATTTATAGCTAAATCTCTTGTTCTTTTTTTATTTTAAAATTTTATTATATGGCATATGTGTCTTAGCAATAAAGTGATTTAAAAACACCAGGAGTATGCACTTTAAATCCTGTCCACATAGCACATTTTTTTCAATAACTACTTCCCATTCCTTACTAATAATGGTAATATCAATAGCATCCCTACCCAATCAGTGCAATGCATTGAAATTCTTTGTTTCTGTAGCAATAGCTTAACTTCTAGAAAGAGTAATTTATACTTTTGATTTCCGTTATAAAGTTTCCATTTCCTCCACCTCACTGAAATTACTCATTCAAGTCCCCATTCTCCCAGCCTGCCATTCAACCTCAATAGAGCAGCCCCACGGACTAACTGCTGTCTCTAAGCTCACCAGTGAGCAGCCTCTTAAATGCCAAACAAATGGCTTTCTTCGAATCCTTTTTTGATCTTTGTGTAACACACTTGACTGTTTTTGCTGCTGCCTCTTTCTGGATACTGCTTCCATTATGCTGTATTTTTCCTGGTTCTCCTCTTACACACCTTGCTTAGGATTTCTCTTCTCATCACATTCTACCTTGTATCGCTTGTTATACATGTCATACTCACCTATTAGATTGTAAGCTTTCTGAAGACAAGGACTGTGTCAGTTTTTAAATTATCATTATTAGTGACTTGCGCATAGTAAGACTTTAATTACTTTTGTTGAACTTGGCATTAAATTATATAGACAAAATGTCAGGTTTCCCATTTCTAAAACACTCAAATCTGGAAGCTTTACCACTGTCACTTACTTCCATCTGATCCTCTTATTAGATTACCATTGCTATATTCCTCCAAAGTAAAACTTTAAATACTGAATTCCCAGGGGAAAAAAACTGCAAAAAGTCCAAAAGCAAAGAATGTAAATTATTAACCAAATACTGTAACATAGCCAAATAATGTAAGTAGAAATAAAAATTTATTAGACAAATCCTGTAGACATAAAAAGTCAAAACAAAAATGAAAACTCTATTTTGTTTTTAGAAGTACATTGTTAAGGCTTATAATTTCACAGCTTATGTTTCCTTTAAAATTTCTTTAAAGTCAAATAAATTTACTGGGATTTTGCATTCGTTCCCATTTTTTTTACTTTTACATGGAGCTTTTATAGGGTGAGGCAAAAGTCCCTAGGCTCCTGTGCTAAAAATGGTTTCTATGTCTTCATAATTGAGACATGTAAATGTATCCATGAGCACATATGGATTATTTGGGTCTTTTCAGCATTTATTTTAATTTAAGTCTAAAAATGTTCGTATTTATGCACAGGGACTGTCTTGATAATATATTCATCATCTGTTTTTAGGACTTTGATTTATCTTGTATAACACACCGATGGATGTTTAGTGGAAATATGTTTTCGATCACTTGAGAATTTTTCTTTTGATACTAAAAATTTACTGCTTATTCATGGTTTCTTTTATCTAGAGCACATGGATAAAGACAAATTCCATAAACAATTAGCTAACTGTATGTTCACAGTGGGGAGATGAAGGTTTCAAGATGTTCTCTCTGTCTCATATTTTCCAAGACAATTATTTAGACACGGCCCACAAGCAGGGTCAGATTTATGTACCTGGATAAATTGTGACAACAAAAGACCTGGCTAGGAAACAGAATTGTCTTTATAGAAGTCTTCTCAAGGACTATAGTGATATACTCCTTTTATTTCAATCTATCCTATATTCTTCACTTAAAGAAAAAGAAAGAAAATTGCAGCAACAATAACCTCTAGTTTTAAGAACCCACTATCTACTCACCAGACCAAACTATAAAAACTCCTTGTGTATTTTCAAGGAGAAAATAGCTTTTAGACTTCAAAAGAAGGAAAATTGTCTATGCGTAAGCCACTGTTGTTTATAATTAGGAAGTAATGGCTCTGGCCTTCATCACAGAAGTTATACCGTATGTTCAGATGTGAGCACAGTAGTAATGACATAAAATAGAAGTTATCTGTGTCTCATGTAGAGGTCATTTAGAAAGATAAGGGCTTCTACCTCTTTTTGACTGGGGTAAAGGAACAGAAGTATGGTTTGTGCATAAAGTTGCTGCCCTTGTGTTCCCTTGAACTCTTCCTGACTCCTCACAAGGGGCTACCTCATGAGTAGCAGAAGGTTACTGGAAGGCTTACTCGACAGGACCAATAAAGAGCTAAAAGACTCTTTCAGAAGTCTCCAGACTGGGGGGAAAGCTAGATAGCACAGTCGATAAAGCACTGACCCTGGATTCAGTAGGACCTGAGTTCAAATCCAGCCTCAGACACTTGATACAACAACAACAACAACAAAACAAGTATGGATTCAACAAAGAAAAAAGATGTAAGGATGATTAAGCCACAAATGGTATTACCTTTCTTAGGGGGCAGCCAGGTGGCACAGTGGATAAAGTACTCCCTGGATTCAGGAGGACCTGAGTTCAAATCCAGCCTCAGGCACTTGACACTTACTAGCTGTGTGACCCTGGGCAAGTCACTTAACCCTCATTGTCCCACCAAAAACAAACAAAAAAACTGATAAAATCAACTTATAAAGAAGTCCCCAGATTGTTTTATTTTGGACCCCTTTGAAGTACTGAATTCTAGATAAAACACTAGGAGATTATTTCAATAGAGTGGAGAGTGTATTCAGTCTGGAGTTAAAGGACCCCAGTTTACATCCCATCCCTGAAACTTATCTTTATAACTTAGGACAAGTTATTAAACCTCTCTGTGCCTCAGTTTACTCTTCTGTAATATTAAAGGGCTAGACTAGATGGTCTCTGAGGTTCCTTGGAGCTCTAGATCTAAGATACTCTGTTCAAAATGGCACATACTATCTCTGGTGAGAAGTATTGGGAAAGTATCTTATTGCCAAAGGTCTATTTATGTGAAAAATGGTGACTGCCATTGTTATCACCAATGTGCTCCACTTCAAATGAGCTGGTAGATAATATCAGTACTTCAAAGATCCATACTTCTGTCAGTGAGTCCCTCCTTCCACCAATTTAGATCTCAACCCCTTTGTGACTCAGTGAATTGTCTTCATGAGTTGCTCACTGCTGTTGAATGCGGAGGCAATATGTCATTCTTGGAAATGCTGGCTACCAGCAGCATTTCTATGTGCAAGTGTTGAAAGGACCACATGAGATAGTCTTTGCTATACCTTATAACATCAAAACGATCTTGTTTTGTGGGCACATTAGTAGACACTAAGTGTTTGTTGAATGTAAAACAAGTGAATGAATAGGTGTATGAATGAAAAAATAGAAACAGATAAGAAGCAAGGCAGACCATGGTGATCTGATTCTTTTCAAAATCTGTTATAATTCTCGGGGCAGCTAGGTGGTGCAGTGGATAAAGCACTGGCCCTGGATTCAGAAGGACCTGAGTTCAAATCCTACCTAAGAAACTTGACACCTACTAGCTGTGTGACCCTGGGCAAGTCACTTAACCCTCATTGCCTCACCCTCCAAAAAAATCTATTATAATTCTCTACTATTAGGGAATGATTAAAAAGGGAAGGTAAATACTAGCATTATGTGTGCATCAGAGTTTTAGGAAACAAGTGGTTGATATTTTGATAAATATTCTGGAATCCAAACAGTCCGAAAGCTCAAATGACCAAAGCTACTATTTCTTCAAGGATTTTAAATAGACAGTAACAATGCCATAGAATCATTATAGATTCAGCTCAATTTCTATACTTTATCTGTTGTAATGAATTGGAATCATAGTCAACAGGGATGACTTAGAGGCCTTAAGAGATCCTAAAATTGGGGCAGCTAGATGGCACAGTAGATAAACCACTGGCCCTGGATTTAGAAGAACCTGAGTTCAAATCCTACCTCAGACACTTGACACTAGCTGTGTAACCCTGGGCAAGTCACTTAACCCATCCTAAAATCCAAATCTTTAAAAATTAAATTTTGCATATGTTTAGGATTTGAATGTATTTATTATATTGGAGTTCTTTGAAAATTGGTGACCATCTAGAGTGTGTGCGGCCATAGTCAATTCACCAAAATATTGAATAAATCAGAATGCTCCATTTTCCAGTCATTCTGGATGAACAGAATTGTCCCATTTGTGTTCTTTTTGAAATTCTTTTTACTTTGTTCTTTTCCATAGGACAACTTCAGATTTGACCTAGGTTTTAAAGACTATCCCTCCACATAATTTAAATTTGCAGGGCCATTCCTGTTCTCAGGATAAAAACATGAATTAATCAAAAGGCATCATACTAACCAGGAAATACCTTTCCATCCATACCCTGAGTACTCACTTGGGTTTATTTCCCCATTTGGTGTCTTCTTCATTTGCATGTTTTTTTAAAGGAACTGAGAGACTCGTTCAATTTGATTCCATGAGCCATTGTTAAAGTTCTCTCAACCTTTTCAAAGGGCACTGTTTGTGGAATAGCCAGTGACTGGCTTCCATATTTAGGTTGGGTGGGGGAGTATTCCTTGAAATCTAGATTTGAAGTTATATTAAAGAAATTTTGGAAAGGGAAACAAACGGGGTGATGTTGTTATTACTACATTAAATTTACTACATAGTTTTATATACAGTCCTCATTTTTCTTCATATACTGAAATGTTCATTTATTAATGATGATTAAGTTTATAGTAAAAATAATTTTCTGTAAAAGATGTCTCCATACTACAGACTTTTGTCAATACATGGTAGCAATATGCTGAAGACTGCTGATATTGACCAATTTTATTATTAATTAATTATTATTATAATTAATTATAATAATTATTATATATAATAATTAATTATAATAATTATTAATTATTATTAAAGCCTCAAGTTAAGTGTCTTACTGTCATTACAGGAAGAAGAAGAAGCGCAGGCGAAAGCTGATAAAATCAAGCTCGCCTTGGAAAAACTGAAGGAGGCCAAGGTTAAAAAGGTAACATAGATACAAGGACCTCTTATCAGAAGTTTAATTATATTTCCATTTCATTATCTTTCATATTAAGATGAGTGTTGTGAAATATCCCTTTCTAAATGTTTCTTTTTACCATTAAATTTTCAGAGACAAGTGAAAGTTATTTGTATTTTGCCTTCCCTGGAAGCTGAGGGAGGGAGTATTTGCCTAGTAGACGTTTTGTGGAAGGAGGATCTTGGTTGGTAGTTATCTTGTGACAAGTCTGTTTTCTCTCTCCGGCTAAGTGGCAAACACTCTGAGAGTAGGGACTTACACTCTGAGTACAGCTAGCACTAAGTAAAGAGTCTGGCATGAAGTAGTAGCAGTAGTTGTCACAGTCGTAGTCATAGTAGTGGTGGTGGTGGTGGTGGCGCTAGTAGTAGTCGTCATCATAGTGGTAGTGGTGGTAGCAGGAATGGTAATAATAGTGGTATTGGCTATAGTAGTAGTGGCATTCCGTAGTGGTGGTGGTGCTGATGGTGGTAGGAGGCAGAGGTAGTGCTGGTAGTATAATATTGAAAATCTAGATGGCACAGTGGATAGCGCACTACACTCAGAAGTCAAGAAGACCTGAGTTCAAATTATACCTCAGACACCTTACTTAGTTTTGTGACCCTAGACAACTCATTTAACCCTTCTTCCCCTGTTTCATTATCTTTATAATGGACATAAGAATAGTACCTATCTCCCAGGGTTGTGGGGAGGATCAAATGTCATAATATATGTTAAGTACTTTGCAAATTTGAGAGCTAGCTATTGAGAGAGAGGGAGAGGGAAAAGGAGAGGGAGAGGACAGGCTATACCAGCAAGAAGCATCCTAGCTCTCTACCTCAGCAGACACTTAAAGAATGAGGGAGAGAAGTATAGTAACTATTTCCTTCCCTAAAAGCGATAGAACTTTGCAGTTCAGGTTAGACAGATTCGAGCGTGAATCCTTCACCCCCTGAGCAGCTTTGCAGCAGCAGGGGAAACATCCAGATACAGCCATCACTGAGAATTAAGGTCAGCAGCTGATGTCCATTTGGGCTTTTCTGGGGAGGGGTGAGGGTGAGGAAGGCAGATCAAAAAGCCAAACTCTGTATTTATTCGTATTTCAAGCACTTCAGATGTGGTACTAAAACCAGGGGCCTGTCTGTGGTGCTGAACATTAAGAGAATAAGGGAGTCAGGGACTAATCCAAAACACATTTTAAAAAATAATAATAAAATGAAATTAAAAAGGAAGTCTAGTCTATCTGGAGTGCTTCGAATGCCCTCAGCATTCCTGAAGGAGGTTGTCTCTGCTTCCTCTGGGTGTAGCTCAGGGGATGAGGCTGGTTTGGGCTTTTCAGAACCAGGCAGCTAGTGGGATTGTCATTGACAACAAAGACAGAGTGAAACCATCCGGTTGTCAATTTCACTTTCAAAGAGGAAAATGTATTCATAGATATAAGTATATAGGCATGGATAACCTTTGGATCTTTGGGTCATAGATTTAGAGCTGGCAGGAAGGAAGAAGGGGAGGAAGGAAATAAGAATTTATTAAGTGGAGGGCAGCTAGGTGGCGCAGTGGATAAAGCATCAGCCCTGGAGTCAGGAGGACCTGAGTTCAAATCTGGCCTCAGACACTTGTCACTTACTAGCTGTGTGACCCTGGGCAAGTCACTTAACCCTCATTGCCCCACCAAAAAAACAAAAACAAAAACAAAAGAACTTATTAAGTGACTACTCCATATCAGACACAGTGTTAAGTGCTTTGTAAATAATATCTCATTTGATCCTACCTTGGAAGGTAGGTGCTATTATGATCCCAGTTTTACAGTTAAGGAGACTGAGGCAGACAGATTAAGGGACTTGCCCAGGGTCACATAGCTAGTAAGTGCCCGAGGTCATATTTGAACTCAGGTCTTTACAACTCCAGACCCAGAGCTTTATCCACTTTGCCACCTACCTGCTTCTAGTGTGGGACTCTAGAATGGAAGGCTTTACTATATCATGTCATTAAACAATATTATTTGGTTTTTTTCCAGCAGCAAGGTAAAGTTTTCCTAACCCTCCCTCTCACAGATTTTTTTTGGGGTGGGGCAATGAGGGTTAAGTGACTTGCCCAGGGTCACACAGCTAGTAAGTGTCAAGTGTCTGAGGTCAGATTTGAACTCAGGTCCTCCTGAATCCAAGGCCAGTGCTTTATCCACTGCACCACCTAGCTGCCCCCCCCCCAGATTTTATGCAAGGAATTTGGGCAGCTCAGAGATTAGCTCTTAGCACAGAATTATAGATGTTAAAGCAAGTTAGGCTGAAGAATGCCAGGTTGAGTCAGTCTGATTGGGGCAAGCTCTGCACACCTCATTTACAAAGGCCATATGGCTTTTGTTTTAAATTAACCAAAAGCAAATACAGCTGCACCTGGATTTTCTTTCTATGGGCTATAATGTGACCTTGGACAAATCACTTGACATCTCTGGTCCTCAGTTTCCTTATCTGAAAAAAGGGGGGAAGGGGTTGTAGCCTTCCAGTTTTAGGTCTGTGATGCTATTAATTCTCCATTGCCTGCACTCTCCGGGGGTGGAGGTGGGGGTAAGAAAAGTAGCGGAATCACCAAAATAATATGCTCTGTGACTCTGAACAGACTATATCCTACAGAACTGCCAAGTCACCCAGCTACTCAAAGTTATGTCACCCTACACATAGGGGATACAGCATCTAGTATGTTGGGCTTATATTTACTTTTTTTGTTTGTTTTTTGTTTTTTGGTGGGGCCATGAGGGTTAAGGGACTTGCCCAGGGTCACACAGCTAGTGTCACGTGTTTGAAGCTGGATTTGAACTCAGGTCCTCCTGAATCCAGGGCCGGTGCTTTATCCACTATGCCACCTAGCTGCCCCCATATTTACTTTTTTTTTTTTTTTAAGTGAGGCAATTAGGGTTAAGTGACTTGCCCAGGGTCACATAGCTAGTAAGTGTTAATTGTCTGAGGCCGGATTTGAACTCAGGTACTCCTGACTCCAGGGCAGATGCTCTATCCACTGCGCCACCTAGCTGCCCCTATATTTACTTTTAAAAGAATATCTTTTAGGAACATTTATATAGCTCAGTTTATAGAGCACCAGGCCCTGGAGTCAGGAGGACCCGAGTTCAAATGCAAGCTTCAGACACTTACTAGCTGGACGACCCTGGGCAAGTCACCAAATCCCAATTACCTAAAAAAAAAATCTTTTAGAAATGGGTGTGATAGGTCATGGTTGTTATCCCTGCCACTGGGGAGGCTGATACTGGTGGACCTCTGGAGTTTGGGAGTCTGAGATAGAGTGGGCTAAGCCATTGGAATGGCTGTGCGATGTCTGGTACCAATATGGCCAGTCTTCTGAGTCTGTGGGCTTAACAGACTGTCTAAAGACACAAGTAGGAACTGGAGGAAGTCAAAGCTTCGTTGCTCATCAGCTCCTGAGAGGCCATTGCACATCTAGCATGAGCCAGATAGGAAGACTCAGTCTCTCCCTTCTCCCCTTACCCAAAATAGAGCCCTTGAAAATGTTTGTCTTTGGGGCAGCTAAGTGGCACAGTGGATAAAGCACCGGCCCTGGATTCAGGAGGACCCAAGTATAAATCAGGCCTTAGACACCTGACACTTACTAGCTGTGTGACTCTGGGCAAGTCACTTAACCCTCATTGCCCCACAAAAAAAAGAAAGAAAGAAAGAAAAGAAAAGAAAAAAGTTTGTCTTTGTAGCTTTGTAACTTTCGACTTGAATCATTCTCATCTCTCTTGAATGGACGGACCGTACCATTTACCGAAATTAACTAGCTCTTTAATGACTCCACACTCAGCTTGTCGTCAAGGTGCACATGAACGATAACAGCACAAAGTCGCTGATGGTGGATGAACGGCAGTCAGCGCGAGATGTTTTAGATAACCTCTTTGAGAAAACCCACTTCAATTACAACCTGGATTGGTGTCTTTATGAAATGTACCCAGAACTACAAATTGGTAAGTTTCACAGCCGTGAGTAGACTGTAAATGGCGCCTAAAAGTCTTGTTTGCTTTGTATTGCTATTGGTCTAGTGTTAAATGAGATTTCTTCTATCAAAGCTATCTTGAGTCCCCATCTGTCCTTTCTCCTCCTCTATCAGATTTAATACCTACTCTCGAATTTCTTTGTTATAGAAGGACCATCGTGGTAGCAGGTGGCCAGACCATAAGGATTACAGGCATTTTTATTGTCATGGATCCGTTGTTTTCCATTAGAGGAAAAAAGTGGCAGGCTGATACTTCTCATTGCATGCCCAGTAAACTGAGCAGATTGGGGAGATGTCCTGAGCATCTGTCATCTGATGTCTCTTTCCAAGCTCTGCAGGCTTAAAACGGAGCGCATCACTTTACCGTAGACCTATACTTTAGTCCTTGTCCTCCCTTGGATGACAATTGTATTAACTGGGCAGCAAAATAATTCCCTCTTGACTTGGACTAGCTTGGATGAGTTTGCCCACCTGCTATTGGTAGAGCTGGAAAATATGAAGGAATGGGTAGGAGAGATTGATCAGGGTTGGGGAGATGAGAAGGAAGTAATGAGCTCTTTGTTGCCCTCTTCTCTACTGTCCTTCCCCACTAAACCACATCTGCTCCAAACTTCCTTCTTTACAGTGAGGTCCTTTGTATACAGCACCAGACTTGGAGTCAGGAAGAGCTGGGTTCAAATTCAGCAGAGACACTTCCTAGCTATGTGGCCCTGGCCAAGACATGTAACGTTTTGAATCTCAGCTTCCTCATCTATGTTAATAGACAGAATTATCATAAGGATCAAATAAAGAAAAAACCCACTCTATAAATATGAGTTATTATTATCCAAGATCAGAATCATCCTTGATTCTTCCCCTTTTCCTTCACACCCCTATTTCATCTGTTGCTAAGTCTTCTAAATTCTGCCTCCATAGCATCTCTCCCATCATCACTCTTCTCTCCATTCCCATGGCCTCCTAATTCATGCCTGCTCCCAACTTTGCCACCCCTCCCCAGTCCATTCTCTGCTTAGCTGCCAAAATATTTTTCTCAAGGCATGGATCTGACCATGTTCACTCCTGCCTCTTAGAATCCTTATCTTCGGGGCAGCTAGATGGCGCAGTGGATAGAGCACCGGCCCTGGAGTCAGGAGTACCTGAGTTCAAATCCGGCCTCAGACACTAAACACTTACTAGCTGTGTGACCTTGGGCAAGTCACTTAACCCCAATTGCCTCATTTAAAAAAAAAAAAAAGAATCCTTATCTTCCTTGAAGATTCAGTCAAGCCTTTCCTTAACTTTTAGTTGTTCATGTTCTCCTTCCATAAATGACCTGGTTTTTAACTTTTCTGTGGATACACTGGGAGGATAACCTCCCCTCCCCCCCAGTAGAATATAATCTCCTTAAAAGAAAGTACTTTATAGCACATTCAAAGAATCACAAAATCTTAAGAGCTGTTTCAATTTTGTCTACATACCTTACTCAGTGCCTTGCATATGGTTGGCACTTAATAATGATTATTGATTTGAATTGAAATGAATTGCCAGCATAGAGGGAGAGATCTCTTCCAACTTGCACATTGTGGTTCAACGATTATCAACATTAACGGAGTGAAAAACTATCTGTATGGAAGAGCTTAAGTGAAGTTTATTCTGGAGTAAGGGGACCATGCTAAATAACCCCCTGAAGTTTCTTCCAACCCTTTTGGGTCAGGGATAGAATTTGTGTTTTAGCTGTGGTTCAGGACATGCATTGTGCATTTAGGATGGCTAATAGTGGTACCTAATAGAAGGTAGATCACTGGGCTGAGAGCATCAAGGAGATGTGAGCTACATTTTCTACTCCCCTAATATCTCACTTTTTCATCTTAAATCATTGCACCCTTCCTTACTCTAGTTCTCTTTCCCCTCTTTATATCAGTGTCTACCTGGTATCAGGTATACTCAGGTACGAAGTGACACACTCCGAAGTGCATGATGATAAACTTTCTCACAGCTATACAAATCACCAAGTCTGCCTCTTACTGAGAATATTAGAAACTTAAAAATGAAATGCAGACTGAAAAGTTTTCCCCTTAGTCAAACTTAAATAAAACATTAGAGTTGGAAGGAATCTCAGAGATGATCTAACCATAATCAGGAGCCTTACCTGCAACATCATTCACAAGTAGTCACCAAGACTCCGGATACGTCCTTCCTGTGATGAGAGACGCACTTCCCCAAGGCAGCCCATGCCATTTTTAGGTCATTCTAATTGTTGAGAAGTTATTCCTTGTGTTCAGCTAAAATCATCCTTCCCATAACTGCTGTCCATTAGTTCCAATTCAGCCCTCTTAGCAGAAACAACAACAAAAAAGTCTAATTATTTCTTCCTATGATGTTCCTATGAGTAGCAAGAGCAATGGAATTGGGGTCAGAAAACTTGAGTTTGAATGCTGGCCCTACTGTGTATAGCTCTGGGTAAGGTATTTAAACTCCCCAGTCTAGATTTCCTTATCAAGTGGGGGAGTGAGAGAAGATTATCTCTGAGATTCAGTTCTAACAGTCTGTGTACCTAGATCATATTAGAATAACAAATAAAACATGAACCATGTACTAAGTTCTCAGTAACTTATCTCTCTATTGTTTGAGAATATCTAGGCATTGGGATTAAGAATGCACTTTTTATTTCATCAGAGAGGATTTTCGAAGACCATGAAAATGTTGTTGAAATCTTATCAAACTGGACAAGAGATACTGAAAATAAGTTATTATTTTTGGAGAAAGATGAAAAATATGCTGTATTTAAAAACCCTCAGGTAAGGAAAAGCCCTTCTTAAAGGATATGAAATGTTTTTTTTCAAAATGGCATACATATTTAAATTTCATAACTATCTTTTGTAAATACTTAGAATGCTTTGAAAAGAATCTATAAATACAAGTCCTGGCCAAGTCAACATTCTGACAATACTTCAGAAGACAGGCTTTGGTCATTTAACCCTATGAATAGGTCTGTTGTCTTTCCCTTCTCTCCTACTTTTATTTCTCTTTGACTCCATCAGTCTCATCCTTATGCATATTTGAGCTCTCTGAGTTCTTCACAGTGAACTTTGAAAGGTTGTGGTGAAAAAGAGAAGTGCTTAAGACAGGAGAAAGGCAAATGTTCCAGTTTAAAAAAAAAATGAAAGAAGGCAGCTTTAAACTGTAGGTCAGTGAGCTTGACTTCCATTCTTGGCAAAATCTCAGAATTCATGGACAGGGTGGTTCATGAGTGCTTTGAAAGGGAAGCAGTTTTCATGAAAAAAAAAGTTAACTTCACCAATTCAGGTCATGTTCTACTAAATCATGTCTGTTCTCACAAAGTAACTGGATCAAGGTGATACTGTACATAGAATAATATTTCATTGAAGACATTCGACAAAGTCTTCTTATCCCATGTTTGAGGACAAAATGGAGAAGTATGAGCCGTTAGAGTGGCTTTAAACGCAGTCAAATGATTGAGAATAATCATTAATTGGTCTGTGTCAGTTTGGGGGTGAGGTCTCTAATATAAAGTGCCCCAAGGATGTGGCCTTGGTCCCATTTTGTGCTTGAATGAAGCTGTAGGGGACTCAAAATTGGGAATCAGCATCAGGCTAGAACAACGGTTCTCACCACAGTGGATGTCATCTTAACGATTTGGATACTTCCTCCGTTGAGATGCTACCCCATCCATGCCTGCTTGGCCTGAACACTTCTTGTCTGTGTCTTCCTGTAAGCCCCCCGCGTGGTGTCCATTCAGTGGCCTTCTGTTAGATCTCCTGATATGTGTGTACCAAGTGAAAACCCATTGGCTGTAAATTGATTATTCCTCACCACGTAACCAACCTACCTTCCCCCCCCCTCCAAATCATACATCTCTAGTGGTCCTTTGTTGGTAGCACATTTCAGCCTGCTCAAGCCCACTGAGTACCTCTCTGTTCTGTTCCCCTTTGGGTCATCCTCCATTTTAGTTCTTCAGAAACTAAATATGAACAAATGTTGTTTTTAAAAATATTGACTTTTATTTTAAGGAGAAGCTTGGAGTCTTTAGAATCACAGCATAATTTCCCAAAGGGAATACAGTCTCTACTCTCCTATTTGTTTCTGGATTACATTTGATGTGCATTGGCATGTACTGAGCACAGTGCCTGCCACCTAGCAGATGCTTACTATTTATTGATTGATGTCCAAGATATATATACTGACTGGCCAGCTTTATGGGTTGATCTTATAAATGTATATCACATTCTGGACATTAGGCATTCTGCATCCATTTGTGTTCCCTGTATGTATAGTTAGGCAAAGTTTGATTAAATGATTATGCATCTGGTGCAGTGGTTAAATCACTGGCCCTGGATTCAGGAGTACCTGAGTTCAAATCCTGCCTCAGACACTTGACACTTACTAGCTGTGTGACCCTGGGCAAGTCACTTAACCCCCATTGCCTGCAAAAACAAAAAAAAACAAAACAAAACAAAATGATTATGCATCTCATTTAGAGGAAGTTCCGTAACATCCTGGGCCTTGATGCCATCAGGAAAATGTCATCCCTGACAAGAATGTCTGGGAAAGCACCAGATGAAATTTAATCCAGATACATGTAAAGCTCTACATTTGGGTTTTTAAAATCAGCCTCTGGGGCAGCTAAGTGGCACAGTGGATAAAGCACCAGCCCTGGATTCAGGAGGACCTGAGTTCAAATCCAGCCTCAGACACTTGACACTTACTAGCTGTATGACTCTGGGCAAGTCACTTAACCCTCATTGTCCCACCAAAAAAAAAAATCAGTCTCACTAATATAGGATGGAACTGTGTGTCTAGACAGCAGTTGAGTTTTTGGGAACTGAAAGCTCATTAGACATCAAGGGTATATATAGTATCAGTAGAACCAAAAAGCTAATGCTATATCCTAGGCTGATTTAAGAGAGATGTCATATGTAAAGCAAAGAGGTAATGCTGCTGCTACAATACCTTGGTAAGAATATATCCAGAGGATTGTCTTCTGTACTGAGAACTTCATTTTTTGACTGCAGTACTTCATTTAGAACTAGAACACATCCCGAAGAGGTACCCGGCATGGTAAGCAGAATAGAAAATTCACCATAATTAGGAACCACTAAAGGAATGTGGATGTTGTCTTGAGATAACAGATTTTTTAGTGAGGAGGGAAGGAAAGCAGGTATCTAAAGGGCTGCCACTGGGGAAGTGAGTTTTAAAAGACACAAGTAGTACCAGTGGGTAAAAGTTGGAGATAGGCTGATTCTATGTAAAGAAAACCTTCCTAATGGTTATAGACATCGAAGGCTAGAGGGGGCCACCCGAAAAGGTAGTGGGTTTGCCTTGACTTGTGGTGTTCAGCAGATGTTCCATGACCACTTGTTGGGAAGGTAGTAAGAAGGGGTTCCTGGGCAGCTCTAGGTAGAACTAGATGGTTTACCAAGTTCTGTGATCCATTCTGCACTGGTGCTCATTAAGTACTTAATTAAGCATAAAAATTCAAATGTAGGGGGCAGCTAGGTGGCGCAGTGGATAGAGCACCGGCCCTGGAGTCAGGAGGACCCGAGTTCAAATCCAGCCTCAGACACTTAACACTTACTAGCTGTGTGACCTTGGACAAGTCACTTCACCCTCATTGTCCCCCCAAAAAAACAAACAACAAAAAAGTCCACAAACTTCCATCTGTGGCACTGGGAGATGCATTATGGATACCTTTTTTGGTAGAGAGAAGTTCTCTAAAATGAAACCAAGTTTGTTTCTTTCTAGTCTTTACCTACTTTTCTAACTCAGCAGTACACTTGATACTGCTTCCCATGTTCCAAAGGCAACCAGTCACCAAGGATGCTGACCTTTAATGGCTTTAGTTTTTTTCAGTTTCACTTTTATCAGGCCTTGGGGAAATGATGGATTGCTCTTCAGTCCTTTGGGCGGGTGCATCGCTATTCTTATTGGTTTGTTGTACAAACTTCCTGCTTTCCGGAAATTACCTTAATAGGCCTTTCACTCCAGGGCACTTCAGTGATGACTCAGAGAATGATAAAAGGTCATGAGTCACTTAATGTGTCTGAAACATCCCACTTCTAAGCAAGTACATGTGCAGGTAAGGTATCCATGAGAGTAGGGCTGCCGTAACTTCCTAATAGCTAATTCACTTCATGACAGCTTTGTGCCGAGTCTACAAAGGCTTGGTGGGGGTGTAAGAGGCAAACTCTCATCTGATTCTACATTCATACTGAAAAAAAAAAATCAAAGAGCCTACAGAATAATAATTATTTCCTGAGGGAGTTTGCGAAGCATGTGAAACCTGGAAATGTGTTTTTGTTATATTGAACTAACTCTTTCCTCCCCTGAACAGTTGATTCCAAGCTTCAAATGCAAATCTTTTTCTAAAGCATTCTGTACTTCAATAAGGGTGTTGTTTTTTCTTAATTGATTCCATTTACATAAAGTGACAACTCCCAGAAAAGTGTCTTAACACAGGACTGTGACACCATCTCCATTCCATGATTGGATCACATCTGTGACCTTGGAAGGCTTAATCTCCTGTCCAACTGCTCTGCATCACATTGCTGGCCCAGAAGGTGTTTGAGGGGTTAGCTAGAAACCAGCTGTTCAAAAAGAATCAGAAATGGTTCAAGGGAAGGATTTGGGGTTGTGAACATTTTAGCTAATGGAATGAATGTCTGTAAAAGACTTCAGAATGTCATGCGCCTTTCTGCTCTTAGCAATGGTTGTGCCGGCCTTTTGGAGAAATTAAGAATATGTGAGAGGGCCACTTAGACACTTCTCCCAGGGCAGGACCTCTCACCAAAAGCCCTTCCGTTTTTTTATACATGAGAAGGTCCTGACAGGAAAAGTCCTCATTGTACCTCGAGATAGATGGTCCCTCCAATCTCTCCATCCTTTACATCTGTCCCCTCCTTGAGGTGTCTCAGTGTCAATAGTCTAGAGGAGAATCAGGGGCTTTAATATTTATTCTGACTTTACTGGAGCACCCAGTTCAAAACCTCATTTTTCAGAGGTGAAGGGTGAAAGAGACCCGATCAAGCACTTAACAAGTATCAGGGACTTCAGAAATGTAAAAATAAACAGGGTCAAATGAAAAGGTAGACTGGATGAGCTTCAGCAGGAGTCCCATAAGCCCAGCTTACCCAAGGCAGAGGAAGTAGGAAGGGATGAGCCATACACAGCACGGGGAACACAAAGGAGTTTGACTTCATCAGCCTCATTGAGATTGGGGGGCTGGAGTCCTTGACTAGAATGTGACTCTGGAAGGGTGTTACTTATTTGAATACACAAAAGGGTGATTGATAGTAGGATGTTGTCTATGAAGAAAAAAATAAGCTCTAATCCAGGGGTTTCCCTCACTTGATTCTTACTTGCATGAAGATAGATTTTAAGGCTCCATCTTCCATTTTCCTGCTCCTTCCAAAAACCTTTTCAACATTTGGTCTCTCTTTTTTTTAATCATCCTTCATCATAGCCTTTCCAGAGATCAGAATTATATTAAGTAAATTATTTTAGAAATAAATGCAGATTGGAGAAAATGAAACCATTCCTCATGCTTTTCTGACAATTTCCATATGTAGATTTTTCCTTCTGTGATGAATGGGTGCATTCTCTGCCTATCCCTGACGCATCCTCATCTGACCCTTTTCCAGTTATCCAGGGGAATTTTTATTTTTCCTTGACTTGTGATTTCTTTGCTATGGGGAACTCCTCCCTCTTCCAATACAAATTGGTAAATGTCCTGGAGCCGCAGAGTAGTTGTGACACAAACCCTATAAATCAAAGGTGAGACTCAAGTCCACCTTTCTAGACTCTCCATCCACTACACCATGTTGCCTCCACCTGGGTACTTAAAGGGGAAAAAAATAACCTGATTCTGTTCACTCATCTCTAAGATGACCTCATCCCTAAGAATTTTCCTTAAGCTAAGGGTCTCCCCCAGTTGCAAATGGGGAAATTCCAAGAGAGAAATGTAACTTTAGCCAATGATGCAAGTTCAACATAAAGGACTTAAAAAGCTCATAAGAGCTAAGGCCTAAGACAATATTTTCTCTTTTTTGGGTTTTGTTTGGTTAGTTTTTGTTTGCTTTGGTTTTTTTGGTAGGGCAATGAGGGTTAAGTGACTTGCCCAGGGTCACACAGCTAGTAAGTGTGAAGTGTCTGAGGTCAGATTTGAACTCAGGTCCTCCTGAATCCAGAGCCTGTGCTTTATCCACTGCACCACCTATCTGCCCCCCTAAACAATATTTTCACCCAAATTTAGCAAAGGCCAGTTCAATACAGAGTAGAAGAACCACAGGGTCATACATTTAAAACTAGGAGGGACCTTAGAGGTCATTCAATCCAACTCTTCCCCTCACTTTACAAATCAAGAAATGGGGGCCCAGAAAGGTTAAACCACTTTCCCAAGGTCACAGAACAGCAGAGCTAGAATTCAAACCCAGATCTGTGACTTCAAATCCATCATCTGTACCACCATGTAGGAACATATCTACAAATGTATACACATCATGTATCTACATATAAATACATGTATTCTACAGATGTGTACACATGTTTGTATATCTCACACATGCAGGAGGAAAGTTTCTTTTTTTTCTTTTTCTTTCTTTGTGGGGCAGTGGGGGTTAAGTGACTTGCCCGGGGTCATACGGCTAGTAAGTGTCAAGTGTCTGAGATCAGATTTGAACTCAGGTCTTCCTGAATCCAGGGCTGGCGCTTTATCCACTGCACCACCTAGCTGCTCCTGAAGGAAGTTTCTTAAACTTATAGTCTAGAAGCAGAAGGAAGGCGCTAATGCAAACATTTTGTAAACATGACAGTATTGGTGAAGTCAGAGTCAGCATTCATTCTTTTGTTTGGACAGCATTTAACACTTTTCCAGTGCCAGGCACTGAGATAGTTAAAGTGCCTTCTTTTGGAGGAAAACATTATGCACACAAATAAGTAAATAAAAATACAAATCACTGGCAAGTTAATAAAATTTCAGAGAGCTAGAGTCATTTCATATCATGACAAGAGACATAATCACTTAGGAGGAGTCTCCTTTCTCATGGACATTGGAAATGGACAACCAATTTTATATGGCTCCTCCGTGTGGTCAGCAAGCTGAAGTATCTGGTACTACTGAACTAATTTTTTTGTTTCAATAGTCAGACCATCCAGACTTTGTCATTTTCAAGAAAATTACAAGTCACAATGGAAAAGAATAATGGGATTCTTATTTGGGGGGTGGCAGGGGAGGGCAGGAATGGAAATACAAATTATCTAAATTAGCATTGCTGGCAGTCTGCTTTTAGCCTGTCTAATGGTTTATTGTGTTCAGATCCAGAAGAATTGTCTCATCTGTCAGGTAAATTCAAACCTCCACCCTGACACACATACACAATTGCTTTGGAAACAGATACCCAGCCTGAAAATGTTTGAGAGAACTTAACAGCAAACCAGACACATATTAGCCAACAAATTTCTTTATTTTTCCCCAACTCCCCTTGTAAGATATCCTCAGAAGAGCGTCCCTTTTATCTTTCATCATAGATATTGACCCCGTTGAGTGGCTTTGGGGGTGATGGTTGTCTTCCATCTGAGGTGCCCTGATCAGTATTTAGAGATCATGTAATGACTGGGAGTCAACCCCCCTACAATATAATAGAGATAAGCAATTCCATTTTTCCTTTCATTTGAAAAACAAGTTCAGGACCCAGACCTGGGGGAAAAAAATAAATGTTTATGCAGTTACTTTAACAACTTCATAAAACATACCGAGCACTGATGGCAGTTTGTGGGTAGAGACGCAGGAGGCACACGGCATAAAATTGGATCATCTAGGGACCATCTAGTGGCCCTAACAACAATCCAGTGGCATAGGTACTCCAGGTATCATTGCCCCTGTTTCATGCATCAGGAAGAGGCTGATGCCTCAAGTGGTTTGCCCTTGTTGCCCATAGTCATTCCATTAAATCCAGGTCTCCCAATGCTAGGCCTGGCACCGTAACTCCGGCCTGTGACCTCGGTAGCTGACTTCCTCTTCACTTTACATGGTATTTCATCTCCCATCTCTTTACCTTTGCCTTAGCTGTGCCCCATAGGTAGCATTCTCTCCTTCTCTGCCTCTCTCTGCCTCTTGGAATCCTTCCCTGCCTTCAAGGCTCAGTTCAGATGCTACTTTCTTTTCTAGTTCCCCTTTCTCTCTGTTTCATGCCTTCTCCCCCATCATTGTGGTGTGTGTGTATTGACTATTTGCTTCTCTCTGACCATAGTATGTCCCCTGTGGGGTAAGTTCCTTGAGAAACAGTGACTTGGCTCACTTTTTTTTTTTTTTGGTGGGGTAATGAGGGTTAAGTGACTTGCCCAGGGTCACATAGCTAGTAAGTTTCAAGTGTCTGAGGCTGGATTTGAACTCAGGTCCTCCTGAATCCAGGGCCAGTGCCTTATCCATTGTGCCACCTTGCTGCCCCCAACTTGGCTCACTTTTGATTAACATAGTGCCCAACGCATACTAGGTGCAATGTTTGTTCATTGATTGGTTCTCTTGATAATAGGCATGATAACTGAGAATGGTCAGCAGGGATGACCTAATGCTGGAATTACCTATTCACTAATCATAATGGAAGGAGATAGAGGCAAATGTTATTAGAGCATCAGGGTGGAACTGAAAGTGGTGACCGCAGCGGCTTGTTTGGGAAGTGGGGCCCGTGTTAGAAGGGGCCTTGGCGAAACAAATGAAAATTCTAGAATTAGAAGTTTTAGCTGGGCCGGGTGGGTGGCTGGCATTGGGAGAGTGGGAGGAGGTGAAATTTAACAAGAGGATATTGTGGGTAGCTGGGGGAAGTCAAGTGAGAAAGCTCACTGAGCAATGTCAGGATGCAGAGGAAGTCCAACATGTGGCCTTGCCTAGAGGTGACAGGTTCAGAATGGCTTTGAGGCTGATGGCAACAGGGGGGAGAGAAGGAAGGCGAAGGTGAGAATGTCATATTCTGCTCCAGAGAAATTGTGAGAGTCTCTAGTTGAGAAAAATGAAGACAGTGGAATCTCCCCTTAGAGCGTGGCTCAAACTGAAGGGATTCGCTTACATGGAAGGTCAGATCATCCCTAGAAAGAGAACTACATACATTAAAAATCCAATGAAATACAAGGAGCCTATCACATAGTTTGCTAGTTCCGCACCCCAAAATAGCAGCTGAATTATAAGAAATTCAACTGCATTGAATTTTAAAAGGAAAACCCTAAAATATGTGGTTACTATTAGTGGTGAGGCCTGGGGACTGTGAAAAAAGAAAGAAAAGAATAGGTAACATTGATTACTTTTTCTAGAGGCCTTTACCCATATTATCTCAATTAAACCTAACAACAGCCCTGAGGGGGTGGGTACTAGTATTATCCCTGTCTTACAAACAAGGAAACTGAGGTCCAGAGGGTTATTTATAAGTAACTTATTTAAAGTCACACAGGTCCTAAATAGCAGGGCTGGGATAAACACAGGTTGTCTGGGGCTGAATCCAGCACTTTTTTTTTTTTAATCATTATCTGTTAATTCATTTGGGTCTAGCCTCTAAAATGCCAAGGATTTTGTGAAGGGTTTCACTCATTACTTTATGTTTATTTGGTTTTTGGTTATTAAATTTGCATTGAAAATAATAAAAGTGGATAGGGAAAGAATGGGGTAGGCCTTGGGAGGTTAGTAGTTAGTTGGGACCCTTCCAAGCAGACACTGTCCACAGGGATTCTCTTCTCCTTCGGGCTGTTGCTTTTTGAATTTGACCTTCCCTCCTCCAGGCATTTCTTCTGTATTTTTATTTGCACAGTCCTGAACTTTACATAGATGAGGGGGTTTCTTTGGGTATATTTGGGGCCCTTCCTGCCAAGCATAACATATTTCTACAGTCAAGGGATCATAGATTTAGGGCTAGAAGGGACCTTGGAAAAAGTCTAATCCTGCCTTCTTATTTTACAGATCAGGAAACTGAGGCCCAAAGAATTAAAGTGATTTGTTCAAGGTCACACCCGTAGCGAGGGGCCGTCTTGAGATTTCAACCTAGGTCCTCTGACTCCAAATCGTGCTCTTATTTCCCAGACATAAACGGAATTTTCCCACTGCCTGGGCACCTTTGCCCTTCTGCCAGTTCCTGATTCCTTCTTGGCCCAGAGAAGTTCAGATCAGAGCCTTTGGTGATGGGACTGGTTGTGAGATGGAGAAAGGGGAAGGAGGACAGCAGAGTAATTTCCTGTGGCTGCTCCTTCCCTTCCACCGTTGCCCTCCCCACATCCCCTTCTCTTTCACCGATTTCCTCCCCCTTCACTCCTCCCTCCAGAGCAGGGCTTCTTAAGCTGAGGTCCACGGACCCTTGGGGCTTCACGGATCTTGCAATCATGTGAGCTTGGATGGGATTTTTTTTACATCTTTATTTTCATTCATCTCTGACTAAAATTCAGCAATGCCTTGAATGATTTTTAAGACATTGTTGCAGACAAGAGTCTGTAGGCTTCTGCAAGACTGCCTGAGGGCTTCCATGGTGCAGAAAAGGTTGAGAAATCATTGCTCCAAAAACTTTCAGCTCCTGGATGAAATGTCCGTGGTGATGGGCATTTTCTGAGGTGGACAGATTGTACTTTGGTCTTTTGGGTACCCAAAGACCATTCATTATCCCCTAAACTAGCCTTTTTCTTCTGGGTAGGGTTGAAGTTCATTCATCCTCCTTCAGTCACCTCGGTGGTATAGATGAAGATATACTTGACTTGGAGTCAGAAAGAGCTGGGTTTGAATTCAGCATCAGATTTTTTTGTGTGACCTTGGACCTCACTCAACCCCAGTTTCCTCACCTGTAAAGTAGGAATGAGAATAGGACCTACTCCATAGGGTGACTGAATAGCTAGGTGGCATGGTGGATAGAGTACCCAGTCAGGAGTCAAGAAGATCTGAGTTCAAATTCAGCCTCAGGCACTTCCTAGCTGTATGACCCTGGGCAAGCCATTTCATCCTGTTACCCTTAGTTTCCTCATCTGGAAAATGAGCTGGAGAAGGAAATGGCAAACTACTCCAGGATCTCTACCACGAAAACCCCAAATAGGGTCCCACGAAGAGTCGGACACAACTAAAACAGCTGAACGACGCACACACGGGTTGTTGTGAAGCTGAAAGGGGATTACCTATCTAAAGTGCCTCACCAACCTTGCAATCCTCTATGGACGCCAGCTGTTAATGTTTATTAAACACCTGCTGTGAGCAGAACTCTATGCTATGTACTTGGGAGAGAAAAAGTTAGATAAGACGCAGTCACTGATTCCATGGGTCTTGAGGAAATAGGACACACACACACACACACACACACACACAATCATATTACACAATATGAAATGCTAAGTGGATTAGAGAATTGCAAAAAAAAAAAAAATGCTGTGTAATGTCCAAGGACAGACTTTAGGCAAGAGCTTTAGAAAGGCAACAAATAGTGGAGGAGAGGTAAGAACAGAAAGGGAAAAAAGGAGGAAGGCACATTATCTTTTCATCTTTGTACCTAAAATGGTGGCTAACTACAAAATCCTTAGAAAACCTCAAAGGGGCTGTGCTGTGGCTTCGGGGACAGGAAGAGAGAAGCCATGAATCAGTTCTCTTTTGGTCTAGGCCTTGGGAGGGAAACCTCTGTTGGAAGAATCAGGTGGGAAGACACAGTGAGAAAGGGCCCAGGCAGTTTCTGGCCTGGAAAGAGGCCAAAAAAAGATCTCTAATTTAATCCCTCTAAGGCAGGGCTTCCTTACCTCTCCTATGTTCTGGTCTGATGAAACCCATGGACTCTCTCTCAGAATAATGCTTTAAAATGCATACATGAGTGGATAGAGCACCGGCCCTGGAGTCAGGAGTACCTGAGTTCAAATCCGACCTCAGACACTTAACATTTACTAGCTGTGTGACCCTGGGCAAGTCACTCAACCCCAATTGCCTCACTAAAAAAAAAAAATGCATACATGAAAATATGTAGGATTACAAAGGGAACCAGTGAGGGCAGCCTGATGGCACAGTGGATAAAGCACCAGCCCTGGATTCAGGAGGACCTGAGTTCAAATCCGGACTTACTTACTTACTTACTTACTTACTTACTTACTTACTTACTTACTTACTTACTTACTTACTTACTTGGCACTTACTGGCTGTGTGACCCTGGGCAAGTCACTTAACCCCCATTGCCCCACAAACAAGCAAAGGGAACCGTTTATGTTGAAATAAAAATTTGTTTTTTCCCCATCCAGGTTCAAGTTCCTCACTACCACCCAGTTAAAGCCTCAGTTTCCTCATCTGTAAAATGAGCGAGTTGTACTAAATGACCTCAGAGCCCCTGTCTAGCTCCTTACCCCCAAATGCTTTTAAGTATCAGACTTCCTCCCCTCCAGATTTTCCTTTCCCCTGGCCATAGGAGCACAGAGTCCTGCCCCCACTCCCTGCACATATGGGGAGGTGGTGAGGAACGTGTCCTTAGCATCCCCTACTGGAATGTTTAGTATCTTTTCCCATACAAACGCAGTTAACCAGGGCGGTTAGGTTCTATAATGCAATGCTATACATCGAGTGTTTTGCAGATTAAATAGGCTCTGGTGGGCTGCTCTGGGAGTATAACTGTTGTTTGTATGGAGAAATCTCACCCAAGTTCCAAACAGCTGACTTTGAAACGAGTAGCAAACAGCCCCTTCCTGGACTTGGAATTAGCACAAAAGGCCAAGGGATGAACTCTACCTCTGTCTGGCCCTCCTAGAAAGTGGGAAGAGGCAGGAAAAATCCCTTTGAGAGAGAGCAGCAGAAGAAGGCAATAGGAGGGATCCCCCCCCCTTTCCCACCCTTATAAAATAAAGGGTTGGGAAGCAAAAGGAGAACCCTGTAATAAATGGAAGATATGTCTAGATGTGAAAGAGATAGGATACATCTGGGTGAGGTGGTCCAGGCTAATAGACTCAGGCACCCCTGATAAAGAACAACTTTGTTGTTTTTTTAAAAAAAAAACAAACTCATTTTCCAGCCTGCTTGTCATTAAGAAAACTTCTCTTTCCCCTCAGTTGTAGGCACAGGGTGGTCTGTTTTTCCTAAATAGATGCCAGATGCTCAAATGCAAGTCAGCTGTGGCCTGATGAGCTTCATGCCGCCATGATGCTGATGTGTGAGATTCAAGGAGCAAGGTTGCCTGGGAGCTGAGGAAAATTAAACACTAAGTTCCCCTCTCCATGGGCACCAGAGTGGTCAAGAATCAAGATTAGCTGGGACAGGGGAGGATCTGGTCTTCTGAGAAACGGCGAGATCAATGAGAATAAGGCTGCTTAGCTGCCGTTTTCCTTAAATACAGCTGAAATAGCCAGGCTGGTGTGAAATAACACGTCTGCAGCTAGAGTCTTCACACAGGGGAAGCACACCAGCAGAATCACAGAATTCAAGGGTGTGGGAGGGGTTCTCGGCAGCCACATCGTCCAGCCTGAACACAAAAGACACCCCTCCTCTCACGTGCTTGACAAGTGGGCTTCCGGCATCAGCTAGAACAGCCTCTGTGGAAGAGGAACCCACCACTTCTCATAACGAGTTTCTCCTCACCTCAAGCCTACCACCTTTTACCGGCTGCTCCTCGTTTGGCCCTATAGGCCATGTAATCCTGTTTACACATGACATTTCTTCAGACACTTAAAGACAGCCATCATTGTCCCCTTCTGAGTCTGCCATTCTTCAGCTAGAGGTGGCTAGTTATAAATCCACAGGATTGTGTTTTCCTCTCACCCATATCTCTCTATCTTCTCCATAGGAATATTATGTGATACTTGAGGAAAAGTTTTGACAAAACCTAGGTAAACTCTATCCATAGCATTCCTCCTCATCTGCTAGTTTAGTAAAAAATAAAATAAAATAGGGGGCAGCTAGGTGGCGCAGTGGATAGAGCACTGGCCCTGGATTCAGGAGGACCTGAGTTCAAATCCGGCCTTAGCCACTTGACACTTATTAGCTGGGTGACCCTGGGCAAGTCACAACCCTCATTGCCCTGCAAAACAAAATAAATAAATAAAATAAAATAAGTATGTTTGCCATGGCCTATTCTTGAAGCCAGGCTGCTGCTTTGTGATCACCGCTTAACTTCCCCAACCATCTTTGTAAAGAGCCATTCTGGAATTTCCCCAAGAATTGAAGCCAAGAAACTCTGTCCTCTTCCCTTTTTTGAAAATCAGGACCACATTTGCCCTTCTCTAATCTTGTGGTACCTCTCCTGTTTTCTATGATTTCCTAAGTGTCGGTGATGGCAGCTCACCATAAACATCTAGTTCTTCCAGGACCAGGAGATTTGAATTCATCAAGAGCAGCTCTTACTATCAACTTGTTTGTTTGGGGTAGTCATTTTCCTGCTCCTTGCAGTGTAAAGGTTGTCCTCCTTTGTCAAGAAAACAGAAACAAAACAAGAGAAGTGCTGCCTTCTCTCTGTTGTCAGTTATCCCATCCACTCCAAGCAAAGGCTGTATGTCTTCTTTGATCCTCCTTTTCCTCCCAATTTAACTAAAACACCAACTCTATTTGTGGACTCAGCTCCTTTTGAGCTTTAGAGTTCCTGACACTGTTTTTTTTTTTAATTTTTTAATTTTTTAGTGAGGCAATTGGGGTTAAGTGACTTGCCCAGGGTCTGAGGCCAGATTTGAACTCAGGTACTCCTGACTCCAGGGCCAGTGCTCTATCCACTGCGCCACCTAGCTGCCCCCTGACACTGTTTTAACAAGCTCTATACTGTGTTTTTTTATTGATCTTGTGTGCCTGGCCTCAATTCCATTTTCTGTACATTTATTTTTTTTAAATCTAAATGGGCTAGTGAGTTCCCTGTCCATTCCCATTTTTTCTTCCTTATTATAGTTGTTGTCCACATGTATAAACAGACAGGAGAAACATCATGGCAAGGAATATCCAGTCAGACAGATCAGTAGGGTTTTATTTTTAGAGTAATTCTTTTTCCGTGGCATTGGAATGGTTTAGCATTTTGATGCTTTAGGGGGAAAATGGACTCTGGAATAGTTACCTTCCAGACTAATGTGAAACAAAATCGATAATGGCTCACAATCTCTCCTAAGCACAGAGCCACTGGTGCACAGTGTTATCCTTTCAGATTTGAGTGGCAAGGGAAAGTTTTTTGTTGTTGTTTTTTTCAATTACAAATGCCTGTACGAACAAGGAAAATACTTCCATGTGCAATGAAAAGGTAAAGAATGAGCAGAAGTCTTCATTTAGAGGAAGAATCAGACATACAGACATCTCCAGTTTTATTTCACCAAATACCATTTTTATTTCTACTTCCACAAAATCTTCCAAGATTTCCTGGAGTTTCTATTTTGTTACCGCCATCTTGTTCTCCAGTCTCCTCTATAGACTTAGGTCAATAAACAATTGTGCACCAGACTAAAGAGGTCCTTTAATCGATATGTTCTGTTCTGAAAGTGGTAGGTCACTTACTAAATTTTATTCACGTCTTCTGAAGAAAAATTGCAGTACTCTAGATGTGAAGTCTTAATGTCTGTGATTATGACGATGACAAAATCATGATTTAAAGGTCATTCCTTTGACACCTCTTTGTATCTAATTTTACTTGTTTTGGCAAGCAAGTAAAAAATAGCACCTAATTTATCTACTCAGTGTACATATTCTGTTTATCTTTAGACACTTTGTGAACATATTAACACTGGACAGATACAGTCAATGATAGCATAGGTACATACATAACACAGATCGTCTCTCTCCTTATCCAGCCCTCTCCCCTCCAAGGTTCCTCCCTCTCCTCCCCAAATGATTTTGTACATGTTTTTGGCATTGCATTTCCAGCTCCTAGCACCATGCCTGGGGCGTAGTAGGCATTTAACAAAAGCTTGTTTGAGTAAACTCAATTATATTCAATTCAGCTATCTTTCCAACTAGGTTATAAACTTGTTGGGAGTATTGCTGACTTCTTCAGTATTCTTCATAGGACCTAACACAAAGAAGTCACTCAGTAAGTCAGAAGCATCAACTCTTGGTATTGAAAGGGCCTTTCAAAACTATCTGACTGGTTCAGGCTTTCTTGTGATGTATGAATCTCTTCAGTAACATTCCCAACAACTGACTGATCTTGTCCATCTAGTCTCTGCTTTGGGGGCTTCTGCCTAATTTTCTTTTCTAGTCTTTTCATAGATCTAAATAGGAGTAATTTCACTTTTGTCTAATCCCCTTCAGTCTCTAGCAGAGTACCAGGGGCATCATAGGGACTTACTATAAGATCTTGATAATTTGATCTCTTTTGCATTTTATCCAGAATTTCTACTTGGCTAATAAAGGAAAAAAAGAAGGCAAGGAAACAAATGAGAAAATGAATGCAAAGAATAAGGAATTTTTACTAGAGGTAAGCTTAACTGGGAAGTGATGAGAAAGGGAGGGGACATGGGTGGTCTTTGTCATCCTTTCTTTGTCCTGTGATGGAGATCAGCAGTCTGTGGACTTGGGGTTAGGACCTGGGTTCAGATCCCAAATCTGACAATCACTACCTGTGGTGTGACCTTGGGAAAGTCACTTAACCTGTCATCACTTTCCTCATATGTAAAATGAGGTGGGGGGGGGGGTTGGATTAGATGGTCTCAGAGGTCCCTTTCCATCCTATGATACTACTGAAAGAAAAAAAACAGGAGAGACTTTACCTCCATTGTGCTTTTTTTTTTAAGGGTAATTCAGATGGAATTAAGTAATTTTGTAACCAGTTTTGAGGTTTGGGGAAACACACCTGGAAAGATGAGAATTGTTAATATGCTTAGCAGACCATCATATGGAAATGCAATGATGCCAAAAAAAAAGCCATCTGCCTTCCTCATCTCAGACTTTAATTTAAAAAAAAAAACCTGAGTAAATTTCTAATTTAGGCTTTACCCTTGGTCTCAGTTATTTACAGTTGTTTCTCCATCAGTTAGCAGTATACTTTCTTCTTAAATAGCAGATGCCGCAGTACGCAAAACACGTACATCAAGGGCATCAGCTAGAAGTAGCTTGATTTAAAGAATGATCTGTTAGAGTTTGTTTAAATGAGAACACAAATGTCTATTTACGTTTTGTATATTTTGTGTAACTGGACTCTCGATTGCAGGAAAGTTTCTGTGGGACATCGGTCATTGTGCCAGAGATTGAAGGGGCTCTTTATTTGAAAGAAGATGGAAAGAAATCCTGGAAAAGACGCTATTTTCTTTTACGGGCTTCTGGAATTTATTACGTACCCAAAGGAAAGACTAAGGTCAGGAAGTCAAAAGGAAACACTTTAGCAATAAAACATTTCATGAAGGTGAAAGAAAAGAAATCTTCAGGTGACATTTTAAGGGCAAATGTCTGTTATACCTGAGATGTCTGATATCGCTACAGCACTTGTACAAATACTGTGTTAAGATGAAGCTGATGAAGCGACTTTTTGTCTTTTAGTAGTTTGGCCTGGCACATAAAAATGTTATGTTCACTTTAGTGATACTGGAACACACATTAGTGATACTGGAACGTCAGGAAGATCCGAATTCAAATCTGTCTTCAGACACTAACTAGCTGTGTGACCCTAGACAAGTCACTTCACCTCTGTTTGCCTCAGTATTCTCATCAATAAAATGAAGATAATCATAGTACCTACCTCCCAGGGTTGTTGCAAGGATCAAATGAGATAATAATTGTAAAGGGCGTAGCAGCTAAGCACCAGGCACATAGTAGGTGCTATGTGAATGCTAGCTAGTATCTTGATGATGATGATGGTGGATGGTGAATGGTGATGACATTGTCAAGACCTCATATCTTCGCTGGGCTAGAGAAAGGGAGGGGTGTCTTCTGATTTCTTCATACATAGCCTTTACATAGCAAATCACTGAGGGATAGGAATAGGCCCCCACTGATATAGGTTCCAATCACAAATATTTATTAAATGTCTCATATGAGTAGGCATTCAATGCTTTGGTTAGAGGCTGTTTCATTCTTTTGTCTTCCCCTTTTTCAGGGACCTCAGATATTTGTTCGCTTACCTGCTCTTTCCTCTGCCACTAAATGGTCTTCATCCGTGCCATCTCCTCTCTGTCAGCAAGCATTTATTAAGCACTTAGGATTTGCCACGTCTTGTGCTAAGTACTATGGAATACAGAGGTCAAACTGAGGCAGTTTCTGCCCTTTGGGTGCTTCTAAGGACTCAAGTCCACATCCTTTTCCTCTCCCTTCCTGTCCCTAAGTTAACACATTGTTATTGAATGAATTTTTTCTACAGACTTTTTACTGCGGTCACTACAGAAAAATGGGGCAAAAAAACCCCAAACTAGATACAAAATTAAAAGAAATGTTAAAAGTAGATAGTAGGAGGGGCAGCTAGGTGGCGCAGTGGATGGAGCACCAGCCTTGGAGTCAAGAGGACCTGAGTTCAGATCCAGCCTTGGATACTTGACACTTGCTGGCTGTGTGACCCTGGGCAAGTCACTTGACCCCAATTGCCTCACTTAAAAAAAAAAAGTAGATAGTAGGGGGCAGGTAGGTGGTGCAGTGGATAAAGCACTAGCCCTGGATTCAGGAGGACCTGAGTTCAAATTTGACCTCAGACACTTAACACTTACTAGCTGTATGACCCTGGGCAAGTCATTTAACCCCCATTGCCCTGCCCCCCCAAAAAAGTAGATAGTAATAGTTGCCCCCCTGGTTTTCACTCAAATAATAGGATCAAGGCCTGATCTAAGCCCCATTTTACTGTCTTTTTGTTTTGTTTTGTTTTGTTTTGTTTCTTCTGAGTCATTTCTGTCCTCACTGCTCTGTCTCACTTTCTGTGTCCAGAGAGGGCCTGATACTCATGAATTTTCTTTCCTTTAGGGTCCTACATCAGTCTTTTCTTCCACTCATGTAAACTCAGGAACAATCACAATGATAATTGCTGCTTTTATATAGCACTTTTTCTAGATGCTTTCCTCCCAACCCTGTAAGGCATTCCCACTTCACTAGTAAGGAAATTATGACAGCGACTTGGCTTCCTAGTTGTCAGCCCACTACCCTCAGCCACCTGGGTTGGGCAAAAGGTGCTAATGACACTCATTCAGTCTCCAGAGTCTCCAGGTTGATTCATTTTCACCTCAGTGGAAACTCCAGCCTGACTGTCTAGGTCTCATATTGCATTGATCCACTCAGGAAAGTCATGCTTGGCCATTCCTCAAACACTCTCTTATGGAACATGGCTGCGGTACCCTACATTAGTCCTATACTTGTTAAGGTGTTCAATAGTTTTAGTTGACCCAATGTTTACCCAAAAATTTTGATTGGATGCTCTATCTTTGCTTTCATATCATATGCACTTAAGCATTGGCAGAATCCTTTGCTATTTTCTGGTTGAACTTCCCTATTGCTGTAAGAATCTTTTCCACAGTATCCCTAGGACATCATTCAGCCTGCTTCTGTCTTGACCCAGCTTTCATGTGTGCAAATAAGGCTTTTAGATAATTCAAACATAATACTTTTCTTTAGCATTGAAATCCCATTAAAAAAGATTTTTTTTAAAAAAAGAAATCCCATTAAGGTAAAACTTCCATGGACAATTTTTAGGGAGAGTATGGTGTATAGTGGGTAGAAGCTGGGCTTGCAGTCAGAATGACCTAAGTGGAAATCCCATCTCGGACACTCATAAGCCACATGTCCCTAGATAAGTCATCTACCAAGTCATTGATGGGTTGGCATAAGGAGTGTTCTTGGTAATTCTCATACTTAGCATTCCAGGTCCTTTACATGTTCCCATCAGAGTCAAACTGTCTGCCTTAGCTAGAAGGCTGCAGTGTGGGTTTAAGTAAATAAATAACACTATGTACATGACTAAAATGAGGATGATAGACTAAGGGGAAATCTGAAGATTTTGTTTTATTTTTATTTCATTTTTTTTTTTAGTGAGGCAATTGGGGTTAAGTGACTTGCCCAGGGTCACACAGCTAGTAAGTGTTAAGTGTCTGAGGCCGGATTTGAACTCAGGTACTCCTGACTCCAGGGCCGGTGCTCTATCCACTGCGCCACCTAGCTGCCCCAAATCTGAAGATTTTGATTCCAAAAATTGTGAATCGTTTATCTAACTCTGGGCCCAGCACTCTATCCACTAAATATGGTATGGTAATGGAAGGCAAACATGCATACCTACCTGCCCTTATTTAATAAAAGAAAAAAGGAAATCTCTTTTGTCATTCAAAATATAGGGACCTGGACTTTTGGTTTCATTGCTATAGGAAGCCCCCAGGAGAGGAAATTCCCAGTAGCCATACCTTCTGTGCAACTGAAAATCAGAGAGCCGTGCCCATGGGCATTATGAGATTAAGAGAATGTCCAAGAGAATCCCAGAGCCAGCACATAGCAGAGGCAGAAGAACCCAGGACTTTGTGGCTTCTAGGCCAGCTCTCTGTCCACTCTGCCAGGTTGCCTCTCACTTGAAAATATTCTAAATTTTATTATGAATACATAACATTGTTATAGGCATTCAGGTGCAAGTTAGTACTTTCTGAGAATAACATCTCTGTTTAAAAGTTTTGCTCAGGAGCAGCTAGGTGGCGCAGTGGATAGAGCACCGGCCCTGGGGTCAGGAGGACCTGAGTGAAAATCCGATCTCAAACACTTGACACTAGCTGTGTGACCCTGGGCAAGTCACTGAACCCTCATTGCCCCAAAAAAAAAAAAAGTTTTGCTCAATGCTTAATGAACAAGCAATGTCTGTGTCTATATGTAATTTGAGAAGACTTTATTTGATTTAGCACAATACTTGGCATACAGAGCCAAGAGCTGAATAATTGATTTTTTAGTCATTCATTTCTTTATCCATGTTAGCAAGGCAGTGTTAGCATATATTACCAGTACTTGGCATAGTGCTGGGCACATAGTAGGCACTTTAAAAATGTTTATTGACTGACTGACTGACTGACATTTAGAAGTAGCCCCTTTATAATAGAACTGGCAAGTATAATGTTATTTGCTAAAAATGAGACCCTGCAATTGCATGGCTAAATCAAACAGATGCTTCTTTTGGTTTATCGGCCTTTCTATCCATTTCTACAGATAACTAATTGAAAGTTGATATTATAAGGTTCCAAATGTGTTGAATTACTGCATTTGAAATAAGACATTTTAAAAAGAGCTATTAGCTGGTATGAAAATTCAGGAGTTTGGGGGATTGTTTCCATAAAAAAAAGAAAAAAATTTTTGAAAAAGAAAAAGACATATGACAGTAAAAAAAAAAATGGGGGAGGGAACCAAGCAGCAAAATCACATGTGCTAATTCTAACTCGTATTTTTATAAGCTATATTTAACATCAAAGAAACCAGAACAGAGAAAGAGAACCAATTTATAATTAAGGTGTGATAGAATATGCAGATTCGACACCACACTCACTCTTCACAAAGAAGATTGCTCAGTGAGGCAGACATTTTGTTTCCATGGCAACACATCAAGCACAATAAATAGCAAGAGGAAACCTGCAGTATTAGAAGAAAAAAAAAGGGATGAGAGAAAAAAAAATCTTTGCTTTGAGGAAGTGCCTGAAATTTCTGCTAATTTACTGAGAAGTACATTGAGTACCTTTTATTGTCTGTTTCTTAGTGGAAGCTTTCTCTAGGGGAAGAAAAAAACAAGATGCTATTTCTAACCACAGAATCCATCCCTCTGTCAGAATGGAAAGATGTGCCCTGAAAGGAAATGTCTTTCTTTCCTCGGTGGTCACCTTGTCTTGATTGCATGAGAAAGAATAAGCCAAGGTCAGTTAGTTGGGGCTTGCAAAGTCAGTCAGTGGTGCAAGGTGTTAGAAGAGCAAGAGAATTTCTGCTTCTATTCTAGCTGGTTCCAGTTCCCTTTATTTTTCTCTTTCCTCTTAAAAAAACAAGAGCTTTTATTTTCAGGATACCCTTCCTAGCAGAAGATCAGATAAAACAAACAAAATTCAAGATGCTTTTTTAAAAATTTTGCTTAAATGTGACACGTTAGTCGTTAGAGAAAAATGTCAAAAATTCTCCTAAGAGGCTTGGGAATGGGAGGGCTTTTTACTGTCCTGGAATCTTAGTTAAATTTTCTGTAACATTATATTATTTCCCTTTACTTTGTAGACATCCCGGGATTTGGCTTGCTTCATACAGTTTGAAAATGTAAATGTTTATTACGGAACTCAGTACAGGATGAAATATAAAGCTCCAACTGACCACTGCTTTGTACTAAAGGTATGTGCAAGGAAATCCTTTGTTTTATATTTGATGTTTATGAGGATTGTGACTCTGGGCATCCCTCCTAAGCAGTAAATGTTAAACGACATACTTGACCACCGCTTTAAAAGTAACAACTTGCATTCTACTCTGTGTGTATTTATGTATGCATAAATGTGTTTTACTGTTCATTTAGCCCAGACCTATGCTTTCATCCATGTAATGAACCCTTTCCAATGTTGCAGCATCATCTGTAATTGATTGGAGTTTCATGGAGTATATGGAGAGGTTCAGTGATTCGCCCATTGTCTTACAGCCAGTGTGTATCAGAGGCAGGCTTTAACCCAGGGTTTCCTGACTGCTCTCCAGCTCTTAGCAAGTGCCCAGCACATACTGTGTGCTTAATGCTTCCTTCTTTATGACTGTGTAGTTTTAGAGGAAGATTTATTCAAGGGGGGAAAAAAACCAAGATGCTCTTTCTGGCCACAAAATCCATCCCTTCCTCAGAATGGAGTGATCTTTGGAACATGTGCACTGAAAGGAAATGTCCTTCCATCCTAGGTGGTCACTCACCTTGCCTTGACTCAGTGGGAATGAGCCAAGGTCAGTCAGCTGTGGCCCTCCAAGTCTTGTGTGGTCATTTACAATATAGACTATTAAGGGCAACCTCTATTTTTTATATTTTAGATTTCTGTGTCGCAATATAGAATATTAAGGATAATATAATCCAAAAGGATATCTCAGTCTGAAGTTTCGATATGAATCTCAACCCTAGGTTCTTATACAATTTATGGAAGAGGATTTGAAATTTGAACTAGGGCAAGCATTTTGTGGATAACGTCCTAAAACCCAAGAAATCAATTCTTTATGTACTGACTTTCCTGTGTTCAACATGGAGTAAATTTTTAGAAAACCAGTATCTGTGCTCACTAGCAAACTTTACATGGACTAAATTAAGAAGAAAAAATTCTACATTGGTACCATGCTTTGAAAGGCTAAACAGAAATATCTTTCATCTAGCAAATTTGGCATCTGATTCTTATAAATGGGTTCAAAGTGATCTGATTTCTGCATTGCTCAGTTGTTCCTGCGGTACTATCTCTTTGGACCCACACAGAGCCTCCCTCTATGCCCGGATACTTCAAACACATCAGAAAGTATTTCTTGAGCATTCAGTGACACCCAGCAAAATACTAGGCCTCCTGCAGCATGTTCTGCTTCTGGGGATCACACTAGTAATCAGATACACAAATGTCAAGCCCTTAGCTTTTTGAAGTTGAATGGAGCCTGGTGCTAATGAAATGAAGGTCACAGGTTGCCTTTTCACATAAGCCAACCAATTCGAAAGCAAAAACTGTTGTCATGACCTACAGGCTACAGCCCCAGGCCTGGGCAGCCCCTGGAGACATGCATGCCTTTGGTCTCACAGGGGAGACTGGGTGTGTCGGGAAACAGCTCAAAGCCTGTGTGCTCTGGTATGCATCCTGCCTCCTACCAGATTGACATTCCAAGATGGCAGCGTCTTAAGAAAGCTTCATATCTTCCCCATGACCTCATACAGTACTTTGCCCCTAGTAGGCGCTTCATATACATTAGATGAATGAATGTATATAACACGTAAAAGAAATCTATACAAATAATGTTTTAGTACATCCGATATCACAGATGATGCATTCTTGGCCAAAGGCAACATAGTACACTATCAGAAGCCATAATGAATGCAGTTACTCTTGTTTTTTTCATTCTATTTTATTTGCTTCGCTGTTTTAAAAAGGACCACAGCAGAATTATTGCTTCAATAATATACCCTTTTTATATAAATGTGGATAGACCATAGTTCAGGTCATAAAACATGAGAGTACAAAAAGTCTTTTTGAACTTATTTCAATTAGTGAAAGAACTGTTCTTAATTCCCTTTCCATCCCATCTTCTCCACTACATTGGCCCCCTCTGTCATCCCCACTTTCTCACTTACCTTCACCCTTTGTCTACTTGATCCTTTCCTACTTTCCTACATGCTCATTTCTCCCTCATCCTCAAAAAAACAAAAACAAAAACCCTCTCTTGATCTCTCCATCTCCACTTGCTATTGTCCCATATCTCTCCTTTGTTGGCTAAATTCCTTAAGCCTACTCTGTGACCTTATCAGACAATCTGCTCTCTTCAAAGTTACCAGTGATCTCATAACTGCAGGATCTAATGGTCTTTTCACGGTTCTCACCCCTTTCTGCAGCTTTTGATACTCCCCCTTCTTAATACTCTTTTCTCTTTAGTTCTCCACTGCTAGGTAGAGTCAGGAAGATTTGAGTTCAGATCTGGCCTCAGGCACTTATTAGCTGTGTGACCCTGGGCAAGTCACTTAGCCCTGTTTGCTTCAGTTTCCTCAGCTGAGCTGGAGAAGAAAATGGCAAACCACTTCAGTATCTTTGCCAAGAAAACCCCAAATGGGGTCACGAAGAGTCGGACATGACTAAACAACAACTTTCCATCCTGGTTCTCCTAGTCTCTTTTGCTGAATCTTCATCTATGTCATACCCATCAATGGTGGGTGTTCCCCAAGGATCTGTCCTGGGTCCTTTTCTCTTCTCCCTTTTTACTGTTTCACTTGGTGATGTCATCAGCTCCTGTGGATTTATCTCTATGCTGATGATTCCCAAGACTACTTATCCATTCCTGTCTAGACTTCCAGTGTCACATTTTCCACTACCCATTGAATAGATCAAACTGGATGTCTCACCAACATCTTAAATTTAGCACGTCCAAAATTGAACTTACTATCTATCTTTCCTTCCAAACCCTTCCCTGGTCCAAACTTCATTCAAGTCGTAACCAAAATCCTACCTTCTGCAAGAAGCCTTTCTTGGACTCCTTTAATTCTGGTGCCTTAACTCCAGTTTGTCCCATATATATGTTATTTGTACATAGTTTTTTTTTTTTTAATATATATGTTGTCTTCTCCATTATACTGAGCAGGGACTGTCCTTTGCCTTTATATCCGAAGTACTTAAGATGGTGCCTAGCACATAGTAGGTGCTTAATAAATGTAAACTACTAATAATAATAATAATAGCTAACACTTATATAGCTCTTTAAGATTTGCAAAGCTATGTGTTATATCATTTGATCCTAACAGCAATACTGAGAATAAATGCAGTTATTATTAGCTCCCATTTTACAGATGAGGAAACTGAAGCAAGCAGAAGTTAAGTGACTTGCCCAGGGTCACACAGCTAGTAAGTGTCAAGTGTCTGAGGCCGGATTTGAACTCAGGTACTCCTGAATCCAGGGCCGGTGCTCTATCCACTGTGCCACCTAGCTGCCCCCCCCATTCATTTTTAATAATAAATATTTTAACTTAAAATTTTTTAATTCCAAATTCTGTCTTTCATTCCCTTCCTCCCTTTTCCCCTCCCTGAGGTGGTAAGCAATCACATGTAAGTATACATGCGCAATTATGTAAAACATTACCATGTTAATCATTTTGTATAAGAAAACTTGAATAGAAGGAAAGAAAGTGAAAAATAGCATGCTTCAGTCTGTGTTCCACCACCATCAGTTCTTTCTTTGGAGGTGGATAGTATGTTTCATCAATAGTCCTTTGGGATTGTCTTAGATCATTGTATTGCTGAGAATAGCTAAGTCATTCAGTTCTTTATCAAACAATAATGCTGTCTTTGTGCACAAAAGTCTCCTGGTTCTGCTCACTTCACTATATATCAGTTCATATAAGTCTTTCCACACCTTTCTGAAATCATCCTGCTTGTTATTTCTTATAGCACAATAATATTCCATCACCACCATATACCACAGCTTGTTTAGCCATTCCCCAATTGATGGGCATCCCCTGTGATTTCCATTTCTTAGCCATCACAAAAAGAGCTGCTATAAATATTTTTGTATAAATAGGTCTTTCTCTCTTTTAGTGGATTCAGCTCATTTTTTTGTTCCTAATACCAAGGGAAATGGATTTTCGTAAAATTTGTCCACTCTGAATAGATTGTATAAGGACTCAACAGGAGTGTACTGGGCAAGCCCAGCCCTGAGCAAAATGGGAAAGTTGGTGATGTTTATTCATGGTGTCCCACCTCACTTTTCTATCCCCTTGTGGATGGAAGGAGGGAAGAAGGAAAGGAGTAAGGGATAGGAGAAGGAAGGAAAGGAGGGAGGGAGGAAATAAGCATTTATTAAATGCCTCCAAAGTGCTAAGCACTTATTGAGTGCTTTATAAATATCTCATTTGATCTTCACAACACCTCTCCAAGGTAGGCACTGTTATTATCCCCTTTTGCAGCAGAAGCAATTGAAACAGACAATGGTTAAGTGACTTCCTCAGGGTCACCCAGCCAGGGTCTGAGACCACATTTGAGCTCTTCCTGACTCCAGGACCAGCACTCTATCCGTGGTACCGCCTAACAACCTAATTTCTACCAGTGTGGACGTGGGCAAATCATTTCCTCTTTCCTGGCCTCTTTTTCCTAATCCATAAAATGAATTGATGGGACTGAATGACCTCTGAGGTTCCTTCCAGTTCTCAATCTATAACCCATGCTCCTGTGAACAGAAGCAATCATAATAAGCAATTGAGAGAGAGCAGGCAGTCTCAAGGTCATAACGATGAAGGAATAGAGGTTAAAAGGGGGGAGAAGAGTGATAAAGGGGCTATTCTGGTCCTCTTCGGGCTGCATCAGTCTCCTGTACCCATTGGTCATTAGCACAGAAGGAATGAGCATGGAAACACACCCCTTAACCACTCATGGACAATAGTAAGGAAGCCCCAGCTGCATTCTGCAAGGCTCATTGCAAGGGGTTGTGAGTCCTAATGGTCTCCATTGCCTAAGGAGCGGGGCAAAGGTCCAGACGCAATGGCTCATCTCTCCAGATCGTTTCCCCCTGAATGGAAAGGTTCGGTTGATCTTTTTGAAGTATTTCTGTCTTTGACACCATTCATTTCACAGCCAGCGTGTCTCGAGCAGGAGGCTGGGTGCATACTACCATACATACTACACAGTGTCAGAGCTGCTTGACGATCAAAGCCCAAGCTTAGTTGGTGATGAGAAACCCTTCAAAGGGGGTGGGGGAAACGTAGCAAGGTAATCTATATGCAAATTGAACCGGTTTACTTGGTCTGATGTGCTCGAGACAATGTGTGTATTTAATTATGGTTTATTGGGGCTGGTTTTGCTTGAGTAATCTGAGAGTAATGGTGCATAATGCTGAATTAATCTCAGATTTAGAAAAATTGGTTTCCAGGGAATCAGATGAGACAAGGGCATCAGCACGTACCATTTATGCAGCTGGGTACCTGTCTTGAAGCCGACTGCTGGAAGAGCAGCCTTTCTATCCTCTAAAGTCTGTTATACTTAACTACTTTTGCTGCCGGTCCCAGAGCCAGGGAGGGTCAAGGCTGCCGAAGCCTTCCCCTCTAAAATTGCTCCCACAGCTGACCCTTTGTCATGGCCACAATCCCATACTCCCATGTCCATCCCACCCTTGACTTTTTATTGAGTCTATTCAGTCATGTATCTGAGAGCAGCATCAAGCAAGAGGACATGTTTTGTGTTTCAGGCAGGTCATCTTATAGATGGAATAGCTAGACTCCTATATAAATCCAGAGCTGGAAAAGACCCCAGACAACATCTGGTTCAGGAGCTTTTGACCTTCCCTTCCCCCCCCCCCCCCCGGCCATGAGGGTTAAGTGACTTGCCCAGGGTCACACAGCTAGTAAGTGTCAAGTATCTGAGGCCAGATTTGAACTCAGGTCCTCCTGACTCCAGGGCCAGTGCTCTATCCACTGTGCCACCTAGCTGCCCTGGAAAGCCTTCATTTTTAAGAAAGATCTGAGCCTACAGGCTCAGTCCAAAGCACCAATTTTGTTTGAAGCAGAAATTTTTTGAAAGCATAGAAAATCATAACCCTTTTTACCAAAAAGCAAGCAAGTTTGCAAGCTGCCACTCAGTGTGGTGCATAAAAATGGGGAAGATAAGAAGCTAAATTACAGGATCGTAGATTTAGAGCTGAAGGAGACTCTTGAGCTCATCTACACTAACCCCATCATTGTCCAAAGGAGAAAAGTCAGGCCAGTGAACACAAGTGACTCCCCCCGGTCCTCTAAGCAGTGAGGAGCAGGGCCAGGTTTATACCCACGTCCTCTGGTTGCAGAGCTAAGCCTCTTTTCAATACACCAGTCTTGAGCACCGGCCCTGGATTCAGGAGGGCCCGAGTTCAAATCCGGCCTCAGACACTTGACACTTACTAGCTGTGTGACCCTGGGCAAGTCACTTAACCCTCATTGTCTCTCCCCCCCCCCCCAAAAAAGATTACATCAATATACCAGTCTTGAGCAGCTAGGCCCTGGATTCAGGAGGACCTGAGTTCAAATCTGGCCTCAGACACTTGACACTTACTAGCTGTGTGACCCTGGGCAAGTCATTTAACCCTCATTGTCTCCCCCCCCCAAAAAAAAGATTACATCAATATACCAGTCTTCAGGTCTTGATGAAGATGAAAACTAACCCATTTTCCAACAGGTTTCTTTCTGATGGTTATCATCAGGAAGCCGATGGCTAACCTGTGAACAATCAGTGAGATGTTCCTTTTCATTCTAGCTTCCCGTTCTGGCTAGATGGCATTCAATTGTTTCCTTAAGGTCAGCTTCTGCTTTCCCAACCCCCCCCCCAACCCCACTTGCCCTCTCCCATGCGCCCTAGCTCCTTCTGCAATAGTGTGGGGAAATCATTAATTTCCTTATTCAGAGGTTTAGTTACAGTTTAGAGAACTTACTTTGTTTACCTATACCCTGGTGCTTTCTTCCCCATCTTGTTCAGCCATCCATGAAACTAACTGGAATTTGGGCCACGTTTTAATTAGGAAAACTATATTTATTTAATGCAACAATGCATGGATGCACAAACATTCCAGAAAGAGTGTGGTATAGTTCAAAACTGCTGGATCTGAGAAGTCGGAAGATCTAAGTTCAAGGCAAGTCACTTCCTCTGGGCACAGTATGTTCAGCTGTAAAGAAGAAAGTTGAGGGGGCAGCTAGGTGGCGCAGTGGATAAAGCATCGGCCCTGGATTCAGGAGGATTTGAGTTCAAATCTGGCCTCAGACACTTGACCCTTACTAGCTGTGTGACCCTGGGCAAGTCACTTAACCCCAACTGCCTCACCAAAAAAAAAGAAGAAGCGAGTTGGACGAGGTGACCTCTGAAGCCCTCTATACTGATCCAATGGCCTAGACCTCAATTTAATCTTAGCTTTGTTATCATTTGAAAGGCATCATGGAGTAGTAACTAAAGAGAAGACCCTGAGGTCAGGAGTACCTGTGTTCAAGGCCTGACCCTGAAACATACTGGCATTGTGATCTTAGGCAAGTCACTCGTCTTCTCAGTGTACCAGGCAATTCTCTAAAGACTGAATGTTTCAGAAAAGGTGTTCATCTGTACTAGTAGAGGAAATGTTCTTATTGGGAGTTCCCTATCTATACAAATGAAAGTATAGATCTGGTTCTTCTCCGTGTCTAATGGAAGGGATTTATAGAAATTTCCTGTCTTCATCAATAACCCATTTGTCCTGGGGAGGTTAGCCCAGTGCCTGGTCTATGGTAAGCAGTTCAGAAATGCCTTCTCATTCATTCATCTTGCTGTAGCTATCTAGTTTCATCCATTTTATATGGATATTGAATAGCTTCCTTTGCAGAATTAGTGTATTTTTTTTTTTAAGTGAAGCAATTGGTGTTAAGTGACTTGCCCAGGGTCACGCAGCTAGTAAGTGTTGTCTCTGAGTCCGTATTTGAACTCAGGTACTCCTGACTCTGGGGCCAGTGCTCTATCCACTGCGCCACCTAGCTGCCCCTAGTGTATTTTTTTTAAAGCAGTAGTAACATGATGAGAGCCAACCTCACTCAGGAAGGCCTACATCCAAGTCCCGTGCCTAACACATACTAGCTTTGTGACCCTGGGAAAGCCTCTTCATGTTCTAGTTTCCCAGCAAGTCTCTAAAACTTTAAGTTGTACAGCAGTTTTACATGTTGTCTCCCCTATTAGATTGTAAGCTTTTCGAGGGCAGGGACTGTCTTTTGCCTCTTTTTGTATCCCCAGCACTTATCAGTGTCTGACACATAGTAGGTACTTAATAAATGTGGATTGATTGATAGTTGATAGGCTGCATTGGTAAAGGTAGTTTCCATGTTGGGAGTCCCTTATACCAATTCAGTCACAGATCAAGGCGGGGAAATCATAAGTTATTTTTTCGTCTTTCCCTTAAATTCTAAGGGCACATGCTTCACTTGGGGCTTTTAGCCTCCTATGTAATTTCTAAAGGGGAAGTTAATTTTTTTAGTTTTAATACTTTCAAAATACTACTTTGTCATTTTTCCCTATTTGTTGCAAATTCCAACTCCTACCATATTGTTTTAGGCAAGGGAGGAATTTCCTCCTTTGGGTATTCACTCTCTTTATCCTATTACTGAACATAAAGGAGGCAAAGGTAATTAATGCCTGCCCGGAAAACAGTGTTTTTGCTTTTCATAATTGTTAGGCGCTAGTGGGATATGGGATGGAAAAGCAAAGGACCAAGGACCAGAAGGCCTGGGTTCTAATCCTGGCATTGCCACTAATTGATTTGGATGTTGGGTAAATTACTGCTTAACCTTACTAGACCTCAGTTTTCTCATCTATAAAACTGGATAGTGGTTGGACTAAATAGCACCTATAAAATATATGTGTATATGCTTTATACACACAGAACTTTAAAATATATATTAAGTGGGGCAGCTAGGTGGCACAGTGGCTAGGGCACCGGCCCTGGATTCAGGAGGACCTGAGTTCAAATCCAGCCTCAGACACTTAACACTTACTAGCTGTGTGACCTTGGGCAAGTCACTTAACCCCAATTTCCTCACCAAAAAATATATATCTATTAAGTAACATTAATTAAATATATATTAAGTAATATATGCTTAACATATTTAAGCATCTTAATATAATTATTAAATATATTACCTAATATTTAATATATTATATAACATGTAACATATATA
This sequence comes from Dromiciops gliroides, assembly GCF_019393635.1. NCBI lineage: Eukaryota > Metazoa > Chordata > Mammalia > Microbiotheria > Microbiotheriidae > Dromiciops > Dromiciops gliroides. Next base: position 64,772,334 of record NC_057865.1, read on the forward strand.
TTACTTAATATATATGTAAAAGTTCTCTCTTTAGCTATAAATAGCAGCTATAACATCCTGTAACTTCTCAAGATCTTTGAAAACTGTGCTGCCTGGGTCTTTTCAGTAGGAGAGATCCAAATTAGTGGACACTACACTAGCACTTTCCCCTGAGACACTCTGTAAGCAATTTCTCAGAATGTTACCCTAGGAAGGGCAGTAAGGCACTTTGGGGAGTACCAGGAACCCTCAGTGGCAGGAACTTCAAAGTATTAAATGGTACATTTGAAGCCTGACTCAAGGTGTCTCACTTAAAACTAGGAAGCCATGCCTTTGAGGAGTTAATTCATCTTCCCAGAATCCCTTTGAGGATCCCTTTGTACATATAGGGAAATTGCTCCCATTTTATGTCTAGAGAAAATGAGACCAAGCTATCGCCACAGAAGGAATCACTGGCAGACCCAGAATCGCAATTCAAAAATTCCTTCCTCCATTCAATCCCTTTCATTAAGGGATTATTTGTTTTTTTCTACATTTGGATATAACACGTATTTTAGAACATTAAGCTTTTTTTTTTTAACTCCATGGTTTATATAGATCTTTTTTTTTAACAGTTGAGCATCTGCACATGAATTTTTGCAAGAACAAACTTAAACATTTACTCATCTCAATTCCTGGCTTTCTTACTATCTGCCAATTTAAAAAAAAAAAAACGTACAAGGTCCCTCTGTTGGAAAGGGAAGGAAGGAAGGAGAAGGAATAAACATTTATAAAATGCCTTCTGTGTGCCAGGTGCTGTGCTAAACTCTTTAGAAATATCTCATTTGATCCTTGAAACAACCCTAGGAAGGTAAGTGAAAATAAGACCTTCATTTTACAGTTGAGGAAACTGAGGCAGACAGAGTTTAATAATAAGTGTATGAAGCTGAATTTGAATGTCACAAAATAAAGTAAACTATGATGGTTCCCTAAAGGGATTAAAATGTTAAGGAATCATGCCACATAGGGACAAGAGTAAGATCTGGATCTTGCCAACTCCTATCCATGAGCTGTTGAAACAGTGCGTTCCCCTAATGGGAAGGGTAATTGTGTGTTTAGCAGCCCCATCCTCTAAACCTGCTGGGCTTTTTGTTTTGTTTTTTGGTTTTTTTTAATAATAAACATTTTTATTTAAAATTTTGAGTTTCAAATTCTGTCACTCCTTCTTTCCCTTCCCACTCCCCATACTGAGACAGCAAGCAATCAGATATAGATTATACATGTGCAATTATGTAAAACATTAATCATATTAGTCATTTTGTATAAGAACACTTGAAGAAAAGAAAAATGAAAGAAAGTGAAAAAATGTTAAAGAAATGGGCTTTTGTTTTACTGGTAGCCAAGTCCTAAAGGACAGACTTGCCATCAAGAGAAAATGTCATTTGCAGTATATGAACTGAACTGTTGTCCCCTAGTAGGGAGGGGATCTTGGCAAGAATGTGATTTTAGTTCACGACTGTCTGGGCCTTCTAAGTTCTTTGTTTCTGCCTTGCCCGTGTTGTTAATGGAGGTAACAGTGCCTGTATCATTGGCCTTGATCAAGGGAGTAAACATTTTAATTAGCCTTCCATTATTACATTGATTAGACAGCTCTACTCCCAGAGCAGATGATGCCCTTAGCAAGCCCCGCCTGCCAGGGACACCCGTTAGAACATCTAATCATGACTTCTGTTTAAAGGCCTTGAAAGAGGAGGGATGCTTAGGGTAGCACTGGCAAAAAAAAAAAAAAAAAAAAAAAGGCCTGGCCTACAGAATGATGATGCCAATGGTGGTCGAGTCAACTATCCTAAAGCATTTGATGCCATCTGCTGGGCACAAGGGGGAACTGCAGGGGGAAGGGGAATTCTCCATTCATTTCCAAGATCACCAGGCCTTTTGCTTTCTAACTTGCTAGTTTTTAACCTACTCGTTGAAAAAAATGGAATCCAGGCTTAGTGTTGTTGCTCAGGATAAAGTAACACTTTGCTGAAGATTGGTAGGACCACATTGAGCTGATATGGCTTAGAATTTCATGGAGGGGGGGCCCTCCATAAGGTGGTACAGTGAATAGAGTACAAGGCCTGGAATCAAGGTGACCTGAGTTCAAATCTTGCCTCAGACACTAATTATGTGACCCTGGGCAGGTCACTTAACTTGTCTACCTCAGTTTCCTTAAGTGTAAAGTAGGGATCATAACAGTATATACCTCCCAGGGTTGCTATGAGGATCAAATGAGATATTTGTAAAGAGCATTTAGCATAGTACCAGGCACTTAATAAATGTTTGTTCTTGTCCCCGCCTCCAAAAGTATAGAAACAGATTCTCTTGCTTTAGTGAGACAGCGTGGTATAGTAGATGTACTCGGAGGACCTGAGTTCAGATCCCACTTCTAATATTCCTCTGTGGCCATGAGCAGTCATTTAACCCTTTTACCTTCGTTTCTTCATATGTAAAATTACAAGGGCAGACTAGAAAGTTTCTGAGTACTCTCCCAGATAATATAACATTACTAGGTCTGTATCCCAAAGACATAAAAAGCGGGGAGGACCTATTTGTAGCAGCCTTTTTTGTGGTGGCTAAGAATTGGGAAATGGCTGGACAAGTTGCAGTACATGATTATAATGGAATACTCTTGTGCTATAAGACAGAACTTCTTTTTTTAGTGAGGCAGTTGGGGTTAAGTGACTTGCCCAGGGTCACATAGCTAGTAAGTATTAAGTGTCTGAGGCTGGATTTGAACTCAGGTACTCCTGACTCCAGGGCCAGTGCTCTATCCACTGTGCCACCTAGCTGCCCCTAAGACAGAACTTCTTAAACTATGTAACTGAATGTGGGGGTTGCAAAAAATTTGAGAGCAAATGTTTGATTTGTATACCTATTATATTTACTTATGTACCCAGGGTTGCATAAAAATTTCTCAGGCAAGGGGCAGCTAGGTGGCTCAGTGGATAAAGCACCAGCCCTGGATTCAAGGAGGACCTGAGTTCAAATTTGGCCTCAAAAACTTGACACTTAGTAGCTGTGTGACTCTGGGCAAGTCACTTAACCCTCATTGCCCTGCCCTCCCCGCCAAAAAAAAAGAAATGATGAGTAGAATGATTTCAGAAAAACCTGGGAAGACTTACATGAAGCGATGGAAAATGAAGTTGAACAGAACCAGTACACAGTATACAGTATTGTATACAATAAAAATAGCAATATTATATGATGATCAGCTCTGAATAACTTAGCCCTTCTCAGAAATACGATGATCCAAGACAATTCCAAAGAACTTGTGAAGAAAAATGCCATCCATCTCCAGAGAAAGAACTGGTGGTGGGGCAGCTAGGTGGCGCAGTGGATAGAGCACCTGTCCTGGAGTCAGGAGTACCTGAGTTCAAATGTGGCCTCAGACACTTAATACTTACTAGCTGTGTGACCCTGGGCAAGTCACTTAACCCCAATTGCCTCACTAAAAAAAAAAGAAACTGGTGGAGTCTGACTATAGATCAAAGCGTACTATTTTTCACTTTTTTTTTTCCTCTTTGGTCTGTGTCTTCCTTCACAATATGGCCAATATGGAAATGTGTTTTGCATGGTCACACATGCATAACCTATATCAGATTGCATACCATCTCAGAGGGGTGGGGGGAGAGAGAAAAATTTGCAACTCAACATTTTTAAAAATGAATGTTTAGGGGGCAGCTAGGTGGCGCAGTGGATAGAGCACCGGCCCTGGAGTCAGGAGTACCTGAGTTCAAATCTGGCCTCAGACACTTAACACTTACTACTAGCTGTGTGACCCTGGGCAAGTCACTTAACCCCAATTGCCTCACTAAACAATTTTTTTTGAAAATTAATGTTTAAAATTGTCTTTACATGTAATTGCAAAAAATAAAATATTTTTAAATAGAGATAATTCATATTTACATAGTATTTGCAAAGCAGTTTACACACATTAACATGTAAGCCTCAGGACTACCCTATAAGGTAAGTGATACAGATATTATTGTCACCATATTACATATGAGGCAGTTGAATTTCAGAGAGGTTATATGACTTGCCCAGGGTCACACAACTAATAAGTATCTAAAGTAGGGGCAGGAGTGTGCTGGTAAATGTTTAACAGCCATCTCTCTGGCTGGGGAGGTGGGAAAAAGGGAATGCAAAAATATATGAATGACATTTAAAAGTCTAGACAGTCAACAAAACAATAAATCCAGCCCTGAGTTTTAGTGTTTGCCAATGTCTGTGCTGGGCCTGGAGTCAGGAAGACCTGAGTTCAAATCTGGACTGTGTGACCCTGGGCAAGTCACTTCACCCTCTCTCCCTCAGTTTCCTCATCTGGAAAATGAGCTGGAGAAGGAAATGGCAAACCACTCCAGTATCTTTGCCAAGAAAACCCCAAATGGAGTCACAAAGAATCAGACATAACTGAAATGATGAGACAGCAACAAAAATTTCCAAGGCATAAATGCTCATGTAGAAAATTTAACAATTGGCCCTCCATACAAGTTTAAGCTGGCTCCGGCACACACCATGCTTGGTATTCTTTGAGCCACTGCCAAGACCAAAATGGCAGGCCTAAAACTGAAAGAACAGGATTTCAAAAAATTGTTTCAATAAGCCCCAAGGAATGATTTTTCAAAGATTAACTATAGTTTGATTATGTGTGTCATCATTAACATGTAGAATTTTGATAAATGTATGTGTGTAAATATTTGTATATATTAGTTTCCTTTGTTAATCACAAGCGGAGTGTATGAAAAGGCCATTGCATTAACTCATCCCTTCTGCTACTGGAGGTCCATTTCCAACTTTATCTCTCACATTCTGTCTCCAAAGAGACCCTTGCTCAAATAAGTCCACCATCGTTCTTCTAGATCAGCTTGGCCACCAGCCACCTCTATGGGACTAGAGCCTAAAATCAGATTTTTTTAAATGTGGAAGTCTTGGGGTAACAGCTAGGCAGCGCAGTGGATAAAGCACTGGCCCTGGATTCAGGAGGACCTGAGTTCAAATCCAGCCTCAGACACTTGACACTAATTGTGTGACCCTGGGCAAGTCACTTAACCCTCACTGCCCCAGACAAAAAAATGTGCAAGGCTCTTCCTCCTCATCTCCAACTCACAGCTCCCTTGCTTTCCTTCAAGTATCAACTAATATCCCATCTACAGGAAGCCTGTGTCAACCCCTTTTAATTCCAGTGCCTTCCCTCTCATAATTATTTCCTATTTATATATTTATGTGTGTGTAGCTTGTTTGTGCATATTTGTTTGTTGTCTCCCCTAGTAGATTGCAAGCTTCTTGAGTAGAGGGACTATCTTTTGCCTCTTTTTTGTATCTTTAACGCTAAGTACAATGCCTGGCACAAAGTAGGTGCCTTAGAAATGCCTATTGACTGTCATATCTCAGCTGATGAAGGAGTTTAACCAATAAGTATACTCCTCTAAACAGCAGTGGAGTACTTTTAGAATCTTCCAAACAGGGATGGTGTTTCACTTATCTCCTAGACCAAGGGTTCTTAACCTGGGTCTATGAACATTTTTTTTTTTTTTGGTATCTTGATAACTCTATTTCACTCTAATTGATTTCCTTTATAATCCTATGCATTTGTAATTCCTATGCATTTCATTCTATGAACTTAAAAACATGTTCCTGAGGAGTCTATTGGTTGTGCCACCTTGACAAAGGGGACTGTGGCACACACAAAAAAAGGTTAAGACTTTAGTTTAACTTAAAAATTAGCACTTTGGAAAGAGGGAGGAAGTGGGGAAATGGGGCAGGTCCCCCAGAAAATCAAGTGTTTGTGGTTCATAATTTTTTGCACATATAATGACACATCTTCACCACCAGAGGATTTTTTTTTAAGCTACAGTAGTTTATTCACCAATCTACTAAGGCATAGAGGTGTTGGAATCTGTGTGGGTTAGAGAGGGTGCCCACACCATTGAAACCTTGAATCTTTTAAAGTCATGACACCAGTCAAACACAGCAAGAGTAGGGCTGTCTAGGACCTCTGTAGCACACAGACCAACCTCTGCAGCTTGTGTTACTGGCTTCTACATGGCAGTGGGTTGGGATCATTCGATTGGATTGGAGTCTCCTCACTTTCTACCAACCTCCTAGTGCAGGGCTTCTGGATGACAGAAAATCAGGTTTGCACAGTTGTGGGTGTCTCTGACATGCCTGGCCACATCATTGCTGCCTTGGATGATAAACTGCTACTTGTGTGTTGTACACTCTGAGATGGTGAGCTCCTTGCCTTCCAGTTCTTATTTTCTATTGTAGAACACCTATCAGTGCTACACAATCACCTTTGAATGCCATTTGATAACAGTAGAAATTATATAGATAATAACCTGATAATGGAGGTAAAAATTATTCTTTTGGGTGGAGCAAGGAGGTGGCACCGTAGAATCAGTGTTGGAAGACTTGAGCACGAGTGTAACCTTAAACATTCCTTGGTTGTGTGACCCTAGGTAAGTCACTTAGCTCTCTCAGCCCGGGTTTAATCATCTGTAAAATGGGGGTAATAGACCTTATCTCACAAGGTTGTTGTGGGAATCAAATGTAATAATATGTAAAGTGCTTTCTTTGCAAACCTTAAAACACTAAATAAATGAAGTACAGTATGTTAATATTCTTAATGAAGTTTAAAAAGGCTCATTGGCATATCACATAATAGTATGTTTCTTGCATATTTAATCTTTTTTTTTTTTAAGTGAGGCAATTGGGGTTAAGTGACTTGCCCAGGGTCACACAGCCAGTAAGTGTTAAGTGTCTGAGGCCGGATTTGAACTCGGGTCCTCCTGACTCCAGGGCCCGTGCTCTATCCACTGCGCCACCTAGCTGCCCCACGATATTTAATCTTTTTTAAGAAAAAACTTCGGCCTCCTACAAAAAAAAAATTGTAGATGGTAATATTTACCAACAAAGAAATTTTTGCAAAGCACTTGGAGCTCCTCGGAAAGCATAAATAGGACTTGTTAAATGCTTACCTTCTTTATTCCAGCACCCCCAGATTCAGAAGGAGTCGCAATATATCAAGTATCTATGCTGCGATGATGCAAGAACTCTAAATCAGTGGATCACTGGAATAAGAATTGCCAAGGTGAGAAAAATCTTTCTGTGTTGACTTCACACACATTCTTTCTCTGGTCTCTTTCCTTGTGTCCAGCTTAGAGCCTCAGTGTGGAAGAGAGAGAAAAAGATTTAGTCTTGGATTTATAACCAAGAAGGCTTTTGTTTGTGGATTAATTGACAGCTGAGGGAAGTAATAGTAGCAGGCGCATCTCCAGTATCCTGGAAAGTGAAGGTTTTCTTACATAAGTCCCTGAAGACCTTCACTCGGCATGTTGTGATCATATAATAGTAGAAGTAATAGCTAACAACCCAACATCAAGAGAGGAAACAAAAAATGGTATGTCCTGTAGAAGTTATCTCCTTCTTTGTAGACAACTTTTCTATATAAACTAGTGAGTGATTTTTTAAATAACCTTTAGAATTAAAAGCACGAGCAGGCGACCTACATTTCAGTCAAGAAAATGAGTGTTTGACTATGAAGCGTGTAGATTTACCTGCTGAATTTAGCCAAACGGACTTCATTGTTGTTGGTTTTCTCTCTCTGTGTGTAGTATGGAAAGATTCTCTATGACAACTATCAAAAGGCAATGGCAAGAGCTGGACTTGCCTCTCGGTGGTCTAACCTGGGGACCGGGGACCCAGCCGTTACGACTCGGACACCCTCCAAAGGTATAGAGAGAATCCTCTTATGAGGTGGTTGGCTGGACTAAATGGTGGGATTTACTGGAAAGAATATTAGACCTGGAGTCAGCACACCTGGGTTTGAACTCCCCAACTCAGGCATTTATTACCTTTGCCACGATGAGCCATAAATAGAAATAGAGGTTATGACACCCTACATAATGATCCCTGCAGGCCACCCAGTGATTTAGTTTTAAAAGATATTATCTATGTTGTGTTGCATTTTTATTTATTTTGTGAAATATTTTCCAGTAACATTTTAATCTGTTTCATGGGGCAAACAAACATCTGATACCTCTGCTGCAGGCAGTTTTCTAAGTGAGACTATAAGTTGCATAATAGGAGCTGATCCTCATTGTCAGAGAAGTTTCCTCATTGGGAACACACTGCCTACCCCCTTAAAATCACAGGACTGGGCCAAAATAAATTGACATACTTTACTTCACCTGTGATGTGATGAAATCCCTCTGCAACCTTAAAGTGCACTGTGATTGTGAGCTTTTGTTCTCCCTTTCTGCCAATTCTCAAGTTGCTTAAACAGTTTAGGAGCTTCTCCTTAGCCGGTGTCCCACTTATCACTGCCCTCAGCCTCAGGGATCCCAATCTCAACCATGTGCCCCTATGTGGAACTTGAGAGCAGACCCCCTCCAAGGAACAGGATCACCACCAGCCAGTCACACAGGCTGGCTGCCAAGCCGTCACAAAAACATCATCATACATACACTGTCTTTGAATCCAGCTAAGGAGACGGGTAAACCCTTTTCTACCCACACACACACTCGAACCAAAGGAAAAAGACATAATTTAGCAACTTTGAGGGGGGAAATCGTATTTATAACTGCCTTAAATTTTGCAAAGCACTTTACATATATCATCTCTTGTGACCCTTAAAACAACCTTGTATGGCAAGTGCTGCTATTATCCCCCATTTTTTAGAATAGGAAACTGAGGCAAGGAGAGATTAAATGACTTGCCCAGCTGGTAAGTGTCTAAGGCCAGATTTGAACTCATCTTCCTGACTCCTAAACCTCATGCACTCTGCACCTGTGCCACCTTACTGCCTAGATACATGAACGTGACGGGGTGTCGGCTGGACCACAGTCATGGAGGAAGCAGAATGATATGGAATCAGGGGTTCAAACAGAGGGATTAACTTTAGGAAATAGCAGGAATAGCTCTTCTCAGTGTTTCCCTACAAGGCTCAGTTCTGGAAACTCTGAGGAAATGGATTGAAGGGATCTCTAAGATTAAGAGTTTTTTCCTTCCTCTGGCTCAGTCCTGACTGAAAGGTCCACAGATCCAAAATCCATTGATTTGGGGGTGCTAGAAACCTCCTGCCCTCTCTAGACCCTCATCTCTATAATGGGCACTGAGTGGTCCTTTCCCAAAGCACTCCTGCTTCCTCGTGGGGTGCTCAGTTCCTGCCCAAGGCTTTCCTTACTGTGTTGCATGCAGCCTCACAAAGCCCATAGCCCCTTACCTTAGTCCCCTTGGTTGCTCCCCCCAAACACCCTGGAAGTTAAGGTAGGTTGGTATTCACACACACACACATCTCCACTATTCAAGGGATGAAATCATGGGATCCGAAGCTCCCCTGCACACTTCCCATGCTGCAGACAGATGAAATAACTCCAGTGTCACAGACACTCGTCTTCTCAACTCTGATTGAGCACAAACAAGAACTCCTCATCTTCCTGACTATGAACAAAGAACTACCGGGGGATGCTATAAAGCAGTTAATATTTAAATGTCTTTCCGAAGGGCATTGTTACAAATCCCTCATCCCAAGTAGCTGCTGCTTGTGATTTTAAAATAACAGCAAACTTCCCACTATGCACTGATCTGTCAGATAGAACAGATACTGAACTAGTGCCTGACCATACAAGGATGTCATTGGACAGACTCAGTGAGAACTCAGGCAGTGTTCAGGCAAGAAGACAAGCTTCCTGTGCTCTTACTGCCAGCACATAACATGCTACCATTGTGGTCACCGAGTCTTTGTTGTTTACCAACACATAACTGTAGAGTGTGTGCATGTTTAAAGTAATACACTCTAAAAACTCAGCTTTTGTCACCTTTTTTCCAGTCAGCTTCCTCCACCCCAGCCCAAAGTATGGCCCTTACAGGGCAGCCTCAGAGGGAGGGAGGATGCTGGATCACACCATCCTGAGTGGTTCCCCCTTCATAAACAACAAGGGGGAGGGGAACTAAGCTAAAATATTTCTATACAAGTGAAATCAGGTTCAAATGTGTTTCATTAATAACCGTAAAGGGGGGGAAAGCCATAATACATGCAGCCCCAAGGGAGTGAAAGGAAAGAGGGAGGGTAGTGCATCCTCTGCCTATGTGATGGATTATAGGCCCCTTTTTTCTAAACATAAGCCCGTATCCAGGGAGAGATTGCAGATTGAGATCAGGCCATGCAAGAAACTGAAGATGCTTAGTCTGGAGAAGAGAAAACATGGATGGGAGGATGTAGAAGGGGGCATCTGTCTTCTAATACTCCAAGGGTTCTTTTCTGTAATGGGAAGACTTGTTCTGTTTTGCTTCAGACAGCAAAACTGGGAGCAATGAATATAAATTATGAAAGGAAGATTTTAGCTCAGTGTAAGGAAGAACTTCTGAACATTGAAAACTATTCAAAAGGAGAATGAGTTGTGTTGGGAATCACTGGTTTCCCACTCATAGGTCTTTGTGTGAAGGCCAAATGGCCTCTCACTGGGTTTGTTAATGAGGGAATTCTTGTTTAGTGTAGGCTGGACTACTTGTTCTCTAAGATCCCTTCCAACGTATAGTCTTTGATTCTATAATCTCTGCCCTCCCAACAAAGGAGGAAAAGAAAAACATTGTCCTTTTATTAAAAGCACAAGAGTGGGGCAACTAGGTGGCGCAGTGGATAGAGCACCGGCCCTGGAGTCAGGAGTATCTGAGTTCAAATCCGACCTCAGACATTTAACACTTACTAGCTGTGTGACCCTGGGCAAGTCACTTAACCCCAATTGCCTCACTTAAAAAAAAAAAAGCACAAGAGTATTGAAGAAAAAATATTATTAATAATAATGTCCTCTGCAATTTAGGCAAAGTTTTCCAGAAATAAGTTTATTGAATTTAACATAAATCTATTTCTAAGCCATTTCTAGTGTGGAAAGATCCAAACTGACATAGTTTTTCATCTCCTCCACATTACTCTCTACCCCAAGATGTGAGGTGACATAGGACTCTTGAACAAAAATTAAAAAATAATAATTTAAAATACACTTTGGGGTTAATATTCCGGAAAGTCCCCATTCAATTCTTTCCTGACCTCCACATCCTGAGGAACAATTCCTGTGAAGAGACCAGCCATCCAGACCAGTTGCCAATAACTGCCACGCCTAGGGCAGCGTGTGCCAGGCAAGTCAAAAAACCACCACCACCTTGACCGCCATCTTCCTAAAACCCTGATGAAGACAGTCCAGAATCCTGAGCCCACCAGCTTTGGAATACCTGTGACCCCCAAATCATCAGACTTACTTCCATTGTAACCTCCACAGCCATCATTGAAGGGATAAAATAATTGTGGAGAGAGCTCCCTCCCCGCTCCTCACAACCACTCAACTACTGAGCAACTGACACCAATAGATGGGTAAGCACAGGAGCCCTGGGAGGGGCAGCACCAGCCAGGACCACCATTCCTGCTTCCCACCTCACCCTCATAGCCATCATCTCTGGAAATAACCAGTGTGGATAAGGGGCCAACCATCCCCGCCAAATGCCACACATTGGGCCAGCAAGCCAGCCTCCCTGAAGCTGCGAGGCCCCCCAAGGGAGAACCAGGAGGCGGTACATAGCAGGTAGTCAAACCACTGCTACCTTGACCACCATCTCCCCTCACATCATGATGGGCACAGCCCAGCACCCTGAACCCAAGAGCCTTGAGGACAGTGATGCTTCCAGACAAGTAAGCTCGGTCATCATCCTGGGAAGCAATTCCCGTGGAGATGCAGCCTGGCAACCCCTCCTGCTGGTGCTGTAGCTACTAAAGATCCAGAAAGGAAAGTCCTCACCAAAGTCACCACCACATGGTTCTAGATCAGAAACCGGTGATTTTATCAATGGAAATGACATTAGAGAAGAGGCATTAACATCTGCTTTGCTACTAAGCCTAAGGGCCATGGAACCCATCCATCTGGTGTCGCCAAAACCTTCCACCTGTAGTGTCTCCCCCATTACAATGTGAGCTCCTTGAGAGCAGGGACTATTTTCTATTTGTTTACCCAGAATTTAGCACAGCACTTTGCATATAATAAGCACTTAGTAAATGGTCTGATCATTCATTCATTCATTCATTCATTCATTCTTCCGAACCATTCTTCTTAAGGACTGAAAAAATAATTCCTTTCGGTAATCAGCTTCTTAACCTGGAATTGAAGTGCCACAGCATCAATCACTCCGTGTAGGTGGGAAGGCAGTGATGATCCCATCTAGCCAAGAGTTGAGTTTGGTTGGAAGGAAGGCCTTTGGTCTTCCCACTTTCCCAAGGGAAAAGTCTATAAGGGGTTTTAGTAATGGAGAAATAGTATTTCTTCCTATTTCTAGAGAAACTAAAAAGGAGATTGTTCAAAAATATACTTCCACAGGAGAATAGTCAAGTTGGCACAAATGGGATCTGCTTTCATAACTATAGTGTTAACCCAGTAGTCAACTGTGAATAATCAGAGCAAGTACCATATGTGACGGATGGTTAAGAAAGCAAGGAAATAAGCAAGGATTCCTTTTGAAAACTGAATATTCTCCAGTTATAGAATCTCAGAGATGGAAAGGACCTCAGAAGCCATACAATCTACCCTGTAGAATAGCTCCCCCCACACATAGTCTATCCAATAATCATCTAGCCTTTGCTGGGGAACATCACAACTCCTTCCCTACTGAAACAGTCTCTCCCACCTTTTTTTTTTTTTTTTTTGGTGGGGCAATGAGGGTTAAGTGACTTGTCCAGGGTCACATAGCTAGTAACTGTCAAGTGTCTGATGTTGAATTTGAACTCAGGTCCTCCTGAATCCAGGGCCAGAGCTTTATCCACTGCTGCCCTCTCCCACTTCTATACAGCTCTTAGGTCTAAATTTGCTTCTTTCCAGTTCTCACCCCTTCCTCCTGATTCTGCCCACTGAAGGCAAATAGAACAAATCATTGAGCCCTCATGATGTCCCTCTTAAAGCACTTAAGAATTGACCAGTCCTTTCATATATCCATTACCTGTTATAGTTGAGAACCCAAGGACTATAAGGTATTGCTAGAAAAGAAAATTTAGAGAAAAGAAATTCAAGGAGCAGCTAGGTGGCGCAGTAGATAAAGCACTGGCCCTGGATTCAGGAGTATCTGAGTTCAAATCCAGCCTCAGACACTTGACACTTACTAGCTGTGTGACCCTGGGCAAGTCACTTAACCCCCATTGCCCCACAAAAAAAAAAAAAGAAAGAAAGAAAAGAAATTCAAAATTATGTATTTTGATAAGTAGCTTCAATACTTTGGAAGATGGTAGAAGAAATAAATTATCAATTTGAAAACAAAAGGGCATAGAGTACTAGGTAATTGTTGCTGAATGAATCTCAGATCAATCTGATTTCACATAGTGATCTCTATGAAATCACAGAATTAAATCAGTAGCCGAGTTCTCTAAATACAGGGAAACCTGAATTAAATTCTCAATTAAAGTGAAATTTTAGGAGAATGAAGGAAATAATAAAATAGGTTCATCACAGAGCTTTTTTCTCGAATCTCAGTGGTCAGTATGTATTTCTTATAATCTCTAAACCTAGTTCTACTGTACAACAAAAATTGGTATTTCAAAATGACTCCTAAATATCTTTAATGATAAAAACTATTTAATATACTTACTATAATATATTTATTAAGGCACAAAAGTAAACTAATATATTTTAGATCTTCATTAACAGAAATGGTTTCCAGATTGACACTGTTAACAAGGTTAAGTCAAACTTAATGTCAACACATTCTCCAGGTATTACAATTAATTAATGTTTTACTTTAGAAGAGTTGATTTAAAATTTTTTGTTGTGCTTCTTACAAAATATTGTGTTACTGCCACATATTTTTCAAGCATACCTTCAGTATCGCATACTATTACCCATGAATCTAAGTCACTACACATGAACAGTCTCATTTTCAGGCTACATCCTTCAGCATTGTGAGAATACACTGATTTTTCCCCTTTTTGTTCCCCATTTTTAGAGCATACAGTCAGTACTGTACAACCTAATGGACAGATTTCCCAGCCTACACACTCTATTGGCGGAATTTTCCAGGAGGCCCAAAAACACGTGGAAACAGCAAAGGTATGAGTTATTTCATGTAAATGAAACCAGTACTCAGATTCATAAGTATTTTCTTAATCTTTTCAAGTACTCTGCTAAAAAACAGAAAATTAATTTCTCCCAAACAAAAAGGCTGCTGTATTGACCATTCCAGAGCTTAAACTTATACATTAAAAGCTTTATTCATTCATGACATTGTGTGGGGATCCCACAGTGTGGACATATCATTCAAGCTCCACAGTAAGGAAACAAGGCTCTTAGCAAAGTTTTTGACATGTGTGTACATGACCAAAAATAAATCAGCTTGGCCAAACTTTTGTCATAAGATGTGGGGCTGACGTATTGAGACCCTCCATTTCAGGACTTGTCACCCCTACTTGATTTGGACATTGTCTTCATCTTAGAGGTGTTGTGTAGTATACGTTCATACACTGTTTCTCATTGCTTGGCGTTCGTTTTCTCAGATTAATGGAATGATAATTAGCTCATTTTGAGAACATTTTAATAGCATTTCATATATACCGAGATTACTCCTACGGGACAGCTAGGTGGCGCAGTGGATAAAGCACTGGCCCTGGATTCAGGAAGACCTGAGTTCAAACCCAGCCTCAGACACTTGACACTTACTAGCTGTGTGACCCTGGGCAAGTCACTTAACCCTCATTGCCCCACAAAAATTTAAAAAAAAACAACATTAAAAAGAGATTACTCCTCAGACATTACCAAAGGGTGATGTAAAACCCAAGACCGTGTTACTACTATGTGGCATTTAGCTATTTGTGGGGAAGTGTCTGTTGTGTCAAAACAAAATGTGATGGTAAAATTTTTTAAAATAAGATAAAAGAGGGCAGCTAGGTGGTGCAGTGGATAGAGCACCAGCCCTGGATTCAGGAAGATCTGAGTTCAAATCCGGCCTCAGACACTTGACACTTACAAGCTGTGTGACCCTGGGCAAGTCACTTAACCCCAATTGCCACGCACACGCACAGGCGAGCAAAAAAAAGATAAAACCAGGATAATGAATCACTGTGCTAGGTACTAATAGTACTGATGAGAAATGCAAACAAGGGTTCATTCTCCTATCAGACAGGCTGTTTTACAGATGAAAAGCTCTGTTCTGTGGCCATTGAAACGATGATTCTATCCCTAATTCTGGCTATAGATGAAGCATTTATGTCCCTGTTCAGAATAAGGCACAGGGGCAGCTAGGTGGCACAGTGGATAAAGCACTGGCCCTGGATTCAGGAGGACCTGAGTTCAAATTTGGCCTCAGACACTTGACACTTACTAGCTGTGTGACCCTGGGCAAGTCATTTAACCCCCATTGCCCCGCAAAAAAAAAAAAAGAAGAAGAAGAAGAAAAAGAAAAGGCAGAATAAGGCACGGGTGAGAGAATATGAATGGTTCTACAAACCCATCACTACTACATTTAAAAAAAAACAACCAAAAAAAAAAAAACAGTTCAAGCATTATGGCCTAGAGTAGATTGGTGACATCCTCTTAGGATAACTGTGTTCTTCCAGGAAAAAGCAGGAAAATTTGGGTCTGAGTTAGAAAAGACCTCAGAGGTCATCTAATTCAACTTATACCTGCAACGTCCCACTACTTGTTTAGGCATCAAAGTGAACTAATATATTTTAGAATATCTTAAAGAATATAGCTTAAAACAAAGTATTTCAGCTTGATTCTGTCAAAAAGGACATTCATACTTAATCTGAACACATAATCAATCCTTCAGCATTCCAGTTAATCAGTATTTGTTCAGAACTCAAAAAATGCAACTGTATGTCTGTCTTTGACCAAAAGTGCTCAGTGAACTCCCTTTAATATCAATCTTCAAATGAGTGAACATCTGAAACCCAAAACACAGAATAGAGGAATTGAGTACTTATAACACTAAATTAATGTCTATTTTGAAATTTTGGCACATGGTGCATTTTCTTTCGAGATGTCAGACTGAACTGCATATTTAGTTGTATACCATAATCAGTCAAAGTTAGTTATTTCCAAGGTTATTAAGGTACAAACAGATAAACTGCCATTCAAGTTGAAACAGACACTAGTACATTTTGTCAGCTCAGTAGATCTAATACAGGGTGTATTACTTATAATATACCTTGTGAAATTTGAAGTAGAGGCTGCACATCTGCTTTCTGACCCAGATACAAGCAAGGAACTTTAGAGGAACCATAAAAAAATCAATGAACCTGAGCTATGAGCTATAAGTTTTGGAGGGAAAAAGTGAGTCTGTTTTTTTAATCCTTTGAGATTTTTACTTCTTTGTTCCTAATCAAGTATATATTTAAGCACCTCTGGCATACCTAGCACTACATTTTATTATCCCCATTTTATAGATTCAGAAATTGAGTTAGATAGTAGTTAAATAACTTACCCAGGGTCACAAAGCTAGTAATTATCTGAAGTAAGATTTTAATTCAGATCTTCCTAAGTCCAAGTCACACACTCTATCCACTATATTACCCGGCTGTCTTTCTTTTAATTTAGCCATTTCTTATTTCATACTATATATTTTTTATTTCATACTATATATTAATATTATATCCCAAGGTGATGGGCCATAAATATATTTTCAAATGTGTCCAGAAATAATAATACTTTGTAGAGAAGAGTAAATTAATGAACTCTGACTTAAATCTAGCTAATAATTGTAGCTAATAATTGTAAATTAGTTGCTAATGGGTTTTGTAACACCCCATTTGTCTACAAGAACTGCATTTCATACTTCCCTTCACAGTCTAGAATGTCCAATTTTGAAATAACTTTAAATAATTCTGACAGCGATATACCCCATAGCTCTTAGACCAGGTGTGCTATCTAATAAAACAGAACACTTTGATATTTTTTCACTTTGTCTCCCCTCTCTCCCTTGTTCATCTGACTATGGGTACTAGGAGCTACCACAGAGGCTAAAAGCTTGGGTTATTTATTGGGCCTCTTGCAATTTCTAAAGACTTTTGAAAACCTCTGGAGACTGTTTTTGTTTGCTATCCTGGCTAGTTTGTCAAGTCTGACAATTTCCCCATGCTGCATACTTTCTATTATTTTGACTTTTATGATTTCCATAGTGACTAATGAAGGGAATCATTTAAATGCTTAAAGCAATAAAAGAACCTGGGAATACAAAGAGCTAAACAACTTGCAAACACCAGTTCCCTAGCTGCTTGTATGGTGGGGGAGGGGGGGGGGACAGTTAATTAGTCTATCCATGCAAACTAAATAAATGAAAGAAAAAAAAATCATAAGGCATTTTCTTGGGAAAAGCCTAATTTGATATTCAGTGGGGAGAAGTCATTACATGATGAAAGGGGGAAAAAAAGCATTACAATTCTATTTGAAAATGAAACTCTGCTCTGGAGGAAGTAACATAGCTGAAAAGCTTGAATAAAATTTTATGTAAATAAATTCTACATTATTCTACCTTGCAATACCTGCAGATAAATGGGAAACCCTTACTGAGCCCTTAGCCATATTGGATACCCTGGCTTACAACAACAGCAACAATAATAATAATACATTTGGCCTTTTTTTATTAGAGTTTTATTTTTCACACATCTGGCTTTAGTTCATTTAATCCTTATCACAGTTCTCTGTGGTAGGTAAAATGGATTGTTTGATCCATTCTTCACATAGACATTGAAAGGTAGTGATCTCCCAAGGTCACTCAGGAAATAATAATCTAAGAACTAAGCAAGGCCATCTCTGGACCTGTTTCTTCATTTGCTAAATGAGTGAGTTGGACACAATGATATCTCAGGCCTCTTCTAGATATAAGGTGAGCTTACACTCTTCTTACAATTCCTGGTGTAAGCACTCCTTCCCAATAAACAAATAGAGGCCCACTTAGCCAGTTCATCAGTTGAAGGACAACCTGCCTACAGAAGTATTGAAATTTCCTTACAAAGTCTACAGTCCTAGGAGATAAGCATTTTTAAACCTTAAATTGCTATATAAATGTGAATTATAAATGAGAAGTACCTAGGACAGAAGGGACAGGCCCATTTTGGCAGGAGAATTGTCCTTTCCCCTAAATTCTCATAAAAATTTCTCAGAAAAGTCTCCTTGCCATTGTCAAATTTTGTTTCTGTACCCTGTCCTCCTACCAAAAAAAAAAACCACACACACACAAAAAAAAACAGATCAGAGAACTGCTAGGGAAAAACATAATACCAGTTGATGTGTCCCAAGAACAAACAGGCATGAATCATTCACTCAGAGTCCCCAACCAAAGAAGCTCAGACTCCCTCTTCCTGAGGCTATATAAGGTTTCTTTGCACACTGATTATAGGGTGTTATCAGTTTCATTACCATGATACAAATCAACCTAAAAGCAAACACTATAACAAGAATGAATGTGATGTGAATCAGTTTAACAATTTCAGTTATAACAAGAATGTAGGAAATACCAGTCGGTTTGACGGTTAGACTTAAAGCAAATACTATGATAAGATTATGTGATTCAAAAAGGGATTTGTCAAGGACAAGAATGCCTAGATGTTTTACAGGGATCGGGACTTACTATCCTGAGTAAAGAAGTCAGCAGATGGGAACTTATCTGCTAACTATCTGGGTTCAGTTTGGAGCTCTGTCAAAGGGCATCTTGCTCCTATTAATCCAGGGTTTCATAAAATCCTTTTGGATAATAAGGCAGCATGACCAGGAGTTCAGTAAGGTTTACAGTGGGAAGATGGGTAGGGTCCTTGTCTCCTGCAGTATGTCCTCATTTTTCCGAGGGCTAGAGCGACTAGGTGGTCAGACGGGTCATGTACAATGGAGGTGGCCGCGCTACCAGCCCAGTGTCTAGTAAGATAACACGGCTACTCTCAGACCCCTAGTGGTCTGGGGGAATCCAGCATCTACTTAGGCTTTTGCGTTAGGGACAGAATGTTGGGGAGCAGGAAGTTAAATCATGTAAGTTCTGTTCCAATACAGTCCTTTAAAGTGAGAGACAAATCCCTGGAGTCCATGCCCTGAGTTCAGTGTTAACTGTACTCCCACTTGGTCAGTCAGCTCCATGCTAACCAAAACTAAAAGCCAGAATTACAGCAATGTCATTTTAGCAGTTTGTTCTATCAGATGAGATATTTGTAAACAGCACCGAGCCTGGCAGCACATTAGGTGGGTTAAATCTTAACACAGATCTTATATTTACATAGGGCTTTAGGATTTACAGTACACCTCCCTTATAGCTATGCTGATAACACTAAGAAATTGCAAGAGTAATAGCCTAAGGTGTATTTGGAAAGGACATTTGGAGTCAGAAGGCCTAGTTCAAATTGTAGCTCTGTTCCTTTGACCTCGATTGAACAAGTCACCCAGCTTCTCTGGGTTTCCTAATGTGGATAAAAGAAATGTTGCCAGTCGTGGTGTCACAGTCTTTGGTCTGGTTTGGGGGTGGGGGGTGGGGGAGGAGTATAATGAACAAACTCTAGCATAATTTCAGTGGCATTCCAAGAATAAAGATGAATCTTAATTAAGAGTTTTTATGTGTGCAAAGCACTGCATTCAAAATATGCATTATCTAGACTTGAATGTTGGAACATGAATAATGTTGTCTTTTTAAAGGACAAGAAGCCAGCTGTTAGTAACTATGATGCGCCAGCACCTCCAGCCAATCACCTGAAGAAATCGCAGCTGCCACCCCCACCACCGCAGCGTCGGTCTTCAGATGTGAATTCCGTGTCTCTGATGCCTCCCAAACCCATGATACCCTCCGAACCATCCCTTCAGGATGATTTTCCTTTACCACCACCTATGGGAGAAGCTGAGCTCCCCCCACCGCCGCCAGATTTTAACGAAGAACCTCCCAACTTCGTGCCTCCCCCACCTCCTACAGTTATTTGTAGTGATGAATTTCCATTGCCACCTCCTCCCCCACCTCCACCAGTCCAATCCACAGAACCCAGCAAACCTCGCCCACCCATCACTAAAAAGCCTCCCATGCCTCCTAAAAGGCTGGAGGGTCCAGGACCAGCCCCTGGGGGTGCGAGTGGGGAACAAGATTTTATGTCTGATCTGATGAAAGCTTTGCAAAAGAAAAGAGGCAACATATCCTGAAAGGGGTTTTGAGTTTCCTGGAAGAGAAATGACAAAATATTTCTACATAAATAAGTATACTGTTTTCTAATTGGGTATTTTAATAGTCATCTTCTCGAGACAACTTAGTCATTCTGTTTATGGTGGTTGTTGTTTGTCCTTCGTTCTCGAAGAGGACCGTGACGTTGGGAGGTGATGTCATGACTTTCAGTGAATTGGATTTAAGTGAAGGTTCTGGAGGAAAGAGTGAGGCTAGGCTGGTAGCTTTGTGCAGCCCTCCCTCCTCGTCCCTCGCTCTCCTCCTCCTCTATCCCTTATCTACGGATGCTCTGCCATCTTTTTATGAAATATTGACTTCCAACTTAAGTGGGCTGATGCTGAGTGAAGTGAGCAGAACCAGGAGAACATGGCACACAGTAACAGCAACACTGTGTGATGATCAACTGTGATAGACTTAACTCTTCCCAGAAATACGATCCAAGACAATTTCAAAGGACTCATGATGGAAAACGATCTCCAAATCTAGAGAAAAGAACTGTGCAATCTGAATGTAGATTGAATTATACTGTTTCTGCTTTGTGTTTTTTTTCTTTTTTTGAGGTTTTTCCCTTTTGTTCTGATTCTTCTTTTACAACATGATTAATGTGGAAACGTTTAATGTGATTGTACATATACAACCTATATCAGATTGTATTCTGCCTTGGAGAGGGGAAAGGGAGGGAGGGAGGGAAGGAGAGAAAATGTGGAACTCAAAATGTTATAAAAACAAATGCTGAAAACTATATTTACATGTAAATGGGGAAAAAAATAAAATACTATTAAGATTTGGGGCAGCTAGATGGCACAGTGGATAGAGCACCGGCCCTGGAGTCAGTTGTTTAAATCTGGCCTCAAACACTTGACACTTACTAGCGGTGTGACCCAGGGGCAAGTCACTTAACCCCAAATGCCTCACCCAAAAAAAAATTGAAAAGAAATATTGACTTCAAAGTAGAAATGATATACATGTCTTCAGTCATTCTATCATTAACCTTTTTTAAATTGACTTACTGACTTTTGGATAAATGTATATCTTTTCTCATCTTTGCACTTCAGCTGAATATATTCTTGTTTTTCAAGTTGACAAAAATAATGTTATATGTCTCTAATAGAAGAATTACATAAAATATAGCATTCATTTTATATAGAAGCACTATCTAGAAGATAGTAGTATGTGGAAATTATTGGGAGACAGATCTTAGCCCTATGTGAGAATTTTCTAAGAGAGTTTTCCAATAATGGAGTAGGCTGCCTTGTAAAATACTGTGTGTCTAATAACTGAGGCTATCCAGCCAAAGTCGAGGATGCTGTAGAGGGAACATGTTAGGTGGGAAGATAGTGCCAGCAGGAGTCTGTTCCCGATGGCATTAACAACTCTGACCCCTGGATGAGTTCACAGCTTACTATTAAAATGCAAATTCTATAAAGGGTTTGTTTTTAGAGATGTGAAAAAGTTTATATGTGCACATACATTTTTTTGAAGCCAGGATTTTAATAGTAGAAGGTACTGCCACAGTCATCTAATCCAACCACTTCATTTTATGCCTGAGGCTCAGAGAGGCAGCAGCAGAGGCAGCCCTAGGACCCACTTCTCCTGACTCAGAGGCCTTTGTCTTTCCCCTGTGCCGTGCTTGGACAGCTAAGGCCTAGGCTCTATGATAAGAGGAAGTGGCACGGTGAATGAAAGCTGTATCATAACAAAGAAATCCATCGAAACAAAAGAACTTCAGAGAACAAGCCCTGGATCTGAAGCCTGGGAGTCAAGAGAGGACATCGTGCAGGATAAAGCAGAACGAAGCCCGTCTTATATGACCCTGCCGAAGATCCTGCCTTCTGAACAGTTCTCATGCACCAGCACCATCCTATCCTGCCTCACTGGGGCCTGGACAGACCATGTGTTTTGTTCAAAGATAAAATGTTTTTAAGATGGAACTCAATGTTGTCTTTTGACTTGAGAACTTATGAAGAAAAATGTTTTTCTATTAAAAAAAAAGTATGTTTATCTAATTTCTGGAGTCTGATCTTTAAAATTTGTTTCTGTAACTGAAAGAAATTCAAATAGAGACAAAGCCTGCAAAAAACTATTCCATTTAATGTCATTTCACAAAAATTACATTAGCCATACTTTATATAACACAAATTCTACCACTGCCATTATTCAGTAATCACTCAAGTCTACAGTGATCCTACATAAACTCCGGCCTACTGATTAGCTATTTGTATCATAAAATGAAATGTTCCCTCAAATGTGACATCTAACGTTGGGTTTTGTAGAAGCAAGTAGTAATATGAGATGGGCACTTTTTTTTTTAGCAGAAAAGAGTCAACAGTGTCAACTCAGGAGTATGAGGGAAAATCAATCCTCTTCTCAGTAATTCTCAGGAACTCAGCAGCGATGTGACAAAGGCTCTTTTATATCCTTCTTGTGAGGAGGCACCCTAGTATGCAGCTAATGGGTGCAAAGAAAAGGGGCTCACTGGCCTGTTTTATACCCTAGTCCCTAACAAGAATGGAACCCCTCCCCCACCCCCGTTTTTCATCATTGGTCTGATTACTCAAGGGTTAAAATCTGCATGCAAAAAGTAGCTAATCAGAATGCAGTATTCCCATCCCTCTTTATATGGGTATAACTCAGGAGTGGACCTTATTCTTCCTTATATGTCAAAGAGCTGACAGGGCTCTTTGAACCATGTGATTTTGTTAGCCTGAGGGGGAGGAGGGGATCTGAAACCTTTGTCCTACAAACAGGTCACAAGGAGTATGATTGACTGTTATATCCTTATTGAGAGGAGACAACTACCCATTTTCTCACAGGAGTACAAAGCCTTCAATAGTCCCATATGAGTAGTCCTAAAGGGTCTGGAGGACAAGAATGTCTTATACTTTGTTTCAGCAAATGAGATAATACATGGAGAGTACTACATTTGTCATTTTTTACTTTTCTTTGCATTCCCCTGTGAGGATTTAGCACAAGTTTCTAGAGAACTATATGTTAATTCACTGACTGAAAGGTTATCTTAAAATTTCTTCATTATTAAAAACAATTTGGGGCAGCTACGTGGCACAGTGGATAGAATACCAGCCCCGAAGTCAGGAGGACCTGAGTTCAAATCTGGCTTCAGACACTTGATACTTACTAGCTGTGTGACCCTGGGCAAGTCACTTAACCCCAATTGCCTCACCAAAAAAAAAGAAGAAAAAAAATAATTTGAGTGATTTACTGGGAGGAAGCTACAGTCTTTCCAAATTATTCGTTACAACACAAGGATCTGAACAATTTTCAGTAGGAGTAGTTTAGGATTAAACTTTTCTGGCAAAATAAATGTTTATTTCTCATATGTAATAATCTATACTCCATCTGACTCATCAATATGCAATTGCTCATGAACAGTTTATCAGATATTATATTAAAATTCCAGTGTTAAAAAAATATTCCTGGGAGCAGCTAGGTGGCACAGTGGATAAAGTACCCACCCTGGATTCAGGAGGACCTGAGTTCAAATATGGCCTCAGACACTTGACACTTACTAGCTGTGTGACCCTGAGCAAGTCACTTAACTCTCATTGCCCTGAGCCAAAAGAAAAAAGAAAAAACCCTGATTAAGACCAACTTTCATCAGGATGAACAGCTGACTTTGAGATCTTTTGCCCATAATGGGGTAGGTGAAGAATATCCTGCTTTCTCTGCTGCTGACTGCTTTTGGAATGGACGCTGAAGAACTTGCTGTAAAAGATGAACCTGAAAAATTAGAACAATTAAAAGCTTCACTGGGAGAAGGAGAAGAAATTCAAATGAGATAGTTTTTCAAGCTTATTGAAAAGCCTTTATATTATTTTTTTTAAGTGAGGCAATTGGGGTTAAGTGACTTGCCCAGGGTCACACAGCTAGTAAATGCTA
This sequence comes from Dromiciops gliroides, assembly GCF_019393635.1. NCBI lineage: Eukaryota > Metazoa > Chordata > Mammalia > Microbiotheria > Microbiotheriidae > Dromiciops > Dromiciops gliroides. Next base: position 64,796,382 of record NC_057865.1, read on the forward strand.
AGTGGCTAAGTGTCTGAGGCTGGATTTGAACTCAGGTACTCCTGACTCCAGGGCCGGTGCTCTATCCACTGAGCCACCTAGCTGCCCCCTTTATATTATTTTTACTATATTTTAACATAAGTGTAGGAGTAGTATTTAATACCCAGCACAATGCCAACCACACAGTAGCATTAAAAAATGAAACCAATTTAATTTTCATCATCATCATCATCATAATAATATCTAGGCAGGCACTATGCTAAGTGATTTATAATTATTATCACATACAACCACCCTTGGAGGTAGGTGTTGTTATGATTCCCATTTGACAGATGAGGAAACTGAGGCACCCAGAGTTAAGTGGCTTGCCCAGAGTCACACAGCTAGTGAGTATCTTGAGGCTGGATTTGACCTCGGCTCTTCCTGACTCTCGGCTCAGTGCTCCAGCCGCTGTGTCACCTAACTTCCTCAAACGCAATGTTTGCCACCGTTCTCTTCCAGCTTATCATCTTGGATCCTTTTCACACAAGTGCCATGTCAGACTATATGAACTGCCATGATGTAAAAGGCAAGATATGTTCTAAAATTTCCATTGTATGCAATGAAGAGATGCAATGGGATGAAGCAGAGAGGCTGGCCTTGTATTCAGAAAGATCTAATTCTAGTCCTGGCCATGGGACTTTGCTCAAGTTGCTTTAAAACCCAAGAGTCCCTTAAGACTGTAAGTTACAGGGCAGCTAGGTAGCGCAGTGGATAGTGCACCGGCCCTGGAGTCAGGAGTACCTGGGTTCAAATCCGGCCTCAGACACTTAACACTTACTAGCTGTGTGACCCTAGGCAAGTCACTTAACCGCAATTGCCTCACTAAAAAAAAAAAAAAAAAAAAAAAAAGACTGTAAGTTACAGGCCTGTGGGCCAGATTTTTTTTAAATGTCCTCAATATTCCTTTTTTCAATATAAGCCAAACTATTTAAAATATTGTAATCATACTATAACCAGCTGGTTGGCACAGTGGATAGAATGCTGGGCCTGGAGTCGAGAAGACTCATCTTCCTGAGTGCAAATCCAGCACTGAACACTGTGACCCTGGACAAGTCACTTAATGCTGTTTGCCTCAGTTCCTTATCTTTAAAATGAGCTAAAGAAGGAAATGGAAAACCACGCTCATATCTTTGCCAAGAAAACCCCAAGTAGGAGGTCACCACTGTTATTGTTGGTCCTTCATTCTCAGAGGACCATGATAGATATCATGACTTGCACTGAACTGGATTTAAGTGAGGGAGGGCTGTGCAAAGTCACCAGCCTCACTTTCTCCTCAGGAGCCATCTGGGTCCAGTGACAAGATATATTATCAGGATGACTGGAGATGGCCTCAGATGTTTAAGGTAATTGGGGTTAAGTGACTTGCCCTGGGTCACACAGCTAGTACTAGTCTGAGGTGAGATTTGACCTCAGGTCCTGTCCACTTCAGGGCCAGTGCTCTATCCACTGCACCACCCAGCTGTCCCCAGGGTCACCACTGAGTAGCAACAAAACCTATTCAACAAGACCAAAACTTAATTATGTCAAAAAACGAATCACAAGACTCTTAGCATGAAATTAAGTTCAACCTGTTTAGAAATGCCTACCAACGCTAGCAACAGTTTTTAAAACACATGGCACTTAAAATCATGAAAATGTGTAGAAAAAAATTCAACAATCTTACCTCTGAAAAATCATTCATTTCTGCTTTTTGCACAGCAGATTCTGCCATCCAATTCTTCAGCACATATCTAGGATTGACACCTAAATAAGATAAACAACCTTATCTTACTTTATGAGTTGACTAAGAGACAAGAATATTCTTCATCCCTAAAGTCCAGTGTTTTCAAAGAAGGAAAAATTAGTAGCATAATTCAAAAGAACCTTTCAAAAAGGTTCAAATAATGAGTGGTATTTAATACTGCAAAGAATTCTATCAGAATAAATCTTAATAGTCACTCTTTCAAAACAAAACAAAAAAATCATCCATGTGGGGAGCTCTGTGGAATGGACAGGAGTAGACCCACAACTTTTCTGTCATTTATAGTTTTTTTTAAATAAAAATTTTTAAAGTTTTGAGTTCCAAATTTTATCCTTCCCTTCTCCCCAAGGCAGTAAGCAGATATAGGTTATACATGTGCAATTATGTAAAACATCACCATTTTAGTCATTTTGTACAAGAGAACTTGGATAAAAGAAAAAAATTAAAGTGAAAAATAGCATGCTTCAGTCTGTTTTCAATCAATATCAGTTCTTTGGAGGTGGATAGTATATTTCATCATTAGTCCTTTGGGATTGTCTTGGATCATTGTATTGCTGAGAACAGTTAAGCCACTTGCAGTTCTTCATCAAACAATATTGCTGTCACTGTGCACAATATTCAGGTTCTGCTCACTTCACTATACATCAGTTCACAAGTCTTTCCAGGTCTTTCTGAAATCATCCTGCTTGTCATTTCTTATAGCACAATAATATTCCATCACCATCGTATACTACAGCTTGTTTAGCTATCCCCCAATTAATAATCATCCCTTTGATTTCCAATTCTTAGCCACCACAAAAAGAGCTGCTATAAATATTTTTGTACAAATAAGTCTTTTTCTCTTTTTGGGGGATGTCTTTGGGATATAAACCTAGCAGTGGTATGGGTATACACAGTTCTATAGCCCTTTAGGCATAGTTCCAAATTGCTCTCCAGAATGGATGGATCTTTTCACAACTCCACCAACAGTGGATTAGTGTCCCAGTTTTCCCACATCCCCTCCAACATCCAATATTTTCTGTTCTTGTTATATTTGCCACTCTGATAGGTGTGAGGTGATACCTCAGAGTTGTTTTAATTTTTATTTCTCTGATCAATAGTGATCTAGAACATTTTTCTTGATTAATAGATAGCTTTGATTTCTTTGTCTGAAAACTGCCTGTTCATATCCTTTGACCATTTGTCAACTGGGGAATGACTTACATTTTTATAAATCTGACTCAGTTCTCTATATTTTTGAGAAATGAGGCCTTTATCAATGATACATCTTGCAAAAATTCTTTCCCAGTTTTCTGTTTTCCTAAATCTTGGTTACATTAGTTCTGTTTGTACAAAAACTTTAATTTTATCTAATCAAAATTATCTATTTTACATTTTGTATTGTTCTCTATATCTTATTTGATCCTAAATTCTTCCTCTGTCCATAAATCTGACAGATAAATTATTCCATGTTCTCTCAATTTGCCTAGGGTATTTCCCTTTATGTGTAAATCACATAACCATTTTGACCTTAATTTTAGTATATAATGTGAGATGTTGGTCTATACCTAGTTTCTACCATACTGTTTTCCAGTTTTCCCAGAAGTTTATGTCATGTTAAGGGCTAAAATTCTAGCTAAACTGTCTAAAATATCTAATGAGTGGTCGCCAATAAATTATAAGCTTTAGCAAGAGTTAGACTTTTAAGCATTTATTAAGGAGAATAAGAATTTGGTAAAGAGAGAGAGAAAGGCCTAGATTCCTATCTATTAAAGGGAGAGCACATTTCTAGCTCCCCTCTCCACCAGTGTCCTCAGGAAAGAGCGTGTGAGACTGAGCGCTAGTCTCTTCCCTCCTCCTCCCACTAGCCTGCGTCACTTCCTGACGCCAAAGAAAAGACTCCTGGTCTTGCCCTCAAAGACTTTCGCTTCATGGGTGGAACTCTTCTACAGTAAGTCTCCCGCAGGTGGCATCATTCCAATCGTTACAGTCAAATAATGGGTTTTTGTTCCAAAAGCTTAGATCTTTGGGTTTATCATATAACAGATTACTACAGTCATTTACTATAGTGTAATTTGTACCTATTCTATTCCATTGATCCACCTATTCCTTATCCAGTACCAGATTGTTTTGATTATTACTGCTGTATAATATGGTTTGAGATGTGTTATTGCTAGACCACCTTCTTCTGTATTTTTTCCACTGATTCCCTTGATATCCTTGAGCTTTTGTTCTTCCGGATGAATTTTGTTATTATTTTTCTAGATCTATAAAATATTTTGATAGTTTGGTATAGCACTAAATAAATCAACTAACTTAGGTAAGATTGTCGTTTTTATTATATTGGCTCAGCCTGCCCACGAGCAATTAATTATTTTCCCAATTGTTTAGGTCTGACTTTATTTGTGTGAAAAGGGTTTTATAGTTCTGGTCACATGGTTCCTGGGTTTGTCTTGGCAGATAGACTCTCAAGTATTTTATATCATCTACAGTTATTTTAAATAGAATTTCTCTTTTGTTGGTAATACAGAGAAACAGTGATGATTTGTGTGGGTTTATTTTGTATCCTGCAACTTTGCTAATGTCATTTATAGTCTTAGGTGGTGCCAGGCACACTGAAAGTGTTAGAAATGCAGCTAACCACTCAAATAGTGTTGTGTAGCTCTAGTGATAGCAGCTCAAACATAACCTTTCAAAAACAAAACAAAACCCAAATTGGGGCTTGAGCTCCAAGTCATGTGGGGATCACCTCAGGTGCCTCAAGGTGAACTCCCAACCCATCCGGACTCCCACAAAACCCAGACCAGGCTCCAGGCCCTGCTTGGGCCTAATGCCCGGGAGCCTCAACTCCTCAGAGCCTCGGGTACTGAGCAGCCCGGCCCCTACTGGGACGTTGGGGGGGGGGGCACAAAGCTGTTGGCCTGAAACCAGACTCACTCTCTGCCTTTAGGGCTCTGAGAAGAGTCCGAATATAGTATTTTCTCTCAAAAGTCTGAGTTACTTGCCAATAGCCACAAACTAAGATAAGTAAGAGGCAGGGTTTAATGACGGTGCTTCCTGCCTTTAAGGCAAGCCCTCCATGCACTGCCTAACCAAAGTTAAATTCTGAACCTTTGCTTGGGATCCCCCATTTTCAATGTATGCTATCACTGGAGCTTCTCTTATCTTTAAAATTATTTGAAGTAAGACTATGTAATAGTTTCAACCAGATGTCTACCCTGAGAAAAAAGTACTTCTATCATGCCATACTTGATACACAAAGATAGCACTACTTGCCATCAATATGACATTCATTTTGAGTTGTTTTTCAATAATGGTGATAAATTGTTTGCAAAAAAAAACCACATTAATTCAACTTGTATAAGTACCCTTTTAACAGTGACATACATTTGCATGATGGTTGGGAAAGCACAGCAGGTAGGTAAAAAAAAAAAATAGAATAAAGGTAGTAAGATGATTCAGCCCAATACCTTGGCTTACACTGCAACATGAACTCTGCCTAGCAAAGGTGCTCAGCCAAAAGTCAAAGCTGAGACATATGAAGATCTCATACAAGACACACTTCAGGAAATCTTCCTTGTTCCTTAGGAAACATCTCATCCTTTACACTATAACTGATATTCCCAGACTCTCTAGAAAGTTGGGAGAGGCAACAAATTGGAGACACTGAGCTAGCGCTGAAAGCAAGAGAGAAATCAAACTATAGTTTGCTTTCCCTTATTCTTCCTGCTGCTTCTTTCTGCATCTGCCAAATTCATGCCCCCTCCCCCCAAAAAAACTGTTTAAAAACTTCCTAAACTCTAATATTAAAGAGAATTCTAAAAATAAGGATAAAAAGATTATAGTTATCATTAAAATCATGAGCTCCTTTGGCACAAGACAGCTTAAAACAGATTTGTACCATCATATTAAAAAGAGTTCCGGAAATATCTTTTGAGAAACTATATAGCAAAGGACAAAATGTGAAATTTATCGCTGTGACATCCAAAAAACAGAACTTATATTTTTGGTGGCATTTCTAATTCTGATGCTGTGCTTTGGAAGCTGTTAATAAAACAGGATAAAACAGCAACTGCAGAATTAGCAAGGGAATTTTTTAAATGCTCTCATATGCCAAAAAAGCAAGTTAGAACTGATTTTAATATGCTTTTTTTGTATGACCAATAGAAAATAGGACCTACAAAAACAGATCATGTGTGTATCTCAGCTGGTAGAGATCTACCTCAAACCTAGGAAAAGGCTTGCCCTTTATCAAATGGTTTAAGGTAGTACAAGGTGAGAATAGTCTGTCCTTTGATAGATTCCAGTATTATATTTGCCCATAAACATTTTTACCAAAAAAAAACCTCATTATGAAATATATTTAATCCTAATCAAACAGAATACCCTCCTATGAAGGACACTGTGAAAGATTTAACAGAGTTAAAATAATTTAAGACCCTTTTCTTACTGTGGAAGCTTAGATAGACACAATGAAGCAAAGACAACCACGTACTGATTGTGATGCAAGACATCCCAGAGAGGAGATCAAAGAGCATCCTAGCTCTTCCTGATACCCTAAATGCAGCCATCAGAAGAATTAAACATTCCTGTGACTCACCTTCCCTACTCCAATGTACTACCACAATCACACTTAAAAAAAAGCATTTGCCATATGAATATAGCCTGAATGATGAGATGTTTATAGTCGTTTGTTTTATTATAAATGCATTTATTTTCTTGGCTAAACAATATTGTTATATTTTAAAACTTTTTTCTGGAAAATTACCTTTATCTCAAGTTTGTGATTCCCACCTAGGAATAGTTTGGGGATCTCTCACTTCTCTGGCTCACTGCCCTCTACCAAGGTGGAAACTGCTAAGTTCAATATCTGGCAATCCTTTGTGAATAGTCAAGAGTTCCCCTTACAAGCACTCAAGCTCACAAGAATGCCAAACATTTAGATGTTATTATTACTCAAACTATAAAGTCTCTGTGGGGGTTTTTTTGTTTTTGGTGTATAAAGTCTTAAATCAAATCACATCTAAATCTATAATCATCACTCTAATGTCAATCATGTACCATACACAGATGGATACACACACGCAGACACAGAAACACACACCCCTCTTAAGCATAATCATACTGATATGGGATGGAATTAGGGTCAAACTGATCGTGAGTCGTCCCAAAAGAATTACAAGACTCAGTGACTCAGTTTACCAAGTTTTATTGCGATACTGTGAGTGATCACAGGGAGAAAACCAGAAAAGTGGAAAGGTATCTCTCAAATAAGGAAAGACAGAAAGCCATATTTATAGTACGGATAAATTGATTTTCAGTCTCATTATAATAATCTCCACCTTTGGAAGCACAGGGGAGGGCTTATCCTAATCTGGAGTTCCTGGGGTCCTAAGCCAACCCCTAAGGTGGGGACCTTTTTCTGTGGAGGTGTGTTTTGGGGGTTTACCCGTCATAAGGTGAATATGGGGACACATTTGGCCTTTTCTGCACGTGTCTCTTTCTGGTTCTCATGCTTAGTTTCAAAGTATCTTCATTTATCATTTATTTCTAGTCTAAGTTTCCATAGCCTGTCATTTTTTCATTGTTATAGTCTCAGGTCTTCATGGCCTCCCTTTCTCTGTTCCCATTATGGGTACTGATTTATGTGGGTAAGAGAACCTAGCATCCTGACTTGTAAGTTATCCATTAACTGGGGTCTGAATCCCTCTTAGAGCTCATATCTGAATTAGAGCTTGGGTGTTAGGTTTTTCTGTTAACCCCTTTTTTGCCTCTACATCAATACTATTGAGGCAGCATGGCCTAGTGCAGAGAGAACTATTTCCAGAACCATGAGGACCCAGGTTCAAGTCCTACCTCACACCATGTGACCCTGGGCAAGTCCCTCCCCTTCTCAGTGCTCTAGGCTACTGGAAGCCTACAAATTGCAGAGAAGATTCCAGCCTGCCCCAGCAGAGGAAGCACCTCCTCAGAAGTTCCTTACCCCAAATTTTCTATTCAGTAAACCTAACAATCCTGTGGTCAGGCCCAACCAAGGGCATAGTCCAGGGCTCACTCCCTCACCAGATGCTTCCTGCTTTGCTTCTCTCCTGCTAACATGATCACTGCTCTCCTTTGTAAGACAGGTCCAGGGGATTCTTCTCACCACAGTCACTCTTCTCAGCTCTACTTCATGGCTCTGTGCTTTTAGCTTTGCTAGAAGATTGTGCTAGTTACCTCCTCTTCCAAGAACCAGTTCAAGCAGCAGAACCGTAAAGCCAAAGTAACTAGAGAAAGCTGTGATAGCAGAGTTGAGTCTGACATGGGGCTTGGGACTTATCAAGGAATTAAGGGACTATAAAAGTTTGAACTGACCGACTGGATATCAGGAGGAACACACCTAAGTAGGGGGAGATTGAATTCTATAGCATGGGTGTGCTTACTGCCAGAGCTAGGAGACAGAGATATCTCCAGAGGTTGGGACTATCATCCCAAAAGAAAAATCTGCCTGACTCTCAGGAATCTTTCCCCACCCCACCCCCGAAAGGAACTTTCCACTGTCAGGTGGTCACCCCATTTCTTCCAAGGGGGAGAATATTTCTAAGCTATCTCCTCCTCTTGAGGCGAAGTCTTCTGTCACTTTCTCTAGGGCCCAAATAAAAATCATTTTATTCTAATTGGATTGTGTGCAAGAGTTGTAATTCTTTACAGAGGAATACCTAAGGATCCCCACCACCTATTTCCCTGTGACAAATCCCTCCATTTAACCCTTCTCCATTTCTTTTTTTTTTCCAGGTTAAACATTTTTATTTTTATTTTTTTGTTCCAATCTCTATCCCTCCATCCCTCCATCCCCTCCCCCCTTCCGGAGGCAGCAAACAATCCGATATGGGTTATACATATATGATCATGCAAAACATCATCATATTTGTCCCTTAATGAAAGAATGTGGAAAAATAGCCTGCTCCGGTCTGTTCCGTCAATGTCAGTTCTTTCTTTGAAGGCGGACAGTATGTTTCATCATGAGTCCTTTGGGGTTGTCTTGGATCATTGTATTGCTGAGAACAGTTAAGCCACTTGCAGTTCTTCATCAAACAATATTGCTGTCACTGTGCACAATATTCTGGTTCTGCTCACTTCACTCTACATCACTTCACAAGTCTTTCCAGGCCTTTCTGAAGTCATCCTGCTTGTCATTTCTTACAGCACAATAATATTCCATCACCATCATATACCACAGCTTGTTTAGCCATTCCCCAATTCTTAGCCACTACAAAAAGAGCTGCTATAAATATTTTTGTACAAATAGGTCTTTTTCTCTTTTGGGGGATGTCTTTGGGATATAAACCAAGTAGTGGTATTGCCAGACCAAAGGGTATGCACAATTCTATAGCCCTTTGGGCATAGTTCCAAATTGCTTTCCGGAATGGTTGAATCTTTTTTCACAACTCCACCAACAGTGGATTAGTGTCCCAGTTTTCCCACAATCCCTCCAACAACCGATATTTTCCATTCTTGTTATATTTTCCATTCTAATAGGTGTAAGGTGATATCTCAGAGTTGTTTTAATTTGCATTTCTCTTATCCATAATGATCTAGAGCATTTTTTCATGTGATTATTGATAACTTTGATTTCTCTGTCTGAAAACTGCCTCTTCAAATCCTTTGACCATTTATCAATTGGGGAATGACTTGTATTTTTTAAAACTTGATGCAGTTCTTTATATATTTGAGAAATGAGGCCTTTATCAGAGATATTTGTTTCAAAATATTTTCCCAGTTTTCTACTTGCCTTGTAATCTTGGTTACATTAGTTTTGTTTTTGCAAAATCGTTTTAATTTTATATAATCAAAATTATCTATCTTACATTTAATTTTATTCCCTCTATCTTCTTTGGTCCTAAATTCTTCCCCTATCCATAAATCTGACAGATAGACAATTCCATATTCCTTTAATTTTCTTATGGTATCATCCTTTATTTGTAAATCATGTACCCATTTTGACCTTATTTTAGTATGCAGTGTAAGATATTCTCCATTTCTATGCCTAGGTGTCACAATCCCATTCTCCAGAGAGAGGGCCTGACCTTTCTGGAGCTCATCAAATGAGTTTGTTTTCCAATTCACACTGGCTCATGGTCACATCAGAGCTATTTAGCTCCTTCCTCCCTTAGTACCTGCATGGCGCACATCCCACTTGATCTGGCCTTTTCCATTGGGTCTTTGCATTCAGAAAGCCATTCTCATTCTTTCAGTTATTTTTTTGTCCTCTGTCTTTCTTAGGAGAAAGGGGGGAGGTGTCTGTTATGTAAACTGCCCTTGGCTTCTCAAAAACCTTCAAACAGGGAAGTGGGAAAGACCTGGAAGATCATTACAGTCACTTGTGTGCCTGCACTGGGAGAAGGGCAGTCCTCCCAAAAGTGAAAACTGAAGTCCCTTCTATATATATAAAGCCCTGGTTTCAATTATCTGGAAAAAACATGTGCTTTAAACAAAATGGATGGGATGACTCATTTTGAGGTCATTAATTTTATTTTGTTTAGTGTTTGAGAAGCAGTGTGATTGTAGCATATAGAGAACAGGTGTCAGCATCAAAAAGACATAAATTTAATTCTTATGCCACAGGTATTTACTAGCATCATGACCATGGGAAAGTCACTTAACCTTTAGATGCCTCAGGTTTTTCCTCCATAAAATGGAGATGCTAGTATCTATATTACCTAGCTCAAATGATACAATGTATGTCCAGTGCTTTGCAAATTTTCCAAGTTATATATATAAATACTAGTTATTATTAGCATTATTATTACTTTCTTTACATTGACAAAATTTAAAGTATACAACAGACCACTCATCACCTAATGACATTTATAGCCATAAATATCATATCACTAGTAATATTAACTTTAAACAGGAGATCAATAATAAATACTAAAGACCAAATCTTATTCACAGCCATCAAAGACATCATATAATACGTTAAGTGCTAGTATGCTGAGTATTATGACAAGTTAATAAGAAAGGAGCACTGCTTTTATTTTCAGTTTGCTTTCTTAAACTCAAGGTTTTCACTAATAGATATTATTCTGATTTCAATTCTGCTCAAGTCAACAAGCATTTACTAAGCACCTACTCTGTGCCAGTACCACATGTCTGTCTTTTTCTATACCCCGAGTCCACATCCCTGAAAGAAGCAGGTTTGGGTTTTTTGTTCACTGAAATAGAATATTCTGAGATCACGTTCTGTAGACTGCTAAGTAAGAGTGAAACATAAGAGTATGACTTCCAGCCAAAATGGCTGCCAGAAAAGAGGCCAATCACTCAGCTCCCATATACCTACTCCAACAAAAACCTAAAATTTTTATGAAACTGACAATGGTCAAGAAATCCAGTGAAAAACTACAGTGACTTCTGCATAACAATCATTAGCCAGAAGCAAAAGGATAATAGTAACAACAGCAAAGAAGGCAAAGTCTGTGATAGCACAACTACAAGCCAACAGCCTCCCACAGCAACCATTCTCTGTAATGGAGCAGAGAATTTTCAAGGATTTCTGACTAAAAGCCAAAGCTGAGTAGAAGCTTTGAAATGCAACCACAAAAGTCAAGAGAAAACTAGGAAGGTACATTTCTTTGAGTAAATGGAAGGGCATGAATGATGATGTGGTGCTAACACTCTGACAGAGGGAAAAGAAACAAGTGTCCCTTTAGAACATTATTGTCTTCAAAGGGTAATGTGAAAGTTAAATAACAAAAACAAAGATTCTGGTGGTGGACTTGTTCTTTTCTGAGAGTTCAAAGAGGAGAAAAGGAAAGGAGTGTAACAGAAATACACTAATATAGAAAGGAAGGAGGAGAGGGAACTTCTTCATTTTCATAATTAGAGTGTATAAGAGAATGTGCCAAAATAGAAGAAGAGGTAAGGAGTGTTGACATCAGCTAATATCACGCTTATCTGAAATAGACAAAGGAAGGTCTCACACACACAGACACACACATACACAAACACACATGCCTGCGAGTTTGGTATTGAAATATACCAACCTCAATAGAGTAACATGTAGGGGCTAGGAGAAAGGGTTAAGAGAAATGAAAATACAATGGTGGTAATAGTGGCAAGCAAAAACAAATTTCCTGATCCTGAAGAGGGGATTGAAAGGGGAAAACAATTTAAAATAAATAGACTCTAAGGGTGTTCCTATCAATTTGGAAATGGCTAAAGAAACTATGCTCTAGGGAAATAATAGAATATCACTGGCTCATCAGAAATGACAAAAGAGACCTCTTCAGAGCATTCTGGGTAGTAATGAACCAATACAAAGTAAAGTGAGCAGAATCAGAACAATTTTTATGAGGACTGTAATAGCATTATAAAGAAAAATAGTTTTGGGGTAGCTAGGTGGCACAGTGAATAGAGCACTGGCCCTGAAGTCAGGAGGACCTGAGTTCAAACCTGGGCTTTGACACTTGCTAGCTGTGTGACCCTGGGCAAGTCACTTAACCCCAAATGCCTCACAAAAAAACAACAGCAAAAGAAAAATAGCTTTGAAAAAGACTTAAAACTCTGATCAATGCAATGACCAATCCTGTCTCCAGAGAATCTATGATGAAGTGTACCCACCTCCTAACAAAGGCAATGGACTCAAGGTGCAGAAAAAGATACACATTTTTGGATATGGCCCCTGTGGTATTTGTTTTGCTTTACTATGTTTATTTTTTTCCTCAATTTCTAATTGGGTAGGTTTTGGGGAAGTAACAGTGGTGATTCTAAAAAGAGAGAGAAAGAGAGCCATTGAAATATATATATTTTTTTTAATGCAGAGAAGAAAATAGAAGGAAGTTCAGAAGAAAACATAAGCATAACAGTTTTCAAGGCAATAAACACATGAAACCTATTCCTTTTTTGTTTGTTTGTTTGTTTTTGGTTTTTTTAGTGAGGCAATTGGGGTTAAGTGACTTGCCCTGGGTCACACAGCTAGTAGGTATTAAGTGTCTGAAGCCGAATCTGAACTCAAGTACTCCTGACTCCAGGGCCGGTGCTCTATCCACTGTGCCACCTAGCTGCCCCTCCTGTTCCTTTTTTTAAAGCAAGCTGTATGCTATGGATATATTGATTGCTTCATACACAATCCTCTCTTGTGTTCTGCTTTGGGCATCTCTTTGCGGGGGGGGGGGGACATTTAGATTCTTTTTTTAAAAAGAAGCAAACAGCACAACATTTGCATATTATCAGTACTTTCTTCACAATATCATAAGAATTCAAAAATCTATTTTCCATTTACAATTACAAGTAATGGAGTGCCAGGTTTATCATGACTGCTCCCCAAGTGAAATTGAATTTTGAAGAAACTAGATCAAGATTTCAATCTCTGTAATGTTTTACATAATCATACATGTATAACCCATATCTGATTGTCACTGAGGGGAGGGGAGAGGGAGGGAGGGAAAAAGGGATAAAACTTGGAATCCAAAACTATAAATAAAAATTTTATTACAAAAATAAATAAGTAAAAATTTTTTAAATAATAATTTTAAAAAAGAGAGATTCCAACCCCTGGAAGGCCAGGCCGTTCCTCATTCCTGGAAGTGAGAGATACAGTAAGATGGTCCAGGATTTCTACAACCCAGGGTAAATATGGGGATCCTAGCCCAATGCTAGGTCATAACTAACCCAGTAGACCATGGAAGGATTTAATGAGTTGGGACCCGAACACAAGGCTTTGTGGATCAGGTATGACCTAATAGCTGCTTCGGTTAAGAACACTTATTCCTTCACATCTTTATGCCTCCCACAGCTGGTTCAGAATTTTATCAGCCTCCATAAACAGAAGAGTGGCATACCACATAGGCTCCCCCTTAGAATCATTTCTCTATGGTCTAAATGTTTTGTTACTGTTCCACCTTCCTGACAATGCGGAAGCCATTAGCTGCTTTGGTCCACATACCAAAGACCTTCGTCCATCTGAGTTCTTCCTCTCACACCATCCCTATAATTGGCACATCAGATTCTAGGATACAGAATCTGAAATGTTACAAGTTCTTGTTATGAAATGAACAAACATTCCCTATCTTTTGTTTTTTTGTTTTGTTTTGCGGGGCAATGGGGGTTAAGTGACTTGCCCAGGGTCACACAGCTAGTAAGTGTTAAGTGTCTGAGGCAAGATTTGAACTCAGGTCCTCCTGAATCCAGGGCCGGTGCTTTATCCACTGCGCCACCTAGCTGCCCCAAACATTCCAATCTAATGAATATAGTGCAGAATAAATTTTAATTTGGAAGTTAAAATCTTGACAGGTTTCAAATATTCAAATGACTAAAAGAGGGGCGGCTAGGTGGCGCAGTGGATAAAGCACCGGCCCTGGATTCAGGAGGACCTGAGCTCAAATCCGGCTTCAGACACTTGACACTTACTAGCTGTGTGACCCTGGGCAAGTCACTTAACCCCCATTGCCCCGCAAAAAAAAAAACAACAACAACAACAAATGACTAAAAGACCAAAGCGAAGTAATTTCAAAATAAAAACACTTTGGCCTCCTAGGAAAGCATATCAATATTTAATGATCATGACAATATTGTTGGGAACAATTTATATATAAGAAATAATAAATGAACTGAATAAAAAGAAAGGTGGTATAACTTAAAATAACTTAAAAATTATGCCACATAATCCTTGTTCCAATGCTTATACATATGCTTAAATTTATTCTAGTTAAATGAATACTGAGTTCCCTTATAACCATTTTCAGATTAAAAACTTTTGTTGCCTGAAAATATTTTTCAAAGCTGACTAAATATATCAATTGACTCACTTACTTGTCATTCTTTTTCGTCTTCTGGAATCTGAGTCATTCATGTTACTAAATATGAACATATAAAAGGAAAAAATAATCATCAGCTATATCTATTTTTATTTGTATAGAATTACTTTTCATTTTTAAAAAGTTTTATTGATGTTTTATTTTTACACTACAGACATTTTAGATTATTCCCATTTTGTGAAGTCTCTTGTAGCAAAATAAAAAGTAAAACTACTAATACGGTAACTTCATTTGAAAGTCAGTACTGGGCAGCTAGGTGGTACAGTGGTTAGAGCACCAGCCCTAGAGTCAGGAAGACCTGAAGTTCAAATCCAGCCTCAAACACTTGCTAGCCTGTGTGACCCTGGGCAAGTCACTTGACCCTGATTGAAAGAAAGAAAGGAAGGAAGGAAGGAAGGAAGGAAGGAAGGAAGGAAGGAAGGAAGGAAGGAAGGAAGGAAGGAAGGAAGAAAGGAAGGGTGAGCAACATTCCACATCTGTAGCACTGCCCCCCCACCTGCTCTAAAATTAATAGCATGTTTCATTACTGTTCCTGTGGATTCATGAGTGAAGTATATTGATGAATTATATTGATCACTATTCTTACAGCCTTCAAAATTGTTTTTACAGTTTCATTATTGTATAAATTGTCTTCCTGGTTCTGTTAATTTTTCATCAGTTTATAAAAGTCCTCAGAATTATTCATTTTTATAATATTGATATTATGTTATAGTATAAATTGTTTTGTTTCTGCTTACTTTAATGCATCAATTCATATAAGTTTTTCCATGTCTTTTAAAAATCTATTTTCTTGGGGCAGCTAGGTGGCACAGTGGATAAAGCACCGGCCCTGGATTTAGGAATACCTGAGCTCAAATCCGGCCTCAGACACTTGACACTTACTAGCTATGTGACCTTGGACAAGTCACTTAACCCCCATTGCCCTGCCCCAAAACAAAACAAAACAAAAAAACTATTTTCTCATTTCTTATAGCACAATAGTATTCCACCACATTCATATACCACAATTTATTCAGCTATTCTAGTTTTATACATCCCCTTATTTCCCATTTGTGCCAATACAAAATAATTATTTTATAATAATATTTGACAATAATAAACTTTTAATACATAGAAGAAATTTTACTCTTATAAACAACTGGTGGTACAGTAGATGGGGTTCTGGACCTGGAACTGGGAAGACCTGAGTTCAAATCTGACCTCATACACTTACTAGCTGTGTGACCCTGGGCAAATCATTTAACTTTGGTTTGCCTCAGTTTCCTTATCTGTAAAATGGGCATAACAATAGCACCTACCTTTCGGGGTTGCTGTGAGGATCAAATGAGATAATACTCATAGTCATAATTGTGCCTGCCACATTATTGTGACTGCTATATAAATGTTAGCTATAATTATCATTATTAACTATATGCTGTTTGACAAAAGCCCAAGTGTTGTCAGTATTTCAAAAGAATAGGTCACAAATACCATGAACAGTGACCTCCTCATTATTCGGCATCATCCAAAAGTAAGATATTCTGTATATTTTTCAGGTAATTGATAGTTTTATTGTACTACTATTAAACCTTTTCCTATCTGAATCATTGTGGAAGTAAATCTTTCTAAAACATACTTCCGCATCTTAAGTATAGAATGTTTCAATATTTCAAGTGTAACCTCTGTCCCAAAGTCCACTGGAATGGGACTCTCTCCTTATTGGTGGAACTGCAGGTCCTGCCCTGAATAAGGGGCAGTATGGAGTTGGTGAGAGGAAAGAGCTTTACTTCACCACCAGTCCCGCTTTGAGGATACTTCAAGCAGCCCAAGTGAGAATCAGCTTCTGATTTCAAAAGAGACCACTGAAGAGGCCAACCCTACTTCAGGTTGCTGAAGGAAAAGACTCCGGGAAGACATGATTCGAGCAAATGGTCTTGGAAGTCCCTATCCCTAACTTGCTACTCTAGAGACTTGGTGCAGGGTTTACCACTGGGTGAGATCTAGAATCCTCTGTCTTGACTGAGATGAGTTATCTTGCTCCTAATAGGACAACTCCTTCACTGTATTGCCTGGTATATATTCTCTTCTGCACACTCCGATTTCAGTTTGGCTATGATTTAGATAAATGGATTTCTTTGCTATTCTCTACCTGTGTTAATTGTGGAACTGGTATTAGGTAGGAAAGGGGTCAAGCTCTGGATATATAGGATTCCCCCTTCCCCTCCAAAATAACAAAGCAATCAAAAATCAGATGGAACCTGATCATATCCCCTAGATGGACAACATTTAAGGAAGCAGATAGATACACGTCTAGCCCAGTACCCCCTCTCTTTGAGGGGGGCTGAGTGTTGACCCCTGACACCAACCTCCTGCTTCCCTTCCTGGCAGGAATGAGTCTTTCTTGGAGAAAAGAGTAGGGGGGAAAGAGTCTGGAAGTGTCTATTCTGCCTCCCTTCCAAACACAGACAGCGATAGGCCCCACCACTGATGGGGCTCACTACATTTGCAGGGCTCCCAGGCCCCTCTACATACCCTACACAAAAATCTGTCACATTGTCCTTGTGGGTACTCCCTTCACCAGTGTACAGCATAACCCAACCCCTGTATGACTTAGATGAGAACTCAGGATCACCTTCATTCCACAACCTGGAAACAGGGAAAGACTTAACTTACATTCTAATAAATATAATTTAGCCATGAAAAAATTAGTTTCTGTGCTCTGTCATGAAATTTGTTGGTCTGTTCCTCCCTATACCAAATTTTCTGAGCTTGTCTGCTTTTCATCATTTTCCTGCCTTCTCCTCCCTGTCCAAATGATCGGCTGCTACTTCCACATACACCCCTACCCACCACAGCCAGCCCTAAAAGGACTCGCATTTCCTCGGCCTCTTATTTTGTTGCCTGTAATTTGTTGTGCATTTGGAAACCAGGAAATCAGTCTATCAGAACTGCAACTAAAATAAAAGTAAACATCCCCTGAATTCAGTTTTCAGAGCTGGCCTATGATGATAGGGCATCTATTTTTATGGTGTCAATACATTTTTTTTTTTTACTTATTTCCTAGTTCTCAGCTGGGTTCTCAGGTAACTGTAATTGTTGAATAAGTGACCTCTGCATAAATGAAGGGTTACCACAGCAGTTCAAACAATGCAGAGGACTCAAGGGAATAGAAACATTTATACTGCCAGGAGTACACAGTCGTGTTATAACAACTTTCTAAAATTAAAGGATTACCTTACCTCTTCAGTCTCAAAAGGTACAGGGTCACCCAGTCAGAAAAGAGTTCTTGCCTTGAAAGGGTTTTTAGTGCCCAAAATTCCTAAATGAAAATATATTTTCAGATGCTTATAATGCTACTACTTAACTTTCATATCATTTAATATTCCCTTCAAATCCATGTCCTCCTATGATACCAAATGCCTCCAGCACATTTTCACCTGGATGTCCTACCAGCACCTCAAACACAGCACACCCAAATTTTAGCTCATAATCCACTCCCCCATAGTCCTAGTCTCCATCACCCAACTGCCCTAAATTCTTGGAGGGTAGAGACTGTCTTTTGCCTCTTTGTATCATCAATCCTTAGCACAGTGCCTGCCACATAGTAAGTGTTTACTCAGTGTTTATTGATTGACTGACTCTGTGATCCCAAATCAAGTACTACTGATTCCATAAATTCTTCCTGGATCCTGCTTAGATGGAAGTCACTTATCATCCCTCTGGTGACCCTGCCTAGCACTTTGTGCTTCTTTGCTGCATTTTCCCTTTCTAGCTGGTATTACAGTTTCTTATGTGTCTCATTGCCCCACTAGGATTAAATTCAAAAGCATCAGGCCCGTGGCACACTGTTCTTGGTACCATCTTCTGTATCTAGCAAAGTACCTTTGACATTCAATAGTTATTGTTCAATGCAAAGTACCAGAATGTCCAGGTTATTTGAAAAGGATGCTGTTTTGAGATGATTAATACAGAAGGGAAGGAAGATCTCTTTTTTTGTTTTTGTTTGTTGTTGTTTTTTGCAGGGCAATGAGGGTTAAGTGACTTGCCCAGGATCACACAGCTAGTAAGTGTCAAGTGTCTGAGGCCAGATTTGAACTCAGGTTTTTCCTGAATCCAGGACTGGTGCTTTATCCACTGTGCCACCTAGCTGCCCCCTAAAGCATTTCTTAAATCATACCCTAATTCACACTAAAAATGCTACTCTTCTTCCCCAAAGAAGCCTTGTCCTTTCCATTTATGTATTTCTCCCACTTGTCTGATCTTGAAACCTTCTCTCCCCTTGACTTCCAGATCGAGTTCCAAGATCTTACATTGAAAAGAACATTAGAGGGGCAGCTAGGTGGAGCAGTGGATAGAGCACAGGCCCTGGATTCAGGAGGACCTGAGTTCAATCAGTTAAATCCAGCCAGCATTTTTTTGTTTTGTTTTGTGTGTGCGGCACTAAGGGTTAAGTGACTTGCCCAGGGTCACACAGCTAGTAAGTGTCAAGTGTCTGAGGTCAAATTTGAACTCAGGTCCTCCTGAATCCAGGGCTGGTGCTTTATCCATTGTGCCACTTAGCTGTCCCCAGGAAGATCTCTTTTTACATTCATATATCATTCTATTCAAAGATTAAATCCATAGAAATCCACTTCAGTGGCAGGCTCTGCTTTAAGAAAATCACAGTTTACCAAACAGATGACAGACATTTACCAAGCATCTAATAGTATATGCCAGGCACAGCGCTAAGCACCAGGAAGTAGAAAGACAAAAATGAAACAACTCATCTACTCAAGGAGCTAACTCTCTACCAGAGGAAACAATATGGAGCGACTGGGATCAAGAATAGTGTAGGTGGGGCAGCTAGGTGGCGCAGTGGATAGAGCACCGGCCCTGGAGTCAGGAGTACCTGAGTTCAAATCCGGCCTCAGACACTTAACACTTACTAGCTGTGTGACCCTGAGCAAGTCACTTAACCCCCATTGCCTCACTAAAAAAAAAAAAAAAAAAAGAATAGCGTAGGTAGCCAATAACAAAGTCTAGGTATAGAATACATCCAGTTAGAGCAATAAAAACAATTCACTTGAAGGGTAAAGGATTGGGAAATTTAGAAGACAAGAGGTTAATAGTTAAAGTTAAAAAATGGCGGGGGGGGGGGCAGCTAGGTGGTGCAGTGGATAAAACACCAGCCCTGGATTCAGGAGGACCCTAAATTCAAATGTAACCTCAAACACTTGACACTTACTAGCTGTGTGACCCTGGGCAAGTCACTTAACCCTTACTGCCCTGCAAACAAAACAAAACAAACAAACAAACAAAAAATAGAGGGGTCAATTGGTGAGTGATGTTTCTAAAGGTATGCTAAGTTAGACTTTCGTGTAGCTTTATCGTCTAACCATTCCCAATCCTCACTTTTCTCCTTTCTTTTGTAATTTCTTTTCTACTAAATTTTTTCTAAGATCCTGAATTGAAACCATGGTGGAGCTGGTATCTGTGCAGGAACACGACACTAATAATGACCAGAAAGAAGAAACTGGTACCTTTTAAATGAATGGTCTACATGCTTGTAAACTTTATTTTACAAAACACACAATAATTTTCTCCCACTTACATGACATTAATTCAATGCACAGTAGCACTGAAATCAAAAGAGAATAAATATACCAAAAATGGAATCATGCAAAGTGAAATGTCACACATTAATACCTGAGGAATGTTGAAGTCCTTTAGCTGGGACTGAGTTATCTCACTGAGCTCCCGAAATGTCATTGTAAAATCAGCTTTCGTCTCTTCCATGAGCTAATAAAAGAAATTACATTTCTATCAATCTCTATGCATGTTTTTCTTCCATATCCTTAAATCAAGCAATAATTCAAATATTTATCAATTCAAAACAAAACTTACATGTAGTAGAAATGCAACCAAATAATCATCACCCTCCTTTTCACCAAGGAGACCCAATTTGGCTTTGAAAAGTTCTTCAAATCTGAAAAAAGAAATGGCAATAAGATTTTTTAAAACTAAATTTTTAAAGAACTGTCTTCAAACTATGTAAGAGAATTAAAAATCTGTACTTAGAAATGACTCACCTTGTGTAATATAGAGTAGAATATCCCACAAGGATCTGTGCAGCACTGTGAAAACAAAATAAACTATATTGTATATCTATTCTTTTTGGGGGTTTTTTTGGCGGGGCAATTGGGGTTAAGTGATTTGCCCAGGGTCACACAGCCAGTAAGTGATAAGTGTCTGAGGCCAGATTTGAACTCAGGTCCTCCTGAATCTAGGGCTGGTGCTCTAAACACTGCACCACCTAGCTGCCCTATAACTATTCTTTTTTTTTTTTAAGTGAGGCAATTGGGGTTAAGTGACTTGCCCAGGGTCACACAGCTAGTAAAGTGTCTGAGGCCCGATTTGAACTCAGGTACTCCTGACTCCAGGGCCCGGTGCTCTATCCACTGCGCCATGTAGCTGCCCTGTAACTATTCTTTAAAGAAAGCCCACCGTTTCAAATTTTAACCAGTATCACATAGCAAAAATTTGTCTTTCCCTTTTATTAGACTATAAATTGCTTAAGGACAAGAACTATATATTCTTTCATTTTTGTATTCTTACTGATTACCATAATACATTGCATATTCTGTAGTAGATAATAAATGTTTAATTTAATTGATGAAAAGCAATTTATTGATATGCTAACATTTATATGGCAATCATTCCCCAAATTGTGCTAATTTCGGTTTAGCAATATTGATAATGATTTAACTGCATCTCCCCCCTGCTAAATAAGTTCTAATCATTCCCTGTTACCTCCAGGATGAAATATAAAATCCCACTGGCTTTTAAAGCCCTTTATAGGCTAGCCCCTTTCGGCCTTTCCAGTCTTCTCCTATTTTATATCCCTTCATCCTATTCAATGATACCATGACACTGGTCTCCTTGCTGTCCCTTGCATAAGACACTGCGTATCTTCACTGGCTATCACCTATACCTAGAATGCTCTCCCTCCTCACGCCTCAACTTCTTGGACTCCTTCACCACAGGTAAAATCCTTCCTTCTGCAAGAAGCATTCCCTGCCCCCACTTAATGTTACTGATTTCCCTCTGATTATACCTTGCATCTGCTTTGTATATATACATAGCTTTTTATATGCTGTTCCTCTTATTAGAATGTGAAATTAAGGGAAAGTACTATTTTTGCCTTTCTTTGTATCCTCAGGGCTTGGGATGGTTCCTACTGGCAAATAAGAGGCTTGTTCGCTGACTGAATGAATCTCATTATGTAGGCAACAGACTGAAAAACTATTTTTAAAAAAAGTTTATTTCATGAATTTGGGATATTATAATACTAGCTAACATGTATATGGTGGGGCACAGTAGATAAGAGTGCCAGGCCTGGAGTCAGGAACACTCATCTTCCTAATTTCAAATCTGCCCTCGGACACTTACTTCCTATGTGACCTTGGGCAAGTCACTTAACCCTGTTTGCGTCAGTTTCCCATTTGTAAAGTGAGTTGAAGAAGGAAATGGCAAACTACTCCAGTATCTTTGCCAAGAAAATCCCAAATGGGGTCACAAAGACTGAACAACAGCACATATCCTTAAAGGATTGCAAAGCATTTAATGTCATACATGTCAGGTTCTTGTGAAATATTACTTCTAAGAGTAAAAGCAAGATTTGGCACATAAGATGAATGTTGAATTTATTTTTTTAATATCCTTGTTCTAACAGAAGTTCATTTGGAATTTTCTCCTTTCTGCATCTGATTAGCTTATATAAGAGTTTATATGGCAAAGGGGTAGAGACAGGAACTGACCTATGATTTCTTTAGTCTCTAGAGAACTCCCTGGTGAGGAAACTCCCTCAACCAATGTAGGTCAATAGCTTTTCTGCATCTATATGGTCTGGAGAGTTATCTAGAGCACTGAGCAGTTAAAGAATTTGCTCAGGGTCACACAGCTATTACATGTCAAAGGCAGGACTTGAATCCATGTCTTTCTGGCTTTGAAGCCAACTCTATCCACTATGCCAAGAGCTCACCCAATATAACTAAAATTTGCATCCCAGAAAAACATCACAAACACCATAGCATTTCCCAAATTCATACCAAGGAATGAATGCTATATATACAAGGGCACATAATACAAGTCAATCTTCACACAAACTAGAGTGTGAGAATCAGAGTGCCACCCCCTGCTGAGAAAGACACTGTGAGAACCAGAGCAGCGCCACCCTGAGAAGAAAGCATGTGACTAGTGTCCAGAAGTTATATCTATTCATAGAACCGCCTGTAAGTCATGTCAATCAATGCTACCAGCCAATTAGCTTGGAGCTATGTGTAGGGACCACACCTGGGAGGGCCCAAGGGGATCCTTCTTGCGGTTGGAGGTCACAGTTGCAGTAGCAGGTCCAGGCAGCTAGGCTCTTTCTGAACTCCACGTGTTCTCTTTACTAACCCCTAATATATTTTAATAAATACTTAATGCCCAAATACTGGTGCTATACGCTTCTAATTTAAGGCACATTAGATTTTAGACTTCACAGTTAGATTTTAAACATCACAATTCTTTCAAATTATACAGTAAGTCAATCAACACGTGCTGATGTACCAACTATATATCATGCTCTGTGCTAGGTACTGACACAGCCAGGTGGCTGCCACAGTACATAGAGAACGGCCTGAAATCAAATCCATATTAGACTGGATAAGTCACTTCCTCTGCCTCAGTTTGCTCAACTGTAAATGAGGATTTTAATAACATCTACACCTCACAGGATTGTTGTGAAGATCAAATGAGAAACTAAATCCCTTGGCACAATGCCTAGCATACACAGCTGCTATTTAAAATGCTTATTCCCTTCCCCTCCTTCAAGGGCTATAAATGTAAAGAACAAAACAATCCTTACTTTCAATTAATTCATATAATTACTCATTCTCAAGTTTCTATCTGAGTGCATAAACTTAAGTAAACTTTTCCCAACTGGCTAGTTCATTCTTAAAATGTACCCCAAACATTACACTGTTCGTGACTGGGTTGTATTCACAAAACTTTAGTAAAAGGTTCAGTGATGAATACTGAAGTACTTCATGAGACAAATTTTTATATAGCACTGAATCCCTTTCAACAAGCCTTGTTGGTTTCTTCATTTTCTTCCATCTTCTCCTTTTGTTTTATTCTTCATGAAATATGAGAACTTGTAATAAATTCATGGAGCCAAGGAGGTTGGGAGATATAGCAGATGGTAAAAGAAAACAATATCCTTTTCTCTTCCATCTCCCTGCTCCCCAACTTTGCCTTCACCCACATTTCTTCTTTTCAACTTCTCTTTTCCTACTGGTTTCTTAAACAGAAGGCTGTCACAGAAAGTAGATAGCCATTTAAAAGTTTCAAGAAATAGGTCCAGAGGGGGAAGAAAAGCACATAGGAATGGGTTTGGTATTACTATTCTAAACCTCAAAGATTCAATCCAAGTGGTGGGAAGCTACAGAATATTTTCAAATAAATAGAGCACTTGTTATGGTCAAGTACTTTAGAAATTCTAATTATAGTTAGACTAAGAAAGATCTTATAAGAGACCTGCTTTAATAAACAGAATAGATTTTTAATAGGTAAATAAGTCTTCTTGGATCGATTATGTTAAGTAATTTAAACATTCCTATACATACTACCTATTTACATTATTGCTTTGCTTAGCAAACTACTGCTTTATATGCTTTAGTCCCATTCATTTATGTGTTCAGGGAGCCAATAACTTTTTACTATATAAAATTTTGCAGCCTTCTGAGGAAATAAAATATTTTATGATTTCTATTTCTCCTACATAGAAATACAACTTTGATATCTAACTTAAAACTTCTTTTTGGTTGCCAATGTATATAATTTGTTGCAATGCTATGCAACTGTTATCATAATATGGCTTTCTTTTTAAAAATTATTAAAAGAAATTTTGCAGCCCCTCCTTTTTCCAAACATATGTTTATTACAGAAATTCTTATCCCTTTAATATAAAGATGTGGTTAAAGATACTCACAGTTGGGGCAGTTAGGTGGCACAGTGGATAAAGCACCAGCCCTAGAGTCAGAAGTACCTGAGTTCAAATCCGGCCTCAGACACTTGACACTAACTAGCTGTGTGACCCTGGGCAAATCACTTAACCCCAATTGCCTCACCCCCCCCCCAAAAAAAAGATACTCACAGCTGCTTTTGACTTGGATCTAATAAGGGGTTTAAAACCTGTAACAGCTTGCTCAGATTAAACATCCCAACATTGGCCTGGTTTCCTATTTTGTATCTCCTTTCGTCATCAGATGTATTTGGTACAAAATCTGTTTCAAACAAAATATCACAATTCTGCAATGGAGTCAATACAATAAATATCTGTTATCCACATTTCTATGTTTATATCGTGCATTAATAAAAATCCTTCTCACATTAACTACTTAATTCAGACTTAGTATGAACACAAGCATATGTATTTACCCTATAGTTATAGTTACCTCATAAAGGAAAATATTTTTGTTTACAAGTTTTCAGATCATCACAACTATTTCCTGCTTTAGATACTAAACAAACAATGCTAAAGACCACTAGTTTTGGTTTTGGGGGTTTTTTTTGGTTTTTTGGTTTTTTTTTAGTGAGGCAATTGGGGTTAAGTGACTTGCCCAGGGTCACACAGCTAGTAAGTGTCAAGTGTCTGAGGCCGGATTTGAACTCAGGTACTCCTGAATCCAGGGCCAGTGCTTTAACCACTGCGCCATCTAGCAGCCCCAAGACCACTAGTTTTATTTGTTTTTTACTTTGATTTCATCAGCCTGAGCTTTTTCTTTACCAATAAAAGTTAAATCTCTCCATGTCTTACTGTCCTGTGTAAATCCTGTACATGTTAAAATCTTCTCAATGTCCTATCAACTTTCCTCTTATTTTTTCAGCATATCCTTTATTTTTTAAATTGTTTTATTTGTAAGACAGTGATTTCTGGGCAGAAATGATCCAGATTGAACTCTTCTTTTTGATAATGAAAAACAAGTAAACATGTTCAAGGTAGTAACTGAAAATGGCAATGTATGTAACATTCTATTCTAGGAATCCCCTGTATCTCAGCTGTGAGGAGAGAGCTATGTTTCATTATGAGTGCTCTGAGAATAATTTTATACTTACTCAAAAAGAATTTGGGTTCTTTTTTTGTGACCGTTTCACTGAAATCACTGGAGTTATTATGTATATTGTTGTTTGGTTTTGTTTATATCACTCTGCATCAATTCATAAAAAAGCATGTTTTATACAAATGCTTCTCTTGAATTCCTCAGTTGCAATTCCCTTCTATACAATAATATTCCATTACATTCGTATATTATTTGTTTTCAGGCATTCACCAATCAATTGGTGCACACTTTGAGTTCTTTGCTACCAAGAAAGAATGCTGTTATTAATGTTTTGAAACATATTCAAACTCTTTTTCTTTCTTTGACTTCCTTTGGTTATGTCCAGTAGTGGGATGGTTTGGTCAAGGAAAATGGGCAATTTAGTCACCTTCCTTGCATAACTCAAAGCTGGTATAAACATAATGGGTGGAACTTATCTTAGCTCTACCAACAACATATCAATGTGCCTGTCTTCCCACAGTCCGGCCAACATTAACTATTTTTGGTTTGTTTTTGGTGTCTTTGCCAATTTACACAGAATGAAGCCCAGAGTTGTTTTAATTTGCATTTCTCTTACTATTTATTATCTGGAGACTATTTTTGTATGATCATTTATACACTGAAATTCTTCTTTTGAAATCCACTACTCTATATCCCTTGACCATTTGTGTCAAGTGTTATATATTTGTAACAGCTCACTAAATATCTGGGATATCAGACTCTTATCGATATTTATGCAAATATTTGGTCCCACTCTATAGTTTCTTTTCTAATTCTGTCAAGTTTAACTGGTTTGTCAAGGGATCAAGATGGAGAAGTCAGGACAGTGTGACCAGTACAGGGGAATGGCAAGGGAAAGAGCAAAAGGTGGACAGACTGGAGGTCATAGTGAGGGTGAAGCATAAGTGAAGTCATCCCAAGACTCGGGCAGTGTGTACGGTTAGAAAATGAGAAAGCAGGGGGTGAGAAGGGATGGTGCTACAACTGATGTAAAGTTGTAGCACACCAGAAAGTTTGCCAGGTGAGATGGCTGATCCAGGCAAAGACTTCTCCTGGGGCTAGGCAAGTAGTATGGGTCTCTTCTACCCTTTGTTTAATAATTATGTAACAATATGTCATTGTATTATGTAATTATGTTATCAATATATTAATGATATATAATTAAATTATTAGATTATTTACACTAACTAAATATATTATTAAATTTATATAATTATATTACATTATCGTATATAATTAAAGTATACATTAATATATGTACTTCTATTTATACTAAGTATAAATATTTAAATGTCATTTATATATTGTTAATATATTATATAATATGTAATAATGTATGATAATATGACCATACTTATAGTTGTGACAGGTACCTCCTTTCATTGTCTTCTAATTTTTTTCCATATGATGACCTTCTCTATTTAGAACTGAAATCTATTTTGAACTATTGTGGTACACAGTGTAAAATGACTGTCTGTACCTAATTTCTACCAAACTACTGAAGAGCAGTCTCTCATGAAAAAGAGTCTCTCCTCTGGCAAGTTATGTGCTTAGGTTTATTAAACACTGGACTATACTATTTCCACTTTCTTCTGTCACTTAGTATGCTCCACTTACCTGCTTTTCTGTTTTTCAAACAGTACCAAATAGCTTTGATGACTACTGTTTTATAACATGGCCCTCTAGCTTCCTGGGTGTTCTCAAAAATCTTTATTACAGGGCAGCTAGGTGGCACAGTGGATAGAGCACCGGCCCTGGAGTCAGGAGGACCTGAGTTCAAATCCGGCCTCAGACACTTAACACTGCTGTGTGACCCTGGGCAAGTCACTTAACCCCAATTGCCTCACTTAAAAAAAATCTTTATTACACTCATATTTCTCATAGTTTATAATAATAAAAGTTCTTTCTCTGACTCTTTAAAACAAACAATCCACACCCAACCAAAGCATCATTTTAAATCATTCAAAAGGTAATTTGAGTCTCTATGCTTACTCCAGTTAGTTTTCTGTGCAAAACTGCCCAAAATCTATCCAAAAGCTATGCTTCTTCATCTCCATACATTAGCAGTTTTTGTTAAAACAGTTCGTTTCCTACTCTTTTCAAGTATCATAATACTCTTCTGTAACAGCAACAATATCTTACATCCCTTGACAATATTTTCTTTCACACAAAAATACTTTTGCTGTTCCTTTAAGCACTACAGTGGTCATTTTATCTTGAAGAGTATGAGAGAATATAGCATATGCTTTACATGGAAGTTTGCTGGCTAACAGCTTTGATGTCTTGCTTTTCTTTTTACTGTCAATAGTTGTGACTATGTTGCAAATATGATAAAAGCTGCCATATGGAAACATAAATGATTTTGCCTTAGAGTTGCTTTGGAAATGTTACCTAATTTATGGGTCTGCTGTTGTGCCATCTGTTAAAACAATAGTTTGCTATGCAATAACCTCTCTGAAAAACAACTGAAATGAAGCTTTTAAAATTTAGTTATTCCCTTTTTAAAATTTTCTAGTTTAAGGTACAGTTTTTCCTAAATGTATAAGGATCTCTTCTACTTTAAAGTGACACTGCCTTTTTTTACATCAGCATCATTGTCAACTAATATTTAGTTACCACCTGCTGGGTGTATGACAATACACGGGGGATTATCATCCATACCTGGATAAATCAGTTAACCAGAATAATCCCAAGCAAACAATTCGGTCCACAGGTGGGCTAGTTAGGTTTTTGTAGTTATATAACCAGAGTTTTGCCAAAAACTTCTGATCCCTTTTTTTCAAATGAGTAAAAATGTTCTTTCTTCAAAACAGTTACAGAAAGAAGAATCAGAAGAAACAGAAAGAAGAATAAACAGAAATACACAGTGGCTTCCCAATCAATGGCAGTCCAGGAAAAGGACAGGAAATGGGGAGGTCTTTTATTATATGAAAGTACACCCTTAACACAAATTGATGAAGCTCTATTCCCCAAGGAACAAATAATTTTCAAATGGGGAACCTCAAACTATCAACAACCATATGTAAAAGTATTCCAAAACACTAACAATGAGAGAGATGCAAAGAAAATAAACCCTGGGGTATCACGCTCCACACCAAGAAAATTGGCATAGATAACAAAAACCAGAAATAGTCATTGTTGGGGAAAATGAGATACATTGATATGTTGGTGGAGCTGTGAATTAATCCAATTATTATGGAAAATTATTTGGAATTATATAAGAAAAAAAACACTAAACGATTCTTACCCTTTGCCCCAGAAGTCATACTACTAGACAAAATAGCCCCAGAGACAGAAAGGCTAGATCTGTATCCATATTTATATCTATGTGTATATCTGGATCTAGATCTCTATCTATTCAGTTCACTTAAAAAAATGATATGTACACTAGGAACTGATACTTCAATCTTTAACTTTTTAAAAATTCAGATTATCTCAATATAATAAGTAGCATATCTTGTACATAATGTATTACAGTTTTTCCAAATATATTTCCAATTTTTTTTTTGAGAGGCAATTTGGCATAGTGGACAGAGAGTTCACCTGGGAGTGAGAGAGACCTGAGTTCAAGTCTTGTTTCTGAAAACTACTGGCTAAGTCACTCTGGATAAGTCACTTACCCTTCAGCACTCACTCCATGCTCTAAGACTCTACATTGCAGAGCAACTCTAGATTTGCTTTGGAAGAGGGCATTTCCTCAGTAGCAGATTCCTTATGCCAATGAAATCACAAGTCTGATACAAAAATATTTTTTCAAATATATAGAGGTACTATTATGATTAATAAAGCAGAAAGGAATTTAAAAGCACTACAACAGCAGCTTTTATTGTGTAATATCTCTATCAAAGCATACTAACAGCAGCACTACTAATGTGGGGGTAAAAGAAATTTTTTGAAGTTAAAATGGATATTCATATTTGAAACACTTTTTTTGTTTGTTTTTTAAAACAGTATGTAGTATAAATTGTTCTTTCAGTTCAGAGCACCATACCAACCCCCTCTACAATCCTAGGGAAATATTTTTACATGTGTGTTTAGAACGTAGATATGGGTAGTAATAGAAGATAAAAATAACTAGGTAGGTACTAGTGTCAATGCAAATCAAAACCAATTTTGGTGATTCTCATATAAAGCAATTTGGTTTGTTTTAATTTAACTCAGATGATCACAAGATCATCGATCTTGAAGTGGAAGGGAACTCAGATTCACCTTATAATTAAGAAAACTCGGCCCAAGGGAGGTTAACTCACTTGTCCAAGGTTACATAGGCAGTAATTATCCAAGGTGAAATTTGAACCCAGTTCCTCTGACTCCAAAGCCATTATTACACTCTATCAATGCTATCTCTAGTAGACCTCATCTATTAATTAGTCATCAACTTAGGATGGTAACTTTATATTGAAATGAAATGCAGAAAACATACTTGGATCATAGGCCTCCATAAAACCAAAAGGACCATAATCTATTGTAATAGATAATAAACTGAAGTTGTCAGTATTGCAAACACCTAAAACAGGGAGAGAAATTCAGAATAATTATATCATTTATAATTATACAACTTAGATGTGCATGTGTATATATATGTATATATATACATATATATATATATATAATTTATAGAACCCTACTAAGTTATAAAGAATGGAGAGGGAAAGAAGTTTATGAAAAAAAGTATTAATTATAGAAATTGATTTTATTTATTTTGTTTTAATGTAATAAACATTTTTATTTATAGTTTTGGGTTCCGATGTTTACCCCTCCTTCCTTCCCTTCTGTTCCCCCCTTCCTGAGGCAGCAAGCAATCAAATTATGGAAATTGAATAAAATATTTATATATAAAATTTTATCACTGGCCAAGTATAATAGTGTAGTTAACTTTAGATAGTTAAAGAAAAAAAGTTTTCAAATTAAGACTAATCTATATATTGTGCACAACAGAATTTCAATCCCCATAAAAATGATAAGATCCACCTGAAAGAAAAAAGAATTCCAACTAAATTTCATCTTTAGTGTCCACTCTGGCCCCGTAAGGCATCACCTCTATTTTTCATTTTTGTCTCCTTAATGCCCAGCACTGTGCTTACACACAGTCAACATTTAATGGGTGGCTACTGAAAAGAATTAAATTCCTTTTTGGTTAAAAAGAAACACCATATAATTTAGAATAAGAGAAAAGGAAGGTAATTGGAAAAGGTATAAGTGAAGATATTTTGATACACAGAGGAAATTACCTAATACTGAAGTAACATCACTAAAATACTTTCTATAATTTATGAATAAAATAAAATGCACACCCCAAATAATGTAATCATCTTTTAAGACTTCAAACTATCTCAAAGATCATTAATTTTACTTCATTTGCAGATGGAAGAACTGAAGCCTAAAGACGTTAAAGGATTTGCCTACAGTCACATAAGAGAGACTAGAACTCAGGGCTCCTCTCAGTCCAAAACTTTTTTGCTATACCATCACACAACAAATCATACAGATATACAAAAACTCTAGTCTGTACATTTGCATTTAAAAATAGATAAATATCTAGTTATGAAAAACCTGAAATAATGAACCAAAAAGGGATCATTTAATGACATATGCTATAGCAATAGCCTTCAATTATAATGAGATGCTTTCTTGGTGCTTTTTTGCCTATTACAGTAATCCTAAAATTAGTTTATGTCCCCATAAAGACTACGTAGGGGGTTCAAAAGTATTTGAAATGACAGGTGGCCATCCTGAGATTTAAAGATAATCATGGATAACAGAATTAGGACTTCCAGAGAGGAGGCAAGATGGTGGAGGAAAGACATTAAATACACAGAGCTCCTGACACAATTACCCCCAAAACAGCAATAAAACAACCCCTGGAGCAGCAAAACACACAAAAAGATGGGCTGAGATTATTCTCCAGCCAAAGACAGCTTAGAAGGGGCTGCTGGACTGCAAGAAGAGTCCAACCCCACGATTGCACCAACACAGTCCCCAGGCAGGCTGCACCAGGGAAACTTACCCCCGAGCCTCTGAATCAGCTGCAGTACCAGCATCTTCTGGAACTAAGCTTATGGTCAGGTGAGAGGGCTGAATGGCTGGGGGGGGGGGGTTGTTGGGGAGAATATAGGGGTATCTATGGGACCTAAGGAAGAATCTGGCTATCCCACCCTAGAGGGGAACCAGGAAGAAATCTTGAGTGGTGGGAGGCCCAGGTGGGGTAGGGGTGCAGGTTTGTTGGAAGTTAAGAACCACAGCACAAAAAGTTTTGCTAGCTGGTTAAATAGCAAGTTAGCTTGAGGTTATCTTCGGACCAGAGAACAGGCCAGACAAGAAAAACCTTCCCTCCCTCAAACCAAAACACCTGCGACCCTCTGAAGCTTAGGACAGTGTAGCTTGGAAGTAAAAGTAAAGTAAAAGATGGCAAGATGAGCAAGCAAAGTTGAGAACTATAGGAAGTTTCTTTAGTGACAAGGAAAATCAAGGTACACCCTCAGAAGAGGATAATAACCTCAGGGCCCCTACATTCAAAGCTTCCAAGAAAAATATGAATTAGTCTCAGGCCATGGAAGTGCTCAAAAGGGACTTTGAAGAGAAAGTAGGAGAGATGGAAAGAAGATTTAGAGAGGTAGAGGAAAGAATGGAAAGAGAAATGAGAGCAGTGCAGGAGAGTCATGAGAGAAAAGTCAACAGCTTGAAAAGCCAAATGGAAAAGGAGATAAAAAAGCTGTCTGATGAAAATTATTACCTAAGAACTAGGATTGAACAAATGGAAGCTAGTGATTTTATGAAAAACCAAGACACAGTAAAGCAAATCCAAATGAATAAAAAAAATAGAGGGCAATATCTCCTTGGAAAAACAGCTGACCTAGAAAGTAGATCCAGGAGAGATAATTTGAAACTAACTGCCTGAAAACCATGACCAAAATAAGAGTTTAGACAGCATCTTTCAGGAAATTGTCAGGGAAAATTGCCTTGATATTATAGAAGCAGAAGGTAAAATAGAAATTGAAAGAATCCATCAATCACCTCCTGAAAGACATCCTAAAAGGAAAACCTCCAGGAATATTATAGCCAAATTCCAGAGCTCCCAGATCAAGGGGAAAATATTGCAAGCAGCTAAAGATAATCATGGATAATATCTAATATTTTATCTTAGGAACACTGGTGTCAAGAAAGCAACTTCCTAGGGAGAAAATTAGAGGTCAGAAAAAGAAAGAAAATTTTCAGTGCCTCTCATAGAGAAACTGACAGTGGGATTGGGACAGGAAGACCTCACCAGCTATTTTCTTACCCTGAAGAAACCATTACCATGAGGCCCAGTCTCCTGACTGGTGAGACTGACTGGCCTGCACCATCATTTCTTGAGGAACCCCAGCTTCAATCTGGACTTCCTCTCTTCCCTCAACTTTTTAGCTCTCCTTTATGTTATGCCTTCTTCTATTAGAATGTAAGCTCCTTGTGGATAAGGACTATCTTGCTTATCTGTATTTGAACCCACAGTGCCCCCTGGAAAGCACTTAATAAATGATCACTCTAGGGGCAGCTAGGTGGCGCAGTGGATAGAGCACCAGCCCTGGATTCAGGAGGACCTGAGTTCAAATCTGACCTCAGACACTTGACACTTACTAGCTGTGTGACCCTGGCCAAGTCACTTAACCCCAAATGCCTCACAAAAAACAAAAACAAAAACAAACAAATAAATAAATAAATGATCACTCTATCTATCTAGCTTTCTGTCTGTCTGTTGGTCTATCTATCCATTGGTCTGTCTATCCATCTATCTATCTTGGAGCTAATTTTGTTACATGCTTCTCCCTTAAACCCCATATACCATCAGTTGCCATGTCTTGTTGACTTTCCATCTACCTCCTCTCACATTATCTAGTTACCATCTTTCCACTCCCATAACCACTACACTAGTTCAGGTCCTTATCACCTCTCTCCTGGATTATTGTAATATCCTCTTCATTGGTGTCCCTGCCTCACATTTCCCTCAACTCCAACCCATCCTCCACAAAGCTGCCAAAGTGATATTCCTAAACAGTATCTCACCATGTCACTCCCCTACTCAATTAACTCCACTGCCTCCCTCTTACTTCAATGATCACATAGAAATGCCTCTGGCTTTTAAAACTCTCCCTAACCAGACTCCAAGCTACCTTTTTAACCTTAATGTACCTTCCTTTCTCTCACATACTCTGGAGTCCAGTTAAACTGGCCTTCATGTTGTAGCTCACTCATGACACTCCCATCTCCCATCCCCAAGCCTTTCACATTCCTGGAATACTCTAACTCCTCATTTCTGACTCTTAGTTAGAATTCCTAGTTTCCTTAAAAGCTCAGTTTAAGTTCCATTTCCTAACATGAGGCCTTTACTGATCTCCACCCCCTCTCCAGCTGTGACTGCTTCAACCACAAATTAGCTTATATTTATTTTGCATATACTATATCTGAACATATAGAATATAAGCTCCTTAAAGGGAGAAACTGTCTCATTGTTATCTTTATATTACTAGTGGTTAGCACATAGTAGGTCCTTAACAATGCTTATTGATTGACTGATTCAGAGAAGAATGGCATCTCTCCAAATGTCATATGATAACATATTGTCCTTTATGATGTTACTACAAAAAGTCCATAAAGTTTTCTACTTGCAATTAAAGCAGTCATTCTCTCATCTCTTGTGGCTCCTGTGCCTCCTGTGCTCTGTGGTTATGGGCCAGAATAATATGACAAACTAGAACAGTAAGCCAGAGTTACAAAACTTGGATTCTAGTCTTTGCTCTGATACACAACTTAAAGTTTGCAACTTTAGGCAAGTCCTCTGCATCTTAATTGTCTTATCTATAAAATAGGAAAGCTGGACTAGAAGATTTCTAATATCCTTTTCCAACTTGAAAACTCTATATAAGTAAATGGTTCACAAAGCACTACTATCAGCACACTTGCTGCCACTAACAAAAGACATCCCCCCACAACAGCCCAATGAGATCAGATTCCCATGGAACATTGTTCTGTCATCCTTAAATGTAACATACTCATTATTACTACCAATATAATTAGCTCTATATGATATACAGAATTGGGAAAGAGATTGTAAAATCCATAAATAAAGACAAATGTTTTTTCCTACTCATTTAGAAAGTTATGGCTTTTGAATTCTACCCTTTAAAATGAAGATACACATTTTAAAATATACAATGTATTACTATTTTCTCTTCTTCTATATAATGTCCAGTTCAAAATATTTTTAAGGAGAGAAAAATCTATAAAGGTAAAGAACAGTAAAGATTAGTATATTAAAAGCCTTAAGTAGTATATTAACAGAAAAATTTTAAAACAAAACACATGAATGACAATGAAGTGCATTCCTTTAACAAACGGATTCTATTTTAGTATCTGAAAGATGCAATATAACTAGATAACTTACCATGAGCGAAACCTACAGACATCCATGAAGCAATAAGATGTGCTGTTGCAGATACCACATGAGAGAAAAAATCCTGAAATCAAATCCAAAATCTTCTTGGTCTGTTCAATAATATGTACTATAATGGATTATACTAACAAGAAATTTAGAAAATATGGAGAAAATATTGTGGAAAGACAACTGAAATTACTCAACCAGCAGAAAATAAATAGTAGAAAAATAAAATAAAATAAAATAAAGGAAGTATGATGGCTTTTTTTCTGGGCAATGAGGGTTAAGTGACTTTCCCAGAGTCACACAGCTAGTAATTGTCAAGTGTCTGAGGCCGGATTTGAGCTCAGGTTCTCCTGAATCCAGGGCTGGTGCTTTATCCACTTTGCCACCTAGCTGCCTGCTATGATGACTTGTTCTTTTTTTTATTTTATTTTTTATTTTTTTGGTGAGGCAATTGGGGTTAAGTGACTTGCCTAGGGTCACACAGCTAGTAAGTATTAAATGTCTGAGGCCGGATTTGAACTCAGGTCCTCCTGACTCCAGGGCCGGTGCTCTATCCACAATGACTTGTTCTTTATCTCTTTTTTAACTCTAGCAAAAGAAAATTTCCAGTAAACGAGAGTTATAAAACTGTGGACTGGTTTAACAGGGGAAGTTGTAGATCTCTGCAGCTAAGGTAATCTTGAAGGACAGGTCATCAACTTTCAGGTAAAAGTGCTTTCTAGTTTTAAGATTTTTCCATTCATAATCAAAATGAAACATTTATGGGGCAGCTAGGTGGTGCAGTAGATAAAGCACCAGCCCTGGATTCGGGAGGACCTGAGTTCAAATTCGGCCTCCGACACTTGACCCTGGGCAAGTCACTTAACCCTCATTACTGTGCCCCCCCCCCCAAATGAAACATTTACTTCCAGGTCTATCACAGCATAACAACCTTATGATTACAGAAGTTTAATGCTGAAAGGGACTCCAGATATTTTGTAGTTCAACCTTGTTTATTTTACAGATGAGAAAACTGAGTCCCTTTAAGATTAAGTACCTTGCCCAAGGCAACATATCTAATTAGCAGGAAAGTCAAAATAAGAATCTATATCTCTTCTTTCCCAATACTGAAAGTACAATTCTTCTACCTCCTGTTACCCCATAAAAAGATACACAACAACCATCCAACTAATACTCTTTATCACACTTAAATTCTTTTGAGATAAATTAAACATAATTTTATATGAATGGAGAGAAGAATCAACAGCATATATATTGGAGTATTTTTTCAGAAAAATACACGACTAGAATGATTCATCTATGAATAGAAAGCTCTATACAATATCAGCTTTGATAAAAGAGAATAAATATCCAATATTCCAAATATCCAAAATCTACTCAAAATTACCTAACTGTAGATTAAGACTATGGGTTTTTCCTCCATTTCTGGATATTCTTTTTGGGGGGTGGGGGTGGGGCAGTGAGAGTTAAGTGACTTGCCGAGGGTCACACAGCTAGTAAGTGTCAAATGTCTGAGGCCAGATTTGAACTCAGGTCCTACTGAATCCAGGGCCAGTGCTTTATCCACTGTGCCACCTAGCTGCCCCTCTAAATACTTTTTAGACTAAAACAACTTGTCTCTCTACAAACCTCATACTAAAGAGCTACATAATATTTTTGTTCACTCAGTATAAAAATTCTAACGTGCAAACCTCTAGATAGACAAAAGGAAAAGATTTCCCTCCTCTTTTTGAAAGCTTACCAAGTATCTGTTGGGATTCTTCACATCTACTGATGGAAAATGTTCCTGTATGACAAAGTTTAATAATTTCCTAGGAAGAAAAAATACTATTCAATCAACTAGTCTGAGGAATAAAGTATTAGATTAAGCCCATTTTCTTTTTTTTTAAATACACTCTCCTATTTCTCCCTTCTCCCCCTCTGCCATCTCTTATAACAAAGATTTTTAGAAAAAGAATAAAGAGGGGGAAAATTCAATAAAACCAACTAATATATTTTTTTTAAATTGACATTATATTCAATGTTGCACATATATAGCCACATGCCCCTATTTTTCCCACATAAGAGCAGGGAGAGGTGTTTTCTTATATTTTTCCTTTGAAACCAAGTTTATTCTTTGTAATTTTGAAATATTCCGTTGTTATTCTTTCCACTGTTGTTCTTTAAGGTATTGTACTTCACTATATATGTTTATATGTATCTTTCCCATGCTTCTCTGTAGTTATTATATTTATAGTTTCTTACTACACTGTAATGTTCTATTATATTAACATACCAAAAATTTATTTAGCCATTCTTTAATTGAGGGGAAACTGTTCTTTCTTTGCTACCACCAAAAATGTTGCTATAAATATTTTGATGTAAATGGAACCTTTTTTTAAAACCACTTTCCTCAGTTACAGAATGCATTAGTAAAGCTTAAATGATAGAAAAAATAAAACGTATCAGATCCTTTCACTCTTATACCAGTCAAAGGAGCTACCTCTGCCTTTCTAAAATGTAACTGAGCTCCTGAGAATTCTCAGATCTTGCCTTATTTAAGGCTAAGAAAGGTGCTGAAATGACTCTCCAATGCCTGCCCCCCCAAAATTGTAAAATGCTAATCCTCGCAAAGGCCTCTGACTAAGAATGACTAAGAACTGGGAGACCTGGACACTGTAATGACAAGTCTGCCCTGGAAAGAGATTTTAGGTTGTGTCTAGGTTGAAGCAGAAAAGATAAAAAACCTTGACCTCCCTCCCATGCAAGTACAAAGGCTAACAACACACTGAATATAGGACAAGCTTTATTTAATCTGACAGAAAAACCACTAAACACAAAAGACTGACACGCTAACCCTACATGTTCAAAACAACTCTCCTTTTCTTCCTAGTGAGCCTCCATTTTCCACAAAACTATGCTACACTTGAAGACTCTGTGTGCCTTGAAAGGGAAGAGTAGCTGGGGTTGCAAGCCTCTTGGAGAGAGCCACAACTGCCCGTCAAAGAGGGGCTCCCACCTGAGACTGGTGCTCTCCAGAGGAAGCCTATGCTCCTCCAGAAAACATATGGCCCCGTCACAAGAGAGAAACACATTGTTGCAGAATGGCATCCGCATGGGAAAAGATTCTTGGCCAAGGCAGGAGATGAAAAAATACAAGCTAGAAATAGTCACAGCAGTGAAGCAATAGATGAATTCCCACACAAGAGAAGAAATTCCAAAGCCAAATCTCCTGGACACTGAAGAGGAGTTCCAGGACGACAAGTTCCAAGATCACATAGAGGAGTTCCAGGATGAAGTAAGTGCCAGAATCAAGAAACAGTGAGGCCTCCATCAGGTGAAGGGAATCCAGACCTCATCCTCTACTAATACTGTGAGACAGGCACAAGAGCAGTGGGAGGAAGCAAGGCTAGGGACCCCCAGTTCTTTGCTCTAGAAAAGGAACCTAAAGCACAAGGTAGCGCTTGCTCTAAGTCTGGAAGACTAAACACGTCTCTGGGGGGAAGTGAAAGAGAGACATTACTTTCACTGTTTATGGGCTTCTGCAAAAGACTTTTCTTGTGTGTTTTCAGGTGTCAGGTAAAATGAAGTCAGTCCTATCTGAAGGGTATTGTCGACCTGAATGTCTGCACAGAAGCTGAACTCTTAACAGTTTGTGAAAAGACTCAAACCTGAGTCAAGTGCTGATATCCTTAGGAGAAACTCGGCATGCGGGCAAATGAGCTAACTTTCAATTGTTCCCCAAAGAAACCCCGAGTTGGGGTTTTGACAAAGAGAGAGAGACATGAGAGTGACAAGCCCAGGATTACACCTGACCTGTTTACACCCAGAACTTCAGTTCTCTATTTCAGGTCCCACTAGAATGGGAGGCACTGAGGCCTAGCTGGACTGCCTGACATTTTTATAACACCTAATGCAAGGCTGGGTACAAAGCAATTATTCAGGAAATATTTATTCACTGAATTTTTTTTCCTTATAAGAAAACAGAATATCTTTAATAGCATATAAGAAATCACCTATATGTTAAAATGTCTTCGATCATATTGTGAATATAACTTATTGACCTTAGTAAGTCCAGTTCACCATAATGAGCCAAAATTTCTAATGATCCAATGCGGAACCATGATTTTGCAATGCGTAGAACTACTGCACCTTAAAGAGAAACATTTCAAAAATTAGAAAGCTATTTTAATGTGATGAAGGTAGAACATGTGAATTTCTTTAAGATAAAATTATCTTTATAAGACAATTTTAATAGTACAATCCATTGGGAAAATATTTAGCTCCTGGTTACTTGCAAGTAGATTAACTATACAAGATGTGATAGAATTTTCCCACTGATGTGACCCTTCCTCAAAATTCAGATTCTGGGACACCTGTATCCTGCTAGGGACCTTCACCTCTAGGAATACTAAAGCAATAGAATGGTCATCCTGCAGGGCACTACTCCAAAAAGAGGCATACCCACTTCCCCTGACATTTCCCACTACTCTGCAAATCTTAAAGCACTATATAAACATTACCTATTATCTAATAAAGGAAAGCAACAGCCTCCTATCCACTGTTTTTTCTTATCCCCATGACCACTGACTTACACTCATTCATGTGAATTCACAAGAACTGATTTTATCAGAAAATAATAGGTAGTAAAATGCTCTGGCAAAAGACCAAACGTGTTATCTGCAATGTGAGAACATTTCACAAATTCGTGACTTTCTGCTTGTTTATCTTTCTATTCTTTTCAATTAAATGCTTTTATCCTATTATCTGTTCTTCCTCCCTTTTTGATGAAAACCTATCTAAAGTAAATTGCCTGCCTCCTTAACAAAGGGTACTTGAAAAGACCTAGAATGCCTATCTGCAAACAGATGTACTTTGCACAGGGGACAGCAACTGCACTGTTAGGCCATATAATTATTGGGAAAGTATAATTACATATGATTCACCATATATTTTTGTCTTTGTGAAATTTGGCCTTAATTTTCCAGAAGTGTTTTTCAAATGTTATCATTACCTCTTTCTTTCTGGATGTTTCCATTGTAGAAATTATCTCTCCACACATCATCATCACTTACAACCAGACTGAAAGAAAAGAGAAATAATCAAGTTAAGTGATACTGAACACTTTTTTTTTTTTAGTGAGGCAATTGGGGTTAAGTGACTTGCCTAGGGTCACACAGCTAGTAAGTGTTAAGTGTCTGAGGCCGGATTTGAACTCAGGTACTCCTGACTCCAGGGCCAGTGCTCTATCCACTGCGCCACCTAGCTGCCCCCGATATTGAACTTTTTAAAAGTTGTATTTTCATTAACACAGATGTTCTGAATTCAGAGAAAAAGATTTCCACTGTTTAAATAGTTCCACTTTATACCACAAAGTATGGAAACAGAAAATTTACAGGCCACAGAGCAATCTTTTTTAGTAAAATGCTTGCTTTTAGTTACAGCATCAGTGGTTGTATTTACCAATAAACCAAACACCTGTACTAGCTTAAAAAAACAAAAAGCTGTTTTGTTCTTCAGTCTTCACATTGACAAAGCAACTATTCAAGATATAAGAGAGAAAATAACTGAAAATAAGAAACTGGAGCGGAGGGGACAGCTAGGTGGTACAGTGGATAAAGCACCGGCCCTGGATTCAGGAGGACCTGAGTTCAAATCCGACTTCAGACACTTGACACTTACTAGCTGTGTGACCCTGGGCAAGTCACTTAACCCTCACTGTCCCATAAAAACAAAAACAAAACCAAAGGAACAAACGAAAATAGGAAACTGGATGATAAGCTAAAATGTTACTTAGTAATAAAACAGCACGTGTTGCTCTGCTGATATTTAACTTTATGTGTTTTTAAAATTACTTTTTATCATGGCAGCTCAGCTTCAGCCATGCCACTATTTGAAGAAGCAGGCAAAATGCTGAACTGTTATAACTGTATTTTTGAGCATTATAGACAACTTAGCTCTTTTATCAGAAATAGTGGAAATGATAAAAGGCTTCTAACAAGAAGCCTTGTTAACTTATACTATCTCTCTGCAGAGAATGTGACTATCAGGGTAGCTAGGTGGCACAGTGGATAGAGCACTGGCCCTGAAGTTGGAAGGACCTGACTTCAAATCTCACGTCGAACACTGATTAGCTATGTGACTCTGGGCAAGTCACTTAACCCCAACTGCCTTAAATATCTAGGCCCATCTCCAGTCTTCTTGATATATATCTTGCCACTGAACCCAGATGGCCCAATTCACAAGTCATAACATCACCCCAATAACATAGTCCTCTTAGAGAATGAAGGAAAAACAATAGTATGACTATCACGGTTAATTATACTATCAATGAAGTAAGCATTTTTGGAAGGCAACATTATCTAGTCCTAAAAGTTAGTTTCATTATCTTTGTTATATAGGTTAAAAAGGGACTACCTCAAAGCTCTGCTTGTTGGGATGCCGAGGTAGTGCAAGGCCTCACTAGCCAAAAATTCTCTCACCGAGGAACGCAACACAGCTCTTCCATCACCATTTCTACAGAAAGTTTTAAAAAGTTTTATTTAAAAGTTTAAATGCATTACAATTCTACCTAAATGACTAAAAAAGCATGAAACTCTACCGTGAGTATGGGGTCTTTCCAGAGCCTTTTAACTGGAGTTCCCACTTTTCACCATACCTTCCAAAAGAATAACAATATATTAGAATGTCCCCTTGTCTTACCCAAAGGAATGTAAAATATTTTTCTGTAAAACATCTGATACCTGTTTGTGTATATTCCAATAAGGTGGGCTCTTCCATCCCCAAGCTGATCTGCCCAGGTTCCAAACTTGGAAAAAAATTCACATTATCAAAGTCATCTTTTATTAATTCTCTCTCTTAAGAATCATTTTTTAAAATGACTGATTGCTATTAAACAAAAGGACATTAGATATTATCATGCTGGAGTTACAATGAATGACTTGGCCCTAAATGAGGAAAATGTATTTTCCATTAACTTTTAGTTACATGGTTATCTTATAATATCCATCTGAAAGACACTGAAACTGATCATCCATTAGGAGGATCTCTGCCCCACGGAGGCAGTCAGGAGAAAACAGAAGTATGAAACTCAGAGGGAAAGCAATCATAGAAACAGGGAGGTACAAAAACAAAGTATGGCATAGCAATCCTGGATTTGGAGCCAAAAGACCTGCGTTGAGTGCTGGCTTTGATGTGTATTAGCTATGTAATCCGTTATAAGTCAATGAGCCTCAATCGCTGATCTGTAAAATGGAAATAAATATTTGTATTACCTAAGGGTTTTGTGTAGGTAAAGCTAGGCAGTACAGTGGATTGAGCACTGGGCAGGGAATCAGGAAGACTCTTCTTCATGAGTCCAAATCTGGCCTCAAACACTTACTAGCTGTGTGACCCTGAACAAATCATTTAACCCTGCTTGCCTCAGTTCCTCATCTGCAAAGTGAGCTAGAATAGGATATAGAAAATCACTCTACTATCTTTCTCAAGAGAACCTCAAATAAGGTCATGAAGAATTGGACGTAGTGAAAAATGGCTTAACAACAAAAGTTTTGTGAGGAAGATGTTCTGTACATGTCAACAAAATAGCTCAACGTGAAGTACAATGTAAGAAAGATAGACTAGAAAAACAAAGTAAGGAGAAAGTAGGCTAGGATATGTAAAGATGTGGCAGGGATTTAGATGTCCATGTGCTTGAGCTGAGTTTACTACAAGCAAGTAGAAAGGGAAAAGGTTTAAAATAGCAAAAGAAAGCCAACAGAAAGATAGTTGGATAATTAAATATATCTTCTTACTAAATATTTAAATCATGTCAAGAAATCTAGGGACAAAATGTGAAGTCTGAGACACAGTTTGGTTCTTGAATAATACAATAAGGCAAAGACAAAAAAATTCTGTTTCCCCTAAGATTGCGTTATTAGTGCATTAAAGGTACCTATTAATATGTTATACGTTAACATCACCAAATTCTACCCTACTACTATATTGTAGCATAAAGGTTTTCCTCCATTCTTGAAATCTATGCCAAACAGTTATAGCATTGTATATGCAATGTTTGGGTTCTAGACCTGCCTGTCACAAATACTGGTTGTGTGACTACCACAAGTCACTAACCCCTCAGTATTTACTCTACAGGCTGAGTGACAATGGGCAATTCTCTAAGCCTAAAAACAAGAGAGGTGATGATCTGCATTTGTTTGGAAAAGGTATCCATACTCCACAGTGATGAAACTGAAGGTCTAGAATGAACTAAATCACAACAAAAGACACTATGCCAGTTGAATGAAAAAGCTTCAAGTATGGGCTGATGAGAGACTGTCACCTGAAAACCAGCCTAAGTTTAAAAAGGATCATGACAGAAAGACTGCCACAAAATGATGAATTCGTATTGCCCCAAGCAATCATAATACTGCCTATAAAACTCATACTGATGAAATTACAGATGTTCTGAAATATTAAGGGAATGAAATCTATACAAATGACTGTTTCTGCATCAAGACTGAACTAGCACTAAGGTCCCTTACAAGATAATAGCTTTGCAGTCCGAGAGCCCTGAAATAAATGAGATTTTAAGTATTTAGTCAACTGTCTCACACACCCATCACATACTTTAGGCTGTTCACTGACAGCAGCTTAGAGGGCTTTGGAACAGTTTTATACCAAGAGAAAAATGGGGACCATAAGTTGCCTGCCTTTGTTAGGTAAATACTTACTGACAATGACATTACTCCTTGGCTTTGAAGTAGATCATCACTTATAATTGTCACTTCCTAGACTCTGTCTATGAAGCTCAATTTCAAGTGTGGGCAGACAACAGTCTATTCATATATTCTGACCAGTATCAAGGTAAATTTTACCTGCCAGAAGTGGGTAACCAAATATGAGTTCTGGGTACACAAGTGGTCAAGAATCATTTACCCAGGTATACCTATTGTTGTAGAACATAGGTGAAGGCAATCTGTGACATTTAGGGAGCAAAGCCACTGATACTTGGGTGTTTCCCTGTTGAGTGTTATATATCAATGGATGTAAATTTTGTTGGGTCAGTCCAATCTTCTTTGCCTTGGTTGTCTGTGGATTGGATTGGTGTGTCAGGGAGTTGGAGAGATCTTTGTGAAGACATCCAAGAAATATTAAAGGTAAAAAAACAAGTGTGTAGCCCTCAGCTACTTAAACTTCATTCTCAAAATGGTATCTTTTTGTTGAGAGAATGGTAGAAGTTGGATCTATGTCATTAAGCACTGCATTCTACTATAAATGATCCAACACAAGGTAGAAGAAAGCAGTTGCTGCTACCCTACACACCATTACATGGCCATGAATGCACTACACAATAAACTGGTACAGTTAGGCCCAGAGAGAGCGATGGAATTAGTATGAAATTAGGTGTTGGGGAAAAGTGGGCTGATGAGCACAAACTCCTTTTCATATCCTCCACTCAGCTCCTGTCATCTGTGAGGACCACAACTGGAATCATGCTGGTGGAAAGGGGTTGAAAGGAATTTTCTTACTCAGAGACAAATGAGAATTCCTCTAGATAAAGCACACTAAAAGACATCAGGGGAAAAGATGGTTGAAAAACTTAAAAGGTCCAAGGGCTTTTCTAGCTAGCTGACGGGTGGCTGTGGAGGACTAATCTCCAAAGAGTTAAGAAGCTGTAGCTTATGAGCTTTTCTGGAGCAGAAGCCGTACCACCTGCAGCGAGAGATGAGTAAAGAAGCTGAATCCCAGTTGATGAGCAAATGGCAGCAGACAGCAGCAGAAATTCACCAGAAATGTTCAGGAGCGACTCAATGGAGAT
Organism: Dromiciops gliroides; assembly: GCF_019393635.1. NCBI lineage: Eukaryota > Metazoa > Chordata > Mammalia > Microbiotheria > Microbiotheriidae > Dromiciops > Dromiciops gliroides. The sequence continues at coordinate 64,841,212 of NC_057865.1, forward strand.
GAGCCATAGCAGAGAGCAGCTGAGCAAGGATACCCAAGAGAGAGAAGCACAACCACCTCACCAAACGGAAGGAGTGGCTCTACAGCTTTGGAGTTGTAAGCTCCCTGACTATGTTTCCTTCCTATCTGTCCCTCCATACACACTCCCAAACTCCTTGGCTTCCTTCCATAGATGCTCCCTCCGTGTGTCCCCTTGTATCTGTGTTCCCTGATTGTATATTCCCTACATGTGTTACTCCCTACCCCACTAGCTGTGTAGTAACTTGTAGGAGAGAGTGTACCTTTCCCCCAGTGCAAGGACTGCAAAGAGAAATCTTTCGTTACTTATTTTTCTGGACTATTTGATTAAATGTCTTTTGCCTTGAACCAGTATGTCATTTGGCTAACTTTGCCGGTTAAAAGGAACATATTGTTGAGGGCTCATGAGCTTTGGTTTTTGAGGTGCCACTGACGGACAAAATGGTCAGGAGATAGAATAGCTTTCTGGGGACCTAAGTTTGAGAGAGGCGCAAGAGTCAAAAAATACTAAATAAATATTATCTAGCCCAAAAAGAGTGTCATAGGGCTTGAACAACTAAGCCCATGTTACTGACTTTCCTTTTCATTTCCATAGTTGAGCACCCTGCTCCTGTAGTGCTAAACCTATGTCCTTCCATGATATCCATGAGGGAAGCAGAGTTAGAGTCAGAGAAGGCCAAACAACCCCCTCTGATCCAGCACAGGCAAGACACCCCATCTCCATGACCCCGGCTTTCATAAAGCTCACAGGATAACAGATTCAGAGATGGAAGAGACTTGAAAGGTCATCTCATTCAAAGATTTAACCCAAGAGCAAAGGCCCTCTGAGAAATTAAGGTTGTCACAGACAAAAAGCCCCATTTGTCCCCAAAGGAGTTCATGTAAAAATCCATCCGAAGGGTGCAGAAGATCTTTGAGCTGATCCTCAGACAGCAAAAGGCCATCACGGCTGCACTGGAGCCCATCAAACTGGGACAAACTGGTGATGCTGGATTCTCGAGTACCAATGTATCTAACGACAGGTTCTCCTTGAGGGAAGGAAGAGCCTCAAAGGGACCTATAGAACTACTAGTACACTATGCATAGCCTTAGGATACAATAATAACACACACACCATCTCAGAGGGGTATGTAAGATCTGATATTCTCACAGCCGCTCCTTTCATGGTTCCACTCTGATGATATGGGACCTAGAAAATATCCCAACAATAACTCTGACAGTGGTGCTCTATATGGAGATATAGATTCTAAATACTAAAACATTCCAAAATCATCTTGTTCAATTTTCAATATTCTGGACCAAGGAAATTATTTGAACAACAACTTCCTAACTTAAACAACTCTAAAAAATGTCTACATTTCCATGTTAGAGAAGCAATATTAGCTTTACCTGATGGCCTCCATATCTATGGGCCAATGGAATAGAACCAGATACTATCTTTTCACCACTTACGAGCTGAATAAAATCATGTGTTTTTGAAACAGAAAGATCAAGGTCCAAAATATCTTCCAGAACATCCTAAAACAAATCACATTAAAAAATTGTAAATAGGCCTTCTAGTAGTTTTATATCAGAGCACTGATGACAAAGGTAAACAAAAGAAAAAGGCATAATCATTTCAATAAATGCATTATTAATAGTCTAGCTCCAACATATCTGTTTATCTTTGCTTATTAATATCTCGAAAAGCTGGTAATTCAGTCACCTGCATTAACAAGTACTACAAACAAGAAAAAATATCTAATTCTACTTCACTGGAAAATTCTTGGGGTTTTTTTCTTAAAGTTGTATGCATAAGGATTAGTTATAGTCTGAAAAAATATTGCCTTTCCTTCTAGTGTAAAGATCTTTATGCAACTGAAAAATTATTCATTTTTCATTTTGAGCCATGGAATAAGATCATATCATTGCAGGACATCTTAGGGCAGATTTGTAAAGAATATTTTCAGGGTTATATGATATTCTGACCTATTCCCAAGCCCCACTCCCCTCAGTATTTTCTAATAGCTATTAGTGCTGGAACACTATTTTTGCATGGTCATTTATATAATTGTGAGGCCATCAAGGTACATGAATAAATTAAACATAAATGCAATAATTTACCCACTACATATATTAACTCTGACAGAACACATTATCATTCTTTTTTTTATCAATGTTTCAGGGACTTAAAGTATTCTTACTTTTACTATAAAAGAGCCTAACCTTTGAAACTGCTACAAGATGAATCCTTGATTTGAAAGGAGTAGGGTAGACAATAGAAAAAATACAGTTTCTCACTTTTCGAACATAATTTTCATAAACTGGATCAACTGGAAATATACCTGGTAGGAAAAAAAAAACTCTTAAATTCACTCTTATTTATTTAGTCTATATTTCCTAAAATTTTATAACAAAGTAAAAATGACATCTACAAACTCAAAACACATAAATTTCATGAAGTTCATTTCTTTCTTTCTTTTTTGGTGGGGCAATGAGGGTTAAGTGACTTGACCAGGGTCACACAGCTAGTAAGTGTCAAGTGTCTGAGGTCGGATTTGAACTCAGGTCCTTCTGAGTCTAGTGCTGGCGCTTTATCCACTATACTACCTAGCTGCCCCAATTCATTTCTAACATAGTAAATGTTTTCTATTTCACATTTTTAATATTACAAAATATATTAGGAAAGAAAATTCTTCTTTTCCACTACTGATCACTTCCTTGTCCTTGATACTGTATTCCCTGTAGGTTTTCATGATACTACTCTTTCCTGGTTCTCCTCCTACCTGAGTGTTCCTTTGCTAGATCTTCATTCAGCAAAGCCGGATGCCTGCTAGTGATGAGTGTCCCACAGCGTTCAGCCCTGGGGTCTTTTCTTCTCTCCTTCTATACTATTTCATTTGCTGATCTCATCAGTTACTATGAATTCAATTATCATCTCTGCACAGATGATTTTCAAATCTTCTTATCCAGCCTTAAACTCTCTCTAGCTGTGTTTATCCAACTGTCCATTGGACATCTCATACAGGATATCCCATAGATATCTTAAATTCAACATGTCCAAAACTGATCTCTTTTCCTCCAAAGCCCTTCCCCCTTCCAAACTTTCACATTACTCTCCAGAGTGGCACCATCTTTCCAGTTACCCAGGTTCCCAACCTAGGTGTCAAAGAGTCCAAAGATACCAACAGGAAGTTCTCAAAGGAAGAATTTCTAACTATCAACCACATTTAAAAAAACAAAAACAAAAAGCAATGTCCAAATCACTATTAATATGATGTTTGGGACTGGGGGGGTGGAACTTATGACCTGAATCAGGGTGCTAGTTCACCCAAAGAATTGGAGGCTCATCGCGAATTTTGTAAAATAAAAAGAGATTTATTAGGAGAGAGAAATATGGCTGGGAGAATAGATCACCTAGGTGACTGTTCCACTGGAATAAGAGTAGATTGGTCTTTTGTACCTTTACAAGACAAAAGGGAGGGAGGGACATTACAAAGAACTGGGAGGAAAATGCAGGGACAGGATTTTGGAATGATGGGACATCAGTAAGCTATGCAGCACCCATCCACATCTTGTATGTCATCTAAAAGACCTTTATATTGCTTATCAGCATACTGGGGCTCATATCTTGCCACACCTCCCTCCTGAGGTGGGAGAGAGAGCCATTTTTTCCCTTGCCCTTGGGGGTTGGGATCTTTAGGTTTCTTGGGGTCCCACTGTATTCCCATAACAATGAGAAGTGCAGATCAAAACAACTTTGGGGTTTCTACCTCATAGCTATCCTATTGACAAAAAGAAAAACGATAATTGTTGGAGAGGCTATAGAAAAACAGACACACTAATATACTCTTGGTGGAGCTGTGAGCTAGTCCAGTTATTCTAAATAGCAATTCTGAAGTAGGGCCAAAGTCATTAAACTGTGCATACCCTTTGATCTGGCAATAACTCCACTAGGCTTAAAGCCTAATGAGGAAAAAAAATAGATATATACACAAAAGTCTTTGTATCTGCTCTTCTGCTGTAGTAAAGAACTGTAAACAAAGGGGTGCTCAACAATTATAGAAGGGTTGAACAAATTATGGTATATGAATGTAATGGAAAATCAGTGCACCATAAAAAAAATAGATAATGGGATTTCAGAGAACCTAGCAAGATTTATATGAACTGATACAGTAAAGTAAACGGAACCAGGAGAAAAATTACAATAACAACACTGTAAAGGAAGACTTAAGCACTCTAATCAATACAATGATCAACCATGATTCTAGAGGACTAATGATGAAGCAGGATACCCACTTCCTGACAGAGGGGTAATGGATTCCAGATGAGGCATGAAACATACATTTTTGGACATGACAATTAGCAGATTAATTTTGCTTGACTAGGCTTACTTGTTAAAGAATTGTATTTTTCTTTTTTTTACTTGAGGCAGGAGAGGGGCAGGAGTGCTAATATTGCCAGAAAAAAAGGTCATTAAATCTTTTTTGTTTTGTTTTGGGTGGGGCAAAGAGGGTTAAGTGACTTGCCCAGGGTCACACAGCTAGTAGGTGTCAAGTGTCTGAGGCTAGATTTGAACTCAGGTACTCCTGAATCCAAAGCCAGTGCTTTCGCCACTGTGCCACCTAGCTGGTTAAATCTTTTAATGCTTTTTAAAAGTCCGTGTGATAGATTCTCATTTTCACATGAAAAATCCTCTTTGTTTTACTTTTTATATGGAAATGTTCTTTTTCTCTTTTAATAAATTCAGAATTTTAAAAAATGAGTGGCTCTCCCATTTTTTTAATGTTCATTACAAAGAAATCCTTCTCCTCTACACGGTTCCTTGCATGCCTTAAAATTTCAACAGTAGTGGTACAAGTGTTCAAAGAGAATGATGTTCCTACTGCTGAATGGCCACACCTAGAAGTTTGTACAATACTTAGGTTTTATAGCTAACATTTTTAAATGGGTAATAAATTGTCTCCTTTTTCCATTAAAAAAAAAATCATGGGGGCAGCTAGGTGGCGCAGTGGATAAAGCACTGGCCTTGGATTCAGGAGGACCTGAGTTCAAATCCAGCCTCAGGCACCTGACACTTAACTAGCTGTGTGACCCTGGGCAAGTCACTTAACCCTCATTGCCCTGCAAAAACAAAAACAAAACAAAACAAAAAAAATCATTAGCTTGGCAAGATAGAGTTACCAAAAAGAGATCTTGAAATGTTGGCCATCTACCATCACTGAAGTAATGCTTTTCAAAACATACCAATATATAATTCACTGTGAATGACTTAGCTATTCTCAGCATTAAAATGATCCAAAACAATTCCAAAGTATGTAGAATGAAAAATGCTCTCCCTCTCCAGAAAAAGAACAGAAGTCTAAATGGAGACAGAAGCATACTTTTTAGACTTTATTTTTCTTGGGGTTTTTTTTTTTTTTGGTGTTTTCTTTCACAAAATGACTAAGATAGAAATATGTTTTGCATGACAGCACACATATAACCTATATCAAATTGTTTTTCCTTCTCAGTGAGGAGAGTAGAGAATTTGGAACTCAAATCTTTTTAAATGTTAAAAATTTTTACATGTAATTGGGAACATATACAGATATACAGATATATGTGTGTATATATATACATATATATATATATACAAATACATATACACAAATATATCTTAGTATATATGCTGTGTGAGGAAATGTGTTGTAGAGGAACCTTAGGAGTCAGGAAGTCCTGTTTCTTACACATACTAGCTGAGTGATCCTGGACAAGTCAGATAACTTAGTATCCCAGGCAACTTTTTTTTATCATAAAAGTATTTTATTATTTTCCAGTTATATGTAAAGATAGTTTTTAACATTTCTTTTCTTTTCTTTTTTTGCGTGGGGGGGGGGAAGGCAGGGGAAGGAGGGTTAAATGACTTGCCTAAGGTTACACAGCTAGTAAGTATCAAGTGTTAGAGGCCAAATCTGAACTCAGGTCCTCCTGAATCCAGGGCCAGTGCTTTAGCCACTGCGCCACCTATCAACATTTATTTTCATAAGATTTTTAGTTCCAAATTTTTTTCCCTCCCTCCCCCCCAAGACAGAAAGCAATCTGATATAGGTTATATATGTGCAATCACATTAAACATATTTCTGCATTAGTCATATTGTGAAAGAAGAATCAGAACACACAGGAAAAACCTCAAAAAAAAAAGCCAAAAAATAGAAACTGTATGGTTCAATCTGCATTCAGAATCCACAGTTCTTTTTTCTGGGTGTGGCTTCACTCAGCATTAGTCCACTTAAGTCTTTCCAGGTTTTTCTGAAATCTGCCTGCTCATCATTTCTTACAGCACAATAATATTCCATTACATTCATATACCACAACTTGTTCAGCCATTCCCCAACTGAAGGGCATTCCCTCAATTCCCAATTCTTTGCCACCACAAAGAGAGCTGCTATAAATATTTTTGTACACGTGGGCCCTTTTCCCTTATCTATGATCTCTTTGGGATACAAAACTAATAGTGGTATTACTGGGTCAAAGGGTATATGCACAACCCCATAGCCCTTTGGGCATAGTTCCAAACTGCTCTCCAAAATGGTTGGATCAGTTCACAATTCCACCAACAATGCATGTGTTCCAATTTTTCCACAGCTTCTCCAACATTTATGATTTTCCTTTTTTTGTCATATTTGTCAATGTGATAGAGGTGTGAGGTGGTACCTCAGAATTGTTTTAATTTGCATTTCTCTAATCAATAGTGATTTAGAACATTTTTTCATATGGCAATAGATAGCTTTGATTTCTTCATCTGAAAACTGCCAGGCAACTAAGACTTTAATTACAATCAGGTGTGGATTAGTTGAGGAAGTTTCCACACAGGTCCCTACATTATTTATATAGGCAGGCCACAATGTTTAAAGCAAGCTTAAATTTTAATAACAGCAACCAGTCTCATTTGTAATGATAACTATCTAATCTACTGAAAGGAGATAAATTAAGCTATTATCTCTATCAGGGACTGTCTGCAACTTGAGCAAGTAGTCTGAGTACCTCAAGTTCCTTATGTATCAAGATTTGTGCAATACTTACAAAATAGTTTATAATGAGAGGCACTTGGCAGTTTTTGACTCACACCTGTGATTTTAATCAGTGTAGGGAATTCTCTGTGAGCCCCTTTCCACCAATGCAGATGGCAAAGTGACACAATGCGGCACGCTGTGTTTTTTGTGTGACCTAGGAAGGTCCCTAAACCTCTGTGGGTCTGTTTCCTACCTGTAAAACGAAGAGCTTGTAGTAGATAGCCTCTAAGTTCCCTTCCATCTGTATATAATGTTGCCTATCTACTCGCAGTGAAGCAAAACCTTTGAAAGTACCATCAGTGCCGCACTCGGTGTAGGAGTCAATTAGTCCGGCTTCTGAAACATACAGCTGTGCACTCCTGCCAAGTCACTTAACCTCGCAGAGTCCCAGGAAACTTTCTAAGACTCCAGGTGTGAATTTCCCTACAGAAATCAACTGACTTGTCCCGGAACCATCTGTCTGCATATGCGTTTGCATGCGTGTGTGAACATATAAATGTGCATGTACAAGTATAAACATCGTTACATATACACACGTGTATACACATGGTTTGGTAACCAACATCATCTATGTGAATATGCATATGTGTGTGTCTGTGCATACACTGGACATACCGCATTGGCAGAGACTTGTCCAGAGTCATACAGACAGTTTGTACCGGAAGCTAGATTCGAACCTAGGTATAACAGAAGGCACTCGGAGGACAAGATCCCCAAATCAAGAGACTGCCAATTTCCTCGGTTTTTTTTTTCTTTTTCTTTCACAATTGGTGACTTCCTAAGATGAAGATTGTCAAACTGTTGCCTGGTAGAGGAAGCTTCCCCACCAGGAGTTCCCCACAGCCCCTGTGTGCACGTTCGTGTGTGCACGCATGCGTGTGTGTTTGTGTATGCACGCACGTGTGTGCACATACACGACCCGTCCCGCCCGAGCTGCCGGGGGTCACAACCCAGCCTCCCGGCTCTTGCTGGCTCTCGGACCCTGGCCACCAGGAGCCCCCATCTGTACCTACGAGGCTTTCTGAAGACAGGCTCCAGGAGCCGAGCGAGGTGGCCAGCTGGGTTTTCCGCTCGCACAAGCCCGAGCTGGACTCATTGACCAAGAGCCGCTCGAGGACCGGCCTGTGCCCCCGCGCTGGGGGATCCTCCAGGAAGCCCCGGCTGGCGCGGCCGCAGAGGAGCACGGCCAGCAACGCCAGCCCCGGGGGCCGCAGCCTCGGGCGCCCCGCTACCCTTTCCATGGGTGGGACCGGGCCTCAGTGCCCGAGGGAAGCTGGCGAGGAGCCCATCTCAGGGAAGCGGGGACCGCTGGAGGCCAGCGGGGTAGGGAGGCGCGGGCAAGAGGGCGGAGCGCGCGGCCAGGCCGCCGCCCCCTCCTCTATGTCTCGGCCGGCCTTCGCCTCCTGCCCAGCAGACCACCTGCGGGAACCGAGCGCGTGCGCAGCTCGGGCTCTGCCTCGGCCTCGCTCCCAGCCTCAGCCTCGTTCTCAGCCGCGGCCGTCCGGGCGGGAGGGGCAGAGAGGTTTGGAAAAGTGTGTGGGCGGAAGTGCTTCTCGTGCCAGGTTTCCGGCTCCGGGTCCCCGCGGCTGGGGGTGGGGCGGAGCTGCTGCCTGAAGTTGCAGAGCGGGATCATGGCCTCGTTAGGCAGGGGCTGGCGGCGCTGCTGCTCTTGGAGAGCGGCCTCGGGGAGCCCCGGGCTCGGCGCTCTGCGGGGCCCGCCCGAAAGCCGGGGATGGCCGGCCACCGCCCGCCCCTCGGCCGGCTCCCGGGGTCAGGTGAGTGGAGAGCGCGGAAGGTAGAGGGCGGGCGAGAGAAGGCGCCGGGCGCGCAGAGGTCACGGCGCCAATGACAGCGGAATGAATGGGGAGTCCGGAACCGGCACGTGTGCGCCCAGGGGTGCGTGCGGACCGGCCGGGGCGGCCTCCAGAACCAGGCCCGGGGGGCACAGACCGTGCTGCGGGAAAGGGGCTTGAGGGCGGGTGGCTAGAGGGAGAGAGAGTGGGAGTGTGTGTGCGTGTGTGTGTCTGCGTGTGCAAGAGATGAGAACCAGAGGGGATGGGAACGTGTGAGTGTCTGTGTGCGTGAATGTGTGTTGGGGAACGGCATTCCGGGGTTTGAGAACCAGGCCCTGGGGCGCAGGCTTTCTTTGCCAGGGAAGGGCAGTGAAGGCAAACGAGGTGGGTCTGCGGAGGAGGGAGGGGAGGGGAAGCGGGCTGAGAGCTCGGAGGACGAGAACGGGGCCCTGGGGCAGAGGGTTTTCCTGGGAAAGGGAGTGGGGCTTGGGGAGGTTGACCGCTGTGTCTTAGGTGGAGATGAGATCTAAGACCCAGGGAGAGTAAGTATTGTTAGGGAAGGGCGGAGTGGGGAAGATGAGAACAAGGCCCTTATTTAAGTGGGAGAATGGGGTAAAGGGGGCAGAGTGGGAGAGCCGTGTGGGGAGGTAGACCTGTTTCTTAGGCAGGTGTTGAGAGGGGAGGAGAGCTGGGCTCTCAGAGGAGGGGGTGGTGGAATGGAGTCCTGGGACTGAAATCAAAAGGTGAGAGCAGTTAATCTGGGTTAGAAACTAATCTTTAACTCTTTTTTTTCTGTATTCCCTCTTCCTAATCAGTCTGCCATCACACAGGGCAAGGGCAGTACCCTGGGGACAAGGAGATGTTTGGGGGTGGGCAGCTAACCTATGTACTGAGATGGAGACCTAGGTGAGGAAGAGAGGAAAGAATGTGTGTTTTTGTGGCTTTGGTTTGTGGGACTGGGTGGGGAGAAGAGGAAAAGAACCGCCAGGATATACTCAGGGAGAAAATGGAGCTAGAAAGCTTGTGCCTGGTAGCTCAAAGGAAATTGCATTGAAGCAGAAACATGTTAGAGAACAATGTAGTTTCAACCTCTCATCTCATAGGTGACGAAACCAGGTCACTCGAGTCAAGAGGTCCTTTCTGCCATCCCTCTCTGCTTCCGCCACCGTGGAGCAAGCGTGAAACACTTACAGGGAGAAAACTCTGATGTAGAGAAGCTAACAATCTAGCTGGATGGGCAGAATTCACATGTATTGACTTCCACAAATATATTTTGAGTGCCATTTCTACCCTCTCAATATTTCTCATATCTGATCCCTTCTCCCTGCTCACATAGCCAGCCACTATCTTACTCCAGGCCTTTATCACCTCTTTCTAAATGATTAACAGCCTCCTACTTGGTCACAAGTATCTTCCCATAACAGTCTATCCTCCACTCTGATTTTTCTTAAGCACTTTGATTATTCTATAATCATATCACTTCTATATTTAATCAAACTCTGTTGCCTCTAATAACGAATGAAATATTTGTAGAGCACTCAACACAGTGACTGGGGCTTTGTAGGTGCTTAATAGATGTTTATTCCCTACCCTCTTAAGATAAAATATAAATTCTAATTAGGTTTCATTTTTTTGTGGGGCAATGAGGGTTAAGTGACTTGCCCAGAATCACACAGCTGGGAAGTATCAAGTTTCTGAGGCTGGATTTGAACTCAAGTCCTCCTGAATCCCAGGCTGGTGCTTTATCACAACTTGGACCCAGCCTGTTTGTTTGTACATTAGTTTCCCTCTCTAACTGCAGTCCAGACAAATTGCCTTCTCTACTCAAATTAACAAGTATTTATTAAGCACCATCTTAAGCACTGGAGACACAAAGAAAGATTTTTTTTTTAAGTCCCTGCTCTCAAGGAGCTTACCCAGAGAACACACCACCCCCATTTCCATAGGGCCCCATCCCCCTTGGGTAAAACGCTTCCTTCCTTCTCACCTCCAAGTGGTAGAAGTCGGCTTCCTTCAAAACTCCTCTCCAGTACCACCATCCATGTGAAGCCTTTCTTGACTTACCCCAACTACTAGCGTGAACACTCTCTAACAACCTTGTATAAAACTACTTTGTTTAATTGTATTTGTTCTCTTTATATTCTGTTCTTGTCTCCTCTAGTAGAATGTAAGGCCCTTTAGAGTAGAGATTGTTGGTTGTTGGGGTTTTTTTCCAAATCTTAAGCTTGTTGATTTATAAAGTGCATGCTGCATACTTCAAAGCTAGATGCAATAAGGAATACAAGGATGAGTGAAACAATATGGTAGTAGAATTGAGGTGTTGGTTGTTGTTTTTTTTTTTTTTTTAGTGAGGCAATTGGGGTTAAGTGACTTGCCCAGGGTCACACAGCTAGTAAGTGTCAAGTGTCTGAGGTCAGATTTGAACTCAGGTACTCCTGACTCCAGGGCCGGTGCTCTATCCACTGCGCCACCTAGCTGCCCCTGAGGTGTGTTTTAATTACAATATGGAACAGCAAATGCAAATTTCAGAGGAGGGGAAGATAAATGGGGAACCTTAAAGACCCTGAACAGTTCTGAGTAGGAAAAGATCTGTGGCCTGAAAGGCTTCATTGGGGATGTGCAAATTAAATGGAGGATGAGGAAAGGGCTTCCTAGGTGAGAAGGCCTGGTTCAGTGAATAGAGTCATGGGAGACTAGGAACTACCTTGGTGTATGTATTAGAATCTTTACTCTAGAAGTAATGGGAGGTAAGATTGGATTATAGGGTGTGGCCAGAAAGCTCAAAGTCCTAGCCCTTCAGCAAGATTGCACTCATGTATTAGAAAGTAGGGAACCATTAGAGTCCTCGAGCATAAAATCATTTCTTGAGGAATACTGGTCCTAGTTTTAAACAGAGATAGAGAGAACAGTTAAGAATGAAGTTGTTTCATTAATTTGAATGTAAGGTAAAGGGATCAAGAATGAGGAACAACGTCGAGATCACCCAGCAGTAATGGACTACCTTGTGACTTTTTCAGTTGAGCAGTTCTTCTAAGCAGTTTAGTGATAATAATAGTTCACATTTATGTCGCACTTTACATACATTGTCTCATTTGAACCCTACAATTTCCTTGTGAGGTAGGTGTTTTACCCCCATTTTACAGATGGTGAAACAAATTGAGACAGGTTGTGAACGCCTCAGATATAGCTAATATATATGACTTTAAGACATTAAATTTAATTTATTTATTTATTTATTTAATTAAATAAATTTAAGACATTAAATACCAAGTGTAAGTATCTAGTAAAGGCTAGACATGGTAGGGAAACAAGTGAAAAGAACAAAACTATCCTTACTCTCAAGGAACTTGCAATAGCCTCACTGAGAAGGATTGAAGGCACAGGGAAAGGCTTTGTGAGTGAAGAGAAGGTCACTGATGGTGTTGTGGAGATAGCATTGGCAAATGATAAAATATGGGAGTTAATGGAGTGAGAAGAGTCAAGCAAGGTTCACTCATCTAGATAATTGGACCATATTCTGAGAATTTAAGTCGTATTTGAGGTAATAGCCGAGTGAAGATATCCATTAGATATTTGGAAAATTGTTTTGTTTTGTTTTTACTCTTTTAATTTACTTACTTTTGCCACGAAAGTATTTTATTATTTTCTAGTTACATGTAGAGATAGTTTTCAACATTTGTTTTTATAAGATTTCTAGTTCCACATTTTTCTCCTTCCTTCCCTCCCCAAGACAGAAAGCAATCTGATATAGATTATATATGTACAATCACATTAAATATATTTCTGCATTACTCATGTTGTGAAAGAATCAGAACAAAAGGGAAACACTTCAAAAAAGAAAAAACAAAAACAGTAGAAACAATGGTTCAATCTGCATCTAGATTTCACATTTCTTTTTTCTGGATTTGGAGAACATTTTCCATCATGAGTCCTTTGGAATTATCTTGGACCATTGTATTGCTGAGAAGAGTTAAGTCTATCACAGTTGATCATCACACAATGTTACTGATACTGTGTACGATGTTCTCATCTCACTCAGCATCAGTTCATGTAAGTCCCTCCAGGTTTCTCTGAACTCCTCCTGCTCATTTTTTACAGCACAATAGTATTCCATTACATTCATATACCACAACTTGTTTAGCCATTCCCCAATTGAAGAGCATTCCCTCGATTTCCAATTCTTTGCCACCACAAAGAGAGCTGCTATAAATATTTTTGTACATGTGGGTCCTTTTCCCTCCTCTATGATCTCTTTGAGATACAGACCTAGCAGTGGTACCACTGCGTCAAAGGGTATGAACAGTCCCATAGCCCTTTGGCATTGTTCCAAATTGCTCTCCAGAATGGAGATTTTTTTTTTTTGAATTTTTAAAAATTTTTTGTTTTTTTGTGGGACAGTGAGGATTAAGTGACTTGCTCAGGGTCACACACAACTAGTAAGTGTCAAGTGTCTGAGTCTGGATTTGAACTCAGGTCCTCCTGAATCCAGGGCATGCTATGAGCATAGACAGACAGTGGACCCAGTGAGGACAATTTCGTGGTTTCCACTAGCAGCACTGCAGTCGGCCATTCATGCAGGATGACCACGCTGCAGGAGTCACCCAGGGTAGAGGATTCCTGGAGCAGGACTAGTGAAGGTCAGGGGATGGCTGAGTTGGACCTTGCGTATGAGTGAGGAGATAGGTGCTCCTCTCAGACGAGGGGAAAGATTGGTGAGAAGATGACAGATATAAGGGAATGAATGGGAAAGGGCAATTTTTGTGTCTTGGAGTTCAGTATCTGGGAGTGTGACCACCCTATCAGGTGGCTGAAATGTAATTGGCAGGTGTGGAATATCAAAGAAAGTGAGAAGAGGGTGTTATATCAATGATGGTTGTCTGAGGGGGATAGTAAGAAGGAAAGTAAGAGGCTAATTTAGCTTGATTTACTTCTTAGTAAATGCATGCCAGTAATAGAGAGTGCTAGGCTTGAAGTCAAGAAGTAACTTTTTACTCTGAAATTGTTGTTGATGTTCAGTCATTTCACTTGTGTCCTACTCTTCTTGACCTCATTTGGGGTTTTCTTGGCACAGATACTGGAGTGGTTTGCCATCCATCTCATTTTACAGTTGAGGAACTAAGGAAAACAGGGTTAAGTGACTTGCCCAGGGTCACACAACTAGTAAGTATCTGGGCCAGATTTGAAACCTGTAATATATACTTTTGAAAGGTTATGTGGGTTTTTTTAATTAGAAAATTACTTATGGGGAAGAGGGTTTAAAAACATAATCCCTATGCAAAAATGAAATCTTTTGGTTTTGTTTTTGTTTTGTGGGGCAGTGGGGGTTAAGTGACTTGCCCAGGGTCACACAGCTAGTATGTGTCAAGTGTCTGAGGCCAGATTTGAACTCAGGTCCTCCTGCATCCAGGGCTTTTGCTTTATCCACTGCGCCACCTAGCTGCCCCCGAAATCTATTGTTAAAATACATCTTTTTTATTTTAGTAGTGTAGAGTGTTCCTCATGTGGAAACTCCCTTGATCAATACACATCAATAACTCATCTAATTTACAGACTAAAAATTTTTCAGCCCTATTCCTTTTTAAGTTACAAATTATTGTGTAAATAGGGTAAGTACTTAGTATCACTTAAGCAGTAGGAGGAAATTTATTCCAGAATTATCATTTTGCTAAAGTTTATGGTACAACTAAAATGAGGGAGCTCCGAAGGAAGAGTTTTATTTAATAGGAATTACAGGGGTCTTATGCTTCCATGTTAATATTTTTTTTCCTTCAGCCTATCTTTTCTTTTATAGATGCCTAATTTCAGTCTTGTGAGATGTTTATTATCCTTTCCAAATAAGCACAGTATATCACGGTAAGTTTTATAATCCCTTTAAATATCTTGCAAATAACATGGGAATAGGCTGTTCTGGTTATTTGGATTATTCCGCTTAACTGAGTCACCATATACGAGGAGGTTGGGAAGTTGGTGATACCTATCCTTTTAGTGCTAAAACGTACATTTTAGTACCCAAATGTTCTGGTTACTCAGTGGATCATTAGTGCACTTGACTGTTTTGTGAGCTGGAGAAATTGAGGGAGTGGAGATAATAGGAGAGGCAGGTTCCAGCAAATCTGGGGATGTACCTGCAAATCTGCTGGGCTGGGTGCCTTAACCCATGCCCCATGTGGCATGGATTACTTTATCATGGAAGGACCATAAGCTATACTTGATATAATACTATTAAACAGTTTTATCTTTTTAAGTTTTCAAAATCACTTGTGTATTTCATGGTGCCTCTGGGTCATCTTTATGAATATCCCTTTGTTGTATGTTGCAATCCCCAAATTGTGTGTTTTGATTCTGAGTAACTAGAAGTTACTCTGTAGAAGTAAAGACTGAAGCTTCTGTTTTGGGAAACAGATTAGGAGATCTTGATCCTTTTCTTCCCAGGTAGTTAAATGTGAGACTTTATCTCTCACATGATGAGTCTGTATCCTCTAAGGTTAAGTTGTTTTCTGATTTATATTGACCTCCTTTGTATCTTTTAATTTGTATATGTATATCATGACTTTAGTTTTCTTTTCCTGAAAAATAATGTCGTCATAATGAATGAAATAGAGCCTTTCTGCCTTTTCTTTCCATTGCTCCTTTCCCCAGGTTTCATCACACAACTCTGGCGGTGGGCTGCTATAGCAAAACACAGAGTGGTGAGAAATACGCAGACCCATTTAAGCTTGGCCGGAGAGACCTGACTGATTTATATGAAGATATTAAAAAGGTAAGATGGTAGTATAAAATAAATTCTAAAAATAAATTGAGATAGCAATGAAGGTTCATTGAAATTAATAGAGATTAGTATCAGTTGTCTTATTAACTGGTCATTTTTTTAAAGATAATTTTTCTCAAAAATTAATGTTTATTATAGAGCATCACAGGAAAGGCACTGTGGACTGGCTTCCAAAGCCCTCCATAATCTGGCCTCATCATATAAATCCACCCCAACCCCAGCCTTACAGAATCCTGACACTACTCAAGGGCTCCGCACAACATGAACCCTGTCCTGACAAACTGTGAGAGCCCAAGTTAATTTGTTTGTGTCTAGCTCCCCAGTGTCTTGCACATAGTAAGCACTTAATAAATGCTTGTTGATGGTTTTTCTGTGGTGGTCTTTGTCACCCTCTTCTCTGGGGAGCCAAACTTAGGATGGTTGGGTTAGGTTCTTGGACCTTCACATGAAGAGAACCTTAGAACTTTCTCCAATCAAATGCTACCATTTGACATGAACATTTGTGAAGGAAAAAAAAAAGCTCTAGCTTTGTGATTTCCCTGGTTTACAGAATTCTGATTGGGAACACCTTCTGCCCATACAGGTCTGCATTCTCTGATCCTTATAGTCTTAGCCAGGCCCACCCAGCCGGGCTGTGTACAGTGTGAGGCCTGCCTTCTATCCATTGTACTGTTCTAAATGATAGCACATATTTACAGCATTTTACCTGCACTAGCCCTACAAAGTAGGCCAAATAGTGCAAGGATGATTTTTCCCATTTTACAGATGAGGACAGTAAGGCTCAGAGAGGTACCCTAACTGCCATCCCCCCAACCCCAGCCCAAGTCATGTGGCTAGTAAGGGCCAGGAAGGCTTCTGTTATTTTACCTCTGTATAAGTTCTGGACATAGTAGTGAAATAGACCCTTTATTTCAGGAATTATTGGTATCTACAAGAGAACTTAAGGAAATGTGCGAATACTACTTTGATGGCAGAGGAAAAGCCTTTCGACCAATTGTCGTGGTGCTAATGGCCCGAGCTTGCAATGTTCATCATAACAATTGCCGGTGAGTTAATGTTCCTAAGAATGCTTTATTGATGGATCCTACAGAAGGAGGACCCTCAGTACTTAGCAGATGGCCTGGAATAGAGCAGGCAGCTCATGATTAATTGTCTGTTTATTCTGAGGTTTAAGAAGTCTTCTAACTTCTTAAGACCCCTAGGTACTTCCTAGGCATTTGTAAGTGCTAAATTATCTACATCTGAAGAGCAGCCTTTTCATCAGTTTCAGTGGGGCCTCAGCTGACATATCAACTGAAAACCTGCAGCTTGTTAGTAATTAGAATAAAGAGGCAGAAAGCAGTTCCTTCCTCTTAACCTGGCTACAGCCACCTCTTTAGAAGTAGTTTGGTATCAGCGGGCCAGGAAAGACTTGCATTGGCAAGAAGTGCTTGGAGGAGGGACTTTAGCAGCTACATTTAATTTTCTTTCCAAAAATAAAACTTCAGGGCACACATTCTGGTTTGTTCATTGCACACATGGAAGATGGGCTTAATAATTTTAAAGGCTGCTTATTGTAAACTAGTGAAATAGCATCAGTGTATGGCTAACTGCTGGTTAGTACCTTGCTCCATGACTGTCCAAAATGCTCATTCCTAAGGAAAAGCAAACAGTAGGAGAAAATAGTCATGAAAGAAAGAAAAATGTTTTGAGATATTTGATTCCTAAAGTTTACTGTCATAGTAATAATATTTTTTAAAGGGACTTTCCATGTCTTTGGCCTTTTTTAAAAAGTTACTGAGAGTACCAAAAGAAATACTTTGCAAATCTGAAGCCCATTTAAATTTTAACTATTCATTGAAATAAATTAGAAACAGTAAAAGGAAACACTGATTGGACGTTCTTCTAATTTACCTCTGATCACTTTTTGCAAATGGTTTTTTGCAAAAAATTATAGGTGGTTGTGGAAGAATTAAATTGGAAAATACCCATTGATTCCTTAGAATCAAGAGACTATGTTAAAATTGAATCTGCTTTGGTTTTTGGTGGCTTTCCCATTTTTCCTTATAAAAGTTGTAAACACTTCAGCTTTCTGGAGATCGGGCCATACCAAATCTATTAGACAACGGTAGAAAAAGTTAAAACTATGATGAGTGCCATCCAGGTGACTTTAGGACCTGCTTGTTTCCTTGTATGCTAAGAGCCCTTTTTGCCTCAGCCTTGTAACGATTGGAATGATGCCACCTGCTGGAGACTGACTATAGGAAAGTTCTGCCATGAAGCAAAGGTCTTTGAGGGCAAGACCAGGAGTCTTTTTTCTGGCGTCAGGAAGTGACGTCTGCTGGTGGGAGGAAGAAGGAAGAGATGGGGGCTCTGTCTCGGGCTCTTTCCTGAGGACGCTGGTGGAGAAGGGAGCTAGAAATGCGCTCTCCCTTTAATAGATAGGAATCTAGGCCTTTCCTTCTCTCTTTACCAAATCCTTATTCTCCTTAATAAATGCTTAAAAGTCTAACTCTTGCTAAAGCTTATAATTTATTGGCGACCACTCATTAGATTTTAGACAGTCTAGCTAGAATTTTAGCCCTTAACAGCCTTGTTGCAACTCTCCCTTCCAGGCCTTGCCACCTAAAGCAGCATTTAGAGCCCTGTTTACCGACAGGAGCTTGCTGCTAGAATAGTGGGTGCTGGAGCCTTTCCTTAGGAGCAAGAGCTATGTGGGCCCCCCAAAAATGTGTTTGTGTCTTATGTGCATACGGAACAGATGGGCTGCAAGGGTTGGGGGTTTTGAGGGGATGCTGGGAGGTCGTAGCAATTTTGAGAGTGTTACCATCTGTTTATTTCTTTAATTGTCAGAATCCAAACTTCCTCATCTTGCTTACTGGAAGCATCTCCTTGCTTTATTTAACATACTGTGTTAGCTAGGTCACAGGATAATGGTGGTCTCTGAGAGAGATCGTTATAGAAAATAATGGTAAATGCAAATGGGAGCGGTAGCAGAAAAGTGTCATTGGCCACAAGCTGCCACTTTTCCTCATCCAGCTTCAGGATTATAGCAAAGTAAATTTCTTTTTTTACATTTTGTCCAAATCTATGGTTTCATTGGCTTGGGGCATTCCCAGTGTGCAGCCTCCCACCACAGGCACAGCAGCTGGTGATTCGAAACTCGTGGTCTTAGAGCTTTGTCTCGGTGCACCGAGAGTGAAATAACTTGTCCATGGCCATGCAGTCAGGTCTTCCTGACCCGAAGGCCAACCTTCTATATCACTTTAATTATTTTTATAGGGGGGGAAATTATCCACAGAAACAACTAAGCATCTAAAGCAGCCTTTTCATAAAGCTCCAAGGTGCTTTGCAGACCCTCTGGGCCTCTTTCCTGAGGCCCACTGACCCCAAGAGTCTGTGGATGGATCTCAGGGGGCTTGTAAACTTGGAGGGAGAAAACACACTTTTATTTCCACTACCTGAAGTGTAGTGTTCCTTTCCATTATATAAAGCCCCTCTCCTTAGAAAGAGTCCATAGCCATCGGGCCTCCACTCAGACAGCCACAGCCTGCCTCAGAAACCAACCACACGATGTGGTGGCTCTGGAGGGAGGCAGCCTTAGAAAAGGTGTCTGCATCTGCTGAGCATTCAGAGCATCCTTGTAAGAGGTCGCTGCTTTAACATCGAGGAAGTTCGAGGACCACCAGTGTCTCAGGGAGAGCTGCTATTTCCCTCCTGCTTCCCACCAGGAAGTCTCAGGCTGCTGACATGCACAGTTTGTGGGAATAGAGGTGGCACTCAGCCTGTGAATGCATGAGAAGGGCTGGAGACCTTAACAGTTGTTTTAAGGGAAGTTCTTCTACTAACCAGTAGGCAGTGTGTCTGTCTGTCTGTTTAGTTAACAAAATAGTCTGGTAAAACAGCTGTAAAAGTCTACGCCTTTCCCACTGCATTCACCTGAAATGATCAGAGGGCTTGGAGCTAGAAGGGATCCAAGAGATGATCTAGGGCACAGGTTGGTTATTTGTTTGTTTTGTTTTGTTGTGGGTTTTTTGCGGCACGCTGAGGGGTAAGTGACTTGCCCAGGGTCACACAGCTAATAAGTGTCAAATGTCTGAGGCCGGATTTGAACTCGGGTTCTCCTGAATCCAGGGCCAGTGCTTTGTCCACGGCGCCACCTAGCTGCTTCCTGGGCCAGAGGTTCTTAACAACAACTCTATTTTAGTATAATTGGTTTCCTTTGTAATCCTGTGTTTTATTTTATGCACTAAAAATTATCATTCTGAAAAAGGGTACATCACAGACCTCACTAGATTACCATAGGGGTCCATGACAAAAAAACAGGTTAAAAACTGACCCTCCCTCATTTTACAGATGAGGAAACTGAGTCCCATCAAGATTGAATAATTTCCAAAGTTCACTTAGCAAAATGGGAATTGGAGCAGAGGTGTTTGCCTAATAGAGGATCCTCTAATATAATACCCTGCTATACTAGGTATAGTCCGGTGGACTGAAAACAGACACAAAGGATTTAGATTCCTAAGACATCATCTGTCACTGATTCACTGAGGGACCCTAGTAAAATGGATTCTCGGGGGCAGCTAGGTGGCGCAGTGGATAAAGCACCGGCCCTGGATTCAGGAGTACCTGAGTTCAAATCCGGCCTCAGACACTTGACACTTACTAGCTGTGTGACCCTGGGCAAGTCACTTAACCCCCATTGCCCCGCAAAAAAAAAAAAAAAACGGATTCTCCAGCCCATTTGGGTCTCCATTTTCCCACCAAGAAAATGGTTTTATGAGATAATTCACTCACCCCCATTGGGATCAACCTAATGTAATCTGGAAGCACTAAGAGTTATTATACATGTGAAATAAGAAGTTAAAAGCAGTGCTTTAGATTCCTCTTGGTCTCATTGTTGAATTCCTGGCTTAAAGGCAATCATATGGCATGAGTACATGTTGTTTTTTAACTAAAAGTCCCTATAATAAACAAGATGCTGCTTATTCACCTTATAGTGATTTTAAATTCCACTCCTGTTTATGGAAATTTAAGTTTTTCATTACTTCTAGTCCTCAGTAAGTTCAGATGTTTGTTTCCCCTCCTACCTTCAGATTAGGAGTTATAGAGAAAAGATGTTGATTTAGTGTTCTTGTTTTTCTCCCCTACAAATATGATAATGCTTTGCTTTTGTAGTTTATGAGGACCCTTTAATTTGTACCTTTGAACAGGTTGGCTTGTCAGAATGATAATTTTGCAGTTATAGAATTTAACTAGCAGTTTCCCAGTCAGGTTCACTTACTTGAAATTGAGCAAGAGAACCCGTTGCGTGAGATAATAGTAAATATTATGGTACTTTGAAATGTTTCCTGTTAAAATGACAAAATTCCTGTTTTTATGTGAGTTGTGCAAGAAAATTAATAGTCAGAATTTTGTATTCACTGATGTTTCATTCTTAGATATTTGTTCTGATTTCTCCTATCACCTTAAAACTTAACTGACATGGACTCATCTTCTTTTAGCCAATGCATTGTTGTACATCAAAAGTTAACTCATAGGTTAATGAGCAGACTTCTGAGACATCATGCTAACACTACTCAGATGCGTTTTTTTCTTATTAGGGGAAAGGAGCTAAACTACAGTGGTACCACCACTAAGCAGAGTAGCCATTTTTTTAAAAAATGTAAGTAAGCAAGTCTATTTTTTTAACAGGTTCTTTTTTTTTTTTTTTTTTTTGGCGGGGCAATGAGGGTGAAGTGACTTGCCCAGGGTCACACAACTAGCACGTGTCAAGTGTCTAAGGCCGAATTTGAACTCAGGTCCTTCTGAATCCAGGGTTGGTGCCTTATCCACTGCGCCAATTTAGCTGCCCTAACAAGTTCTTTCAAGTAAAGAAAAGGCAATTTAGAGAATCTATGATGGGTCTCTTTAAGAGAAATAAAATTCTATCTTAGATCAGTGTCATGTTTTCACAAGATGATTGCTTTGGCATTAATAAATGAAGTATATTCTAAAAAGGCATTGCTTTCCATTAATTAGTGATATGCAAGCAAGTCAGCGTACCATAGCCTTAATTGCAGAAATGATCCACACCGCTAGTCTGGTTCATGATGACATTATTGACGATGCAAGCTCTCGAAGAGGAAAACACACAGTTAATCAGATCTGGGGTGAAAAGAAGGTATGTTTGTAGCTCTTTTAACAGAGTTAAATGGTAATTGGATTTTACTCGCTTTTTTAGATTTGTCTAAGAATTTTTTTAACTGCTGTAATGTAATGTTCATGTTGAGATGTTATTTTGAGAGTAACTTTGTAAATCTTAAAGTGCAATGGAAAAATGAATTGTGTGAATTGTTGGATACCACAACAGATATTTGGTACATAAGGAAAAAGCTATGTAACAAACCAATTAGATCAGTTTCCTCAACAGTTAAATGGAGGACATAATATGCACCTACCTTGAGACTGTTGTGAGGACCAAATGAGATATGTGCTTAGCACCTCAGCCTGGAACATGTTAGGTACTTAATGGATACTTATTCTCTTTCCTCTCTTCTCCTTTCTTTTCCTCCCTCTTTTTCATTCAGCAAAAACTTTAGTGCCCATCATATCAAGTGCACTGTGCTAGGTGCTAGTGTTACAAAGAAAGATAACATAAATGATACTTTGAAGGAGTTTAAAAAGATGTATGAAAAGGATTATGATACAGAAACCTATAAGATAAGCAGAAATGGGAGAGGCAGGCAACATGCTCTGTGAAATTAGAATTAGAGATTACTTTCAGCCGGGGGAAGGTCCGGGTAGGTTTCATGCAAGAAATAGTGTCTGAGTGGGAGTTGGAAGGGAATGAGGTATTTCAACAGATGGGAAAAGAAAAGGTCATTGGAATTAGCGTGAGTAAAGGAGATGGAAACGGACAGGACCAGAATGAGAATATTAGGGACTCAAGCAGGAAAGGGGAATCATGGCCTGATTGAGAAAGACCTTCAGAATAAGGAGTGTATTTAGAATAGAAATTCTACTCAATAGAAAGCTGGGATTTAGAGTTGGAAGGAAACTTAGAAACAAAATAATCAGTTGACTTCTATTTCCTTTACCTTCTCCCCCCACCGAATAGTGCAGATGAGAAAAATGAAGCTCGGAAAGATTAAATGACTTGTCCGAGGTCAGCTAATAAGTTTCAGAGGTAAGATTTGAATCCAGTTCTTCTGATTCCAAATCCATTGCTCTTTAAACTATACTACTCTTCCTCTCCACAGATTAGGGAAGTCCCAAAAGAATTTTGAGTTTAGATCTGTTGGTAGAGGGAGTTCCTCCCACTGATGAAATCAGATACCTTTGAGTATTAGTCACCTATGTTCACATTCCACAATTTATCCATCTTTCAAGCATTGAATACGTGAATTATTTCTAGGGTTTTTTGCTGATATAAATCAAAACATTGTGAACATTTTTGTATAGATTGATCCTAATAATGGGATCACTAGATAAAAAAGTATAATCAATTTTGTCACCATAAGATTTACAGTGTCCCTAAAATCACATTATACTTGTGAATAAAACCAGTATTGCAAATTGCCCTTTTAGGGTTCATGAGGCTTGGCAGTGGTGCTATTTTGGCAAAGTGGCCTCTTCCCCTGAGGGGTGGTGAGTAGCTCACTTGTATCAGCATCTACAAACATTTATTTTATTTTCCATTTACATGTAAGGGTAGTTTTCAATATTCATTTTCATAAAATTTAGAGTTCTAAATTTTTCTCCCTCCCTCCCTTTCCTCCCCCCTTCACAAGATCGCAATCAGGTTATATGTGTGCAATCCACAAGTGTTCTTTTTATCAGTTTTTTCTATAGGGGTGCATAGTAAGCTTCCTCATTAGTTCCTTGGGATTGTCTTGGATCATTGCACTGCTGAGAGTAGTTAAGTCATTCACAATTGCTCATTGAACAATTGTATCAGCATCTAGCTGTAGCTTCCATTCACAGGTTCCAGTATACTTGATAGCTCTCTGGGATAGCTTGTATGACTATGCCTTTTAATCCTCACTCTAGTGAAAATGGCACCAGGATTCAACACAGCTCTGATGAGTCACTTCAAATTCATCAAATTGGAAAAGGTGAAAAAAAAATGGGAATACCAGTTGAGGAGGGAATCTGGAAAGACAGGCATACTAATACATTACTGGTGGAACAGCTATTCTGGAAACAAATTTGGAATTAGGCCAAAAAAGTTCAACGTTCATATCCTCGTGTAGAGGTTGACTGCAACCCTCAAGGACAAAGACAAAAAGAAAAGTAGTATATGTTCCAAATAGTAATAGCTGTTCTTTTTGTGACAGTAAATAACTGGAAATAAAGTGAGTGCCCATTGTCTGGGAAATGGCTAAACAAACCTGTATGTTAATGTAGTGAAATAATATTAAGGAATTCAGAGGAACCTAAGAAGACTTCTATGAACTGATTCACAGTGGAGTAAGCAAAACTTAGGAAACCAATACATACAATAAAGACAACAGTGTAGAAGAGAGGAAGAAATGTAGCTTCCTCCATTTGTTGGAAGACTCACTGGATGGGAGTGGGAGAAGGTGTATTCATATGATATTGTAATGCAAAGATAAAAAGCATCAATAAAACAAACACTGAGCACTGGGATCCTGAGGGTTTTAGCCCAGCCATTAACTGTGGGGGCCTAAAGATGTCTTTTAACTTCTTAACCCCTCGTTACTTTCATCTGTAACTCCAGGGATTTATCTAGATGATTTCTTACGTTCCTTTGAGCTTTGAAATTCTGAGGCTTCCTTTGAATTCTCTTTGATTCTATAATAATTTACATTCCTCTACAGCCTTAAGGTTTTATAGAGCAGTTGTCTCTCCACAACCCTGTGATGTAGACCAAGGGTGTCAAACATGCCCCAGCTACAGACACAACCCTCTCATGTGTGGCTGGAACCAGATTAAAATGACATTTCAAAATATTAAACAAGATAATAAAAATACAATAAAATATAGATAATTAGCACATTTTAAAACAACATACAGCCTACATGGTTCCTTACATAGAGTTTAGTGGCCTTCATTTCTATTTAAGTTTGACACCAGTGGTTTACATCAGTAGGGTCATTATCTTAGAAAGCTGCACATTAACATTATGTTCTTTTGTATTTATAATTATTTTATTAAATATTTCCCAGCTACATTTTAACCTGGTACTAGCCACACTGAGACTACTGGCCACATGTGTGACACCTCTGGTATAGACCATGTAAATTATCTTATTTCAGTCTTAAAAATGAACAAACTGGGGGCGGCTCAGTGGATAAAGCACCGGCCCTGGATTCAGGAGTACCTGAGTTCAAATCCGGCCTCAGACACTTGACACTTACTAGCTGTGTGACCCTGGGCAAGTCACTTAACCCCCATTGCCCCGCCAAAAAAAAAAAAAAAGAACAAACTAAATTTCTGAGAGAAGAAATAACTTGGCCATATTTCTGTGGTTGGCAAAGCCTGGATTTAACTTGTCTTTAGGTTACATATCTGCCTCAGCCTCCTGTAGCTTTCCAAATGTCAAGAGATTCATCAGTCAACAGGTGTTTTTATTAAATAACTACTATATCCCAGACATTTTGCAGTATAAGCTCAGGAACTACAAATACAAAGAATGTAGCAGTCCTTACAAGGAACTTATCACTGAATGGATGGGAAAAACAATAGCTACATATAAAATACAACAAGTGAAAACAGGACAAATTGGGATGAAAATACATTTATTAAATGCTTAACTATGTGCCAGGCATAGTACTAAATGTGCAGATTTTAAAAAGAGATGGTTCCTACCTTGAAGAAGCTTCTAATAGAAGATAATAGTCTATCTCAGTGAAGTGACCGGGGAAGGGAGTTCACCTGAGGAATCAATAAGTTAATATGTAAGGCACTCAATTGACCTACTGTTTCCAAAAGTAATGGTACTTTTAATTATGAAGATTGGGTGTATGTAGGGGTAAGCACTGTCTAGGTCCTACCAATAGATAGAGTGGGCTAAGCAGACTAGTTTGCACTCACACAGGTGCCAGTCACCTAGAATAAGAGCGCCAAAGGTGAGTGCATGAACTTTCTCAGGGATTGGGGGCTTGGGTTCTGGAGGTCAAAAAGTGTAAGGTGTCCTCCACTGTATGGCCAAGCTTCCCGAAATACTCAGGACACTCTCTTCTCTGGGCAGCACTAAAAGCTCAGTGCCTAGTTCTTCACTATCACATTCCCCTCATGGGCATACTACAGTGTAACTGAAGAGGTCACATTTTCCTTTATAATACTTACATCCCAGTCATGCGGTGCTAAACTGGTTTTAGGCAAATGTCCTACCCTCCTTAATTGGAAATGGGAAATATCTTGGGCTTTTTCCTAAGGTTTGGGAGAGAGACCCTGGTAATGGTAATACATTTTTCAGTAGATAACATTATCTTCTATAACCCTTGGAAGAGGGGAGAGTAAACAACACCTCAAGGTGATCTCTGTGTAAGCCTGTAGATTATGCATAGTTACTAAATATATGTTAAATTTGTTTCTTATTTGATCATAACACTAAAGTGCCTTTTTTATATTCTCATAATGTGTTGCCATGTAGCTTGGTTACCTACTTACTCTCCAGCTTTAAAAAAAACCGCGCAAATAGTCCTCTAGAAATCACGTTTTTTTCAGAAAGCATTTGGAAAAGGGGGGGTTGGGGGGGGTGATGCTATAAGCTGTGATCAGAAGATCAAGAAATATGAAAATTCTGGAATTCTCAAACTTGAAAACATTGAAAAATGGAACTAAAGAACCTTTTATAGGAAACTGACAACTTGTCATGAAATTAGGAAAGATGAGAGTAATCCTGTATAGTAGGGAAAGGTATTTAGGAAAAGAAGAAACTTAAGGGTCAGTAATTGCCTTCTAGAACATGAGTGTTCTCTCAGGAAAAGTGTGTGGTCTAAAGAGATGATATGGTTTCTTTTGGTCTTAGTTGCTATGATACTTGATTGTAAAATAGTTTTGGTCGTTTTGTTTTTAGGCTGTTCTTGCTGGCGATTTTATTCTGTCTGCAGCTTCTGTAGCTTTGGCACGAATTGGAAATACAACCATTGTTTCTGTTTTAACACAGGTCATTGAAGACTTGGTGCGTGGTAGGTTGTTTTTTATTTTCTTTTTTTTCCAGTTATTTTCTGTTGTTGTTTTTACAAGACAATAAATTTTTAAATTTATTTAAATTTATTTAAATAAATTTTTACAATTTACAAGACAATAAAAGCCCAATCAGAATGAGCCCTTCACATCTTTGCAGGTGAATTTCTTCAGCTGGGGTCAAAAGAAAATGAGAACGAGAGATTTGCTCACTACATTGAAAAGACCTTTAAGAAGACTGCAAGTCTCCTAGCCAACAGTTGTAAAGCAGTATGTACGTTCTGTCTTTTTGTCAAGTTAACAGACGTTTCGTATCTGAGCCTTTTGATACTTCTGGAAACAAGTTCAAAGGAAAACCTTAAAATAGTCTAAACCCCAAAAGCTCACTCATCAAGACTTTTATCCCAAGCTGTCTTTATTGTCTCCACTTTTTCCATCTTTTGTCTGTAGACAATTACTTCCACAAAAAGTTCTCAACTTGCTCATAGTCATTTCTACTGATAAAATCAGATCAGTTTCTGATGTGAAACCATTTAACATTGTCAAAGTCTTTGGTGTCAAGAGCTTTCTTCTCTGGGTCTTCTCTAGCCGTGGCTGTAACCCCTGCCAGGCTGCATCTCCATAGGGATTGTTGCCCAGGACGACAACTGTGTCTCTGGACTGGAAGTGTTACTCTTCCCAAGGCTCTTGGGTTCAGGGTCTTGGGCTGGCTCCATTAGGGTCCGAGGGGAAAATGGTGGTCAGGGTGATAATGATGATGATTTGACTTGCCTGGCTCATGTAGCCTCCTTCCTCTTTGTCAGAGTTCCTTGCTGCTAAAGCTAGGCTGGTTTGCCTACTATGTGTATGGGAGGTGGTTGGCAATTAGTAGGCATGGCTGGTCCCTATTAGTATACATTAGTATCACAGAAACTTAGGAGCAGTGTTGTCAAGCATGCTACAGGCTGGCATCCTGCAAAACTCCTGAGTGTGCCAGAACCAAATTAAATGTAATTGATAAATATATGATAAAATATATAAAAATAGAATAGAACATGAATAATGTTAATATTTGGTTTTCTAATATGCAAACCACAAGGATCCTTATGTGTGGTTTAGTGGTCCCTCCCCATCTTTCTATTCACATTTGACACCACTGTTTTAGAGAATGTCCTTAGGATTGCAGAGCCTTTAAAAGTATTTCTTGATGATAAAAAAATCACAGAAATGACTGGTTATCAATGTCTTTGGTCAGTTTAAAGCCTTCCTGATTATAGGAAAGGTCAAAATCAAAACCAAATTAAAATAAATGATTACTATAACAAGAGGTTGATTGAATTATAACAGCTCCAGCCCAGCTTTTGGCTCTCTAGTTCTCAATATTTTTTTTTACAGAAGTTTAAGTAATGTAAATTAGAAAGCCAAAACTATCAGCCTTCAACAATTGGTGATACTGGCCAAGTGGAGAGATGTTGTAACTGATTCAGGGTGCTCATTTGCAAAACATAGAGGAAGATGTTCAAAGTTTACTTTACAAAATTTTGAAAAACAGTGGAGAGAAAAATAAGTCTGCAGCAAACTTGACAGAGTTCATAATATCCTATTGCCCCAGGAACATTTTTAGTTAAAATTGGAGTGTCAGTAACAGCAGGAAATGCAGCATATTTACCAGGATTTCTAAAACAACAGAGCCCAAATGTGGGTCAGAATTCCTCATTGTCTCTTGTGAAGAAATACAAATTTTCCTTAGGATTTTGCATTTAGCTCTGGAGTGGAACTCAGAAGTCATTTAGTCTTATTCCCTTCATTTTACACAGGAAAGGAACCCAAAACCTAGAGAGGCTGTGACTTGCCTGAGGTCAAAGTAAAACCAAAATTAAACCCTGGTCCTCTGACTCCAAGGAGATGATATCGGGAGAAGGGACCAGACCAAATAGAAACAGAAGAAACGTGCTAGAAATAACACAATTTTCAAAGCACTTGGGAAATTATTTCTAAAATACCCCAAGAAAGATTCCAAAAGTGAAAAATATAAAATATGTTATTGTAAGCAAAAAAGGTGACAAGAAGTTAGTTGAACAACTAACAAAATATATCTATTTTCTCATCTCTATAAAATTTTGATGTGCTCATGTATCAGGGGTATTTTTGTTGAAAATAATAACAATGGAACGTGAAGGTTTTTCTCAGTGGAACACATCTTCACACTCCCACAGTTGTTGGAGAGGCATGGAGAATGTGATACAATGTATATATTGATCAAAAAGAAGCAGGAAAGTGGATCGGATTGCATTTGGAAAATTGACACAAAGCTTTCCTTGGTGCCAAGGGGTTTCCTGACATAAAAGCTCACCTGTTTAACAGCAGTGCTCTTCAGGTGATGTCTCATGGCTGTAGAGCATGGCACAACACAACTCCCAAAGGATTGAGATCAGAATTGTCCGTGGCCTAGAGGACAGTGCAGAGATGCCTGGTGGGTATGACTAGATGGCATTATGACCACTGATGACTTTAGGAGGGAGAAAGAGCAAATGGAACTTGCTGAGTGTTGCACTAGGAAAGCCATCAGTGTGGTATAGATCGTTTGTGGAATGGTATAAGCAAGAATCGAGTGGGATGACAAATAGGGACATCATCTGCATATTGATGAGAGCAAAGGTCCATTAAGTGTGAAAATAGCAAGGAACCTCTAAAATAGGGTTCAGCCTCATTTTGGGGGTAATGAAATAGTAGTGATGCAGTGCTCTAATGTGTACAAGACACCGTATTCACTGTCTTATTTGAACCTCATTCCAACCCTTTGAGTTATTTGCTATGATTTTTTGATCATAGGATCATAGATTGAGAGCTAGAAGGGACCTCAGGAGCCATTTACTCAAACCTCTTTGTTTTATACAAGAGAAAACTGAGGTCCAGGGAGTGATCTTGATCGCCCAACTAACTGAACCCAGGGATTCCAGACTGGCTCTGCTACGGCATCCTGCTTCCCTCTGAAGCTGAAAGTCGCATGACTAATTCATATTGGATTCACAATCTGGCTTTCCACATCTCCCATTTTCCTTAGAAATCAAATGTACTTTGTTTTTTAGGCAAAAAGAGAAGTTAAACCTGAAAGGATTTGGTCCACTTAAAGTTACAGAAATAGAAGTCATATGTAGAATGGAGGTGTTGATGCTTGTTACTGCCCCCAGATTGGGAGGAAACGTGATTTTGACATTTAAGGGACTCCCAAAGACTCAATCTTTTAAGACATTCGGAGCCCATTTATTAACACAGTAAAGAAATGACTTTATTTGAGGGAAAACTAGTATCAGGCACCTATAATTAATTGGCTACAAGAAAATAGCTGGCTGTTGTGCTGACATGCCGTGTGTTCTCAGATGAATAGTGAATATCTCCAGCAGAAGGCAATTGAACAAGCCTTTAAAGGTAAAGTTGTAACTTCCCCTTTTCCTCCTTCTCCCAGGGTTTAAACTGGGTGGGAGCCTATACTTTATCTTTAGCTATTTTTCCTAAATCAAGGTCCTCTCTCATTTGTAGCTAATTATAGTTTCTCTGGCCAAAATATGGTCGTCAGTTTTATTCTACGAATAATTAGAGAACTTCTCTTTTATGTAATTAGTTATTTGATGTGTATCAGTCTACCTGTTAGTAGGGCATCATAATTCAAGTATTTCCTGGATGGTTTATTTTTAATAGCCCTTGACAGTAAAACCAACAAATTTCTAAGATATTTAAAGTGATTTTTTTCTCTTAAAAGGAGACTGAAGAATGAAAAAAAGACTAACATTATAATTATGATATGAGAATGACCTATTTAAAGCAAGCTTTTTATTAAAGTCATTGACTTAATGAGACAGTGAGAAACCTAATTTCTCACTGGGATTTCAGCCTGCCAACAAGGCCATCTGGGATAGGAAGTAAGCAAAAAAAAAAGTTCCCTAGCAGTATCACCAACCCTGTACATTTAAGGTAAGAAAGACCTGGAGCCACCCTCAGGCCCGAGAAAGATAGAGAGTTATGTGCAAAATTCAGCTTACTAATTTAATAAGGTTTTGATAGAAAACGCCATCAAGTGCCTAGAAACTGAATCACTGAGAAGTGACAGCAGTAGCTTTGATAATGCCAGTAAGCCTACTGTGTGCCTCAATGATTCCGGAGGACTTTGCTGGGTTCATTGATGTATGTGACCCATAGTCAAGGAAAAGCTTAGTTACTTTCAATATGCTTGGTTTTTCCATTGCCCTTTGGATCACCTGCAGTTTCAATTCTTTGGAGGTTCTGTTTCTCAACTATGTATTTATTATCACTGGCAGGTTATTGATAGTTACAAGATGGGTGTTTTGTTTTAGGGCGTAGTGTAGGATTATTGAATATGTTGTAGTTTGCTGCATGCATATCAAGTCTGTCTTCCTCTTATTCTAGGCCGAAGTAATGACAGGGGTCCAATGTCCAAAAGTACTGATGAGGCTCCCCTTCCAACTGCATTCTAGGCCACAGGTGTTCCCATCTACTTAATTCTTTATATGAGGGTAAACATACGATGGGTTTAAGTAGACTCTGACATTGCTAAGTGTTATTTGCTTGTAAGAAATGTCATAATGGGCACCATCTGTGACCTCTGTGTCCACATATCTGAAAACACAGACTCAGTGAACCGTATATGTTGTTAAAAAGGAGGAAGGGAAGGATGAGAAAAAGTGTTCTTATAGTGCCTACTATGCCAGGCACCACCACCCCTTTTTAAAAACTTTAATCTCGGGGCAGCTAGGTGGCGCAGTGGATATAGCACCGGCCCTGGAGTCAGGAGGACCTGAGTTCAAATCCAGCCTCAGCCACTTAACACTTACTAGCTGTGTGACCCTGGGCAAGTCACTTAACCCCAATTGCCTCACTAAAAACAAACAAAACAAAACAAAAAAAAACCTTTAATCTCATTTGATCTTCATAACAATCTTGTGAGGTAGGTGCTATTATCCCCCTTATGCTGTTGAGTTCACTGAGCCAAAAAGTGGAGAGGAAAACATTTAATACATCTTAGAGTTTGGAAAAAACACTGTCAAAAGGGATAATAATAAAAAGATTAGTGAATCAAGGGGCAAAAAAAAAATTCAATTGTTTAGAGTATATTGTTCCCAACAGATAAAAAAACAAAGCATTAGTGTACATTAAAACAGAAGAACCTTGAGTTAGAATTAAATGTTTAATAAAGACCACTAGGAGGCATGCTGATCTGCCCTAATACAAATGGGATTGGTAATGATATGTCCATGGCTGTTAAGGAAGCCATCATAAGAAGACCAAATGAACATTTTTATATTTATAATTACCTAAGGGAAGAATAACTACTTCAGCTGCTGATGTTTGAGATGCTGATAAATACGAGGTCAGCAACAGTCCCAGTGTATATGCAAAACAGATTTGTGAGGGCTACCACATGAAAAATCACTTAGGCCTTTTCCAGCACTGAGGATTAAAGGGATAGAATTCTGTTAGGTATTGCCCAACAAGGAAAAATGAATGGAATTCCCAGATGTCCCAAGAAGACGACAGTATTAAAATAGGCCTAGCAGCTCCCCACATACACTCATTTCCTGTTACTAAATATATTCCTAATCTTGATGTGATTACATCTTCAAAAAAAAGGATCGCTTTCAGGTGACTTGTCCTTTTTTCCCCATTGTATTTTCAGTCAAAAGAACTTAAAAACTAAGAAATGAAGAATTATTTTAATGAATTTGGCTTATTCCTTCCCCACATTTGTTTTTGTCATCCTGTTTTATTCTAAATTGGATATCTGCTGGAATGTGACCAGGTGCCAGTTTTTTGTCTTTTTTTTTTTTTTCCTTTTCCCTGAGCTGCACCATCCTGGTTCTTGCCTTCCTCACCACCCAGCATTTCCAGAGGGTTATCTTTGTACTTGGCTTTCCTTTGTAGGTCACATAAGCTTCCCTCTCTAGTTTTCCTTTCCACTCATAACATTGGCTTACATGAAAAAATAAAAAGGGGGTTTTCTTCAAGGTTTACTCCAGCATAGTGCTGTTTAGAATTGAAAAAAGCCCCTGATGTAATTCTCTTCTAAGCCTACATCTTTTCAGCTTCTATTTTATCTGGAAAACCTCTCATCATAACATGCCATATTCGAGTACAAAATACCAACAGCAAAAATACTTCCCCCCTCTACCCCCTCACCTGTAGGAAGGCAGCCAGTTTTGGCATTTGATTTCTATAACTATATAGCATGAGAATTTACAGAGTTCTCTGAGTGCTAGTCCTCTGCACACAGGAAGCACTTAATCAATATATGTTGGATTCTAATCAGTTATGGAAGCCATAAATACTGTGCCACTTATAAAAGTGGCACATCTATAAAGATGAAGAAATAATATGATTTGCCCAGGGTCATCTGGATGACCTGGCTCAAGTGTCGGAGTCAGATCTCAAACTGCAGTCAGTTAAAGTTTGACCTTAAAACAGGCCAAACTGCGGCGTTTTCCCTATTTGTGTCTCTAGCACACTGCTTGGCGCAAGTGAGCACTTAATAAGTGCTTATTGGTTGGTTAATATCAGTGATGTAAATGTATATAATATATATATGGTATATTTTGTGGCATGATATTCTTTAATAGCAAAACTACATTTTATCAAGATAAAAGGAAAAAATTCATTAGCCAGAGTTTAATTTTAGCAAAACATTGTGCTGTAATAGAGAGATGACTACTGGCTTTGGAGTTTGAGAACTTAGGTTCAAATCTCATCTCTAATGTTTGTCATATATGTGTGTGTGTATATGTGTGTGTATATATATGTATGTATATATAGATGTGGTATGTGTATATGTATAGATATGTGTGTATGTATAGATGTGTCTATGTGTGTGCGTGTGTGTGTATGTGTGTGTATATATATATATATATATATATATGAATGACCAACCGTAAGTCACTTCACCTTTAGTTTTCTCATCTGTAAAATAAACTGGTCCTAAACCAGAGGTTCTTAACCTTTCTGTGTCATGGACCCCTCAGGCAATCTAATGAAGCCTATGAACCACTTCTCATGATTCAGATTCATGGTTTTTGGGGGGGGGGGGGTTTGGTGAGGCAGTTGGGGTTAAGTGACTTTCCCAGGGTCACACAGCTAGTAAGTATTAAGTGTTTGAGGTCATATTTGAACTCAGGTCTTCCTGAATCCAGGGCCGGTGCTCTATCCACTGCGCCACCTAGCTGCCCCTAGATTCATGGTTTTAAATGTATAAATTATATTGAAATACATTTATCAAGATGTATGTATTTTTTTTAAGTTCATATACCCAAGGTTAAGAGCCACTAGATTAAGTGGCCTCTAAAGGCCCTTTCTGTTATTGCTTATGATCCTATGAATTACCTGCTTTGGAGTTAGAGCATTACTCTAACATTCCCTGTGTATTTGTGCTTTGACCAGCATGGGTATTTTCTCCAGTAATACAAGTGGCAAACCTGTCTTCCACGGCTGCTCATTGGGTTTGACCCCTGGCCATTCCTTCCCATTCATTTTTCAGAGTGGTTCCCCCCATTGTGAGAAGGGATTTTGTGTTTCCTCTTGTTGTCTTAAGAGAACACAAGGAACATTGGTCATTCCTTTTACCCCGTGAAAAGCCCATCTTTTTTGCTCATGTTTCTTTGACATCATCTTTAGAATATGCCCAAACTTTTAAAAAGCCGTTAAATGTGACAGGAGGAAATAGTTCAAGTTTACATTTTTCAGACTGCATTGAAGTGGAATATTTTGCTGTACTCGAGTCCTACTTTTTTCCCATTGGTATCAGCCTGCTAAGTATAAGTACTGTGAGTAATTTACAAGTTGTGTATTTAGTACATATAAAATAATTCAGCTGAACGTGTTGTTAAGAACAAAGAGTTCTCATTTTTAGCCTATTGTTGACTCAGATATATGTTGTTGTAACTTGATTTCCCAATGAATGATTCAATAATTCTCGTTTAAATTTTTTTCTTTTTTTTCTTTTTTTTTTTTAGTGAGGCAATTGGGGTTAAGTGACTTGCCCAGGGTCACACAGCTAGTAAGTGTTAAGTGTCTGAGGCCAGATTTGAACTCAGGTACTCCTGACTCCAGGGCCGGTGCTCTATCTACTGCGCCATCTAGCTGCCCCAAATCTCGTCTAATTTAAAATTTTTTTTTTAATTCATTTACATCTATTAAAAGCAGGTGTTGTCTGGTAGGGATCTGAGTGGCTATCTTTGCATCATAATGTCTGTGGACAGTCTTCAGAATGTCCTAAGCACAAGGTCTTAGCTAGACTTTTAGTACCTCCTGGCCTCTAGCATAATCTTCTATATAAAGTAGGTACTTGGGGCAGCTAGATGGCGCAGTGGATAGAGCACCAGTCCTGGAGTCAGAAGTACCTGAGTTCAAATCTGGCCTCAGACACTTAACACTTACTAGCTGTGTGACCCTGGGCAAGTCACTTAACTCCAATTGCCTCACTAAAAAAAAAAAAAATTTTTTTTTAAATAAAGTAGGTACTTCATAAATGTTTATTGAATGGATAAATCAATTTATTTTTGTTTTGTTAGAACTATTTTGACTGTGTCTTAGCATGATTATTGATATTATCTTTTCCCTTTTAAAAAGTAGAGTCTAGGCCAAAACTTTTTATTCCTCTGGGAACGTCTAAGTTCTGTCATTGTGTTTCTCCAAGATTTTAGCTCCGTGGCTATCCCATGGAACTTGTTCTCCTATGGTTAACAGACAGCATTATTCCTAGCTGGAAGAATCCCTCTTATAGACTTGCAGAGGTCAGAATGTACTGGGAATTTTGCCTGTGGTTTGAATAAAAGCAGTAAATAAATTCCTGGGTGGGCATCGATCCAAGAATCCATTTGTTTCTGTCTAGGAATAGGAGGCTGGCTCTATTTTTATCAGCTTAGCCTGGACTGCCCAAGTAGAGATGCCCTTTGCCACTCATTGAGCACCATCTTGCTGTATTTCTTTTCATCAGGCTGACTTGTTAAGATGTCTTGTCCATGTTTCTGTGGTTGCTGTCACTCTAGTTCACAGAACACAAAGTAAACGACCTCGGTTCAGCCTATGCACTGGGAGACCCCTTTTTTGGCTAAGTTTTTGCCACTCAAAATGATGCATGAACATGCTGCCCACTCATCAGTTAGCTGAGGGGGGAAATATGTTCTTATCTCTGTGACATTAAGCTCCATGCCATCCATTGAAGATTTTTTTAAGTTTGGGAAATGTTATAAATATTTTGTCAGGAATCTTGGTCAAAACTGAAGGGAAAACTGTGTGGTCAGTCTGGCTTCCCCTAGGAACATGCTTCTTCCAGTGAAAGGAAATACAAAGGCATAGTGCCATTTGGGGCATAGAGAGGGAAATTGAGGTAGAAGCCACCTTAGGACACTGCTTCCAAGTCAAGGCCAGAGGCAGATCTGCGTTTGGTTTTCTGATCCAGCTCTGGTGTTTTTCTTTCTTTTAACCTGATCTTTGATTCTTGCAAACTGGGCTCAGTATGCTCAGAATGGCAAGCAGAAAGTGAGTTAGCCAGTTGGTCTTCCAGGAACTCTGGAAACAGGAAAATCTTTAAAAGGCCCGTGTTCCACCAGCGTAGGAGGAAAAAGAGGTGTTTGGGGCTCTTCTGAATACCCCATTTGAGAGTAATGTGTACATTATAGAACACAGTCACAAAGCCAGACCTCTAACAGGTTTGGAGAATGTCACAAAAGAATTTATTTGTGTGTTTTCTGAAACATTACTGCTTTTACAAGATCAGTAGTGTTGCGTTGTTACATATGTGTGTGGTTCAGCCCCATTGTGATTCTGAAGAAATGATGCATTATATAATTGAGTATAGCATTAGGTCATATAAGGCCAAAAGACAACAAACATCTTTGTTTTCCTCGACTTGAAGTAACGCTTTGTTTTGTCTTGGATAACGATTATTAAGCTTAGAATCACCTTTTCCTTTCCGTTTTTCCTCTAGGCATTTGTAGGCATATAAAATGACTGTAGCTTCATGATGTAAAAGTCCCGTTTCTGTTGCAGATAATTAAGTATTGGACTTGTAGAATGATTACGTAATGGTGGCCGTGACAGTGGCTCCCGTGCGTTGTCTTATAGCTAGTAGCCCTTATTTTACATATAAGAACCCTGAGACATTTCGAGTGTGTGACTAGCTATGATGATGAGCCAATGCCAGAGTTGGAATTTGAGCCCACTTCTTTGTGAGCTCTACATCTGCAATGTTTTCTGCTGTCTCTCCTGGCATAGGTCATTTCTACAGCACTTGAAAGTTTCCAAAGTGCTTTCCTCACAGGACAGTTATTATCCCGTTAAGGTAAAAAGTAGGGCTTCATCCCCATTCTACAGATGAGGAAACAGTGATTCAGAGAGGCAAGATTCAGATCTGAGCCTCTTGACTTTAAGCTCAGCATCCTCTCCATCATACTGTGGTGTCTGAAAAGAAGCCTTTTTCCCCCCTAGGGCAATGAGGGTTAAGTGACTTGCCCAGGTCCACACAGCTAGTAAGTGTCAAGTGTCTGAGGCCAGATTTGAACTCAGGAACTCCTGAATCCAAGGCCAGTGCTCTATCCACTGAGCCACCTAGCTGCTTTCAGGAGCCTTTTTACCTGAGCTGGTTAAAACATAGTGCCACAAAAACCAAAGCCACAGGGTTTGATCCACCTCTAATGACCAGCAGGTACTCCTGGTACTCCATGAATTCTGACAGTAGCCCTAACCCTGGTCATTGCACTGACATACACCTTTGGCCCATAGGGGATAATTTGGGATCTCACAGATGTGGAGTGTTCACCATCCAGGCATGGTGCAAATCCACCCCTTAATAACAGAAATCTATCTCAGAGTTGGCGCACTGTGGATCATGTGTCATTGTCTACATTTAATCCGAACACAGGGATTTAGATAGCTGGATTTAGTTATAAGCAAAGAATCAAGGAAGAGCTTGTTGAAAGAAATATCTTCCTATCAGAAATTAAGTGAACTCTTTCCCCCAGTTTCCCCCCACCCCCCCAAAAAGGAAAGAAAATAAAGAATTTTATCTAGTCAGTTTTTTTGTGATTAGTTTGTTTTGTTCAACAAATATTTCTTCATCATCTTTGTATAAAGCTCACAATGAAAAAAAAAAAAAGACCCTACCCTCAAGGAGGTTACATTCTGAGGTAAGTGCCTTAGACATGGCTGGTACTATGAGAGCCCTTAACAAATGTCAGTTTGATGATGGCCAGGGGTCACTGCCACCTGTGTGCTGCTGCCATGTCTATTTTCCCTACAGAGGTGAAGCGGAGAAAAGTCCATCCCTTGTTTCAGCTACATGTCCACAAAAGCATATTTTTTCACATTTTTCAGAATTAATGAAACAGTGAATTGGTGATATTTCTGAGTGGTGTGAAGTCCGGCCATATCCTATTGGGGGTCATTTTGATATAATTGGACATTTATGTGAGGCAGCATTGTGTGGTGGAGCATGCCATATTTAGTCAGGAAAGTGGTTAGAATTCTCATTCTGCCACTTTTCCCGTGTGACAGAGGGAATCACTTCTGAGCTTCAGTTTCTTGATCTGTGAAATGATGGGATAGCACAAGGGTAACCTTCTAGCAATCAGTGCGTACTCAGTAAGGCAATGGTTAGGTCCCTATTGCACATTTTGACATGTTGATCTTCTAAGTCCCAATGTACGTCCTAAATCAAAGAACTTTGTTTTTATTTCAGGTCTCCATCCTAGGGTGCCCTGACCCAGCAGTTCACGAAATTGCCTACCAATATGGAAAAAATATTGGCATCGCATTTCAGGTTCTTGAAATTTGGGGGTTTTGCTTTACTTTAGAATTAGGGCCTTTTAAAAATACTTCCTACGGATGGCATTCTGGACTGGGTTTTGACATTTGTTCTTTCCCCTTTAGCTGATAGATGACGTCTTGGATTTCACTTCATGTACTGACCAGCTGGGCAAACCAGCGGCATCAGATCTGAAACTTGGATTAGCCACTGGTCCGGTCTTATTTGCTTGCCAGCAGGTAGGTTGCATTTTAGAACAGGAATCTATAGATAGGGAACTCATGGCTTCTTCAGTAAGTTCTTTGTATTCAGTAAATTGGTTGGCAGTTGAGATTTCACCTGAGTGGTTTTTACCTCTTGATTTGGGGGACGAGTACTTGAGATTTTCCAAGGCTTGACTTAAAAGAAACCCCCAGGTCTGCTAGATAAACAAGACCTTGACATAGTTCAGACAGATGAAGCAATGGAATCTTCAGTTCTTCCATGGACGTGAAAGGCAGTCTCCTGTTGTTTTCAGCAGGGCCATAGAGGAATTCATAAAATTAAGGAGGGAGCCCAGGAGATCTTAGAGAGCCTCGTAGCCCCCAGTAAATGAAGAAGGAGAGAATAAATGAAGCTGCCTTAAAAGAAGGCTACAAGGATTGAGAAGCCTCAGTAACGTTTTAGTGTCTTGGGAGTTAGCTCAGACACCTTGAAGTAAGAGGAGCATTATGTGGAGTTTGCAAATCTTACTTTACAGGTATTTTCATTGTGTGATTTGGTCTGTTATAGCAAGCCTATCAGATATTCAGCATTTGGGGTACTGGACTGGAAGAGGACTGGCTTCCAATGCCACCTCAGATATTTGCTGGCCCAGACCCTGGGACCTCAGTGACCTCCAGGGTCCCTTCTAGCTCTGAGGCTTTTCTTTTCCTAGCCTTAAAAAGACAGCTTGTAGCTTCACTGCAGCTTGAAACAGGCAGCTCTATCCTTGGAAATCACTTGAATTTGCAGTGACCATGCCTCTTCCCACATGAGAAGGTGAATCCCCTTTTAGCAGGTGCTAGCAGGGCCACCCCAGTTCTCACAGCATCTCTAGGAGAGAGGAGGTTTTTGGGATTATTTTCAGGTTTGGGGTTGGATAGTAGCCAGCAGTGAGGCAGCATATGAAGGCTGTTGAAGAAAGGTTTCAGTACCTTGCAGGTAGAATCCATTTTACTGGTATAAAATTAGATAGAGAAGCCAGACTCCACCCACTGTGTTGTCCTTCCCTCTTATACATTTTCCCATTTCTGAAGGTGGGGAAGAAAATGATCTAGCCACACAACACCCCTCATTTTAAAGGTGTGCTGTCTGCTCAGCCAGCCAAATGACTCATCCCAGAACAGTGATGGTAAGAATTACACAGGTGATGAGGAAGAATACATTGTGTTCCTGAGTCTGAGGAGACTGTAGACAATAAGCCTTTGTATTTTAAGGCAGGAATGGGGAATACATTTGTTTTCTATCCTGAGAGCCATGGGAAAAAAGGGGGGGGGGGGACACACAGGTTGCAGAGAAGTGAAAACAGTTGATAGATATGGCCAGGATTAGAAAATTAAGTTAATGACAATCAACCTTCCCCCCCCACTCAACTTTTTTTTTTTTTTGAGTGCCGCAATTGGGGTTAAGTGACTTTCCCAGGGTCACACAGCTAGTAAGTGCCAAGGGTCTGAGGCCGGATTTGAACTCAGGTCCTCCTGAATCCAAGGCCGGTGCTTTATCCACTTCGACACCTAGCTGCCCCTGCCCACTCCACTCTTAACATATGTAAAAGAATGACCACGTGTACCAAGTACGTTATTTTTTAAAATATGGAACTACTTCCGTAGCTTTCCCCCACCCCGATTTAATAGATTCTTTTGTCTATACTCTGCTATCAGCAGCACCTCAACCTTTGCTTGACGTGCAGAAAAAGTGTT
Organism: Dromiciops gliroides; assembly: GCF_019393635.1. Taxonomy (NCBI): domain Eukaryota; kingdom Metazoa; phylum Chordata; class Mammalia; order Microbiotheria; family Microbiotheriidae; genus Dromiciops; species Dromiciops gliroides. Next base: position 64,881,665 of record NC_057865.1, read on the forward strand.
CAACAGAACTGGTCAAAAAGTGGCCAGATCTAAAAACTTAGGGAACTATAGCCCTTGGCCCCCTTGTTGTCTCCTCTGCTGGGACTGAGATGGTTCACTGAGATTCACCAGCGGAGCTGCCTTTTGGTTCAGTTTCCATTTATCATATTGGCAGGTGGTATGTTCTGATTCTTCTCACGTTACCTAAGCCTCCCCACATTTTCCTGAAGGCTTCCTATTTGTCGTCATTCATGTGGCACAGTTCAGCCAGTGGGTTCTGAGGGAGCAGTCAGGGTAAAGCAGCTGCTACTGGCTAGTGAGGGTGTTTAAGAAGGGGGGGGGAACCTCTTCACCATAGGTCCAATTCTTGCACATTCCTTGTAGTGAGTACTTTCCAGCTGCTACATGAAACAAAACAAATGTCCATGAATATGAATTCAAGCATGCCCTTCAGAGACCTGGAGGTATTTTTTAGGTGCTTATTAACCCCAACACCAGACCAGAGCCTCAAAAGTCAGTGTCCCCTGTTTTGTTTTGGTTTTTGAGGCAGTGAGGGTTAAGAGACTTGCCCAGGGTCATGGAGCTAGTATTGAGTGTCTTGAGACCAGATTTGAACTCGGGTCCTCCCAAATCCAGAGCCAGTGCTTTATCCACTGCACCACCTAGCTGCCCGTAGAGGCCCGTTTTTACTCTCTCCTTCAGTTTATCTTTTATTTTTGTTCATCTGGCATCTGCCAGTACAAAATGAGCTCCTTAAGGGCAGGGCCCGCCCTTGGCTTTGGAGACTGGTTGGACATTTATTGGATATAGACCCAGAGCGTTATTTTGCCTATTAGGCTTCACAGGACAACTTTTTTTTTTTAACTTCCCCCACTGGCCTCAGGCCTACACTGAGGTCAGGTTGGTGACTGCACCTCAGGACATGAGCGGCCTAGGTTTCATTTTAGCTTACCATTCTGCAGGAGAGAGAAATGCAGGCAAGAAAACAAATCAAGAATTAAAAGAGGAAAAGGTGCTCTGAACTAAAGGACTAGAGCTTGAGGTCCCAAGATGCTGGCATCCTTGTTTCATTGGGAAATCCCTAAGTCACAGGATGGGCAGCACACTCATTCCCACAAGATTTCAGGCCTTGTCATCCGTCAGCACTACAGCTTGAAAAGGGAAGAATCTCAGCTACAAAAAAGGGAACAGTCTGAGAAAGGGGCATCCCCTCCCCAAGACAAAAGCAGGAAACAAGCAAGCATTGCGTGTGAAGAAATGGCCCGAGTTTCTTCTGTGCAGATTCTCTTGACACGAGAGCCACAAGTCAGCTGGATTTGGAGTAAGCTTTGTGAATTTTAAAAATAAAACTACAAGTTAAGGCCCATTATCAGTAGCGGAAACTGTCAGCCACTGACAAGCTCCAAGAATCGTGCTAATTTTAAATTACAGGTTTCCAGATGTTCTTTTCTCATTTCAAGCCTTAGGTGACTATGTAGAGGGAAATGTAGATAATTTTCTCATTATTGTGGTAGGTTTGTCAACTAAGAGAATGACTAGTAGAGAATTCAATTTTAGTAGAAGCAGGTTGGTCTCCAAAATGATATATCTGTACCATCCCCATTTGATCTTTTTTGCTGTCTGTCATAACAAAGTCATCTCTAGTTAGATTTTATAATATTCATTAGGCAATCTCAAACTACTCTTAACCACTACTCTTAGTTCCCTATTAGGTGTCCTTAGGTGTCACAAGCAGGGAGAGTAACTCGTCAGTAAACTCTTGCTTGTGTGCAGCTTTGTTATTCACAGCACCTTTTTCATCCCTTGTTGCAGGTGATACTTAGAGAAGCTGTAGGAGGGAACTGCTAGTATGAGCCTAACCACCTTCTGTTCCTTCCTTTAAAATGCTCAATTAAAATGTTTGCTAGAATTTCAAAAGTGACAGACAACACTTTTCTCCTTTTATGAGGCTAAACAGAGAACACCTGAGCACAGGCTTTCATTTTCAGGGGAGATGGATAGCTAAACTTGGGGACATCTTTATTCTTTTCTTGGTGCAGAGACACTACTTAAAATCAATCCAAGTGTCACTGAATTAAAGGGGTAGAATTTGGGTGAAACCCAGTATTTGATACTGGATGTGTTTTTACCAAGCTTCGTGGGTATTAGAGATAGGAAACAGTAGTCTATCTTTTAAAAGAGCTTGCAGGGGCAGCTAGGTGACAAAGTGGATAACGCAAGGGCCCTGGATTCAGGAGGACCTGAGTTCAAAGCCGGCCTCAGACACTTGACACTTATTAGCTGTGTGACCCTGGGCAAGTCACTTAACCCCAATTGCCTCACAAAAAAAAAAAAAAGAGCTTGCACTCTTAGTAAAGGATATGTGCACAAAGAGTATAGGGTAAACTGAAATTTAGAATCCATATTCTCTCCCCGCACCCCCCCCCCAAAAAAAAAAAGCCATTGGAGAGGCCCGTGGCTGGGGTAGTCAGATTTCAACACATTGCAAGCAAGTAATTATAAAAAGAGAATCTATTTTTTAAACATGTCTGCAAATAATAGGGGGAAAGGTTAGGATGGTCATATGGTGAGGAAATACATTTCATGGTTGAAGGTTAGCCTCTGAACAGGCACAAAGACAGGAGATATGTGGCAAATTTAAGAAGTAGCTAACAGTTTAATTTGGCAGAAATTAAGAATGTGTGAAGGAGAATAATGGGAATAAAGGCAGAAAAGGTAGGGTAGAACCAGATTGTAGGAGGTTATCAGAGTCAGGTCAAGGAATTTATCATTTTTATCCTAGGAGCAATAGGGAGCCCCTGAAAGTTTTTAAACAGTAAAATAACTGGGACAGACTTGTGTCTTGAAAGGATCATTTTGGCAGCTGTAGAGAAAAGGGCTTGGAAACGGAGACCAAAAACAGGAACACTTGAGGAGGAGGTGGCCAGAATTAGAGGAGTAGCTATATGAGCGAACAAGAGAATCAATGAGAGGTTGTAGAGATGAGAATTTAAAGATAAAAACAAGTCTTGTGTAGGAGTATCAGAGCAATAAAAATTTTATCTTTAGATGGCAAATTTATTTTGTATTAAGAACTGTACCAGTAAATAGTTTTTCTTTTATGATTAGTTTCCAGAAATGAATGCAATGATAATGAGACGGTTCAGTTTACCAGGAGATGTCGAACGTGCTTGGCAATACGTACTGCAAGTAAGTACCAACATCACTTTATCCATTATAATGTATCAGCTTCCTTTAAAGCCAAGCAAAATAGTTTAACTATAATACAAATAATAGGACTGAAATTTGCATTAGTGGGGAAATGGCAGGTCTTATGACCTCACCTTTCATCCCCCACCCATCTAAGATTTGGCTTTTCCACAATGGTACCATTCAGCCACTTCTAAACTTTGGGATCATCCTTTGCTGTTAGCCTTCAGCCTGTCACCCAGCTTTTTGGAGTCCTTCTTTCTGTACTGTCATTCTCATCTAGATCTGGTACTGAGCCTAACCTGAGTGGTGCTCCTGACTACATTCCCATAGCCATCCTATATATTGCTACCATAGTAGGAGGTGTCGTTTTGTGTCATTCCTAGCTAACATTCCAGTAATCACTGCCACTTTGGGAATCTCTACATTTCACTTCCAACAATATGGGCCATTTTGATACATTTTGAGAATTCTCTTTAGAGCCTTTTGGTTTGAGGGTGAATTCAAAGCTTTGGAAATAGTTGTCATCTTGGACTACATCTCTAAGTTATGCAGCTAAAAGAATTGCTGAGTGGTATATTTGGACAGTTGTTTGTGAAGTAATTACAAACTATCTTTACCAAAATCATAAGATCCAAGATTGAGAGTTAGAAAGGTACTTGAAAACCATCTGGCTTGACTTCCTCACAATACATAAGGAAATGGTTCCCCATTATCACACAGCCACAGTGGTCGAGCCCCAGGATTTGAGAGCAGATCTTCAGGTCCAGATCCAGTATCCTACTGCACCACAGAACTCACAGTCTTAGTATTAGTAAGAGAGTGAGGATAACTGTAAAGTCAGTTCAGCTTTTTAAGGTGAAAATCAGCTGAAGGGAAGGAGGGAGCCAACAAATGACTTAAGCACTTAGCAAGGGAAGAGTTGCTGCAGGGCTCAGGACAGCCTCCTGTAGGGAGGCTGTGCCAGCTGAACAGACTGGAAGCTGTCCATCTGGCAAAGTTCCCAGCAGGAATGAGCCTGGCAATGGAGTGGCCAGGTTTGGGGCAAAATGAGGGCTTCTAAGTCCACCTTAAAATTCCTTCTTTATTAGCTCCATAAGAGACTTAGGGTTTGAAAAACCAGTTGATATATTGCTATGTAGTGTCATCATGAAGTCATCTAATTTCAGAGCAGGAAGCTTCTTATGATAAATGACTGCTGTTACTTGTGCCCCTCTTTAGTAGAGGGTGCTGCTGATGAGCTCCTTCAGCCTATGATCCTTGTGCACTTCTTGCCCACAGTCACACAGATAGTCTGTTCTCCATCCGCAAGGCTGTACTGCCTGTTATTTATAGGAAGACGAAATACCCAGTGAACACCCTAACATGTTTGCATTATGGCCGTGGAAGTAAAGGCTGGTACGTTTTCAGTAACATGCATTTTTTCCTCCTACAGAGTGATGGTGTGCAACAAACAACCTACCTCGCCCAACAATATTGCCATAAAGCAATAAGGGAGATCAGTAAACTCCGACCATCTCCTGAGAGAGATGCCCTCATCCAACTCACAGAAATTGTACTCACACGAGATAAATGACATCTCTCCATTTTCTGTGGCAGCTATTTACCAGACCGTGCCTAAGCGATTTTATGGAACTTTTTTTTTTCTTTCATTGCAGATTACCAAAAATCATTTTTTAAAAAAATTATTTCGACCTTGTTTATTGGCAATTTTTAAAAGAACTTTTTAAAGCCAGTTGTACTGAAGGAAGCCATAAACTGTGTCATTAAACCATCTGAATCTGTCCTTGGTTCCAGTGCTGTAAACTTTAATGGGGGGTTTTATTTATGTGTGATATTGTTTACAATGTTAATATCCACATGTAAGGCCATAATAAGAATAAATAATCAATGTTTAAAAGATTTGGATTTTTCACCTTTCCTATAAGACATTTGGGAATATAAAAATGACAGAGAAACAGCAAACTTCAGATTCAAACTTAAATTTTGGTTATATTTAACAGTACCCAAAATTGTATATAGGAGAATGATTTATTATAAAAGACTGTACATAAAATTTAGACAATAGGTTATATACAAATTAAGAAAACTTTCCAATTGATAACAACAAAATGAAAGTTATTTGATCACTAATGATATTGAAATCATGTTTACAATAAACAAAGGAATAAAGCAGTCACATTGACCTAGGATGAAATAAAAGGTGTTTATCTAATTTTCAAAATGAATGTTTTATACTGATCTTTTTCATTCACTGCCAAAATCTGCAATACCTGATACAAGTGACTAAACTTTGAAATCCAAACAAGCCCTCAATGCACAGACACCCACATTAGCGTGTTCTACTTTAGATAGCCTAAGTAACACAGAGTTGGACAAGACAAGAAAGAACAGAAACGTCACCTCTGAAGATCTGACCAAAAGCCCTTCCTTAAATCGAGAGGAGACACACAAAGTGCATGTGATACTTTTAATGACAAATGAAGTCTCCAGTTTGGGAATGGTCCCTATTTTCACAATTAACATAGTAACTATTGTCTTCCCTACTTGCTCTTCTTTTGGTTTGCCACAGCCAGATAATGGATTTGATAGAGCCAGTACAAAAGTCTACAGCATCCACTCTTACAAAAGTTATCTGTAAATGGTGTTCCAATTTCCTTATACTGAACCAGCATTTGATCAATAGTACCTGAAAAAAGGCAGCTGTAAAACTCATGGAATGGTATGGCAGTAAATTGGACCCCCATAATTAGACAATCTTGTGTAAATTTTAATTACAATAATCTGATCCCTTTTATACAACATCTTAGCTTTGAAAGAAAATTTTAGAAAAGGAATTTATATTTTAAATGTCCAAAATAAATCACTTTCTTCTAAGTCAGGGCAAGTTAATATAAGGCTTACACCAATTTTTTGTTTATGGAGAATGTGCTGAGAAAATAGAAGCATTATTCTGCAATAAATCCATATTTTTATTTTTTAAAAAGCAAACCAATGAAGGAAAGGACAAGACCTTTGGTTCACTTATGTATTTATGAATGGAAAAAGTGAAAATGCAAATTCACTCATTTAAAAAAACTTAGGTACAAATTACAACATACAGAAGACCACCCAGTTTTGTTTCACATGGATACCTTAGAGACTCAACAATTTAAGAAATTTTTGTGTGAGTACTCTAAGTAAAGATTACAACAAATTGGAAGCATCTTGGATTTTTTTTAAAGTATATTTCAATACATAAGTTTGTATGCATGCTTTAAACAAATAGTATAGTTCAAAAATGAGCAAGAAACTAAACAAAAGTATGACCAGCACTAGCATTAAACTTTTGTTAGTCTAACGTAGTGTTAGTTACCATGCTGCACTGAAAAACGTAATGGCACAACTGGAATCATGATTCATTAAATACTAAACCCTACTTCCCCAGAATATTTAGGCTGGCCATAAAATTAAGAATGCATAAGCAAATACATAAGCATAACCTGTTATAGACAGTTATTTGTACAAAATGCTCATCAGCAATACATAAACTGTCTCCCAAAAGTTATGCTCATGGATGGACATTCGATCATACTGATAAACAGCATGTCCTGAAAATATGGGCACATTTTAAAACAGTAAGACAGATCTGTTCACCATTATAGTTGTCCCACAGTATGATTGAATACAAGATCCCACTTCAAAAGCAAAAAATTTTAATCAGTATAGTGCATGATTGATTCAACGTAATTTCCAGGGAACAAGCCAGTCACTCGATTGCAGACTCCTTCATACCATCCGTCATCATTCTTCTTTATAACGTAAATGATTGCACCCTCCATAAAAGATAGCTCATCATCCTTGTCCTTTGTATAATCATATATAGCAACAACTATAGGGAGCAAAAAAAAAGAGTTGAAATATTAAATAAGCATACTAAAAGGATCTTCACACTGCCACAACATATCTAGTACAACAAATTCAGTAATTTCAATGAAGGTTTTTTTCCAAACTCATCATAGTATGTATGACAGCTGCCAACCATATTCTTCTGGGTTAAGTGATAATTTTATGCTATGAATATAATTATGTTTTGATGCATCGTGTGGGCCTGTATTTTTATGAATTTATTTTTATAATCGGTAACCTGTGTATGTACTGTAATTTTGAAGTATGTCTCTGCAGAAAATTTTAATTACCAAACATACAAGTTGTGTGGCCTCTCCCCTATTTATTATGGGGAAGCTCTGTGATAGCCAATGAAAAACATGAATCCACTAACCAATCCAATACCTCAGTAAATTTCAAGATTATGTATTAGAGTAGACAATCATTACCATTTTATCATTTGTTTTATGTTAGAAAATAAAAACACCACTTTACTACTGTTCTTAATCTTGCAGTGTAATCAAAATACTGGATTTTTGTGACAAAATAGGGTGATGAGTTTGTTGAGATTAAAGAGTGTCGTGGCATTCAAGGTTTTAAAACATGAAGCAAAAACACCACACAGAAAATAGGGTAGGAAGTAGGTGTTGTTACTGAAAGAGGGATTCTTTCAAAAAAGTAGAAATGTGATGGCTAGAAAAAAGGGCTTTTGTTGAGGGGGGAAAAAACTAGCAAGACATTTATTTTCATTAAAAAGAAAACTTTCTTTTTCCTCAAAGTCACAGATGGGTAGATTTGGGAAGAAAACATGTAGTGATTATTACGAAGGTTTGGTGTGTTTATTAGTCATCAAAGAATGAAAAATGTGGTTCATCTTGTTCCTCTGCACTTCAGCTGTGGACCAATGAATTAAAATAGTTGTGTTCTTATAGCCATGTCAACCTTTTCTATTAGAATGAAGTGGGGAACTGTGAGGTACTCTAACCCAACCTTCCCTGGAACAAAGTCTGCCCTCTCCAACATCCCTGACTGTGGGCAAACAGCCTCTGCTCCAATATTTGCAGTTACTAGGAATTCATTATTTCACAAAGCAGCCGGATCCCATTTTTTTTTCCCCTGAGAGCTCCATTTGACAATTCTTTTCTGTACCCTGCTAAAATCTGCCTCCCTGTTAACTCCCACCCACTGCCCTCTGGAAAGACAAAGAAGTCTAATCCTTCTTCCACATGGCATGCCTTTTAATATATCATCGGCTATCATGTTCCCAACTGCTTTTTTTTTTTCCCAGGCAAGCAACCCCTTGCGTCCCCCCCCCCCCCCACACACACACACCAGCAGCACCACCACCAGCACCACCACCACCACCACCACCACATTTCTTATGGTATCAGTTCCAAATTCTTTACCATCCTGGCCACCACCCCCTGAAAAGGTTTCCATTTGCCAATGTTCATATTAAAATGTGGCACCATAAGCTAAAACAACACTTGAGATGGACTCAAGCTGGCAATGGTTATCATGGGAGTTTTATTTCCCTTCTTTGGGGCATTATATTTATATTAATGCAACTGAAGATTATATCAACTTATTTGGCAACTATATCAAACATAACTCAGAGACACTTATTTGTCAACTGAACCCCCTACATCCTTTTCCCATTAGCCATAAGCCAGGTCTCTACTACTAGGTTGAAAAGAAAAGGAATAAAAGCATAGGATTTCAAGGCTACTACAAAAATCCTACCTCAGTGCTTTTATCCTGACACAAAGGAGAGGGTTCTTGAAAGCTCTAACAGAAGCTCTGCTTGCAATTTTTCCAAACTGGTACTAAGATGGAAAAATGGAGTGCGAGCTCTGACAAGTTCTACCAACATCAAGAACAGACATGATAACTGATCCAACATCTTTCTCTCCAGGAACCAGCATAGCTAAATTCAGAGAGCTTCATTCCCAAAAGCCTGCCCACTGGCTAATGAATGCTTTTTGCCACAGCAATTCAATGGCATGTTTATCAAATCTGTGGATAACAAAACTGGGAAGAGTAACCCAAAACATTGGATGTCAGTCAAAATTCAACAACATCTTGACAAATATATACCCTTCACAATCAGGCTTAAAATGATGCAAGGGAATTTCTATTTGGTCCTGGAAGGCAACTGGAAAGCAGTGAAGCTTCTTGGGAAGTGAAAAATAATAAGGTTGGGGGCAGCTAGGTGGTGCAGTGGATAAAGTACCAGCCCTGGATTCAGGGGGACCTGAGTTCAAATCTGGCCTCAGACACTTGACACTGACTAGCTGTGTGACCCTGGGAAAGTCACTTAACCCTCATTGCCCTGCCCCTCAAAAAAAGGGGGGGAAAGACAAGGAAAGAAGGGAAGGGAAGGGAAGGGAAGGGAAAAAAGAAAAGAAAAAAAGGTAAAGCCTAGGAACAAATGGCGTTTTCACAGAGATACCAACAGACATGGGAAATTATATACACACACAGATTTGAAAAAGAAGCGATTTGGGGAAGAATAAAGTGAAAATAGAATTTGCTGCTCCCTAACCCATATTTATCGGTAGATAAGTATACTGAAAGTTAAAAGCATGTCATATTAAACTGAGGTTATTACTTGACAAGGGACCCAGTGGAACTTAATCCTAGTGATTTATCTAATAAGATATTAGCAAAATGACACCATTTACAAGAGTTTCTAATGATGACAGATCATTTATCTGCTTTATTTTTCCCAAAGCACTAAAGTACAAGATGTCTCCAGAGTGGGTTGTTTTGAGGGAGGTTTTTTCGGGCCTCATGATCAGAAACGCTCCCCATTACAACAGGTTTTAGATCAGCTCATGCACAGCTGTATCTTACCTTTCTCGATGTAGCTCTTAGGGGCCCAGGCAGGATCTCCGTCTGCATATGGATCACTATACTGAACGATCGAGGCCTCCTCATCTTCGTAATCAACTGGCGGTGGTGGCGGTGGAGGAGGGGAGTCATCAAACAGAGGAATCTCATCTGGTGGAGGAGGAGGTGGCGGTGTAGGGCTATCAGCAACTAAAAAGTACTCATAAAATTAGTAGGGATCAGAAATAACACCAAATAAAAATTCACAAACTAATAAAACTCAAGAAAAGCTCAAAAGTGTATGAAGCATGCACTATAACAACATGCACGGATTAGGAATGGAAAGCTTGGTGTGTTAAAGCTTATATATACTTAACAGCATTTAAAAGATAATTTAACAACAGCAATAATGAAATAAAATAAAGGTAACTTGGAAAGCGATTATTTGCAGGGGGTCAGGAGGGAGTTTTTCCTTTCACAGGACTGTAAACTTGCTCTGCAGGAGTAGAAGGCTGTCCCATTCCAAAGCTAGGACAGGACACAAGTATCAAATTTATTAGACTAGTGAGGGTTTGATACAAGTTCTTTTTTAAGTCCATCATTTGGCCTAAAGTCAACCTTATGTTTTTAACATTTATCCTTTCCTGATCTATTGATGGCGTCCATACTCCTAGTCTTTACCTCAGAAGAGCTTTAAATACAAAAACTAGGAAATATGTCACCAGCAGAGGTTACTAGGACTTTAAAAAAATAATAAACTTTAACCAGATAAGAGAAAATGGAAATGCCTAAAAGGAGAAAAATTTCAAATGAGAATAAGTGAAATTCAGTGTTTTTCAAAGTTGTTCATGTGCACGTTCAAATTTATTTGTTTGAAGTTTATTTAAGAAGCATACTAAGATTTTTAATTATTACTGGTAAAAAGTAAACACTGAAAAGAAATAACAAAATAAAAAGATGCTAGGTATATTAAATCATATGAGTATACATTTTTTATATCACATCCATTAACATGTAAAGAGCTTTGCAAACCATAAAGTGCTATGTAAATGCTAGCTACTATTAGTATTCTGGTTATTAGCAAAAATATTCAAGAGGATAAAATGGAAAGGAAAACTTGTATTTTACAAAATTTTTTAAATGATTTTTAATTGAATCTCTAGATGGTGTCTTTAATTAACTAGAAGAAAATGTTGTAATTGGGAACTATTTCTGAGTAAAAATAGAACTCTTCCACCACTTAACTGGATATAACATGATACCCAGGTCACTATTAGTTCTGAATTTTAAGCAGTTCAATAAAGAATCATCATTGATGATCAGTTTTAAGTTCCTAGTCTATGATCTATACAAAATATTGTTGTGCTCTCTTCAAAAGACAAAGGGCTGAGTTGGTTTAACAGCTAGAAAATGGACAGAGGCAAAATTCACATTATAAAACACATTAGTTCACATCTAGTTAAACAGCCAAAGAAAGAACCACTAGAATGTGCTTTGATGAGTGGCATTCCAAAGTTTACTTACTTTACGTGTGGAATACCTGGCTATTTGAGAACATACTTTTAGCCTGGAATATAGATTTAAGACACTTCTATGCAATATTCCTCCCTTTCAGTCAATTTAATGGGTTGACATGAAAAAAGCTTCTACAGTGCAGCACTATGAGCCCACATACTATCCAAGATCCGTATGTGACATTTTATACAATTCTGAACAAGTAAACGACAGAAACAGGTAATTCAATTTCTTCTACGTAGAGGCCTGGTTTTAACTGTTCAGCTACTATTTCTCTTCATTTGTTCAATGTTTTTGAGATGTCTCTCATCAGATAATCTCATGCATATAAATCCACACTGATGTGTCCCAGATTTTAGACTTGTAATTGGCAGGGGCCTAGTCAATCTAGTTTTGTACAACACCTGAGCAAAGAAATACCAAAATGGGTATTTAATAAATGCCTTTGAAGAATTATCATACTAGGAGAATACACCTTGAAAATCACACTTGTTAACAGGACAATTTGAGGTACTAAGATTTTATTTAAACTAGCAGAAACTGAAACACTTATAGGCTGGGTTAATTTCTACACATTCAAGCACCACTAGGAGGCCATAAGCAAGGCTGGGATCTAGGGATTTGCTTTACAAATTCTCCATCATGAATCTTGTACAGACAGTGGATGGCAAATCATACAGATGAGCAGTTTAGGTTACAAGGCAAGGAAGTGCCTGGTTCCAAATCAATCTGTAAGCCAACCTAGGACTAAACCACATCACTTTCTACCATGGAGTAAACTAGAAACAGGCTTTGTATATTACAATTACAATTATATCAAAGTCCAATGGTAGCCTTTTAAACAAATTTCATCTACTTAGTAAATGGATGCAAGAACAAAGCTACATGTATTTTTATCATGCTCACTATTTCACAGGTTTGGGTTTTAATCACTGCTACATGAAAGGCAGTTTCCCCAATTCCTCAATTTTGGGAAGGTTAACTTAATTAAATTACATTACCAACATAGTCCAATTATCAAGCCAGATCTGCTGGTTCTACACTAAGGAGATAATGATATTATTAATCCAAAAGTCTTCAATATTTGGGGGGGAGGGGCGCAGGGCAATGAGGGTTAAATGACTTGCCCAGGGTCACACAGCCAGTAAGTGTCAAGTGTCTGAGGCTGGATTTGAATGCAGGTCCTCCTGATTCCAGGGCTAGTACTTTATCCACTGTGCCACCTCACTGCCCCCCAGGTCTTCAATATTTTAAGATTACTCAGAACTCATTCCAGATCAGTCTAAGGTATCAGTAAACTGAATGATAGGTAACCACCCAGAATACCAAAATAGTTAACACCAAAGAAATGGCATATCTTAAAGAGGCAAATACTCATTTTTCATAGGGCCTACATATGCTATTTATCACTGCTTCACAAAAAATAAACAATCAAATAAATAGAGAGCCAAGACAATATCATATACAGCACAGCATGAGTACAATGCTTTATATGTAGGAGTAACTCAATAAAATGAAAAGTTACTCAGTTATATTATCAAGAGGGTCAAAATAAACTGCAATTCCTAACAATGTATTCTACTGTTGGACAGGCTGGCTATGTGAGGATACTTGCTCAGATCACACTCCCTAAGAATTATGTTGAAGACTCCCAATTCAATTCAAAAAAATGTTTTAAGTCACTACTGTGCACAAAGAGTGGGTGTGAAAGACATAGAAAGATGGAATAAGACACATTGCCCTACACTCAAGGAATTTATAAATTAAAACTACCTGACCCCAGCATCCTACTTACCCATTGTCATTCAGACTAGTTTATCACGATAAAAATGATCCTTGCTAAACATTACTCAGATTTTCCAAGGAAAAAAGAATTTGTGGTGCTTTTGTAGTGAAAACCAAAGTAGTTTCTGGTACTTCCTTGAATTAATCAGGTAACAGTATAATCTAGCTAAAATTTTTCCAAACTATAAACTCAAAGTAGTTTCCAAAACTCATTAAATCCTTTCTTACTAGAGATCATTAAAGGAGTCAATAATTGTCTCATCCATTTTTTGTCTGGAGGCATCTGCATTAAGCAAAAAGCCCTTAGAAATTCATTAACATCCATCCCTTAAAATGTGAACCATGGAGTAATCTGCTTGTTTTTGAAGACTGACTCTACCATGTCAAGCATAAAACGGTTAATGTATAAACTAGGCAAGTGTCAAACTATCATAATTAAAAACTCCATTCAAATTGCACAGTATGTATGCTCACTACATATTCTGTTACTTGATGCTAAAATAAAAAATGGTGTGTGGCAACAGAATACACAACTTATGAGGAAACACTCCCAGATATAGATATACAGATAGATATATCAAAAGATAGAAAGGGGTTTCCCAAAAGTTTGGAGTTGGATGTTTGTCTTGAGAACCTTGTGTTTTAAATCATTTGACACCCATTATACAGGGTCCGTTTGGAAATTTATATGGGTCAGTGATCATGCACACAACAGAAAAAAACTGAAGATCGTGCTCTGCAATTTTGATAGCATATTGCGCCTGTATTCAAGATAGGATTAGCTTTTCTTAAAAAAGAAAAAAGGGGGGGGGAGGGGGAAGGAAAAATCTGACTCGCCAGCCATGCATGCTATAAGGAGACAGCCTCTATTCTTTGACAGCTCAGTTTGTCCAAACTTACTGTTTTCCTGCACCCTGGCCACGAAGCCTGTGAGAGGTATCTGTGGAGTCAACTGAGGCATAGGGGGAGGGGGTGGAGCAATAGAAACTGGTAGCAACAACACGGTATGGGGGAAGTAAAACAGATAAAGGAAAGAAAAAGAAACAAACAAAAAGCAGAAGTCAGTTACAAGGACCACAAACATAAGTATGCAAAGAACAGTCTGCAAATGAAACAAAACAAAAACAAAACAAAAACTAAAACTAAAACAAAACCTACAGCATCTCCAAGTTTATTTCCCCAAAGCAAAGCTAATGTTGAATTGGTTTGATCAAGTGATAGTTTTTAAAAGGACTAAAAATGGAAATTAAGGAGACAGTCTAACCTGAATAACGTAAAACTTCTGTAAGAGATTTTTGCTTAACACCCCACCACATTCTTGGGGGGGGGGGAGGGGGGCCTCGGGGCAGGGCAACGGGGTTAAGTGACTTGCCCAAGGTCACACAGCTAGTAAGTGTCAAGTGTCTGAGGCCAGATTTGAACTCAGGTCTTCCTGAATCCAGGGCCAGTGCTTTATCCACTGCTCCACCTAGCTGCCCCCACATTCTTTTTATATGATGGATGAAATGACAAACTCTGGGGCTATTACTTCCTAGAAATGCCTATAGAACTTAAAAGAGGGGACTTTCCTGCCACGCAGAGAAAAAACAAATACAGGTTTCCTCTGCTTTAAAATAAGAATATACCAAAATCCATACTTCAAATCTTATAATTTTAGACCTGTAAGGGACCTTTAAGTCCAACCTCTTCATTGTATAAGTGAGGGCACTAAGGACTAAAGAGATGAAGACAAATAGGGCTAACAAGTGGCAGAACCACAACTAACACCCTTGTCTCCTATCATACAGCAACACTTATAGATAGATCAATTAGGGAATAATTATTGTTACCACAACAGATTCTTTTAAAGAAAATTCCTGCATGTAAAAAAAAGTAATTTGGATTTATAAAAATATAATTTATATACAACTTTCCAAGGAACACCTCTACTTTGTAAAATAAGGTATATTTGCATTTAAGTCTAAACCTATATTTTATTTTATTTTGGGGGGTGGGACAATGAGGGTTAAGTGACTTGCCCAAAGTCATATATCTAATAAGTGTCAAGTGTCTGAGGCCAGATTTGAACTCAAGTCCTCCTGAATCCAGGGCTGGTGCTTTATCCACTGTGCCTCCTAGCTGCCCCCTAAACCTTTATTTTATCTAAATCATTTATTCTAAACCTTTGTTTTAAAAGTAGACCTAATCATTGATTGTAAATGATTAACACTTATCTCTCAACAGACAAAATGACTGATTTATAAATGCTTTAACTTTTATTACATTTTGACAGAATTTAATCCTTATATCATTAATCAGCCATTTTGAATGACTTTGCAATACTGTTTATTGATAAATAACATCTAATTTCTGATGAATAATCACAAATTTGATGACAGGTATAAATTCTAATTCTTTACTGAAATTAATGTAATTTCAAAGAAATATGTAAAAATTACATGGAATTATGTACTCAGGTGGTTAATCCCTTTATTTACTTTGTCACTTTTGACTAAAGAAAGGGTAGATTTTCCTTGATCAATAATACTCAATGATCAGAAAACTTGCAGAATCTTTTAGGAAAAGACTGGTCCTCCCAAGTTACTAGTACATACCGATACTAAATAAATAACATGTGTACATAGACACAGATAAATCTATGACTACATACACACATGTGTATATACTGGTGTTTTCCCAATGACCCTTATACTGCGATGACAATCAAACTCAGGGTCTATCAAAAACGTGCAGGTACACAGTAAAATCTGAAGGAGGTTCTTAGGTTTTTAGGGAAGCAAAAGTTTAATAAACAAAACAATATAAAAGATCATTAATATTCATTTTATGTATAAATATAGCATTCAGTTCGCTACTAAACTAATTTTAACCCCAATAACTCTACATGGAAACGTTCCAAAATGTCACAATTTTTTATACAAAAATTTCTATGAAGTTAAAAACACACACACACACACACACACACACACACACCTTATAAAAACAAACTCTGGTACTAGCCATGCTGGTTAGTATGGGAATGTGTATTTACTTTAAAAGGAAAATTATAAAAATCAGTCTGTTTTCAAAAGATTAATTATAACCACAAGATCTAAAAGTTTTATAAAAGAAACTGAAGTTGGGGGGGAGAAAAATACGCACATCAAAACACTAAAAAAAAAAAAGCTTTAGAAGTTATTACTTTGACATCAACAGTAATTCAGACATTTGACAACACACAATGAAATAATCTGAAATTTGAGGCCTTGTTTGGGACAAAACGTTCTATAGGAATTCATTCTTTTGGAAATTAAATTATATCTGAATTAGTAGGAGTAAATATCACTACACTAAATCAAGTGGAAAATGGAATATGGAATAAGTCACTAAAAACTCTGCTAATGGGCAAAATGCCTTAGGAGGGAATAACAGGAATATAATGAAAGGGACATAAAACTAAAATTCCATGAGAATAATTTGCATATGGGTTCCTAAAGACTGTTACGTTTATTGTATTTCAAAACTGGCAACTTTTTCTGTTTAGTAACAAACCAAAAACATTTCTAAATATTTCAGAACTTGATTATTTCAAGTCTTTTGACAGGCTCCCTCACGAGAGGGACTGTAAGAAAATTTGAGACTAGACTCAAACTAGTCCATTGTGATGCCCGTTATAACATCTCAGATAAAAATTTTGACACAGAAGTTTAAAACCCACAGGCTAAAAACAGTTTTCAGATTATCTATGGATATCAGACATCTATACTATTCATGCTCTCTACTACCTAAAGATTTAGCCATGGTACAATCAAAAATCTTTTGTTTTGATATTTTAAATACAAAAAGTAGATGTTTTTTCCTTCCTCGTTACCTTTCACCTTAAAATGAGGACATTCACTGAAAACAAACAGTACTAGCATATGTACTATCTACAAAGACTCTACATCAAAATTCTGTATCATAAATTACAGCCGGATTCTTGAATCAAAACACCCAAATTATAATAATAAAAGACTCCACTAGCATGGACGTGCAGAGTAGTTTCTTTTCATCAAAGAAATTTAACTAAAAAGAGAAACCGTTTTAGAGTTAAGTGTTATTCCCTGAAGGTGATTTGGAGGTGTGTGTGGCTGAGTTTGGGACTTATATTTATCAATAACACATCCTTGTAAAAGGGCTCTCATTTCAGATTTTCTCTTTTTTGGTTAAATATGAAAAGCAAAACCAATGTCTATCCTATCGTCAATTCAAATGATCTGAAGCCTTCCTAAAACTTTGACAGCAACAGCTTTTACACTACAGTGGTTAGTGCTGAGATGTGCCAAGATTAGAGTGAACAGAATAAAGTAAAAATAAAATCTATTTCTGGGATTATTTTCTTTAGTGAAACAAATAAAAGTGTAAATAATCATCAGTAATATTATCAAAGATTTGCTACCAACCAATTTGAGCCTTTCTTTTAACTTGAAACTCTTTTAAAACAGTGATAGCCAGCAATTTCTTTATCATTTTAAAAAGAAAATGAAAATATCACAATTTTGGCAATGTCCAATTTTTACAAGTAGTCTTAACATCTACTTAACCAATAAATACAAACTGAAATTCTTTTGCTCCAAGAATATTGTTTCTAGGGCTTTTTTTAGGTTACATAGACAATAAATACTATATGAAGAATGGCTTCATTTGAATTTGGAATGCTAAGTATTTTAGATGGTGTAGAATTCATTGTAGAAAGCGTTTAGTATTCAGTCTCATTCATGCTCCAACAGGCACTAACTTCCTAAAGGAAACAAAGAAACTAGCATGAAACTGTGGTTTTGATTGTTGTCTATCACTGGCAAGAATCACAGTTCCAAATAATTTACTTCCAAAGTGCTCCACTGATGCTACATGCCTGCAAAGCACAGGGGCTTACTTGAATTTTGAGAATAAAGAGGACCGCCATTAACATGAGGTTGAGCAGAAAATTGAGCAGTCACAGAGGGAGTTCGTCTGTATCCACCCGAAGATGCCGAAGAAGTAGTAGAGTTGTGTCGAGAAATCTGCCTGGTCATTGTGCCATACTGGGAACCAGGAGCTGAACTCGGGGCCACTGAAAAGCATCAGCCAAAGGGAACCAACAAAAAAGACTTAAGCGATATATATCACGTCACACAACAGAAAGAGATCTCACGTTGGAGTTATTTATTACAATGGGGGGCGTGAGACATGAAGAAAGGGGAAGATAAGATGATCACTATAACTGTGGGTAGAATACACATCTTTTCTATTCCTTCATAATGGAATAAAATATAAAACAAAATCAAGAACAAGAGCAACCTGTTGTTGTTTTTAAGTTAGTTTTCATATCTGAGAATATTATTTTTTATTTGCAACAAACATACCTCTGCACTGTGAAAGGAAAGGGAAAGGTCTGGAATCAAAATCTTCAACACACAATCATGAGCATTTAGCTGGATGAATACATGTTTCATTAGGAAATCAGAAGCCTAAGCCAATTTGCTCACAAGAGCCAGCCATATTTGGTATTCCATTCATTTTAGTGACTGCATCAACATAGCTCATCTGCAGTGAGTAGTAAAATATTTTAGAGACTTTTGTAGAAACACTTTCCTTCTACATTATACATCTGCAAAATTTATGATGAAAATGTCTACTCTGACAAAACTGGGATGTTCTAAGTAAGCTATGTAATTTTCAAATAAAGTTTCTTAGCAAATTTTCAGATGTACTACCTTGGGTGGGACTGGCATGTTTTAACCTATTTACAGGCTTAATATCTATATCAAACAAATATTTTTAAGTCACTCTGATTAACAACTGTAGAATACAAAGTTAATGTGGATCAAAGCCTCTAAAGTTTGCTGAATTAATCAAAGCTAACTTTTGGATTAACTTGTACTTTTAAAACACAAAAATATGAACACTGACCAGGGTCAGTCACAGAGTCCCCTCATTTTACATTTCTCTCTCTGACCCATCCCAAATTTCAGATGACTTGACTTTGTAGATGAAACTGGAAAGCTAGACAATGATCAAGAATATAAGACAGTTTGGGGTTTCCCTGAAGAACAGGAATCATCTCTTTAAACAATTCAATTAAATAAACTTTTATTTAGCATTTACTATATGCCTACACATAAAGTTTTACAAATTAAATTAATTGTCAAATCATGGATTTCTATCCAATTCTAAATTGCTGGATATGTTTTCCTCCTCCCTTCTTAAACAGAGTATGCCAAACATAAAGTAACTTTTTCTTACCAAGTTGGAATCACTATCATAAGTGCTCATTATGCTACTGTGCTACAAAGGTGTGCAAAATCCTAAAGGGCCCCTAAAAGCAAATGACCCCCAGACTTCTGGGCTTGCTGAAATACTTCCACTTTTCACTGCTCTGAGTATGCAGCCTCCAACAGCTCTTCTCACTAACTCTACTGTTTCTACTCTGCAGGTGGGTTTGCAAAAACAAGTCAGTCGAGTCGGAGAGCTGTGTGTAAAACAAGCACAAATAAGCTTGCCCTGAGGATGGGGGGAGGGGGGGAATCTTGAGCATTTTTAGTTTCCAAGTTCATGGGCCTTGACAATGTGCATTTCTGGCTTTCCAGAGGTTCTAGGTGCTGTCTAGTAATGTTAAGGGCTAAAATTCTAGCTAGTCTGTCTAAAATATCTAATGAGTGGTCGCCAATAAATTATAAGCTTTAGCAAGAGTTAGGTTTTTAAGTATTTATTAAGGAGAATAAGAATTTGGTAAAGAGAGAGAGAAAGGCCTAGATTCCTATCTATTAAAGGGAGAGCACATTTCTAGCTCCCTTCTCCACCAGCGTCCTCAGGAAAGAGAGCGAGACTGAGCGCCAGTCTCTTCCTTCCTCCTCCCACTAGCCCGCGTCACTTCCTGACTCCTGGTCTTGCCCTCAAAGACCTTCCCTTCATGGGCAGAACTCTTCTACAGTAAGTATCCAGCAGGTGGCGTCATTCCAATCGTTACAGTCCCCCCTGTTGTTCCTCAAGAAACAAAATGTTTCCTTGATGGAACAGTAACCAGTATGTTCACAACAGGGGAGGAGTTTGCTAGTTCCAGAGAGAAATGATCTCTTACTTAAGCCACAGGTGTATGCGTTTCTGCCAAAACCACTGGTAGAGAGATTTTTAAGCAGAAGCCACAGGAAGCATTTGTGCACCCTAGGCAAGGAGAACACATGGACTCTCCCAGATGTTAGTATTCCTAGAGGTTTTTGCAGCATAGCCAACTTGACTCACCAAAAGCTATCTATATACTACTGAGAGCAAGTTTTCTGTTATTGACATTATGTACCTTTATAAGAAGCCCATGCCAGCTGCCAATCCAACCTACCCTACACCTAGTGATGATTTTTACTTTGGGGTTTTTTTGGAGGGCAGGGAAAGAATGTTAATAAATCAATAGATGGGACTATACCTGTACCAGTTATTCAAAACTTCACAACTAATCAGGTTTTATTAATCATATGATACAATATACTATCATTTATAGGTGTCCCTCTGAAAAATACTGTATGTCATGCATTTATTTTATAAAAAGCCAGTGAAAATTAATTTGTAACTAAAGTTCAAAACATGCTAGCATGTCACAAAACAGGTTGGAAGTCAATGTCGTTATAACATCACCGCCTTCTATCAGGAGGGACCTTAAGCTCATTTAAACTGAAATAAAAATATGTGTATGTATATAGATATATGCACATATATACACATTTGTGCCTACGCGTTTCTGCATTTCTGCAATGCAAATAAAAATATAATATTCAAGAATGACTAAAATAGTTACACATTAAAAAGCTATCCCTAAAGAGTTTGCTATTCTGTGTGAGGCAAATGAGGCAATGAAAGTTTTCCTCCAAGACTCATTGATATACTTGCTTTCTGCATAACTTCAGAGGCCTTTCACCAGAAGATATTAGTTTAGATTAGATATGTTAAATGTTCACACTTGTATCAACAACACACAATCCTTAAAAGTGGTCTAGTCAGAATAGAGGTTATTATTAATTATGCAAAGTAACGAATCCCTCGCAGGTCGACACAATTCTCACCTATCATACTGCCCGTCAGGAGAGGTGGAGGAAGTGGTGGTGCAGGAGGAGCTCCAGAGAGAGGAGGGACAGAAATTTGTGCTAATAAAATAGTTCATAATGCCAATCAGAGAACAAGCAAGTGAACTAAACAGTTGGACAACAGGAAAGCAATCAGTTTGCTAATAAGAATATGGAAAGAAAAATAGTTACAAATATAAGTAGATCTTACACCTCAAATGAGGGGGGGAAATTGATAATTAAAAGTGGAAGAAATTAAGTTAATGCTCTTCTAGGTTATAAAATATACCTACTTTTACAAAGGGTATGATAGGATTTTTCCTTAAATATCATAGCAAAGTTATTGATTCTTTTCTAGTTCTTGTAATATTTTCTATTTTTAAAATATCCTATGTATTTACATAGATGATGTATTTGTTTTAAGAAATCTTTGTTATGCTCAATTAAATGCATTGTAACAATAGCTTCTGACTTATTCCACATTCTTTCAATAAAGTAATAGGACTTTTACTGTCCAGTATATCTCATTTCATCTTCACTGTACTACTTCATGGAACAATACAGCAATTAATATTCCATTTTACAGATGAGCCAAATAAGATGTAGAAAAATTTTACACCACAGAATAGAGGGGTTTTTTTTGCGGGGCAATGAGGGTTAAGTGACTTGCCCAGGGTCACACAGCTAGTGAGTGTGCAGTGTCTGAGGCCAGATTCGAACTCAGGTCCTTCCTGAATTCAAGGCCAGTGCTTTATCCACTGTGCCACCTAGCTGCTATCTCATGACTTCCTACAGCTTACAAGACTCTGCTACTTTCCTGTACCTCTTAGGAAAGAACGTATAACAAATCAAATCTAAGAAAGCTTAGAACTTCAAAAGAAATTCCCTACAGTTATGCTTGCTTGTTTAAGAATGTAGATGAGGACAGTGACATTAACAACACGGGTTTTCCCTCATGACAGCCCTGTGATGTAGACAGAGCAATTATCATCACGCCCACTTATTCCATCCAGCAGCTAAGTACCCAATCAAACAGAAAACCAATTAACCTAAAGATTTTTTTGCAGACCTTGTTCTTTTTCCTCAAGTAGCAACCTAAGGAATTCAGCACATAAGGTAAGCTCACGGAAAAGAAAGTTGCTAAGACAGTTCTGGTCAAGTTGGTCAATTATTTTGTTTTTCTAATCATATGCCCACAAATGTAAATATCACAGAGCAATTTTTCAAAAAGCTTCCCAAACAAAGCACCTGGTCCAATAGTTGGTGGCGAAGGTGTAGGCACGGCAATGGGAATGCCAATACTGCTGCTTCCGCTATTTTCTCGACTTCCACTTCCTCCACTACTACCACTGGAAAAAAAAAAAACAGCATTATTCCTAAAGTTCACTCAAAATAATTCTCCATGAATATTAACTTGAATGCTATTGAATGTTAAACTGGTAATAAATTTCATGAAATGCTGAAGCCTAAACTGGATGGATAAAATCCATCTTCTGACTCACTGAAGGATCTTCAAGCCAAAGCAGGATGATGACTGCAGCTATACTGCTGTAAGAATTCTTTAAGGCATGGGTCAGATTATAGGAATCTTTCTGCTTCTGAAATTTTGTGGTTCTGATTCGGAAAAGGTTATTCCACTTAACCTATTTGTGTTAAGTATTCAAAGTGGAGAAATCAAAGTACTATATTCAGAAGAAGCTAAAATATATTAATCAGAATTGCCATTAGAAGTCATCTTGGTCTAGGAAATTAAAGCATTCATCTCAATACATGCCAAAAACACAAGTGACAATGAATGATAAAAATGAAATAGAAAACTAAATATATCACAGCAGTACAAAAGGATAAATCAAATTATCTCTTCATAACATTAAGATAGCACAAAATCTAGTTTGCTAGATTTGAATCAACCTCTTGGCCAAACAGATCAACTGCCACAACTGATCTTTCTTCTACTTCTTATCATGTAAGAATATGTTCTAGGAAGGATCTCTCACACCTAAGGTATATGATGGTAGGCAATAACAACAACACAGGCTTCAAGAGCACAAGGCAAATGTGTTATCAATGGAACTGGTGGTGGTTATACTGTTGAGATGTTTGTTTACTCAGTGTGGAAACTGCTGAATTAAAAAGCAAATTTCAAAAAATATGTTAAAAAGGAATATACAAGGGGGCAGCTAGATGGCACAGTGGATAAAGCACTGGCCTTGGATTTAGGAGGACCTGAGTTCAAATGTGACCTCAGACACTTCACATTTACTAGCTGTGTGACCTTGGGCAAGTCACTTAACCCTCGCTGCTCCACTCAAAAAAAAAAAAAGGGAATATACAATTACTTTTTTTTTAAAAAGTTCCGGGGCAGTTAGGTGGCGCAGTGGATAAAGCACCGGCCCTGGAGTCAGGAGTACCTGAGTTCAAATCCAGCCTCAGACACTTTTCACTTACTAGCTGTGTGACCCTGGGCGAGTCACTTAACCCCAATTGCCTCTCCAAAAAAACAAAAAACAAACAAACAAAAAGAAGTTCCATACTTAACACTAAGGTTCAAAGCTTACTCTAAGGACCTAAGTTTGAATCCTAACTCTGATTCTTAACAATGTGTCCTTGGACAAATCACCTAAACTTTCTGTGCCAATCCTCTCATCTGTAGAATAAGGGAGTTGGATGAGATGGTTGGGTTTCTTTCAGGTTTTGAGTCTTTGACCAACATATATTATCGAACACATCTCTGAAGGGAATACACATGCATATTCTGCAGTCAACTGATTTTAAAAAGAAACATACATTAGTTCTACAAATGGCAGGACAACTATTTATCATAAGAATAACTCAGAGACAACAATCCCTGTGCAATTAGGAGTCTGTAGGTCAAAAAACTGGGAATATGGGGCAGCTAGGTGGCGCAATGGATAAAGCATTGGCCCTGGATTCAGGAGTACCTGCATTCAAATCTGGCCTCAGACACTTGACACTAGCTGTGTGACCCTAGGCAAGTCACTTAACCCCCATTGCCCCCCCCAAAAAAAAATAAAGAAAAAACTGGGAATATTTGCACGAAGAATACAACTAAAATGAATTCCTCATGGACTTGACTAAAAGCCTAAAAAAGAAAGATATAACTATAATATCTTCATGTAATTAATGTCAGGCTGTCAATATCTATGAAAATGGATTAATAAACAAAACAAGATTACTATACTAAGACCATTTTGTCTGATTTCTGAAGAGTGATATTTTGCCAGTAGAATCACAGATTCAGCAAGTCCAACCTTCATAATTTTAAAACTGAGGAAATGCCCAGAGAAGTTGAAGGACTTTCACAACAGGTTCTTGGGAAGACTTGGGAATTTCTGACATTTTGGCATTCCCCTGGCATCTAAAAATATCTAAAATAGTACCTGATTTTTTTTACTTCAATACAAACTTTTAAAAATTACATTTATTTTTCTAAAAACATTAATATCAGAGTTGAAAAATACTTTTGATAGGGGCAGCTAGGTGGTACAGTGGATAAAGCACTGGCCCTGGAGTCAGGAGGACCTGAGTTCAAATCTGGCCTCAGACACTTAATACTTACTAGTGGTATGACCCTAGGCAAGTCACTTAACCCCAATTGCCTCACCAAAATAAAAAAGAAAGAAAAATACTGTTGATAGATATAGAAAAGAAGCAGAAATACTGATTTATGCACATGTTTTAAATATGCCACATATCTCCTTTTATTGATACACTCTGTGCCAGTCTTGTGGGAAGACTTAATGTTTACTCAATGTATTTTTGGTGTTCTTTTATCAATTCAATTCAGTTTTCACTTTCGGGAGCTGACATACCTGTGTGTTCTTGGTCTCTGATTTAAAGATGCTGTCCTTCCAGGACTATGCTGACTTCCAAGTCTGGCTGGACTTGTCATATAATCATTGGGAACTGTTGGGGGTTTAACAGGTTCCAGGGTTTTGTAAGGAGTATTCCGCCTAAAGAAACAAAACATTGTATGATATCAATGAGGAAACATTTAATGAAGAGATTTTTATTCAAATCAGAATTCAATTTTATCAACCCAGAGTAACGGTGAAAAGTTACTGAAGCGATTAATAAAATGGATTTTAACTCTGAATCCAATAATACTGTTGATTTACTAAAATAACAAAAAACAACAATTGTTTGGGCAAAGACCTCAAACTTCAAGAATAAGTCGAGCTGTTTGCTGATACCTTTCTTGACAAGCAAAAGAGAACAGACAGCCACTTTCCAAATGTGATACAAGACTATGCTGGCCACACCAAAATGCAGCTGGGGAAGGCCCGGCCCATCAATCCCAAAGCTCTGTGATTAAGGGGAGTCAAACCAACCAGCAATTATGAAGTGCTTCCTATGTGCCAGGCAAACATTCCCTTCTCTCAAGCAGTTCACAATCCAATGGGGAAGAAAACATGCAAACAAGATAAAGGTTAAATTGAAGATAATCTCAGAGAGAAGGCAACAAACAGCATTAAGGGGGACTGGGAATGGCTTCGCAGAAGGTAGAATTTTAACTAAGACTTGAAGAAATTCAGAGAGAAGACAGGATCCAGGCAATACATATCTGTATCTCTCCAAAAAGCTAGGTATGTACACACATGCGCACGCGCACGCGCGCGCACACACACACACACACACACTTCTATATACCATAACCCTAAGTACAAAGAACAGAAGTCACTCAAATAGTTGTTGAAATGAATTTGAAAATTCCCCTAATACTAACATGGCTTAAAGAAGAGAATGCAGATTTTGAATTATTTTAAAGAGTCAGCAGAGGTTTAATGATAAATGTTACCCATTAATAATAACATTTCATAATAGGCCATGTTGTAAAAATTATGAATTAAAGAAGATGCATATAGATTAGAGTCCAAATAGGTTATTCAATATTTCAGATTCCATTTGATGCTTTGCTGATAGAATGTGGTCAATAATTTCACAAGAGTTTAATTCAAAATTAGATATTTAAAAAGTAAAATCAGGTGAGTAATGCAGGACCTTTTCTCCTAAGAAAGCAAACTGTTTCTACATATGGTATTTCCTTTTTGAGAATACCATTGTGAAAGCAGTAGGATAAGTGAGGTTGTGGTAGCACAAATAAAATTTCCATTTTACAGATGGATGAGCCAAAATATAAAGAGGTTAAATTGTCTTATACGGGGTCAGAAAGTCAGTAGAAGAGCCATGGCAAATAATTATTTCCTGAGGAGTTATTAAGTAGTTTGATATGACATTCTTGTCATCCACTCTCCAAAAAGAAAATTCAATAAAACAAATTTGAAAAATTATAAGTAAACAAAACTGAGTTTAGGTTTAGATAGTGTGAGTGGGATTTTACCCAACCCTTAGATATGAGATTTAACTATGGGAATAATCAGTATTTAGCCTATAAATAGTGATATTTTTCAGTAGCTTATGCAGATAATAATAGAATAAGATAGGTATTTGTAGAGTTTATGTATATGCTATATGTTAGATTGATGCAGAAACTACATAATTGAAACCATTTAGTTTACTCCACTGTGGTTAGGTATCCACCAATTAGCTTAAAGGTCAATAGTTACTCTGGACCAATCAGACCTTGAGAAAAGTTACCTTTGGAGGTGGGTGGCATTGATGGATTTCACCATCCCATTCTTTCAACTGGGTTTCTAGCACTGTATGTAAGATCCACTATGCCACCACCCACTAGATGGATTACATAATTTTGCATAAGACTGAGGTTTCCAATAGTCAGTGAGGATTTGTTGTACATACATCACTTGAATTGTGTAGTATAAATGGTGTTTCGGGAGGGGTCTGTCTAAAAATAGGAAGGTGTAATAAGCATTTAAGCCTCATAGGGGTATAAAAGCAACTGAGTGACACCACTCGAGGTCTTTGGGTCCCAGACCTGAGACCGGTACCCTCTCTCAATAAACCTATCTTCTACAGCTTGGAGACTTCACTGTTTCTTTTACTTCCTTGGACTTAGAAATTTCCATGACAATAGTCCTAATTCTCTGGCAGCACTTACATTCATGCAAATTCCATTTTACCTACTGACTGTGACAAAGGGTAATGCTTTTTTCCTTAGGCCCCACCTAACATTTGGTACCTTTCCTATGTACTTATCTTGTTCTACTTTGTATCATGGAGCATTTTTTTTTAATATCTCCCTTTCAGATCATAAGCTCCATGAATACAGGCACTTTATCTTATTAATCATTCATTACCTCCTCCCTCCAGGGGAAAGAGTGCTCTATAGAGAGTAGGTGTACAAATGATGTTTAATTAAAATGAAACATGAGGGGCAGCTAGGTGGCACAGTGGATAAAGCACAGGTTCTGGATTCAGGAGGACCTGAGTTCAAATCCAGCCTGAGACACTTGACACTTACTAGCTGTGTGACCCTGGGCAAGTCACTTAACTCTCACTGCCCCACCCAAAAATGAATGAATGAATAAGTGAATATATGAATAAATAAGTAAATGAATGAATGAATGAATAAACAAAATGAAACAAGGGAGGTAGATAAATTATCTGCAGTGAGGAAAAAATCTTTTTAAAAAAACATTGATTGGGGCAACTAGGTGGCACAGTAGATAAAGCACTGGCCCTGGATTTAGGAGGACCTGAGTTCAAATGGGGCCTCAGACACTTGACACTAGCTGTGTGACCCTGAGTGAGCAAGTTCACTTAACCCCCACTGCCCTGCAAAAAAAAAAAAAAACTGATCTTGAAAAAAGGCTAAATAGAGAGAAGTCAACTGAGATTTAGTTCTAATTAACTTGGGTATCAAAGAAATTAAACACACCAGCATGATGTTTATAATCAAAAAAGTTGAAAAGCAGAAGAAAAATTAAGTACCATGTATCCTGAAGCTCTATAAGCATTCCAAGATAAAGTCTTAACTGAAATGTTTGAACTTAATTTTAAAAACTAAGCACCATGCATACCCTTTGACCCAGCAATCCCACTTTTAGGTCTTTTGCCCAAAGAAATCATGGAAGGGGGAAAGGGACCCACGTGTACAAAAATATTTATAGCTGCTCTTTACGTGGTAGCAAGGAATTGGAAGTTGAGGGGGTGCCCATCAATTGGGGAATGGCTGGACAAGTTGTGGTATATGAATACAATGGAATACTATTGTGCTGTAAGAAATGATGAGCAGGAAGAGTTCAGAGAAACCTGGAGGGTCTTACGTGAGCTGATGATGAGTGAGATGAGCAGAACCAGAAGAACATTGTACACAGTATCATCAACATTGAGTGTTGACCTACTGTGATGGACTATATTCTTCTCACCAATGCAATGGTACAGAAGAGTTCCAGGGAACTCATGATAGAAGAGGATCTCCAAATCCAAGAAAAAAAAAAGAAAGAAAGAACTGTGGAGTATAGATGCTGATTGAACCATATTATTTCTTTTGTTTTGGGTGCTGTTGTTTTTTTTTTCTATTTTGAGGTTTTGCATCACTGCTCTGATTCTTTCTCTTGTAACAGGATTAATGCAGAAATAGGATTAATGTTATTATGTGTATATATATGTGTGTGTATATATATATCTATATGTATATGTATAGATATATATAGATATAACCTATATCAGATTACCTGCTGTCTAGGGGAGGGGGGAGGGAGGGGAGGGAGGGAGGGAGAAAAATCTGAAATTGTAAAGCATGTATAAACAAAAGTTGAGAACTATCTTTACATGTAACGGAAAAAATAAAATATCTCAAAAAAAAAAAAAAAAAACTAAGCACCATGGGGCAGCTAGGTAGCACAGTGGATAAAGCAGCAGCCCTAGATTCAGGAGGACCTGAGTTCGAATCTGGCCTCAGAAACTTGACACTTACTAGCTGTGTGATCCTGGGCAAGTCACTTAACCCCAAGTGCCTCACCAAAAAGAAATAAATAAATAAAGATAAAGGCAAATCTATAAAGAATCAACACCTGCCCAAAAGATTTAGCATAGAAATATCACATACACTTATGAAAGAATAACACTTTGTTTATAACAAACCAAAGTAAGATTGAAATACAGAAAATCTCTTCATCTACAGATACCCATAACTCTCGTGCACAGAGGGATATTATTCTAACACCGTGCCATCTAGGGTCCCATCAAAGAGACCTTAATGAAGTACCAAAGATATAGAACAATTTTAAGGAGGAGGAGGAGGCGGATGGCATTTACGTAGTATGTATGTAATATGTGCCAGGCACTGTGCTATGAGCTTTACAAATATACCTCATTTGATCTTCACATTAATCCTGATTAATCAGAAGTAAAATGACTCGCCCAAGTCACAAGTGTCTGAGGTGGGAAATGATCTCAGGTCTTCCTTATTCCAGGCCCAGAGCTCTGTCCAGTGCATTAAAGCTGCCTTTAGATGATAAGATGTGGATTCCATGGATATCAAGGGTCAAGTACAGGATTCTAGTCAATTTACTTAATGCAGGGCTTACCCTCCACTAATACCCGTTCACTTGGCATTCTAAATTCATTTCGGAAGTAATAACAAGTAGCTGGATTCTTACCCCAATGTTCCCCGGCCTGACATGGGAGGGCTTGGCGGTTTCTGTGTAGGTGGATTTGTTCTCGACAGTGTGCCAGTTCTTGCAGGCTGGTTATTTCCATGCTAAAATATTGAAGGAAAGGCTTTTATTTTCATATCAAACTGTTCTCTTTGTGTTTTGACACTCAAGTATTATTTTTTAATATAAGGACGTGAAGTGAGGCTTCCCAGACAATTTTGAAAAGCATATTTCAGTAAGTGTGCTTAAAAGCAAGGGAAAAATTACACCAAAAATGAAAATTTGGGCTTTTGTTTCCATTATTATTTTTAATTCCATTTATACATGTTTAAAGTTCAATACTGATTAACAGTTGAAGCACCCCTTAAAAGTCACTAATTATCTTTCATAGCAGTAGTTTTCATCGAAGTACTAGGTCTTCAAAAACTTAGAAATATAAGATGATCTCATATTTCCATTTTCACTTACATATTTTATTATTTATTTCCTTGGATAAAAATAAGAAATGTTACACACAATGTCGGGGAAGCCTCCTAAAAATGTAAGTCAATAAGAGCAAGGCATCCATCTATCAAATATGAGCAAAGCATTAAATGTTAGAGAAATGGAGGTATCTATATCAAGGCAAATGTTAATATATCCTTGATATATTAACACATCCAGGCTAAATGTTGCTGATTTGAATTTAAATTGAGCATATTTATTCTACATAACCTATGAAAAAGCAAAGAGATGTACAAGAGCATTTTCAATTTTAGTGGCTTTGCAGCCTTTATCAATAGAGGGGACACTGTATCAAATGAGAAATAACTGCTCTTACCTTGGCTTTTAGCCACTTTACGTTGGCAACAAAAGGGGGGAAAAAGGTAAAAATTAATTGCAGATAGATCACATCTGACAGGACAGGTTCAAAGTTACAGTTAATTTTTATTCTGTAATCACATTCCAAATACCCTATAACTAAGTTATAAAGCACCCATAAGGAGAAGGAAATTATAGTGGGCACTTGACAATTTTTTAAAAGAATATGTGCATATCCAAAGGAAGCCAAAACAACCACCTAACTAACTCAGATCACTCAAACACAATTCAGTAAACAAATCTTTAAAATCTGGTGACAGAAATGACTAATTAGGTGAGCAGTTCAAGAATCTCATGGAGACAAAACCTTAGCCTAAACAGCTCTTTATCTTATAAACCTCACCCTACTGAGTTACAGATCAAAATGTTTATGACATAAATTTGTTGTTCATCATAACTTGCAACTAAATACCAACTATGTCAATACACCATATTCTTGACAGTGCTTAGACATTTAGTTACTATTGGAAGGCCAGGTTTAAGTGTCCACAACTCCAAATTTAGTGCCATTTGCAGAATGATACTGCTTCCACAAATGAGATGTCAACTGGATAACTAATGCCTAAACACTCATAGATATGATACGGCACCCAAAAGATTCCCTCCTTTCTGGGTTTCAAATCTGTTCTAGTCAAATTAGCAGGGAATTACAATTAATATTTATTAGCTACTACTCTTCACCACTACTCTTTAGTGAAAGTTCAAGATTAAAGAATAGGTACTGGGTTATTTACAATATGGGAAGCCCTGAAAAACTCCATTTAAACTATTTTAGAATTAGAAATCTTAACTTTTTCCATGCAATTTTATTTTTTAGAAGCTGAGAATTATTTCTATAAACATGTCTGACTAAATAGAGAACTGTCATACTCCGAATGATTATAAAAGCAAGAATAATTTGGATACATTCCATAAACAGGGATGTTACATCTTATATATATTCTTTTTCTGGTAAACACAATGGATTTTTGGATCTAGGAAAAGAGATATCGAATACTACTGAATAGCTGCTGTATTTCTCCTTAAAAGTAGAAATTTTTAGTTTAAATTGGGATGCTTGGAGATAAATAGTCCTAGTGACATTATGATAATTGTGAGGCCCCAAATCTTTTTATTCCCATGGAAGAATTCACGACCTGGAAATTCACTTTACGATGCAGTTGGCAATTTATCTGTAATTTACAGTCTCAAAGAGTTATCACTCTGGGCACTGAGAGATTAATAAAAGACTTGCCCATGGATGCAAGAGAAGCCTCTACTTTCTCTCCTCCCACTCTCTTCCTGACTCTCAGCAATCTGGCTTCTGACCTCAACTGAAAAGTTATCAATGACCTCTTGGTGTCAAACCCAACAGCCTTTCCCCAACCCTGATCCTCCTTGACCCCTTGGCAGCTTTTAACACTGATGGTCGTCCTCTTCTCCTTTACTCCACTCTCCTTTCTCTAGGTTTTTGGGACTCAACTCTAGCCTGGTTCTCCTCCAGTCCTCTATACTACACTTCACTTGGTGACCTTATCAGCTCCCAGAGATTCAATTATCACCTCGATTCATTCGCCTGGCCTGTAAAAGCCCCAAAGAATGACCAAACCAGATTAAAATGTAATTGGCAAATGGATCCCTGCAAGTTCACACTGACTTAGAAAAAATACAATAGCTTTTATATTTATTTATTATTTTATTTATATTATATATATGTAAAAGATATTGTAAATTGTGGGGAGTTTACATCAATATGATCAATTGCGTTTTTTTCTAAGTCAGTGTGAACCTACAGGGATCCATTTCCATTTCCATTTGAATTTGACACATTGCTATAGACATTTTAAAACCACTATGTCCAAAACTGAACTCTTTATCCCCAAACCTTCACCTTTCCAAATCTCCCTGTCATGGTCAAGGATGCCGCTATTTCCCAGTCCCTCGGGCTCACAACTTAGGTATCATCCTCAAGTCCTTACTATTTCTCAACTGCCACAGACAATCTGTTACCAAAAACGATTAATTTCACCTTTTCAACATCTCTTGAATACATTCTCATCTCTCTTCTGATACTGCCACCACCCTGGTACAGGCCTCATCTTCTCATGCATGGACTACTGTTATAACCTGCTGGTGGATCTGCCTGCTACAAGTCTCTCCATCGTCCATTCAGCCACCAAAGTTATTTTCTTAAAGTATAAGTCTGACCATGTCACAGCCTACTCAGTAAATTGCCATGACTTCCTATTACCTCCAGCATCAAAGTCCTGTTCAGTCTTTGAAGCCCTTCATAAACTCATTCTCCAGAGCAGCTAGGTGGCACAGTGGATAGAGCATTGACTCTGGAGTCAGGAGTACCTGAGTTCAAATCCGGCCTCAGACACTTAACACTTACTAGCTGTGTGACCCTGGGCAAGTCACTTAACCCCAACTGCCTCACCAAAACAAACAAACAAACCAACCAAACCTCATTCTACTCAACCATCTTTCCAGTCTTCTTACATTGCATTCCTCCGCCCCTCCCCTCTCACTCTACAATGTAGTCTTCAATCCACTGACCCTGACCTTCCTGCTGTTCTTTTAACAAAGCACTCCAGGTATTTTGATTGGCCATCTCTAATGTCTGGCATGCTCTCCCCCTTTAGCTCCATATCCTGGCTTCCTTCATAGCTATTTGTATGTGTATGTTGTCTCCCCCTTTATCCCCCTTTAGTCTGTGAACTCTGTGGGGGGAGGGGGGGGCCTGCAGAGGCTGTCTCTCTCTCTCTCTCTCTCTCTCTCTCTCTCTCTCTCTCTCTCTCTTTTTTTTTTTTTTGGTGAGGCAATTGGGGTTAAGTGACTTGCCCAGGGTCACACAGCTAGTAAGTGTCAAATGTAT
This sequence comes from Dromiciops gliroides, assembly GCF_019393635.1. Lineage (NCBI taxonomy): Eukaryota > Metazoa > Chordata > Mammalia > Microbiotheria > Microbiotheriidae > Dromiciops > Dromiciops gliroides. The sequence goes on from NC_057865.1 coordinate 64,915,144, forward strand.
GAGGCCAAATTTGAACTCAGGTCCTCCTGAATCCAGGGCCCGTGGTCGCCACCTAGCTGCCCCAGAGGCTGTCTTTTTATCTTTTTACTTTCTTTCTATGCCTAGTGCTTAGCACAGTGCCCGGCATACAAGCAGATCCTTACCAAAGATTTAGTGACACAGTTCCTCCAAGATGGCCCTATGTCCACTAACACAACCTCCTAAAGATCTAGAAAAGTGAGAAACCACCACACTTTCATGTTTGCACATTTTTATAACTGAATTGCAGAGGCAGGACTGGAAACCAGAACCCTCTTTAGATTCAGTCCAGTGCTTTTGCTCGCTTATATGGTTCTTTAATTGGTTCATATATGTATGTCTTCTTTTCTAGACTACAGGCTCCATGAAGATAGATTACATTTAGTAGACACTCCAATCCTACCCCCTACAATGCCAAATACATAGAGAGCCCTTAACAAAAGCTTACTGAATGAATATTGCCTTCAGAAAGCAACAATAATTAAAGCTAAAAGACTACAATGAGGTTGGTCCAAAGAGAAAGACAAGCCAGAAGCTAGAGAAAGAAATTGCTTCACTGTCCATTCTTGGTCCCAAATTTTCATACTCAGCACCCCTTACTCTAGAGGTGAATGCTTTTCCCCCCTCTAAGACACACAAAAGCTGCCTAAAGCTCTGCCTGACTGCTATAGTCGTGATTCTGTTACAAATTATGCCTTGGGGAAATCCTCAATCAGTCATTTCTATTCCACCAGAGCAGGAAGGGGTAGGCGAATAACTGATATTCACCAAGTATTATTTCTATGCTAATGAAGCACACGCATTATGGAACCTATATTTGTTATTTATGTCTCTTATTAATCTTAAGTGCGTATATACATATAATATATATAAAATTGTCAAGAAAATTATGAATAAGGAAGGCTGAATACCATAATTCAAAAGACACTGAACCATGTTTGAATCTAGACAAAATGCTCCCCAAAAACACATGGGCTCCCTTGATTTTTTAATAGGTTTACAATATCTAAGCACTGACAATAATAACCATTTATACAATGAAGGGGGGAAAAGTAAACCCAAGTATCAGATTCAATTCTTTTCCCAAAGTTCATTCCCATTACTATGTCATTAGTTTTTTGTTGTTGTTGTTGGGGTTTTTTGTGTTTTATTTTGGTGAGGCAATTGGGGTTAAGTGACTTGCCCAGGGTCACACAGCTAGTAAGTGTCAAGTGTCTAAAGCCAAATTTGAATTCAGGTCCTCCTGAGTCCCACTTAGCTGTCCCCTAGTTTTTTTAAGAGATGAAAAAAAGATCCTCCATTCTCCAGACAGTAGAAATCAAAAGTATGTAGATAAATAACCCTGCATGAACTTGGAACAACCATATATTTTAATATCAATTTCTTACGCTGGGTTAATTGATAAAAACTATGTTCTTCATATAATACAGCAACGTAGTTAACATACATAGTTTACCTTAGATATGCATATTGGTGGTCCCCCAAAATGTATGTCCCCTCTATCCCTAACCTGGTATTTAAGTATTTTGTATTTATTCTAATTATTTGCTTATTTATAACCTTATCTTCCTGATAGAATAAGGATTGTTGTATTTTTTTTTATCCCCAATACCTAGCAGAGTACTTGGCACACAGAAGGTGCTTAATAAATGTTTGCTGGATGACTGATATTTTTCGTCACAACTGTGATTTCACTGGTGTGGGGAACTCTCAAGAAAGGAAATTCCCTTTACCAAGCAAGGCAGCTCTCCAAAGGTTATGCAACTCAGAGAAACTTGGAGAGTCTTACAGAGTTGTGCTGACACAGTAAACTATCTTGCCTTGGATCACAGAGATTGACAAAATTTACTCCCTGATAAATTCCAACTAGAAATTTCTTACAGAAATGCCCTATTTAAGATAATTGTTGAAGCAAAATAAAGTATCTTAAATGAACATTTTTTTATTTATTTAATTTTCTAAGATAGCCTAGAGCTCACAAGAACTTATAAAAATGACATAATTTAATAGGAGGGTATAAACAATTTTTTTAATTAGCCTCTGGAGTTTACTTGCAGTTAAGAATATAGATTTTTTAAGTGACTGATTTTCAGACAACTATAGGACCCTACAATATCCAATAGCTCATAAATGATCTTTGCTTTAAATTTATTTCATTTGAATATCTTCCATGGGAAAAAAATGTTCTTAAGAGTGCTTTATATTCCCTAAGGAGGAAAGGTCTGGGAATAAGAATGTTAGAAGGGAAAATGTTTTTTCAGAATAGCTGCTAGTTTCCTCAAATTTAAAAAAAAATTATGTATTTGTTTAACCAATAAAGAAGCATCTATTCAGTGCTTATTAAGCATGTACTCAATAGTGAAGTTGCTTGAGGAGCTTATTACCCATCAGGAAAGACAGGTATCTGTCTGTATCTGTGTCTGTGTCTGTGTCTGTCTCTCCCCCCATATAGATAGATAGATAGATAGAGACATATAGATGCACATATGTATATATGCACATGTGTGAAACGAGCACACATATTGTCTGATGTGTTTCTACACATATAGGAATAAAAAGATTCAAGGTAGTGGGGAGGACACTAGCAGCTGAGAAGAATCAGAAAAGACTTCTTACAGAAAGGGGGAGGGGTTGCTAAGCAAAGCAAAAACATAAGAGACAGGAAATTGAGTTCTATGCATAAGAATAGTTAAAATGATCAATTTTGCCTAACCAGAAAGTGCAGTAATCTGTACAAGATAAATGTAAGATATATAAGGCTAGAATGACAAGTTAGGGTCAAGTTGTCAAAGGCTTTACGTTCCCAATAGAAACATTTGTTTTTATATGTGTGTGTGTGTGTGTGTGTGTGCGCGCGCGCGCCTAGGAAAAGAGGTCATGGTTATATAAAAAAGAACTATGTAAACAGTTAATCTTTATTTTACTGGTAAAATGAATATAAAAATAATTTAAGTGTTAGTTACTCCCTAAATTTAAACATAAACATCATTAAATGAAAAAATGCTGTCGGTTTGTTTGTTGTTTTTTAAAGTGGGGCAGGTACAGCTTTAAAAAAGGCGTAAGGACCTGACATCTGTTGATCAGCATATGCTTTCTGGTCAGCACAGTTATCAATAACGAGCTCTCAATACCAAAGACAGCTTAAAATTAACTCTCAATAAAAAAGGAACTGGACAAAATAACAGAAGAGCAGGAACAAAAAAGAAATGAGGTGCTACTTGCATGACAAGGTGAAAAATCAGAAAGTAAATACAAAGGCAAGAACTGCTCTTCTCTGTCCACTGCCCACACTTCTCCACCTCCCGCACAATATCTGCCCACTCTCTCTTAAACAGCCTTCTCTTAACCTGCTGAGATCCCCAGCAGCCTAAATTAGCCCAGCTTAAACACAGTTTCCAGCTCAGTTAGAAATGTCTCTCCATTCACCCTGCCTCCTTTCATTTTGTTTGAGCCTCTCTTATTTACTTATGGATCAGTTTCTATTCCAGCTGTATATTCTATCCCCTACTTAGAGAATAACTTTCCTGAGGGGTAAGACTACAGCATCATGGTACAATGGAAAAGGCTTTGGCTCTAGAGTTGGGTGACCTTGTGTAAGACACCTCTGATGATCCTACTTGCCTGATCTTGGGCAAACTCTTAACCTACCTGGGCCTCAGTGTCCTAAACTGTACAATGAAGGGCTAAGACTAGCCTTGAGGTTCTTTTTTAGCTCTTGATCTATGATCTTATGACTACATCATGTCTAAACTCCCTACAACTAACATAGTGCTTTGAAAATAGTTTGGAAAATGTTTTTTAATTGAACTTAACTTCACTAATCAAGAAATGAAAAAGTTATAAAGTATATTAAGCTGAAATTGAACACAATGCCAACAAACAGTTCATTTATTCCAGAACTACTATGTTATATATCTTAACATAGAAGTTTTCAAATGCAAACCTGACTACAAGGTAGAAGAGCCAAATGCAATATAAAATAGTACCTAGAGAGCAAATACAGTTTGAGTCAATCAATGAAATATACATATCAAACTTATTCAACTAATCATCCCATATTGGAGTTGCAGAAACCACTAATTTCTTTTTTTTTTTTTTTTTGCGGGGCAATGGGGGTTAAGTGACTTGCCCGGGGTCACACAGCTAGTAAGTGTTAAGTGTCTGAGGCCAGATTTTGAACTCAGGTCCTCCTGACTCCAGGGCCAGTGCTCTATCCACTACGCCATCTAGCTGCCCCAGAAACCACTAATTTCTAAATTCAATTTTTAAGAACTGACAGTGAGTAGAAAATTTCTATTAAGACTTCCAGGTTATTAAAAGAAAAAGGACTTTTGGCCAAGGACAATAAGAAACAAATAATTTATTGGAGGTAAAAAGATTGATTCCAGTTTCTATACAACATGAATTTTTTACCTAAATCAAAGCCTGAAATGATATAAATGGAGTGTAGGATTTATTCACTTGAAGACCTGATCACACTACTATTAAATACAAAGATGTCAAACAGACTGTACCCTCAAGGGAAACAATCATTAAAAGTTAGGAATTATAAACTGCTATGCATTCACACCATCATCATTTACACTGACTGGGGAGGGAGAGGTCAGCTGTTCGTGGTTAAAAAGGAATAGGGGCTGGGGCAGCTAGGTGGCGCAGTGGATAGGGCACCGGCCCTGGAGTCAGGAGTACCTGAGTTCAAATCCGGCCTCAGACACTTGACACTTACTAGCTGTGTGACCCTGGGCAAGTCACTTAACCCCAATTGCCTCACTAAAAAAAAAAAAAAAGGAATAGGGGATAGAAGGTACTGCAAAGAAAACTATTGAAAGGGCATTCCAGCTGGGGACTCCCAATTTTATGTGAAAAGTCACTCCTCCTCAATCTTCTAATACACTGAGATGACTAGCATAGTTATAGTGGCGGTCAAGGGTGCTGGTAGTCCTTAACTTGGGTTAAGGGAAAACACTGTGCAAGATGACGGACAGCGAGTTTTGGGAATATCCATTGGAAATCTTGACAAACTACATGTGATAGAGGAAATTCTACCAAAGGCTCCCAGCCTCATGGTTAAGCATCCAGTTCTAGAAAATATGTATACCCATGAAAAAACTAATCCGCCTGACTTAATTACCTGAAAATAAAGCCTTTCCACACACACACACACACACACACACACACACACACACACACACACACACACACAAAGGCCCCATAGGAAAAGACAATAAAATTACATAGAACTATTCTATCCTGAGCAAAGATTGGCTAAAATTATTCTCCTTCAAAATGTCAAAGAATGATGAATTATTCATCAGAAACTTCATCCTTGGAGCACCTAATTTTGTTTTTGGTCCCCCCCACCCCAAAGAAATGTGTATGGATGGCAAGGGAATTCATTCCAATAATCTCTCCCCTAATTTTTTTTTTAAGCTAAAAGGAAATCAATGTATGGTTGACAAACAATTTATATGATATATCTATCATATCACTATGTTTCCTTAGCAATTGCAAAAAGAGATAATAGAGAAGGGGGAGGAATTGACAACATATTAAAAGTTACATGGTCCCCTTTGTCATAAAAATAAGATATATCAATTATTTTAGAATGTGTATTTGATAAGTAATACAAAGCAAAATGAAATATATAAATATTAGAACCGTAATAGCAACTTACCCCAATATAAATATAGCTAGTCAATCAAATTAGTGAATTACTCTAAAAAGTAATCTATATTTCATACTACCCATGAACTTATTGTGAATAATTCTCTTGTAAAACCACCACTGTAATCTGTATTATCTTCAAAATTCCAAACATACTAAGTAACACAGGTAGCCTACAGAAATGCTTACCTTGACACCATGGCCCACATCATCCAGTACTGTATAGTCTATAGGTTTTCGAATGTACCTTACAGGACGTTCCATATTTGCAGGTGCTATTATTTTGTGAGTTCTGGATGTATTCTTATTTGTTGTCAAAATGCCTATCTCTCTCCGAGCCACTTTTTCTTTATGAATGTCCACAGTCTATATTTGAAATTGAACAAAGAAAATACCATTAAAAAGATGCTCATTCAATCAGCCATTTAGTTGAAAAGAAATCAGACAATCGAAGTTTTCTTGGAATAAATACTTTCCCTAAAATATGTAAAAAGAAATCCTTAAAATATAAAGAAATATTTTCTTTCCTCAAACTATTCATGGATGTGCCAACAAGTATGGTTTCTAGCTGTACTTCAGAACGATTTAAAAATGCTAAACATCACATATGGTACCTATTTGACCAAGTTTATATGGCAAAATTCCAATGCAGGAGGTACCTGTAACTCCAAACACAAGTTCACACAAGTATTTCCCAAAGCACAACTGAATGAAGACAATGGGATTAAAAGCACATTCTATTTTTATTTATTTTGTGGGGCAGTGAGGGTTAAGTGACTTGCCCAGGGTCATACAGTTATTAAGTGTCAAGTGTCTGAGGCGGAATTTGAACTCAGGTCTTCCCGAATCCAGGGCTGGTGCTTTATCCACTTCGCCACCTAGCTGCCCCCAGCCCATTCTATTTTGAAAAATGTAAATCACAGCAATAATTTCTCACAAGTATGTTTCCTTTATAAGAGGCTCTCAAAATCTAAAACAGTGAAATGATCAATGGCAAAAAAAAAAAAAAAAATTCAGTAATTCTCACTATGTAAGTAAAAATCTTGAAAGGTTTGTTATTTGCATTAAGTACTTAACCTGTACGGGTCTCAGTATCATAATCTATGAAATGAAGGATGGAGCTAAATAATCTGTAAATTCTCACTTCTAAAATTTTGTGACTCTAAAGTATTTATTTAGCATCATTCATGTCCTCGGCACTATGTAACTAATAAACTATTTCCATGCCTTCCCATATGATCACTGTCATCTCTGACGTAGCAGGTTAAATAGGGAGCCACTAAAGATTTTTAAGAGGTATGCCAGGAGAGGCATGCCATGAAAATGGTGTTTAATGATGTCTAATTACTATGACTAAGCTTAGACCCAGAGTAAAGAAAATGCTGCTCCCTCCATTAATTGCTGAGACAGGAGATGAATGGGTGTATGATATAGCATATGCTATGAGAAACAGTTCATGTCGATCAGCAAGCACTTATTAAGTGCCCATTCCATGCAGGCACTGTGCTAAGCACAAGGGGTACAAAGAAAGAGAAAAACCAGTCTGGGCTCACAAGGATCTCAGTCTAATGAGGGAGACAACATGCAAAGAGCTATGTACAGACAAGGTAAAGACAATAAAGTGGAAATAATCAACAGAGGGAAGACCCTTTCATTAAAGGGGATCAGGAAAGGATTTCTGTAAAAAGAGTTGTAACTTGAAGGAGGCTAGAAAAGCCAGGATACAGAGATAAGGAGAGAATTCCAGGCATTGGGAGAAGCCAATTACAATGCATGGAGCTAGTAGATGAAGCGCCTTGTTCAAGGAATAGGAAGGCCAGGTCAACGACTTGAAGAAAACATTGTAGGGTAAGAGAGGGAGGAAAAATTAAATGTAAGAAAACTAAAAAGATAGGAAGGGGTCTAGTTATGAAGGGCTTTGAATGCCAAAAGAGGATTTTATACTTGACCCTGCAATATTGGTGTTGTGTATGCATTCTCTTGGTTCTGCTCATTTCACTCTTCGTTATTTCTGCATATCTTTCCATGTTTTTCTAAAATCAACCAACTCATCACTTCTTATAGCACAGTAGTATTCTACCCTAATCATATACAACAACTTGTTTAGCCAGTCCCCAGCTGATGGGCATCCCCTCAATTTCCAGTTCTTTGCTACCACAAAAATTGCTGCTACGAATATTTTAGAACATATAATGGTTCTTTTCTGTTTTCCCTTATCACCCTGGGAAACAGAACTAACAGTGATATTGCTGGGTCAAAGAGTATATATGCACTGTTTTGTAACTTTCAGCACAATTCAAGACTGCTCTCCAAAATGGATGGATCAGTTCACAGTTCCACCAATAGTGCATTAGTATCCCAATTTTTCAACATCCCCTCTAACATCTGTAATTTTCCCCTTCTGTCATTTTAGCCAATCTGTTAGGTGTAAATAAATAAAAAGTTCTAAAATTGCTCTTACTCCAATATCCATACCATTGTTTAAAATGGAAAAGGAAAAATATAAACACTCATAAGGAAAAAAAATTAAGTTGGCTTTCTCTCTGGACTTTCATATCCAAAGAATTATGTCCACCCTTCAACTATACAAAATCAGATCTTTATATACACTAAAATAAAAAAGCATGAAAATCAACACAGATGAAAAAAATCCCCATTCTTTAAAACTGTCCTGACCTAATTATTCTTACTTTCTCTAATTATAGTTTTATTAAAGACTTTTGAATATTCATTCTTCTACTTTTTAGTTCCAGTGCAACCCAAAGGCTTTGGCATCCTGTCAGCTACAATCATGGGTAAAGATCACATCACCAAATGTGCTTGTATATGAATGTTTTTCAGATTTCTGGTATGTATAAATGTTGATTAAGATTATCAGGGCACAGCTAGGTGGTGCAATAGATAAAGCACCAGCCCTGGATTCAGGAGGACCTGAGTTCAAATTGACCTCAGACACTTGACGCTTGCTAGCTGTGTGACCCTGGGCAAGTCACTTAACCCTCATTGCCCTGCCCCCCCCCCAAAAGATTCCCAAGCAGTCCCAAATCTAACTGTTACCTTGAATCTTGAAAACTTAACTGTTACCTTGAAAAGAATGTTTTCAAACTTTTAAAAATGATTAATAATTCCCTGGGAGGAAGAGAGGGGGAGAATTTAGGTAATATATAAACTAATGATATCAATAAAAATTTATTTTAAGAAAGTTTTTTTTCCATGACAATATAATTATATGAATTAGGTCAAAAGCTTGATAAGGAAGACTAATTTGATTTTCTAACGGTTCAAAACCATTTTTATTTCAATCCTGTCATTTTAAAAAACAAAGGCTTTTTGTAAAAAAAAAAAATTTGGTTTTTAAGGAAAAAAATCAATTCTACTAATGGCACCTTAGTTCTTATTTTTATGCTACACTGTCAAGTATCATCAGGAAATAATGCATGAAGCTACAGAATACAGGAAAGTAATTCACCAAAAACAAAAACAAAGGCGGAAAAAACACACAAACTGGGCACCTTAATTTATAACTTAGGGAATATTCCAATTTGGAACAACAGTGAGGTAAGCAAACTCAATTACCATGACTATACAGAAGCTCAAGGCCCAAGTCATTTGCTCTTACTTCATGAAGCTCAATGCTGCCATTTTACACAACCCTCTGGAATTAGGGTTCTTGATTACTCCAAGAGTTTCTGCTGAAATTATTACATTGCTATTGCAAAGTTCACACCATAAGAAGTGTTGAATATTTTAGTAAACCAGATGCTTAAGAAGAATTGGTACCACTTCATTTTCTATGCTTTAAAAGTGGCCCTTACTGCTCGGTATTGTGAACTGAAGGCAAGAGGAAACAAACTGGCAGAAGGCTTGATGGAACAAGAATTGACACGAAAGACCGAAATCTACTTGAAGAGCCTCGAACAACTTGGTGCTGACTCAGCTACAAACAAGTCAAACCATGATATAGACATTTATATTAAGGCTATGAAAAGTACTGTGCTAGGTGCTGATGATACAAGGGTAAAACAGAAAACAGTTCTTGTCCTTGTCCTCAAGCAGTGTGCAGCAGGATTAAAATGTCTAAGTTGAAATATGATTTTGGAGAAGGAAGAGGGTACTAACAATGGGGATGGGAGATCAGGGGAACCTTCCCATAGAAGGCAAATGAGCAGTTCTTTGAACGAAGCTAGGGAATTCTAAGAAGGAAAAATAAAGAGGAAGAGCAGCATCCCAGGCATGGCAAGATGGCCAGTGAGAAGTCCAGACTCAGGAGATGGAGTGTTAGCGTGCAAGGAACAGTAAGAAGGCCAGTTTCACTGTACTGTAATGTGTATATAAGGGAGAACTGTGAGATACAAAAAGGTAGGAAAAGGCCAGGTTCTAAGGGTATTTTCCAATTAATTATTGGGGGGGGGGGGGTGAAGTGACTTGCCTAGTGTCACACACCTAGTTAAGTATCTGAGGCCAGATTGGAACTTAGGGCCTCCTGGCTTCAGATGCTCAATTAATTCACTGTACCACCTCAATACCCCCTGTAAAGGGTTTTAAAAGCCAAATAGAGGATTTTACATTTCATCCTATAAGTAAGAGGGAACCACTGAAGTTTCCTTGGACAGGTAACGTAGGAGCAGGAGAGTAACATGGTCTGACTAATGCCTTAGGAAGATCACTTTGACAGCTGGGTGGAAAACAAACTGAAGTGGAGAAAAAGAGACAAGACTGGACATACAGATCTGGGAATCATGTACATGGAAATTATACCCGTGAGTGCTGATGAGATCACTAAGGCAGATAATAAGGGCAACAAAAAGAAAGTCCAGAACAGAACCTTGGAGAACATATAAATAAACAAGGCAGAATCATGAAAAGAGTAAGGGGCCTTGAGATGGAACCTTAGATCAATCAAGCTGTATAACCTTGAATTTTTCCTCTGTCTTGGTGTCCACATCGTCAGATGGATAATGCTACTTCCCTAGTGATTTAATGAACTGATCATTTATAAAATATGAAATGGGAGCAGGCACACTCAGTTCTTTGGGTACTCATTGGGAAAGATCACAATTGGCATTAGGAAACAGGACAGCCATCATACTTTAACTAAACACAGACGGTATGGGGGCAAAAAGCTCATAAAAGCAGACCAGCAGCAAAAAAGGTACAAAGGCAGATGGCAGTGTGGGTACAGGGAATGGGATGGTGAAGGAAGGCAGGGAGTGTAGGGAAGAGGCACAGATAATCACTCACATAATCATGGATGAGAGTTGGGAGCACTAGACAGCATGAAAGAGATGGAAGAGGGGTGGAGGGGAGGGTGATAGTAGAAGTTTGAGGTCTCTTTTTTTTTTTTTGCGGGGCAATGGGGGTTAAGTGACTTGCCCAGGGTCACACAGCTAGTAAGTGTCAAGTGTCTGAGGCCGGATTTGAACTCAGGTACTCCTGACTCCAGGGCCGGTGCTTTATCCACTGTGCCACCTAGCTGCCCCCTTGAGGTCTCATTTTAATAGGATTTTGGGGGGAAACAGATCAAATTCTCTCTGTAGCAATTTAGAGTTAATTCATTAACACATCCAAATCATTCAAAAGTTATCAGCACATTTTTGGATGTTCTGCAGGTCTGGAGCTGTGGAGGACTGGATTTTGTTGCACGGAACTGAAAGGCCCTAACAGCAGCCCCTGGATGGCTTCTGCTGATTCATCCCATAGTACAAGGATATGAATTTTGGTTAATAGGATACAATTTGTAAATTATGCTCCTTGGATCTTTGGGATGGGTATATACACAACTTCCCTTTGCACAGGTTCCCTTTGCAATCTTATTTTCTCTTTACAATGGCTTATAAACTTACTACACTGACTGGGTGATCAGGGGGCCAGAACAAGATACAATTTCAACACACTTCATATATTTAAATCATTCTATAACTGCAAAGTACCACCTAAATGTGTCATCATTACTTCTAGTATAAGCAAGACATAATCAATGTTCTGTTAAAAGTTTAAGCTGGGACTTCAATGGAGGCTTTGAACAATCAAGCCAGTAATCTTGCTAGTAGGTCCTTTATGGGCAATAATAAAAGGACGAGAGGGGATAGGACAGAGTAGCCAGAATCTCATTACATGCAGTGGAGAGACAAGGAGAAAGCCAGAATCTGGCTTGTTCAAGGGCTGCCTGCAAGACCGTGGCACACTTCTACAGCAAGTAGTATCACACCTGTCGTCACTCCCAGGCAGGCTGACAATCTTGATCAGGGGCATCTGACTGGCTCCACTAGAGATGGAAGTTTCTAACAGAAGATTCCTAGCTGACTGTAAACAAAAGCAGCAGCATTTGCTGGATTAGAGACAACCTGTCCTAAGAGTATATCCAGAAAAAAAGTGTCGTGTCCGGTCCCTCCCCCACCTCAGCTGAAGACTAACAAAACAGCGGTTTGGCTTTGCAGTTTTATATGTAAGGTGTTATAACAACACGAGGACACGAGTCCTCTCTAGAATAGTGTGAAATTTAAAGAATGAGAGCATGATCTTGGTTTCCATTCACGATTCTGACATGGGTTCACTTCAAACTGCCAGACATTCTCAGCTGCCTATATTCCGAATTAGAAACCAGAGATAAGAATACTGACTTTTAATTAGAGCATATATGCTGGGCATTTATTTACAGGCAAAGTACTCCCTTACTGCAGGCTGAATAAAGGACAATATGGTCTCAGACACTTATAGTTGTGTGACCCTAGGCAAGTCACTTCACCCTGTTTGCCTCAGTTTCCTCATCTGTAAAATGAATTGGAAAAGAAAATGGCAAACCACTGGAGTATCTTTGCCAAGAAAACCCTAAATGAGGTAACAGACATGACTGAAACAACTGAACAACAAGAAGAGTATCATAAAAGAGTTTGAAGGGCCTGGAACACTAAAACATATTGAATGTAATCCAGAGACTGTTTTAGGACTAAAAACTTTTAAGTTTAATTTCTTCAATAACAAAGAATAGAATCATCAGGAAATTAGAAAGCTACTGAGGTAAGCCAAATAGCAAGGTCATTAAATTGCCAGAATCACCAAAATGTACAAAATTCTGAAGGTTAATTGGGGGCAGGAAGTAGGCCCCAAATTAAAATAGGTATGCAATATATAAGTCTATTTCAGATATAGATTTGGAGATCCAAATCATATCTATTTTCTTTTTTACCCAAAATCTTTTTCAAGATTTCAACAGCTATACACCAGAAAGCCCCATCAAAAAGAGAGAAACAGAGACAGACAGAGACAGAGACAGAGAGACACAGACAGAGACAGAGACAGAAACACAGAGAGAAACAGAGACAGAGACAGAGAGAGACACACACACAGAGACAGAGACAGAAACAGAGAGACACACACACAGAGACAGAGACACAGAGAGAAACAGAGACAGACAGAGACAGAGACAGAAACACAGAGAGAAACAGAGACAGAGAGAGACACAGAGACAGAGACAGAAACACAGAGAGAGACAGAGACAGAGACACAGAGAAACACACACAGAGACAGAGACAGAAACACAGAGAGAAACAGACACAGAGACAGAGACACACACAGACAGAGACAGACAGACACACACAGAGACAGAGACAGAAATACAGAGAGAAACAGAGACAGAGAGAGACACACAGAGACAGAGACAGAAACACAGAGAGAAACAGAGACAGAGAGAGACACACAGAGACACAGAGACAGAAACACAGAGAGAAACAGAGACAGAGAGAGAGACACACAGAGACAGAGACACAGAGAGAAACAGAGCAAAAAGATTTAGAGAGATTATATACAACAAAAAGAGAATGTGACAATACCATTTTCAATCTGGCACCTTTCCAAAAAAGGTTACTTGACTAATAGGAACAAGCAGCAAGCAACAATATTTTGCTCTCATTTCTAAATTTCCCTGGTGACATTTCAAATTGTTTTATGACCTCTTCCCCTTCCTTAAGAATCCTCACAGAGTGTCTTATTCACCCCCTCATCGACTGTTCAGCTAATAAATGGGGAAAACTGGGGAAGGGTAGTAGGAAAGGAGAGAGTATGTAAATAAAGTCTCCATTTCAAACTCCCAGTGCAGATTCTCAGCTGACTAAATGGAGGGGAGGGGAGGAGAGAGAGGCAGGGGCAGACTCCCCTCTTGGCTCTGATAAGCGATCTTCTCTAATCTGGCCCAGTTAACTGTGATTCCAAGGAGGAAAGAGTTTAAACAAATTAAGCCGTCAAACTAAGCATCAGAAAGAGCTTCCTCTCACATTCTTCAATGGGGAAGGCAAAGCCACCTCCATGGCACTTTTGTTACAATTCTGAAGTAAAAGGACACGACTAAAGGTCCCCACAAAGGTTGGTTTAAAGAAGCTAGAAAGTTCTTGGGCAAAAGAGGAATTGCTGCTGGCTGCCCCACACCTCGACCAATCCTGTTCTAATTAATATCTTCATCTTTTGTTTACATAGCAATGTACAAGTTCATGTACTCTTGGCATGATCTTTTCCCATCACAGCATCTGATGAATCTGGCTTTATTAGCCAGCTACTTAGTAAAATTCTATGGTCTAAAATGATGTTTTCGTATTTTAAGAAATCTAAAGTTACTATTTAAAATTAACATCCCCATGGCCTTTCCAATCTTCTTCTATCTTATCCCCCAATACATATTCTTCAATCTAGTGACACTGGCTTCCTGGTCAGTCCAGGAACAATCTTGGCTCTAGGCAGTTTTCTCTGGCTGCCCTCCAGGCCTAGAGTACTCTCCCTCCTTCACTCCAACTACTGACCCCTCCCCTGGCTTCGTTTAAGTGCCAACTAAAATCCCACCATCAATAGAAAGCCTTCCCCAAACCCTCTTAATACTAATGCTTTCCTTATATACTGATTCAACCATTTGGTAGAACAATTTGGAACCATGCCCCAAGGGCCATAAAACCATAAATACCCCTTGATCCAGCAAAACCGCTACTAGGTCTATATCCCAAAGAGATTTAATTAAAGGGGGGGAGGGGGATTGAGGGGATGCCCAGCAATTGGGAAATGGCTGAACAAGCTGTTGTATATGATTGTGATGGGATACTGTATAAGAAATATACTAAATATAAGAAATACTGTATAAGAAATATACTAAATAAATATATGGGATACTATATAAGAAATGATCAACAAAAGCCTCTCAGAAAAACCTGGAAAGACTTACACAAACTGATGTAAAGTGAAATGTGCAGAACCAGGGGAACATTGTATATAGCAATACAATGATCCAAGACAATTCTGAAGGACTTATGAAAAAAGAAAGAACTGACAGAAATCTGAATCCAAATCAAAGCATACTTTATCTTTATTTTTCATGGCTGCAGGAGTATAACCTTTATCAAATTGCTTGTCTTCTCAATGAGGTGGGAAGGGGAGAAAGGGAAAGAATCTGGAACTCAAAATTTTTAAATTAATGTTAAAAATTGTTTTTACATGAGATTGGGAGGGGAATATTCATTTTAAAAAATTAAATACTAGTGCCTCCCCTCGGTTCATTATTTCCTATGTGAGAATTGGAATGACACCCCCTGCTGGGAAAGATATTGCAGGGAAGCTCTGCCATGAGAAGAAAGCATGTGATTTAGAAACCATGTGACTTTAGCATCCAGAAGTTGCCCAGCATCCAGAAGTTACATCTATAGAGGCACCTGTGGGACCTGTCAATCAGAGCTACCAGCCAATTAGCTTGGAGCTGTATGTATGGACGGCTCTGTTTCCAGTTTTTCAGATGGCTTCTGGGAGAAGTATAGGAGAAAGCATGGGACTTTTTGGGGGGTTGGGGACTCTGGCTTGGTGGCAGGGGGGGCAGATTAGAGAGAGCTGGCAGATCTAATTCTTTATCCACGTGTTTCTCTTATTAACCCCTAATATACTTTAATAAATACTTAATGCTCAAAGATTGGTGCCATACATTTTCTAATTTAAGGTGATCACTCATTAGATTTTAGACATCATAGCTAGAATTTTAGCCCCTTACACCTACTTATCCTGTAGATGTCGTGTTAGCTATATATCTGCCTTCATGTTGTCTCCCCCATTGGACTGTGTACACTTTGAGGTCAAGGTCTGTCTTTTGCCTCTTTTTTGTATCCCTGGCTCTTCCAACAGTGCGTGGGCCCATGGAGCAGGGTCTTCATAAATGTTTATTAACTGACTGACTGACTGACATTTATCCTGAAAGATACCAAAGTTACTATACAGTTAGAAATTTCAATAAATCTTACTTTTGCTCTATCTGGAGAACTGGAAAGGACCTCAGAATTCATCTAGCCCAGGGCTTCTTAAACTTTCTCCATTCACAACCCCTTTTTGCCCAAGAAATTTTTACATGACTCCAGGTACATAGGTATATAAAATAGGTATACATAACCTTTTACTGTTGCCAAATTTTTTACAACCCCCACATTCAGTTATATGGAGTCGTGATCCACAGTTTAAGAAGCTAAGTTCCAGGCCAATCCCCAAATGTTATGGTTTTAAAAATTGAGTCTCAAGGGGTGGGAAATAGGGGGATGTTGGAATGAGGAGAGTTAAGTGACTTGTCCAAGTTCAAACAGTAATAACCATCAGAGGAGGGTTCTAAACCTACATCCTCTGACTCCAGAGCACTCTTTCCACATTACCAAGATGCATACCTTTCCAGTCAATATGACCAATATTCACAACTTATTTTATTGTACTTTTGGATATTTATTAACTATTGGATTTACAGCTAGAAGGGTTATCTACTCCAATGCACTCAATTTAGAGTTAAGAAAACTGAGTTTGAAAGTTTACCTTGCCCATCCCTTCACAAGAACAGAGTCAGCATTCATACTCAAATCCTCCAATACCAAACCAGTTCTTTGTCACAATAACACAATATAAAGAAATGGGTTTAGGTTTATCTAGTTTACTGTTGTGGGATTAGTTTTGTTTCATCTCTAATTCTGCTGCCAAACTCTCAGACTCTTAAGATAGAAGACTGGAGACCAGCGCCATCTGAAAGCTGTAAAAACCATGAACACTCCGGGTGATCTTGCAAGAACACCTAGACATTAACTACTTGTCCTCAAAATGGGGAGAGAAAAATCCAGAAAAGGCAAAGGGGGTAGGCAATACATATTTTTAAAAGAGCAGAACAAAGCAAATGGTAAGAAAAAACATGTTATCACAGCAAGAATCAATTAGACTAAAAAAAAGAATCAATTATACTAATAGAGCTTAGATGTTTAAGAGTTTATAAATTAACTTTCCTTTATCTTTTTAAAAATTTGGTCGGCAAACACTTTAAGATACTTAGCTCAAGGCAGAAAGGGGCCCTACTAAAAACTTTGCATCTCTCTCAGGGGCTAAAGCACACAACAGGTGCTTATGAAAAACCAGCTGAAAGGAAATCTCTCATAACACTTGTTCCAACTATCAAGCATTTAAAATTGTTTTTCTATGTTTGGAGCATTCCCCTGTAAAGCTGCTTCACCTATTATTTGTTTCCCCTTCCTGGCAAAAAGGTCTTAGGAGTCCTAATGATCCTGTTGCCCCTTCAAAGCCTAACCACCTTGTGCCAGCTACCAGAGATCCAGGATACTGAGAAGCACTATACACTGTCCCGATTCTGCCCTAAACCTTAAAAACAAACAAACAAACAAAAATCTTATGTCCTAAACCAGGTGTGTATATTTTATAAGTTCAAATAAACTGAAAGAAATTAAAGTATCAGAGGACACATAAATTTGGGTTTTTCTACAACCTAAACCCACTATTTTAAACTTAAAACCTTTTCCAAAAGAAAAAAGTTTGCCAGCATATTTCACTGCCAAAACTATACTTGCATATGTGATCTAATAACTGCATATGCAAATTAAATCCCTGAGGTTCTAATATTGTGACTGCTTCAACCTTTTGAAATTCCAGTCTTCACATGGAACTACAACTATAGCACTTTGTACGAAGACATTTCTTCACACAGAAATTTTTTTGACCTGTCTTCACCAACCGTAAAAGAAAAAGTTAAAGGATAAATTTAAATAAGGTTTAAGGTTTCAAAATATACTCATAATTGTGATTATTCTCATTAGCATTCTATTAATACAGAAACACAGTCTTCATTCTATGAAAGATAATTATGTAGGACACCTGCTGTGCTTTTTCTGCTAACTTAACTGGGTATCGCTACTTTTCCCAAGAAAAGAGGAGGAAAATAGAAGAAAGATAAAATTTCAGCTGGACAGTGATGTGACTTCTTAGCAGCTATATACAAAACATTTTAGTGATTTAAAGAAGGGTTATGAATTACCAGTAGATTTAAGTTACACATACTGCTCTCAAGCCTTATTTCATACAACCTGTTAAATACAGTCCTAGAAAAATGTTTTGAAATTAACTCAAAGCAAAGCAAAGACTTTACAGTTAGCACTGATTAATAAAGCATAACTACAGTATAGCTCTTTGAAAGAGGAGCAAAGCCATTCAGATGCTGTTTCCATGCCAAACTGAAAAACAAAACCGCTTTAGAGAAAATGAACACATGCATTTGCACAGAACACTGCAGGTGGCTAAAAGGGAAACTAGCTTTTTTTTTTAATGCTTAAAAATAGTTTCAGAACAGAACAGTGATATCTACTGAACTTTCATGAAAATTTTTTAAAATTAGTACAGAGCTGATGCCAAGTCAGACTCAAAACAAATTTGTCTTTTTGCCAGCAAGGCTGGCATTAAAATAAATATTGCAATTGTAAGATGTAGCCTTGTAAACCTTAATGGTTCTAGTGCCCTAGAAGAACTTCTAGAATCAGTGAAACAGGGGAAAAAAACAACAACATGTAAAAACATAGCCAATCTTTTTCTCTCATTTTTGGCTGAAATGAAAGTTTCTATATGAATAAGTTCTCCAATTACCTTATTGTAAAAAAACCAAAAAAACCAAAAAAATCCTGTCTGCTAGCAATGACTTAATTTGTACATTAGATTTCTTTACAAGATTCCTTAAATAGTAATAAAAATTCTTGAAATACAACTTGGAATACTCAGGACTGAAAAGTATAAGAAATAGTGATTTTCACTAGGCCATGAAGTGAAGCACACTATACATAATATATATGTAATTACTAATTTGTCTTGGAGTCTTGGAGTTGGAGATGGTCCTCGGGGAAATCACCTGGTCCAACTAGTACCTGAGCATGTCAGGACCAGGGCAGAGGGAAGAGGGGAGAAGCAGGAAACTACCTCTGTTTCTCCATCCATATTTGAGGTTGGCTAGTGTAGCAGTTACATACTACTTGTGATTAATTCTCAAAGCCCCTATTAAATGGTACTAATGCATGGACACATGATGAAAATAAAAATTACTTAAAACCACAGCTTCTATTTGCCTCTGCAAAGATGCCAGTAAAGGTGTGGGTAGGAACACTATGCAAAACTAAGGGTGACCAAAACCTGTGGGACCCCCAGGTTCCTCTTTCTTCACACTTTCTTTTTACCTTCCTGCTTGTCTCTGATGCCCATCAGGAATTTGGCACAGATGTACATATAGCTAAATGGGCAGCTCAAAGCAAGGACTCTACGAGTAGGGAAAGGGGGTATCAGCTACACCAGGGATATCAAACTCAAATAGAAACAGATCCCTGCGTACTGACTCCTTCCAGTACTTTTGGAAGTGAATGCTAGAAAATAACCAGAAGCCCACCTTTCAAGAACATTTTATTTTCTATTTGCATGCTGAGTGCTTTGCATATAGTAAGTGCTTAATCAATTCTTTTTCATTCATTCATTTGTTTATATGTTTATACATCATTAACACAAGTAAGGGACTACTATTCTTGCAAATAAAAATAACTGCCCTCTAATTTGATCCTCACAACCCTGTAATGGTTCATAGATTATTGTCATTTTTCAGATGAGTAGATGGGGCTAAGAATAAATTAAGTGACTTGCTAACAGTCACAAAGCTAGAAGGCTGGAAATGAATTTAGGTCTTCTTGACTCCAAATTTGTCATTTAATCTACAATGGCTCACAGAGATTTTGAAGAAGCTGTACAGTCCATAACACAATAAAATTGTCCTGATTTGACAAGAACATGAGGCACTGGATACAATACATTAAAACCTGGATAAACCAAAATCCACAGTAAAAATTAATTTTTCTGAAAATTAAAAACAACCATTTTAAAGAGTACTAACTATACATAAACACACATGAGATTCACTTTCATTTCAATCCTGTACTAGATATCATTTTCCATTATTGGTCAAAACAACCATAAAGTGACAAAATGTTTCATGTTCTGAGAAACTATAGTACCATGCTTTGAGTGCTGTTTTGGTTCTCATTATTAGAATAACAAGTATATTACTAGGTAGATTCAGTGCTTAAAAATCAACCAGAATATATAAAGAAATTAAAATATATTCTCAACAGGTACCTCAGTTAAACTTGAAAAAGAACCTTGAATTTACTTAGAGAATTGAGATACAAATAAAGATTAAATGAAACAATAACTTCAGCAAAGTAGTAAGATATAAAATAAACCCACAAAAAATCATCGGCATCCCTACATATTGCCAATAAAACCCAGTAGAAAAATACAGAAAAAGAAATTCCACTGAAAATTACTATATAATGTATAAAATACCTAGAAGACTACCATTGTCCCAAGATACATACAGCAATTATATGAATACACATTAAAATACTCTTTTTTAATTTTATTGTTTAATTTAATAATTTTTTTTGCAGGACAATGGGGGTTAAATGACTTGCCCAGGGTCACACAGCTAGTAAGTGTCAAGTGTCTGAGGCTGGACTTGAACTCAGGTACTCCTGAATCCAGGGCCAGTGCTTTATCCACCATGCCACCTAGCTGCCCTAAAATACTCTTTCAAAAATATAGAACCAAGTAAATGGAGAGAGATTACTTTATGGTTAGGCTATGCTAATATTTTTTAATGAAATTTATACTACCTACCTCAATGTACAGATTCAGTTCCATACCAACCAAATTATGATAGGGTTATTTTACAGAACTAATAGAAAATTACAATAAAAATTCTAAAGCAACAAAAGGTCTATCATCTCACAGAAAAAAAAAAATGATAGAAAAAAGACAGAAGGAAAGGGAAATCTAGCAATATCAGATCTCAAACTACTCTACAAAATAGTAACCATCAAAGCTATCTGGTACTTGTTCAAAAGTAAAAATGTTGATGGATGGTACAGATTAGATAAGTAAGACCCAGAAGCAAACATCTTAGCAAGACATTCTTTAAACTCAAGGATGCCAAATGCTAGCACTAAGTGCTCATTATCTGACAAAAACTCATGGGAGAATTAGAAAGTGATCCGGGCAGCTAGGGTGGCGCAGTGGATAGAGCACCCACCCTGGATTCAGGAGGACCTGAATTCAAATCCGGCCTCAGACACTTGACATGTACTAACAGTGTGACCTTGGACAAGTCACTTAACCCCCATTGCCCTCCCCTCTCCCCCAAAAAATATGACATTTTTTTTAAAAGATAAAAAAATTAAAAAGAAAGTGATCTGACAGAAGTCAAGTTTAGACCAGATGTCACCCCATATATGACAATAAGTTTCTTTTTTTTGTTGTTTTGTTTTTTGTTTTTTTTAATTTTTGCAGGGCAATGAGGGTTAAGTGACTTGCCCAGGGTCACACAGCTAGTTAAGTGTCAAGTGTCTGAGACTGGATTTGAACTCGGGTACTCCTGAATCCAAGGCCAGTGCTTTATCCACTGTACCACCTAGCTGCCCCCCACAATAAGTTTCAAATGGCTACATTATCTACATATTAAGGGTCCTATAATAAACAAATTATAAAGGGCAAGGAAATTATTTTCACAAAATTGAGTAGCAAATGTCTCTTATAAAGATTTAATTTCCAAGAGATATAGGTAGCTTATACAAATATTTAAGAATAAGTCATCTCCTAATAGATAAACAATTAAAGGGTATGGAAAGGCAATACTCAAAAGAAGAAATAAATGCCATTAATAATCATATGAAAGGGATAAGACCTGTCATTTGAATGGTATAGCTAACTCCTATATGAGTAAACTCCCTTTATAACAATACAGATCAACAGTTTTTCTGTAACTTAAAAATAGCCTAGACTATGGAGAAGTTAAATGACTCAGGATCACATAGCTTGAATGAATGAATAAACGAATGAATGAGCACTTATTAAGCATCTACTTTGTGCAAAATGCTTGTGCTCTGAGGATACAAATAGAAAATTAAGCTAGTCCCTGCTCTCAAGTAATTTATATTGTGATGGGGGAGACAACACTTAAGGAAGGTTTCAACTGCAAGTCATGGAAAAGTCCCAGAGTCCTTAAGGTGAAAGTAGACAAAAATGCCTTTTCTCAAGTGTCATTTCCACTGATAGAATCCTATCAACTTGTGGTGCTGAACCATACAACGTAGTCAGAGAGCAGCTGAACTCTAGGTCTCCTATTCCGAGTCAGGTTTTCTATCCATGACATAAGCCTTTCACCATAGGAAATTACAAATTAACATAGAATACTGACAAATATGACCCTCCCCCCCAAAAAAAAAGAGTTAAGGAAAATAATTCCTGGTAGAACTTTGAATTGTCCCAACCCTTGGGGAAATCAATTTGGAACTACATCCCCTATCACTAAACTGTACAATGATAGACAAGTAGGCATACACCTCAGGGAGATCAACAACAGAGGGAGAAGAACCATGTGTACAAAAATATTTTAAAGCATGTATTTTTTGTTTTTGCAAAAATCTAGAAAAAAGTGAATTATCAATTAATTGGGGAATTGCCAATAATTTGGTGGGATAAGAGAAATATCTGCAACAGTCCCTGACACACAAGCTGGAAGAATCACCCTCCCCTTCCTCCACACACCACCACCCCTCCTTAAAGGCAATGAAACCCATCTGGAGACAATTGTTCCAGGTGACTAATATTAAAACCAGTGACTTAATTTACTCCTCAGCCACATACAAAAGTTCAGTACAGGAGCAGTCAGGGAATCCTCTGGCTCGACTAAGGCTTCTGACAAGAACTAATAAAGTCAAAAAATGGGAACTGTGCCCAAATGAATCAATACTGTATCCTTGCTGAATATCCTTTCCACATTATTTTCAATTAAACTTCCATGTCTCATTTCATTCTAAACTGGAACCCAAATCATAAGATTGGGTCAAGTCTGTCCCAGAATATATGGTACGTGTATATAATGGAATAGTATAATGTTTAAATAAATGTTAAATGAGATAGTCAAATACTAAAAGACCAGTATGAATTGATACAAAATGAAGTGAGAACATCCTTTGGTCATCAAGAGCATTCTTGATAAGGGTATTAGCAAGGTACAAAGAGGATTTCACAAGCAATATTCAATAATGAAAATATATCTTTAGCTTTTCACAATTAGCTTAAAAGACGGAGACATTAAGAACCCCATTTGCTTACTGTTTGCTAATTGCAAAAAAGCACTCAATCCAGTAGGACAAAACAGTGTCTCCAAGACACAATAAGAGCCTCTAAATCATTACCGTAAAACCATTCACAGCTGTACCCATTCAACAGAAATTGTGGCATCACGTGAGGTACACAGCAGGGAGGCACCTGCTTGACAAATGTTGGAACTGCTGGGGAGGGGATATGGGGCAGACTTGGGATCAGAGAGGAACTGCGTGGGGATGCTGAAGACTACTCTGGTACATTTGCAGAAGGCACTGCACAGACCACTACAATGCTCTTCCAGAAGACTATAAAGGTAAATTTACTTAAGCAATTGGAAAGAGCTAGATGATCAAGGAGGGCTAACAAATGAGTCTTCAAACATTAATGTCTACAAAGGATATTGAGGGAGTTAAATAATAAAGGCAAAGGTCCTGGGATAGAATGATTCTGTTGTGAGGGTTTTAAATGGGGAAAGGCAGCAGTAGGAAGTCTTTTCGGACAAATGACAGGTGCCCTCCCCTGCCCAGCCCCTAAATGGGCTATAGTAAGTGAATGATACTGGCATATATATATATATATATAAAATTTTGCTTGACAATGTTTACTTGCTAAAAGGATTATGTTGTTCTTTTTCCATGGGGAGTGTAGTATTTGAGGAGGTGAAAGAGAGCTATTTTTGAAAGCTAATGTTTATCCAGCCCCGCCCCCCAGAGGCTTATTAAAACATTTTTAAATGCACAGAAAAAAATTCTGAAAACAGAAAAGCAAGACAGCTTTGAAAGTAATATGTTTATTATATCAGCTTTTTTTTCTGTTTGGGGGAGGGGAGAGGCAAGGGAGGGAGGGAGACAATTTGGAACTCAAAATCTTATGAAAACAAATGTTGAAAAAGATCTTTACATGTAACTGGAAAATAATTAAATAATTTTATGATTTAAAAAAAGTAATATGTTTAATTTATTACATACTTTTTTAAAAGCAGCTGTAAAATAACAGATTCAGAGTTTCACATAAAATTCTTTCCTGTTCTACTTATGCTTAGAAATGTGCCTTTGTCCCTCAGGGGGTCTCCCTCATTAGGCCCTGAAGTCATCACAGTAAAGCTCATTTTAATATGGATCACTCTCAAGTCACAACAACCAATGAAATTGAAGGATACTAGCCCATTAGCTTTGATCAGTGTGTAGAGACATGCCTCTATCAAAAGACGATAGAAGCCAAGAACACATGAGTCCTCGGGCCAGGGCCACTTTGGAACACGACTCTCGGTCTGGACCTGCTGTGGGTTGGTGAATGCTCCCCTCTTAGGACAGGGTAGACTGTTAGAACATGTGCTCTCTCTCTTAGAAATACGGCACTGGGGCTTTTTTTTGGCTTGTAGTAACTGCCACACAGTCAATACTCTTCTAATATTTAATATACTTTAATAATACTGCCAAAAAAAAATTTTAAGTGGTGTAGAAAACTTTTTTTCAACTAGTTTCTGGGGGGCAGCTAGGTGATGCAGTGGATAAGGCACCTGGATTCAGAAGGACTTGAGTTCAAATCTGGTCTCAGCCACTTGACACTTACTAGCTGTGTGACCTTGGGCAAGTTGCTTAACCCTCATTGCCCCAGCCAAAAAAAAAAAGTTTCTGTAGACTAACAAAACCTGTCTACTGAAATTTTAGGACTAAAATGATAGATTTGTGAGTGCAAAAGAAACCATTCTGAACAAATTACCCACAAAAGATCAGAAATCTACAGGAAAATAAACCTGAAGCCTCTGTGACAAAAATTATTAGGGAATCATCAATTAATAAATAGGAAATCAAATGTAACAAAGAATTTTCTAAGAGTTAATATAGATCTTTGAAGATAAATTTCCAATGGAATTTCAAGATTTTATGTGGTTACTATGGGAAACTGCATTTTTTTCAAATGAGTTAATTTAGACTATATGAATATGAAAAAGCTGCCCATGGGGCAGTTAGGTGGCGCAGTGGATAGAGCACCAGCCCTGGAGTCAGGAGTACCTGAGTTCAAATCCAGCCTCAGACACTTAACACTTACTAGCTGTGTGACCCTGGGCAAGTCACTTAACCCCAATTGCCACACTAAAAATAAAAAACAAAACAAACAAAAAGCTGCCCAGGTAATCTGTATTAATCTTTTTCTGATATATCAAAAAATTCACCTCCAGCCCAAATAAGAGTTTTAAGCATGATTTATTTAAACAACATTAGCAACCTAAAAATGTTTTAATTGTTCTTAATATAATTCCTTTGTAAGTCTAACAATGTCAAGAAAATATGTAGGAACTATTTGTGAATGAGGACTCAAGATACATAAAAATTCAGCTAGGCCATTTATCTCTTTCAAATGGTGCCAAATTCCTCCATCTTCCATTTTGGAAAAAAACAGAAACCAAAAAATTATCCTGTTTTAGTAAAAGCAAAATGTAGTTTAGTAACTAATAAGTGACTTTTTTCACAATAACATCATGTAAAATAAACTACAGTCCCACAGAACAGGCTGTATCATTCTCTCAGAAGGGAGGCAGGGGACCCAGGTTTGGAATGGGTGAACACTGGTTCAACCTGGCTGGTTCAGGATCACAGATCAAGAGTTAGAGGGGATGGCAGAGACCATTCAGGCCAATCCCTTCATTTTAAAATGAGAAAACTGGAGTGGTCCTTTGATTGTACTACGTGGCTATGTAGGTTGATTTTTCTTTTTTAAAAGAGGGAGTTCAGTGATGGGAGAATATATCATAAAATGATTGTGAAAAAAATATAATTTTAAAAAAATAACAGAATAAAGCCATATCATTAAAAAATACTTTGGGGGCAGCTAGGTGGCGCAGTGGATAGAGCACCAGCCCCGGATTCAGGAGGACCTGAATTCAAATAGGGCCTCAGACACTTGACACTAGCTGTGTAACCCTGGGCAAGTCACTTAACCCCAATCGCCTCACCAAAAACAAAACAAAACAAAAAAACACAACACAACACAACAAAACTTAGAAAAACTGACCTCTGACTTCACTTTGTTCCCTCCCTCATCCTACGCCACAGTCAGCCATTTCCGCTCTCCTCTCTCCTGGATGCCGAATCCAGTTTATTTTCTCCATCTGCCTCATCCACTCCTCCACACAAACTGCTGAATTCAGTTCTCACAACCAGGACAGCCAGTCAAGAAGCATTTGTCTTGATTTGTCCATCCCCATTGCTAAGTCTCTGGCTAAGATTGTCATTTCTTGAGGAGCTTCATCAATAGTAGATCATTGCCAGCTCCACTGCTTTCAGGCTGCTACACCTCCTCTAAAGCTTAGCAGACACCCACACAACAGAAATTTTCCCTTAGGCCTAGTCCTTTTTCCCATCTGACTGTTCCTCATCGCTCATAACACAGCCTGTAACTGTGGGTCTCTCCCAGGCTTCCATCGGAGGCTCATTTCCTTCCACTTCACTTGTTGATCACATCAGCTTCCACAGGTTTAACTGTCTCTGTATATTCAGGCCCTGTCTCTCTGAGCTTCAGTTCCCACCTCACACACATCCAGACAGCTACCACATCTTGCCATTTCCACTTCTACATCTCCTCTGGCATCCAACTCCTCTCTACTCACATAACTGCTCCCTTATTTTAGTCAGTGGTGTTAAGGGTCTCTGCAGGCTGCAATTTCACTTAGAAAACCAAATTGTTAACATTCTTTATGCTCCATTATATTTTTATTAATTTTGTTAAATATTCCAAATTATATTTTAATCTACTTCAAGAGACATTCAGGAGTTTTGCAAGCTGTGAGTTTGACCCCTATGCATTAGTCCTTTATTCACCTCACACCTGAGAGAAATGATTATTAATAACCAATGATTTGGGGAGATCCAGAGTTCCCCCTTTTTCTTTTCTTTTTTTTTTTTTTGTTTTGTTTTTGGTGAGGCAATTGGGGTTAAGTAACTTGCCTAGGGCCACACAGCTAGGAAGTGTTAAGTGTCCGAGGCCGGATTTGAACTCAGGTCCTCCTGACTTCAGGGCCGGTGCTCTATTCACTGCGCCACCTAGCTGCCCCAAGTTACCCCTTTTTTGACAGCCCTCATTTCAAAGCTCAGACTCTTAAAGGACATAAATGAGACCGAGTTAACTCTCCTCAATTGTGGTGAGACCCCAGCCAAATTTACAAGGAAGTTAATCTAAGCTGGAGAAGCCTAGTGTGATCTACTCAGGTTTGAATGGGGATAAATTCTTTGATTAGATTGCCCAAGGCTGGGGGAAAGTGAGAAGTCGATTACATGATCAAAGTTCATTAGAAGAGGTCCTGCCCCTCGTAGTAGAATTCGTTCTCTCTCATTACTTTTTAACCAGGGCTGACTGCCACCCTCTGGAACACCCACTTCTCTGAGGCCACTGAGCAGTCTTGAGTCAGCCGCATGAGGGTCTTTGGTGTTCTAGAGTGCCACTGACCTCTTTTATTAAAATGCTAGCATTATTAATAAAAGGACTAGTTACCTAGAAATTAGGTGTCTCGAACCTTTTAAACCTCACACACCTAAACTGTTTTCATAGCAAGCTAATTAATTAGCATTCCTGCCTCTTCTCTCACTGGCATAATTCACTTTATGGGGCAGCCAGGTGGCACAGTGGATAACGCACTGGCCCTGAAGTCAGGAGGACCTGAGTTCAAGTTTTACCTCAGACATTTATTTACTAGCTGTGTGACCCTAGGCAAGTCATTTAACCCCAAATGCCTTAAAACATCCGGGGCCAACTCCAGTCGTCCTGATGTATATCTTGCCACTGAACCCAGATGGCTCTGGAGGGGAGAGTGAGGTTGGTGACCTTGCACAGCTCTCCCTCACTTAAATCCAATTCACTCCAAGTCATAACAAAAAAACAACAGCTCATCTTACACACTGCTGGCAAACTACTTTCCCTTAAGTGCAGATCTGATCACAGATTAACTCCAGAAGTTTCATATTGTCTCTAGGATAAAATACCAGCTCTTCTGTTTATAGCTTTTAAATCGCTTCCTAACCTGGACCCAACCTATCTTTCCACCCTCACTAGACATGTGATCTAGCCAAATTGGCTCTTCTCTCTCTCCCCCACACACAGGGCAAACAAACAAGTCTAACTGAACTCAGAAAGGAGACAGGATGGGCTAGGGAAGTCAAACCACCACCAGTACCAGCTTAATCAACACCACCCTCTCAGACAGCCCAGGACCCTGAAACCAAAAGCCTCAGAGCCTTGAGAATAGCAGTGCTTCCAACCCAACGCCCTCCCTATCAATCTGGGAAGCAACCTCTATGAAGATGCAGCCTGGCAACTGTTCCTGCAGGTGCTCCAGCCATAGCTACTGAAGACCCAGAAAAGAACGTTCTTGCCCCCAAAGTCCTTAGCGATGTTCAACAGTTCAAAATCAAAAACTGATATGACACAGTGGAACAGCGGTGAACCCTAAAGAAGAGGTGTTACCATCTGCTTTCCACTGCACCCTAAGAACCATGGGACCTTCCATCTGACTTGCAGCTAAAACCGTCCACATGTTATCTGATCACATTAGAATTTAAGCTCTCTCAGAGCAAGGACTGACTGCCCTACTAGTATCCCCAGTACTTGGCAAAGTGCTTTGTACATAGGGAGCACTTTAAAAATGATTCATCCATTCATCTCTCATGCCTTTACACTGTCTGACATGCCTGGAATACTCTCTCTCTCTCTCTCTCTCTCTCTCTCTCTCTCTCTCTCTCTCTCTCTCTCTCTCTCTCTCTCTCTCTCTCTCTCCCTCTGCCAAGTCCCTTTCTTCCTATAAGATACAACTCAACCACCATCTTCTGCATGAAGCCTTTCCTAATACTCCCTACAGTCAATGGTCTCCCTCCCAAACTATATTCTCATAATACATACCTTTCATGTCTTAGCAGAATAGTGTGTGTACATACACACACACATACACACAAGTATTTTTCCTTAACTGGACATTTTTTGGTTTTGTTACAAGAGAAGGTTGAATTCCAGAGATGGAGAGAGGGTATACTTCCACAATGGTGCAAAAACATTGATTAAACTGATTTCCAAAAAGAAAAATATCATTTAAAAAGAGATACTAAGCATTCATCCAAAAAAAAAATTATATATGGTGATTGTTAGGCACCATGGTGAGCTGGTAGCCAGGGTCTGTTGAGCTGTATCTACTATTTAATCAATTATACTATAAGAAGGTTCCAATATATTTCTATCGATATTTTTAAAAGTCCAGAAATACCAAAGGCATGAAATATAAATACTATGGATACTGTTGGTTCTAAGATGAAATTTTATAAATATTAACATAAAATGATAAAAGTGATACGATATTCCAGATGTTTTAACCAGCATAAGGTATGAAATTACTACCTTTCTTACTCCAGACATCATCCTTCAATTAATGCACTCTAAGATTGCATTATTGCCTATTCACAGTAATATTTCAAGAAAGGTTTATAGAACATAAAACTAAAGCTCCAAATGATTTTTCACAGCATACAGTTAGTAGCAGAATTCATTTTCCAAGTTCTTCACCCTTTGAGCTTTGTAACTGATTGATTATATATAAAGCTAAGTCTTCTGTACGTTGTTACCTGGGAAATATGGTTGATGGAAGACTCCATTCTCCTAAGCTGAGAAGCTTGGATGTCCAGTAGCTGGAGCACATTGTTGGCCAATGCATTTATCTGATAAGCAACACTAGCTAAGGACTGGGTGGTGTAGGCTTTGGTCTCTTCTAGCGCTTTCCTTTTGTCTGGAGCCTGAAACATTAACAAACATAGAAAAAAAGTATTTAGTAAATACTATAGGGAAATCAAGTTATACACTTAATTATGTTGAAAAAAAACATAACTGCTGGTCCCACAAAGCACATCAGAAATAAAACAAAATTTAAATTTTGGTAACAATAACCATCTTCTGAAGTGGTTCTCTGAATCAGAAGTATAAAATATAATCCACACAATCCCAAGTGCAGACTAAACCAGATTAAAACGTAATTGGGGGGCAGCTAGGTGTCGAAGTAGATAGAGCACCGGCCCTGGAGTCAGGAGTACCTGAGTTCAAATCCGGCCTCAGACACTTAACACTTACTAGCTGTGTGACCCTGGGCAAGTCTTAACCCTTAACCCCAATTGCCTCACTAAAAAGAAAACAAAAACCGTAATTGGGAACCATTTTTTTTAATAAAATTTTTTTTTAAATAATTGATAACATTACACTTTAATAGTACATCAATATGTATCCCACATTATCCTCTTGTATACATTAGTGTTCCATTTCTACTTGAGTTTGAAAGCAGGACTCTACATATATTTCTAACACAAGTTTCAAAACTCCTTCCTTCCCCCCTGCAAAATTATCTGCCCTTAGTCTTGGGTTCCTAAGAGGCAAATTTCCTTTCCCTTTACACTGAAATCAAAGTACCCAGCATCAATCAAGAAGGGAAAATCATTTCCCCACAGTTAAAATTTCCCACTGCATTGTCTATCTTTAAAAGCCGGCTCAACATATCTAAAATTGCAAAGTCTGTTCACAAACAAAATTAATGCAGTGAAAAATGCAGGGAAAAATGTTTGCAGAAAGTTCTTCTAATAAATATGTGATATCTAAGGAATTGATTTAAATATACCAGTAAAAGCCATTCACAGATAGTCAAAAGATATGAACTATTAGTTCACACAAAAAAGGCAAGTGAACAATTAACATGAAAAAATTCTCCAAATTACCAAAGAAATGAAAATTAAAACACCTCTGAACCTCTACCTCTCTCTTTCCCAATAAATTGGCAAAGACAAGAAGAAAGGAAAATGTCAATTGTTGAAGGGGCCCCTAAAGATAACAGTTCCGATAATATTCTGTTGGAGAAGTTGTGAAGTGATTCAGCCATTCTGGAAGGCAATCTGAAAGTATTACAAAAAAGGCACTAAATTAGACATACTCCGATCTAGCAATAAAACTACTAAGCCTAAAGACTAGAGATCAAAGGGAAAAAAGGACATCCATATTCTTTGGTTATGCTGTTATAATATGACTTGAAATAAATGGGCTATTGGCTAAGGATTAGAAATATGTTTGGTTACAGAGATTTTATATATGGAAATGATCAACTTATTTGGTGCTAAATTTATTAAAAATTAAAAAGCAATCAATCAACAGCTATACCAAGTGTTTTACTCTATGAAAGGGAGATAGTGTATGTGTGTGGGGAGGGTGAATTTGAGGAGCTAGCAATAGGGTTACAAAAATGGGAGGAAAAAAGGAGTTACTGAAGAGTTATCAGAAAAAGAATACTGGGGCAGCTAGGTGGCGCAGTGGATAGAGCACTGGCCCTGGAGTCAGGAGTACCTGAGTTCAAATCCGGCCTCAGACACTTAACACTTACTAGCTGTGTGACCCTGGGCAAGAAAAAAAAAAAAAAAAAGAATACTAAATTTAGTCAGACCTGAATTTTGAACCAAAACAGAAACAAATCAGGTTTAGTCTAAAAGAGTTACTATGCTGGCCAGAAAACCCACTCCTGGAGGTAAATCCACAAACTGTTCATAATAGGAAAAAAAATTTTCCCTAAGATACTTATGGTTCAGGGCAGCTAGGTGGTGCAATGGATAAAGCACCAGCCTTGGATTCAGGAGGACCTGAGTTCAAATCTGGCCTCAGACACTTGACACTTACTAGCTGTGTGACCCTGGGCAAGTCACTTAACCTTCATTAACCTGCAAAAACAAAACAAAAAGATACTTATGGTTCAGTTAAATTCCTTGCTCAATGC
The DNA here is from genome assembly GCF_019393635.1 of Dromiciops gliroides. Taxonomy (NCBI): domain Eukaryota; kingdom Metazoa; phylum Chordata; class Mammalia; order Microbiotheria; family Microbiotheriidae; genus Dromiciops; species Dromiciops gliroides. Next base: position 64,947,080 of record NC_057865.1, read on the forward strand.
CACACACCTCATTCATAACAGGTCTGACCATGTCATCTTTCTCCAAGCCCCATCCCAATTCAGTAAACTCTAGTGGTTCCTATATTTCTTCCAGGATCAAATATTAAATCCTCTTTTTTTTTAATCATAATTCTCTTCCCTTTCCACTCTTCTTATACCTTAACTCATCCCCACACACTCTGAAATCTGGTAACACTGTCTGCCCTGCTTTTCCTCACACAAGATTCCATCTACTGACCAACCATTTTTACTGGCCTGCAATTCTCTCCCTATAAAACCCCACCTTCTACAAGAAGCCTGTCCTGATCCTCTTTGATAATGGAGAATTCCGAAGCTCTGTTGATTATCTCCAGTTTATTCTGTACACGTCTTGCTTGTATATAGTTGTTTGCATTTGTTAAGACCTTACACTGTGAGTCCCTTGAGAGTAATGTTTTTTAGCTTTCTTTGTGCTTAAGCAAGTGCTTGACACATAGTAGGTGCTAAATAAAATGCTTATGATTGACATAATAATTCCTCCCAGCAGGCCCTTACTCTGTTTTTTTGTGAGGCAGTTGGGGTTAAATGACTTGCCCAGGGTCACACAACTAGTAAGTGTTAAGTGTCTGAGGTCGAATTTGAACTCGGGTCCTCCTGAATCCAGGGCTGGTGCTCTATCCACTGTGCCACCTAGCTGCCCCTAGGCCCTTACTCTTAATGGATTTGGAAAATCCCATAAATTTCCCTGGCACAAAGAGGAGAAACAAAGTAAATACACTCCAAAGAACCAAGCTTCTGTACTTTGTTTCAGTTTTAGAGTTCTGTTCTCTGTCCTAAAACATTTTGAGCACTTCTGACAGCAGGTTGCAAACAAGCTTTCAAAAGCTAATATCAAAAAAGGCTATTTCTAGAAACTTAAGTCAGGTAAAAACATCAGTTATGGTGACAGAGGAGCTGGTTCTGGGGGCTGTCTCATCCAAAGAATTGGCAGGCTCATGTCAATAGTTCAAACAATCCTTGTTTCTCCTTCATTCTGGAAGAGGACCATGACATCAGGAAGGTGATATCATGACTTGAAAGTGAATTGGATTTAAGTGAGGAAGAGCTGTGCACAGTTGCCAGCCTCACTCTCTCCTCCAGAGTCACTAGAGTCCGGTGGCAACATACTGACAACTAGAGATGACTCCAGATGCAGTGGGAGCCCTTGGCCTCTTCAAGCTAAGGCCTTTTATAGGTCTCAGTTTGTCTGAGGCAACACCCATTCAATGATTACGGCTAAAGTAAGAAATGAGGCAAAGAATGGCCTCTTTTATGAGGGGGGGAGGGGAGGGAGGAGACACACAACCCAAAAAGCAAAATCAATCAGGGTTTCTGGCCAAAACAGAAACAACTGCTATTTACACTCACTCTGGGCCATCAGAGCCCAAACAATGACCATGTGTGGCTTGGGTTGGCTTCCAGGCCATCTCCAGTCCTCCTGATCTGTATCTTGCCACTGGACTCCACTGACTCTGGAGGAGAGAGTGAGGCTGGAGACTGCATAGTTCAATCAATACTTTTGGAGGGGAAAAAGAAAAAAAAATGGAAAACAACCACATCCAGTCATAGGTTAGCCATATAACTAAATTCAATGAATTTATTGAGCACCTAACCCATGCATTTCACTACCAGCCACTCCTGTGCTAGTGTAACAAACTAACGAGCACATTCACTGCCCAAATGAGCTTAAAGCGTATTTTAGTTAGAAGGTAAAAATGAAGATGACATATCTTGTTTGAAAAGCAAAGAGGGAGCTGCTTTCAAATAACAGTAGGGCACACAAACCAGATAATGCACTAAATAAGAGCCCAGCCAAATTGTGCAGAGCCTGAAATGAAGGCTTTAGGAAGAAATGGCCAGAGATGTGCTTGCTAAAAGCAGCCTTGACAAAAACTAATTTGGCAGTACAATGGAAGATGGCCTGGAGCAGGACCAATTAAATAACCAGAAACTGGCTAGAAAATGATAACAAGTTCTAAGAAGAGGTAGCAGGAATGAGAGTGGCAAAAATGAAGAAAGACAAGTGAGAATGGATATAAGAAAACCTCAGTGGTAGAAGAGACATGATGAGGGAGCCTAATGGTGTACTAAGGAAAGGGGACTTGATACTGCATGTGGGGAAGCCTGGTATACGAATCTTAGTTCTGCAGCAAACTACTTGTCTCACTTCCACAAGTGACACAATGTCTCTAGGTCTCAGTTTCTTTATCATAAGAATGAGAAAGGTAGAGAAAATCTCAAAGTTCCTCCTGTATTTCAGTGATTGCCTTCAAATATCACTCCCTGGCTGTGGTTTAGCAATCACATCCACAATTCTTTCAGTACTTTAGAATGTAGTTCAACTAAGTAAGATGACGTGAATTTATCAAGAGCAGCTAAGTGCTTTCTCATTAGGACCAACTCCCCATTAGCTATTTTGTTATATTCTTTCTGATACGGAGGTCATTCTTCTCCACAGAGAAAAGAAGCGAAGTAAGAACGAAACGGATTTTCCTGTCAGTTATTGTTCTATCCCTCTGACAGCAGTCCAGGACTTCTTTGGTCTTTTTTCCCAATACAGTTTTTCAAGGTGGGAAAAAACTTTTGTTGTAATTACTGTTCCTTGTCAGCTTCAGGTGATTGAGTTTTAGTACTTCTGTCCTTCCTTTAGGGTCATACTTTTCTTTTTTTTAAAGTGAGGCAATTGGGGGTTAAGTGACTACTCACACAGCTAGTAAGTGTTAAGTGTCTGAGGCCGGATTTGAACTCAGGTACTCCTGACTCCAGGGGCGGTGCTTTCATACCAAGCTTTTGCATTCATTCTGTGTTACCTTCCCTTGCTTCCATCTTTTGTATGTTTTTTTGTTTGTTTGTTTGTTTTTTTAGTGAGGCAATTGGGGTTAAGTGACTTGCCCAGAGTCACACAGCTAGTAAGTGTTAAGTGTCTGAGGCCGGATTTGAACCCAGGTACTCCTGACTCCAGGGCTGGTGCTCTATCCACTGCGCCACCTAGCTGCCCCTGTATGTATCTTTTAAAAGTGTCAGTTAAAGGTTAGTTTCTTAATTTCCATTGTGTCTTGAAGATTTTAAGACTCTTAAAGAACTCTCCCTGAAATACAGGTGAGACACCCTGTGTGGCAAGTGTCCCAATTTTCAAAGAAGGTGCAAACTTTGTGAGATAGACTATGATTCTTGGGCATATTTCTGGGATACATCCTTTTTTTTATTTTTATTTTTTGGGATACATTATTGACATGGAAAGAAATGAAATGGGAGAAAGAAATGCTGCTCTGAGATATGAAGAAAGGAGAAATTGAGTGAAGAGAAATGCTAGGGTTTTTTCTTCGATTTACTTGAATAATTGAGAGCTGACTATTGCAAACTAAATAGAATTGTTGACACTTTTAAAAGCCACCTTAATAAGTATAATAGTTCTTAAAAGTAAAATTCTAAGTGCATTGGCCCTACAGTATAACTGACCTTACCCAGATCTACTTATCCAGATCTTTTAGTTTTCTCATCTGTAAAATGAGGAGGTTGGAGGCAATGCCTTTGAGGTCTTCTAGCTCTAAATCTATGGTTCTAGACCTTTTGGGGCAAGAATAGAAGTTCAGGGATAGGGCAAGAAGGACTAGGAGCAGAATCACTAAATTGGAGGTTTGGAAGGAATCGTGGTCACCATGTAATCCAATTTGCATAGAAAAGGAATCTGAACTGTAACCGATCTGTTATCCAGCTTTTGATTGAAGAACTCCAAGGGATTCCAGAAAAAATAATTCTTAGACTATGTAGATCATTCGTAGACCCTGATATTCACTGTACCATAATATGTTTAGAAGAATGGGCAAAAATCTCTCTTTTCTTTCCTTTGTCAAGTAGATGAAGGCAGTGTACCCACATAGACCGTTCGTGGACAGATTTCATTGCAGGAAATAATGCCCTTTTTTGCGGGGCAATGAGGGTTAAGTGACTTGCCCAGGGTCACACAGCTAGGAAGTGTCAAGTGTCTGAGGTCAGATTTGAACTCAGGTCCTCCTGAATCCAGGGCCGGTGCTTTATCCACTGCACCAGCTGCCCCCAAAATAATACCTTTTGATAATACTGCTGAACATAAGTTTGACTGGTATAATGGATAGAGAGCCACCCTTGGAGACAGGAAGACCTGGGTTCAAGTACTGCCTCTTGATGACACTGGACAAGTCACTTAAGTCCTCAATGCTGCAGGCATCTCTCTTAAGACTGAGTTGCAGGGCAGCTGGGTGGCACAGTGGATAGAGCACCGGCCCTGGAGTCAGGAGTACCTGGGTTCAAATCCGGCCTCAGACCCTTGACACTTACTAGCTGTGTGACCCTGGGCAAGTCACTTGACCCCCACTGCCCCAGAAAAAAAAAAAAAAAGACTGAGTTGCAAAGAAAACCCAAAGTTTCCTCATCTAGGAGTTCCCCAAACTAATGAAAGGTACAGTCCCTAGCCTAGCCCTTCCTCATTATCTAAGCCTAATAACTCAAAGGGAATTTTCATGGGAGATTTCTTTTTTTCTTCCTCCTCGCCACAATGTAAATATTGTAAACCCCAGATAGCATGCTTGCCAGTTTGACATTTCTGTATAAGTCCTATTCAAATGGACTCTAATTCAAGTTTAGTTTTGCTGATTAAGGGAAAAGGCCGTAGAGCTTTTCTCCCAACCATACCTGCTCAAAATAGATTTCTCAGTGTTGCTTCTCTATGCTAATTTAGAAAAGATTCTTGTGATGCTCTGCCGTGTTTGAACAATGAGTTTAAGTGCTAGGATCTTCTAAGTACATAGCCTACCTACTCAGAGAATTCTATTGACAAGCCATTTAAGACAAGAAAGTTCCCAAATTAATTAGGAAAAATATAAAAATAAACGGATATTCACGGGGCTTTGGATTCCTGCTATACTTCCAGCCCATCATCACTTCTTAAAAAGCCCAGAAGTTAAGCATAGCATGACAGAGCAACAACATACAGAAAATGGCATTCCAAACACATACCTCCTAATTCTCAGTTTTCACCTTTGGGGATGCAATGTGGAACAATGGAAAGATCGCTGAACCTCGGGTTCTTGGACCCGAGTTCAAATTTCACCTCTACCTCTGTGTGACTTTGGACAAGTCACCGCACAGTGTGTGCCTTACCCAAAACAGCAGTTTCCTAAGACTATGATGGATGTGGGCTTGGTAGACTGAAGAAGAGTATGCGTAGCACATCTATTCCTCACAGCACTATGTGGTACAATCATGGAATTTGGCAGACTGATTGGGATGGGCCACACCTGGCCTGTCCTGAGTGACGTATGCTGCTGATGTCAGCAGGAGAAACCACTCTCCGATCGACTCTGAAGGACCTCCCTTTTTACGGGAGGGAGAGTAAATGCTCACTGAGGGAAGCTCAGTCTCTTTCCGGTCAGTGAGCTCCAGAAGTGGACGAGAGAGGTTTGTCCTGTGGGCCCTAGCTGCATAGCTGTTTTCCCATTGAAGCTACAGACCCCAGGTGGTAAGTTAATAAAACGAGCCCAGTTCTTTGAATTAGCTGAGCTGGAAGCAAGTTTGGAGGTTATATAGGCTTTTGTTAGAGTTAGGGGATTATTCATTTTTCTTTTTCCCTATTCCCTTGTCTTTGACTTTATTAATTTCACCTTTGCTGTATATTTTATTCCCATTAATAAAACCTGATTCGTTTGTGGAAAAGAGGCTGTCAAGCTCCTTTCTTATTGGCCTGGGAGAAATATCTAAAAAGGCAGTTTGGAGGAGAGGAAGTTTTGGACCTAGAAGTCCTTCATTATTTTCTGAACCCCAATATTTTGGCGAGCCACCCAATTAACTCTCTACATATTAAATTTGGCCCTCACAACTATGTAACTGAACTTTCCATAACGGGGGAATTGGGTAGGCACAACATTTATAAGATTTTCTATTTTGAACACTGCATCCACTACTGAGACAAAGTAATTTTCCCCATCTAGTTGTTGGCTGGGTTTTTCTAAGAATAATCCAAAATATCACCACGAATTGAAATTTCTGCACGTTGATGCCTCCATTACTTTTTCTGTTTTATGTGGATTGAGTTTGTGGAGGATAAAATTCTATAATTTGACAATAATAGACAATACTACCTAAATTAGAACAGGAGCTGTTAACCCTTTTTGTGTTCATGGATCCCTTCTCAGAATAATTTTTTTTAATGTATAAAATAAAATACATAGGATTAAAATGGAAATCAATCATATCCAATTAGTTATTAAACTGTTAAAACAAACAAAAAAATAAGTTCAAGGACTCTAGAGTAAGAACCCCTGAGTTAGAGGCAACTAGTTAGTGGAGTGCCAGTCATGGAGTCAGGAAGACCTGAGCTGTATGACCTTAGATAAGTTTCTTAATCTCGGTTTGCCTCAGTTTTAGCACCTACATCACAGGGTTGTTGTGAAGATCACATGAGATATTTGCACATCACCTAAGACAGTGCCTGGCACATACTAGGTGCTTAATAAAAATGCTTGTTTCCTTCCTTGTGTTAAGGGGTTCGGGCAGATCTTCCTAAAATTACAGAATCAGAATTTTAGAGTTGTTGATGGTCCAAATGATTGTGCCATTCAGATTGAATGTAATATTCTAAAAGGTTAGAAATCAGAGTTCTTTGCAACTACATACATTTATTAATCTTGTACTATATGTATGACAATGTTGCTAGGTATCAGGGATAAAAACCAAACCCAAAAAGTTTCTGCCTTCAGAGAAGGCTTGATGGCGGCATGGTGCCTGAGCTGATCCTTGAAGGAAGAGGCAAAGATGAAAAAGGAACATATATGTGAATCACCTTAAATATGGCGGCAAGAGAGAGAAGCAAGTAGAATGTTGTGAGGGCCAGGAGGAACAGAGAGATGGCATTACTAACCAGGAGGAGGAGATCAGAGAAAGCATCATGGCAGAAGTGGTGGCATGGACAGGGATGAGGGCTAGGGCCATCTTTCACATCGCTGCTGCTAAACTGACTTTTCTAAAGTGCTGATCACATTACTCTTCAGGAACTCCTGTGATTGACCACATCTAAACCTCTCTTTGGCTCTTAAAGCCCTTCATAGCCTGACCCCAGCCTACCTTCCCGGCTTTGTTATACATTACTCCCCTTTTCAGTTTAGACAGCCAGAAAGGCCTTGTTGTCATTCTTCATGTAGGGGCTTTTGTGCTGGCTGTCCACCATGCCTGGAATGCATTATCTCACACCTCTGACTCTCAGAATGTTGTGTATCTTTCCAAACTGCGCAAATGCAACCTCTAGTTTACATAACCTGTATAGCTTCCAACTTAACCTATATAACCTTGGATAAATCCCAATTTTGCTAGGCCTCAAGCTTTCTCATGATTCTATGATTGCTGTCTACCACCGGGTACCATTGCCCAACCCCTAAATTACCCAGGATTCATCTTGTATATACTGACAGTTGTTTCCCAATATAGAGTATAAGCTTTTGGGGGGCTGTGGTCTGTTTTATTTTTATCTTTGTATTTCTAGCCACTGGCACTTTTGTAAGCATTTGAAAGCTGCTTGTTTGATGCATAGATGTGAAATAGCGTGAGCCAAGGAAAGGTGACAGAATAATAAAACTAGCTGATATTTATATAACACTCACTATATGCCAGGCACCATGCTAAGTGCTTTGCAGATACTACCTCATGTGATCTTTACGACAATCCTGGCAGGTAGATGCTGTTAACCCATTTTATAGATGAGAAAACTAAGGCAGAGGTTAAGTGACTACCCAGGGTCACACGGTTATTTAGTATCTGAGGGCAGATTCCTATAATTTTAGGTAACAAGTAAACACTGATTCAGTTGCTGGGAACAGAATAGAGATAAGATGTGTGTGCGGGGATAGGAAGGGAATAGTAACAGATAATGAATAAAGAGGCTTGAATAACAGACCACTAAACATTGAGAGTAGATAGATAAAACTGTCTATCTGCAATGAATAATAGTATGTCAGTGGCATGAGGCCTGGCTGAGAAAGGGAAGAATAGAAAGGGACCATCTGCTAAGCTGCTGCAGTTGTCCAGATAGGTAGTAATAAGGGTCTATACCAGGGTGGCAGCAGTGGGACTAGAAAAGAAACAAGGGGAGTGTGAAATCATTTGATAATTCAAGCGTATATGAAAGGGAAGGATGAGGGTCTTCCCGAAATAGAGGACCTGTCAGATTCAGTTAGCATACAAAAATGACAGTCCTTGGTGTAAAAGAGGTTATATTCTTTGTTTTGTTTTGTTTTGTTTGTGGGGTAATGAGGGTTAGGTGACCTGCCCAGAGTCACACAGCTAGTAAGTGTCAAGTGTCTGAGACCACATTTGAACTCAGATCCTCCTGAACCTAGGGCCAGTGCTTTATCCACTGTGCCACCTAGCTGCTCTATGGGAAGTTATATTCTATCAGAAGAAACAACACATACATGTGTACAGAGATAGAAAACATACACAACAGAAAGTACACGGGAGATGAAGGCAGCTGAGGGGCATCAGGAAAGGCTCTGAGTAGGAAAAGTTTGAACCTTCCAGGCAGCTACGGCTTATGAACGGCCTGAGGCAGGAGAACAGGCATTCCAGGCATGGAGTAGATTCAGAGGACATGAAATGTTGGTTAAGCAACAGTAAGTATCCTAGAGTAACCATGCCATTTTGGCATGAAGCTGACTAAGTTAGGCTGGGTACAGATTGGGAAAACACCCAAGAGAAAGGTTCACGTTTTACTCTAGAGGCAAAAGGGAGTCATCAGAGTGTCTGGAGCCAAAGGATTGCTGTGGTCAGCCATGTTTGTTAGGTTTATCACATTGGCAGCTGTGTGGAAGGTGGATCAGAGAGGGTAGAGATGAGGTAGGAGACTGCAAAGAGAAGTGTAACAGTACCAGAAGAATGGGGGTGGTCAACAGTGCTCTTAAAAGCCCTAGCAGAGGGGCAGCTAGGTAGCACAGTGGCACCGGCCCTGGATTCAGGAGGACCTGAGTTCAAATCCGACCTCAGACCCTTGACACTTACTAGCTGTGTGACCCTGGGCAAGTCACAACCCTAATTGCCTCACCAAAAAACAAAAAGAAACAAAAAAAAAAAAAGCCCTAGCAGAACAAATTGAATGGATTGAACAACAAGTACACTCCATTTGGCGATTAAGAAGTTATCAGTAACCTTGGTGAGAGCAATTTTAGCTGAATGGTGATATAAAAGCCAGATTGCAAGGACCTGAAGAATGAACAAGTAGGGAAAAACTGTTATAATACTCTTTCTAGAAATTTACTGTTGAACTAAGACAGTCACTTGAGGGAAAGGTAGTATCAATGGAAGACTTTTCTTTTTGTTTTAGGGCAAGGAAGACCTGCATGTGTGCATAGGCATCAGGGGAGGAGCTAGCTAGTTAGTATAGAGGGATATACCGAATATTGGAGAGACAGTTCTATGGAACTGGAGGGGTTTGGGTCAAAGGCACTGGTAGAGGAAAAGGCAAAAATTACCTTCTATATGGGGCAGTGTTAGGTAATGAAAGAACTGAAAGAAAAATAATCCAAACTATAATTGCAGGAAAATGACGCAGAAAAGGGGGATTCTAGAATTCATCATATGCTGTTCTCTGACCCAGTGGTGCTGATAGCATCATGGAGATTATGAGAAGTGGAGTATCAGTTTGCCCATGTACAAAGTGACTGCATATATCTAATTGAAAAACTTTAGACAATTGTGACAAGAAAGTCCTAAAAAACAACAACAAGATCTAGGGAGTGGGACAGCTGCCTTGAGAAAGCAGAAAAGGATTAGTATTTTTTCTTTTTTTTTTTTTGTCCTAAGATGAAAAGTCATAATGCAGTTGTCATTCTCACGAATGTAATGTTCACCTGTAAATGTCCAACCAAAACTTGAACTAGTCTATTTAAGCCATTCAGATGGTTCTAGGGTGAGTCATAGGCCATCTTTCCACTGCAGCACACTGCCTACCATATTGTACTTCCTGAGTTAAAAACATATTACATATAAACATGTCAAACATGTTGGTCACAATCATACAGATAGCTTACCTTTCCCTTACACTCCCCCATGCTGTCCTAAAGTTTCAGTACTACCAATGAATCTACATAGCTCTACTTCTCCCTTATTCCTCCTCCTTTTTCCCTCTTTAGTTCTCACCACTCTGTTAATTCTATCCTGAGGAAGAAATAGATAACTATTGATAATTTTCCAGCTTCACATAGTGTGTGTCCAATAGGCAGAGACCAAATAGAAGAGGAGAGGGCAAGGAAGGGGAGACAGGGCTGGAACAAAAATCATGAATCCTGATGATTCCTGCCTTTCCCTTTAATGTTTCTCTCAATTCTGCACCAAAGATAGTAATAAAATAGTGGGAATAAACACAAAATCTTGACTGACAAACTGAAAACAAGAGAAGCTGGGAAGGGGAGCTGAAGAAAAAGCAAACGTTACAACTGACTAAAAGGACTGGCTAATCCATGTGGATAATCTAGAAATGATTAATCAGCAAGGATCCTATTTTTGTAAATCACAATCATTTAGAAAAAAAAAATCAACCAAAATCTTTAGACTATTATCTTTTCTTAAAGATTATTTTTGTTTACTCAATGAAAAAAATCCCATTTAAAAAACTTAACATTCAAATAAGAAGTGAAGAGGTTGAACTGGGGGGAGGGGAGAAAAACCGTAGCAAATTTCTCTGCTAAGTGTCCAAGATATATAAATATTTGAAAGATATCCTATATAGAGAGATATTAAAAGGATATGTATATGAATGTAGAAGACCAAGTCATTCCTCAATAGATAAATGGTAAAAGGATATGAGCAGTCTTTAAAAGAAAACTATCAAACAACTTTATAAGAGTTCTCTGAATCAATAATAATAATAATAATAATAATAATAATAATAATAATAGAAATTTAAATCAAAATAACTTTGAGTTTCTCTTCACATCCTCCAAACTGGCAGGCATGCTATAAGATAGGCAAAGTCAATGCTGATGGGAGTATGCAAAGAGAGGTACACTAATGTACTGTTGGTGAGCTATGAATCAAGCACAATAATTTTAACAAGAAATTTGAAATTTATACGAATAAAATGACTAAAGTTTCCATACCTTTTGACACAGAGATTCCACTATTAGCTTATACCCCAAAGAGAACACTGATGATAAGTCAACTATTATTAAGCACCTACTTACTATGTGCCAATCACTGTGAGAAGTGCTAGGGATTCAAATTCTAACATGACTGTCCCTGCCCTCAAGGAGCTTATAAATCTGAGAGGAAGACAAATCCCCCCTCCCCCAAAAAAGGTGATGGGGTGGGGGGAACAACAGTGCACAACAATCCCATGGAGTAGGTCCTATTATTATCCCCATTGTACAGATGATGAAACTGAGGCTGTGTGTTTTAGTAACTTACCCAGGGTCATACAGCTACTGTCTTAAGCAGAATTTGAATTTAGATCTTCCTGACTCAAAGTATACTGTGCTATAAAAAATGATGACGATGGGGGCGGCTAGGTGGCGAAGTGGATAAAGCACGGGCCCTGGAGTCAGGAGGACCTGAGTTCAAACCCAGCCTCAGACACTTGACACTTACTAGCTGTGTGACCCTGGGCAAGTCACTTAACCCCAATTGCCACCCCCCCCAAAAAAGATGACTATGATGAAGACCGAGAAGGATGAAAAAAATTACATGAACTGATGGAGAGTGAAATAGAGCCAAGAAAACACACATTATAATGACACCAATATAACTGGAAAGAACAACCAAAAACAATTAAAAATGAATGTTACAAAACTACAAAGAACAAGCATGGTTCCAAAAGAATGTTGCCCCTTTCCAGAGGTGAGAGGCCAACAAATGTAGTGCAATACACCTGTATTTGGACATTCTCAACGTACTCATCATTTCTGCTGATTTGTCTCTTCTTTTTTCTTTTACAATATCCTTTGCTATATGGAATGGCTCTGGGGGAGATGGAAAATTATAAAGGGGGATGATTTTGGTGATGTTGGGTGATGTTAAGAAACAAAAGAATGAATACACAAGCAGTAAGGGGGAATCTCAGTCTACAGGCTGGTAAAGTAATTTTCTGTTAAAATGCAGCCATTTTCGTTTTGGGTGGGGTTATTAAATGTTTTCCATATCTGATGTCTTCATACTCTCTTAAGAAAAATAGCTATATCTGCAGATAGGAAATTTGTGAATAATATTTTCCAGGGTCATCATCATCTTCACACTGAAGGCCCTAAGCATTATTTTTGATCTTGTCGAGTTCATTAAATTTGCCTACTTCACCCTTTACTTAGAAGCTACATATCTTCATAGAGGTATGCTTGTTTAAGTTCGGTATGACTGCCGGGGCGCAGACCAAACTTCACATGAAGTGATCTTTCTTGTCTATAAGAGGATGAAACCAACTCTTTTTGCTTGCCAGTGAGGAAAACCTCAGGCTGATCCTTCTATTTAACTGCAACATTTTTATGCCTTTTGATATCATTTTAGTAAGAATGGCAATTTATAATAAATAGTAGAGGACGAGAACAGATTTACTTACTACTAGAAACAACACAATTACAATGAACTTAATTTCCACACAGCAGTACTCAAAATGTTATATTTATAAGAAGGCTCACTAAAGCAAAAAGTGATAGAACATATCCTAGCTTTAAAGTAAATTTAAAAGCTGTATCCTATTTTCACTGATTTTGTCTTCACATAAGTACTATTGCACTTGATAGTACTCATCTAAAGCAGGGGTCAGCAAACTATGGACCAGTAGGCCAAATCTGGTCCAACAACAACATAAATAACAATTTTAGCTCCAAAGTCATACAGAAATAGGCAGTGGCTGACTCCTGATCTAGAGTAGAAAAAGTACTCTACACCAAAGCTTGGTCAAGTACAAGTTCTTAAATTGCTACAGTCACTGCGAAATCTGCCACGTTGGTCTACCCAGATCTCTATTTGTCAGAGATCAAAGTTGTATGACATAAGGCAGCTTCATATTAGACCATCCCATGAGATGTTGTGCCACTGCAAAATTGTTCAACATTTCTTTAAATTGTATCTAGCTCTTTAGCCCCAGGGTTAAAAAATGAAAAAAATTAAATCTAACTTTAACCAATGCCATACCACCATGTTTAGATATTAAGTCTGGAATGTATTATTGATTAATTTTTATGGGTGAAGAAGAAACATTATGTACACTAAGTGCTGCATATGTATTATTCATAGTATGAGCAAAGAGTCACTGAAATAAATTACTATTCAGGGAAGGACTATCAAGGACATAAACTAGAAAATAAATTATGAAAATTTACCTAAACTTTAACAAAATTCCTTTTAGCAAATCCATTTTAGCCAAAGTTTCCAGGCAAAAGCAGCTCTTTGTTACTTCCCCATGGCCACAGACAGGAATAACTGTCCTTTCATTTAACCATGCTTTCCAAAATAGCAGTTTCCCTTTCTTCTGGGAATTGGAATTCTCTTGAAAAATTCAACTCAATAACTCAAGATGAATAATACTTATAATTGTAGTTCAAAATTCAGATTGAATAAATATAATTATTCAACTGTAATTAGATATGTTATGCTAGATCCAAATAACATACAACATGTGTGCATTCAATCACAATGTTGAGGTATGGAGGGCTAGGGAAGTCCTTTGGCAGTTTTCTTCATGCTTTTTTGATGTGTAATACAAAACATTTACTTCTAGTTTTGAGATATAATTAGATTAACTGAAATATTTCCCTCTCACTCTCAGGCTTTTGCTCTAAGCTTCCAGCTGCCTTCTTTTTCCCCTAGAAACAATTTAACAACTACCTACCAAACAATTCAGTTATCACTTTTCTACTGATACCTCCCCAATTCTTACTTCCTATACTACAAACCCTCAAAAAACAACATATATACAAAGCCACATTTGTAATCTCCATCCAGCTTTGTCCTCCTAACTTCTTTATTTCTGGCAATGACACTCCATTTACAGGACTTTGCATGTTGAAAAGCTTGGTGTCATCTTTGACTGTCTTCTCCCTTACTTTTAACATCCAACCAGTTACCAAGTCCTGTGTGTTCTACCTCAGAAAGTCTTCTCCAACACCTTTTTTCCCATCATCCCAGAACTATAACAACTTCCTAAACCAGTCTTCAAGAATATAGTCTCTCTTTCTCTTCTATTCCAAAATCACATTCTCCCTCCCTCCTCTCCCCCCCCCACCAATAATCTTCCCTCTATAAAGATCTGATCAAGTCACTTCTCTGCTCAAAACACTTCAAAGGCCTCTGCATACACCTATACTTAAAATGAATCTGCCCTAGTCTTTTCCAGTTGAAATCCTGATACATCTTTCAAGACCAAATGCAAATCCAAATGCCCATCCACTATCTGTGCTGGCATCTAATTTATTTCATGCACTTATCATGATATAGTTTGCATTATTACTCCAACCTGTATAGTAAGCACCAGGAAAGCAGAGACTGTATCTTTGCAAATGTCTTCCAAAGCCTAATACAAATGCTCTAAAGTGTTTACTGAACTGAACTAGACACAGGGACCAAATTCTTATACTCCTTTTGTATCCCACAGTGTGAGAAATAGGTCAGTATAGCAGTAACTCAATTAACAAATATTCTGGGAACAAAACTCCTTTATAAATCTGAAATATTAAAACCAAATTTTAAAAAAACAAACTTTGTAAATTTTTTTTAAAGTCTTTTCAGTCACAGATGAATAATAATACCTCTTTAAAAGGGTTTTGTCCTATTTAGATGGAATAAAGCATATTGAACATAAGCCAAACTGAATTCTTCTCTAAGACTTCCCTTCTGCACAGGGTTCCATGTATCCCACCCCCACCAGACTCCATTTCAATACCCTAAAGTTCCTGTCATATGTAGCCCTTATCAAAACAAAAAATTGTCTTAGTCACTGACATTTGCTCATTGAATGTAAATGTTTGAATCAACATGTTATGCCCTTGTATTTTAGGCTTTTATCTTCAAAATTGTGGGACTAAAAGCTTTTTCTTCATTAACAGACTTCAGTCTTTAGAGGGTGGGTAGAGATTGGGGGGAGGCCAGAGTAGCTCTGATGATTGAGTTCTTTTAGGTTGTCTCTTCCCCCAAGAGTAGTACATCCATCAATCAATAAATACCTACTATGTTCTAGGCACCATACTAGGGGCAAAGAAAGAAGGGAAATTAATAGTTCCTGCCCTCAAGAGAGAGAATAGATATACATACAAGTAGATAAAAAATACATAAAAAGTAAATGCAAGGTAATGAGGCACTAGCAGCCAGGGGAGATCAGACTAACCTCATATAGAAGGTGGTGCTAGAATTAAGTTTTGAAAGAAGCTAGGGATTCTAAGATGGGAACATGAGGTACTACTACATTCCGGACATGGGGGAATTGCGTATCAAGCAAGTAAGCCAGTTTGGCAAGAAGAGCAGGTGATGATTCTTCTGGTGATCCAGGTTCACAATAGGAGTGTCACCCTCAATGCTTCATTTCTGCCTCACCCCATGCATCTCATCTGTTGCCAAACCACTCTCCTGGCGCCCACCCTCATCACTTCTTGCCTCCTGTTGCAGCAGCCTCCTAATTGGTCTCATTCTCCTCTCACCACTCCAAACCAGTTTCTACCAAATTTAGAGGGAATGAGTGCCTGAACTAGAACAATGGTCATATATGAGAAAAGAAGAGATGTGAGAGTTGTTGTAGAGATAAAATCACTTTTAAATGATTGTATCCAGGGGAAAGGTCAAGTGAAGAATCAAGAATGACCTGGATTCTTTAAAAAAAATAAAATAAAAAAGAATGACCTGGATATGGCAAACCTGGGCGAACCAATCAGATCCTTCCCTGGAGAGGTGGGGTTGTCCAGATGTAAATGGTAAAAGAAGTTTTTTCTATATCCAATGGGTTTATTTTTTTTTTGGGGGGGGGGGGGAGGACAATGAGGGTTAAGTGACTTGCCCAAGGTCACACAGCTAGTGTCAAGTGTCTGAGGTTGGATTTGAACTCAAGTCCTCCTGAATCCAGGCTCAGTACTGTATCTACTGCACCACCTAATTGCCATGCTGATGTTATTTTAATAAGAGAGTGGGCCATACATCAAACTGCTTACCCTCTCAGGGAGGGGCAAGCAAGGGGGAAGGAAAGAATTTGGAACTCAAAATGTTTTTAAAAGAATGAATATTTCAACACAAAGTTTTTTTTAAAACTGATGTTAAAATTTTGTTTTTACATACATTTTGGAAAATAAAATTCTATTCAGAATAAAAAAAAGAACGAATATTTAAAATTGTCTTTACATGTAATGGGGGAGGGAATAATTTTTTTTTTTTTAAGAGGAGGCTAGTACAGCAGAAAGAACACTGACCTCTAATTTAAGAAACATTAGCTCCAGTTCTATCACGAGCCAACTGTGGGTAGCAGAATCACTTTAAGCCCTCATTTGTCACAGCCATAATCAACCTATTCTCATTACCTGCGATTATGCAGCTAATGAAAGAGACCCCTTTAGTATTCCTAATTTCCAGGAACATAAAGATAATCAGGGTTCCCTCAGACCTGTTCTCACCCCCACCAAGTGGCGAAGGCAAAAAGAAGGGGAAAGAGCATATTGGTATTGATAAAAACCCTATCTTTTCTGTTCTGCCACAAAGATTTTGCTGCCAGCATTTTATTTATTTTTAAAAAATATATATTGTATGTTTATTTCCACTGAAAAGTACAAGTAATCAAAGATGGAAAAGGGTATAAGAAAATAGAACATGTAAACTGAAACAAACACAGATTTTGAAGTGATGGCAAGTCTTGAACTTTCCTTACTTTACAAACTGCTAATTCCATTTCAATGGATATACCCACAGATCTCAAAGTACTCAAATTGTCATTATTTTCCTAATCCTTTTTTAACTTTGTTTACTATGTATTTAATATGAATTTTCTATTATTACAGTCTGTAACCGCCTAAGTGTATCAACATACACATACACTGTCCTTTTAATTTTGCTTTGCTCCTTCATTACTTCATCTGCATCACTATGTTCCCAAATTTCTTTGAATCTATATTCGATCTTATTTTTAGTGTGATATGTATTCCATTATATTTATGTAATTATTTTTTTTGCTATTCCCTAAATTATGGATATTTAATTTGTTCCAAGATACTGTGGAAATTTGTTTTGATTTGGGGACCCTACCTTTGGGCTGAGATTGGAAAGCCTTAGGCCCTCAGGGTCTCTTCTGTGTGGGAGGAGCTGGTGCCCCTCCCCCCCTGCTTCAGCTGAGCCAAAGAGCCCCGTGGGCTGTACAAAACTCCAGGTCAGACAGCTGGGGGGGAAAAAAGCCCCCAGCTCCCTCTGACCTGAGTGGAGCTATCTGAAAGATCCTGGATAGCCTGTGCTGAGGCACATGAGGCTGGAGCACCCCCCCACACACACACCCCTGCCACAGCCCAGGCTGGCAGATTAGCTTGGTCTGTGGGGGCGCAGGAAGCCCCGAGATTTAAGTGGAAAAAAGAAAGGTATATATAGACCTGGGGGTTAGACTTTGGGGGACGAACAAGAAGAGGTCAAGAGGCTGCTGAGGAGACGGCAAAGGTTGGAGAAGACAGACGGGGCTACACGGATGAGAAGGACTAGGAGCAGAGAAAAGAGAGGCCAAAGGGCAGACTGATGGAACAGACAGACAGAAGGTCGGTGAGAGAGAAACACAGGGGCCCAGCAGTGGCAATAAGGAGAGGAAAGTTAGAAGCAGGGGGATTTACAAAGTGAAAGGGGCTCAGAGTTAGAATAAAGTACCTGAGTGCCCTAAGGCTAACCGCCCTTATTGTATTAAAGAAGTTCCAAAGAGATGCAGAGGAAAGAGACTGCAGGAAAGCAGTCAGGTTGTACATTTTATTTCCCTGTATTCTTAATTTTCAATAGTATCTCATAAATAAACTCTGCTTTGATTATTTGGCTAAGAGGCTTCTTAATATATTGCTTATCAATTTGGGAGTGGAGCAGTGTGGTGGAACTTTATAAAGGGGCCAAGCGAAGTTAATAGCAGTCAGATAGCCAGTCAAAAGTCCCCAGATCAGTACCCCAATCAGATCAGTCCACTGGTCAGATTAGCCCCGAAGTTAGCCCTAGTCATTTAAAATATTTTTACAATACCAAGAGTGTTGCTAGAAATATTATGGCACAGGTCAATCTTTTTCTTTTTTCCTGTCAATAACTTCCTTGTGGGCAGAGTCCCAACAGTGGGGTCACCAAGTTTTGAAATGTATGCACAACTTGCTGCTGAACCGTATATTGCTTGCCAAAAAGGTCTGGACCAAATTCCCACTTCAATATATGTACGAGCATCCCTGTTCTGATGCACAGGAACACGGGACATGTGATGGCTATTGTGTTTCTTCTTTCCAGGACTGCCTGTTCATTTCCTTTCCCCACTTAGCAAAAAGAAAATGGCTCTTACACTAACTAATAAATCTGTGTCAGTTCCTTATAAATTTTGAATGCCAGATTGCTCGGAAGTGTTGTATGCAAAAATGTCTCATTCTGACAACTGAGAGCATACTACATTTTGCTGTGCAAAAGCTATACGTGCATATATAAAAATCAATTAATCTGTTTTATCTTCTACTACTATAATTTCCTGAATGTCCCCAAAAGTTTAATTATCATCTCTCTGGAAACAATTCTGGTACCAAATGTAAACTCTTATTTGGCATTTAAAGCCTTTTACCTGTCCCTGACCCACCTTTCCAATCTTTTTATACATTATTCCAAATCCCTCCTGTACTCAATGGTTCAGTTAAACTGGTTTTCTTACTGTTCCTCACAATACAACACTAACTCTATACCACTGCCTTTGGCTGTCCCTGTGGGCTGCAGTGTCCCTAATGCATTCCCTGCATCTGCACTTCCTTAAATTTCTAGTTTTCTTCAAAATTCAGTTGAATTGCCATCCAACAGAGAAAGTCTTTTCTGATTCTCCCAAGTGCTTGAAGTCACCTGAATTTATTTTGTATATACTTATATATGCACATGTTGTTTCTCCTAACAGAACCTAAGTCCTTTGAGAGCAGAGACTGTTTCAGGCTCTCCTTTTTATCCTTTGCACCTAGTAAACTGCAAGGCGCACAGTACAATGGTTAAGAAATTCTTGTTGGCTAGATGGACTTAGCTTCCTTCCAAAGTTAGCAATCTCCTGTCCTCTAGGGTTTTATGTAATTTAAATTGTCTTATATGTACCTCATTGATCCATTTGGAAATGGTGAAAGAAGTATTTATGAAAGAAAGAATATGTATGAAATTTTTGTCTGTTCCCATTTTTTACCAAAATGCTATCCAATTTTCCCAAAAGTTTTTGCTGAATGACAAATATTTTCACCAGTTGTGGTGTGATCCTAGATTTAGACTACAAATTAGTAGTGTCAAATTCAAATAGAAATAAGATGGGTGTTAACCAAAAATAGTATCACAACTTCATGAGACACTGAGTTGCAACTAGATTTATTACAAGAGAAATGCACGTGCATGTGGAACCTTAAGCCAGGGCAAAGACACAATTCAAACAAAAGATCGCATATTTATGAAATTGTGACAGAGAGAAGAAACAGAAATATCCACCTATTTAGTGGGAGGGGAAGGGAGGAGAGATCATGAATAATTAAGATGGCAAAAGCAACACTACTTTTCCCTTAAGAACTGTTAGACTATGAAGATGGGATGGGATGAAGATAGCCTAGTACGGACTGATTGATGCCTGTCAACTCCCAAGGACACACAAGGAGTCCACCTTGGGGTGCAAACAACACATTATGTCATCTCAGGAGGGGTTTCATCCTTGACACACTGAGGGCCTCCTGCATACTCTGGGTCCAGTGTTTCTGGAAAATATGGGCACTCAAAAAGACAAGTTCAGGGAACCCCTTAATATTCCTTAACATCCCTGTAGGAGCATATTGACTTAGAAAACTACATATCAACTTTATCTATATACTAGCAAATATTGATTTGTTAAATATTTCCCAATTAAATTTTAATCTGGTTCAGATGCACTTAGGAGAGCTTGAGCCACAACTTCAAAGCAACCTTCCCCAGCCTTCCTTTCCTCTGCTCTAGATTACAGTCATATGCTTCTGGCTCTAGCTCTAGATAATAATCTAACCAGACAGACAGACAGATAAGCTTCATTATGTCTCAAGCACCATGCTAAGCTCTGGGGATACAAAAAAGCAAGCAAGTAGTCCTTACCCCCAAGGAGCTCACATTCTAATAGGAAAAGGCAACAACACACAAAGGAGAGCTGGTAATCAGGAGGTGGAGCGTTACAAATTGATATAGTGTGCAGATGGCCTGGAATAAGATGGCAGGCTCCATAGGACAAGATAAAGCACAAGCTCACTGTGGTGGAGTTCAAGGTTAGAGTTAGAAGGCTGAGATGTCATGGTATGGAGACATGCAGGAAAATATGGTGGGCCATGATTCTGACAAAATAACCAGAGACCAGGAAGGACTTGTATAAACTGATGCAAAGTTAAGTGAGCAGAACCAGGGGACCGATTTATACAACAATGACAACGATACTTTAAAAAGAAACAACTTTAAGAGGAATAAGAATATTGATCAATGCAACGGCCCACCATGAATCCAGAGAACCAATGATAAGGAACATGCCTCCCTTCTCCTTAAAGAATGGAAGTGGAAAATGAGGTGTACATTTTTAGATATGGCCAATGTGTGGAGTTGTTTTGTTTGCCTGTGCTTAATGGTTACAATGGAGGGTTTGGGGGGAAAGTGGAAATCAGGAGGAGGCAGAAGAAAGGTAATGACAATAACTGGATGAAAAAGAATGAGCACATAAATGAAGCATTAAAAAACTGCACACAACAGAAGCCTCAAAAGAAAACAAGTGGGACAATTTTGAAACGTAATGAGTGTATTACATGCTAATTAGTGGAAATATTTGTTGTTCAGTCATTTCAGTCACGTCAGATTCTTTGTGACACCATTTTAGGATTTTCTTGGCAAAGATACTAGAATGGTTTGCCAGTTCCTTCCCCGGCTTATTTTACAGATGAGGAACTAAAAAGAATGGGGTTGTGTGACTTGCCCAACATCACACAACTAGGAAGAGTCTGAGGCCTAATCTGAATTCAGGAAGAGGAGTTTTACTGACTCCAGGCACAGCATTTTTTATCTGCCGCACCACAATGAACATATACATTTTCATATATAATCTTTTTCTGTTCTTTGTATATGGAAATGCTCACAATTGCTGTCTGTAAATTCAGAATAACCAAAAAAAATTAAATAGCTTTACTGCTTTACACTATAATTTTTCAAATTTGTTTTTAATTTTTGTATTTTCCAATTACATGTAATAAATACTTTTAACATTTTTTTTAAGTGAGCTTCGAATTCTCTGTTTCCCTACCTCCCTTCTCCTTAATAAGTAATTTTATATAGATTATATGTGAAGAAAGGTAATGGTCTCCTCTCAATAGGATATAACCACCACCATTCAAATTACACTCCTCCGGACCTGTTTGAAGACAAATGTCTCAGTCCCCCTTCCCTCTGGCAGACAGATCATGTGGTTCAAGTAGCCCTGAGCTGGTTTCAATGAGGTCCTCTTCTGGGCTGTCCATATAAGGGAAGATTGAAGGATGTCCCTGTGTTACCTCCCCCACTGGCTGAGAACTCAAAGAATAGTTATGGAAATTAGGGTTAAAAATATTTCATCCTGGGGCAGCTAGGTAGTGCAGTGGATAGAGCACTGGCCCTGGATTCAGGAGGACCTGAGTTCAAATCTGGTCTCAGACACTTAACAATTACTAGCTGTGTGACCCTGGGCAAGTCACTTAACCCTAATTACCTCACCAAAAAAATTTTTTAAAAAATTTTTTTTAATTTTTAAAAAAATAATATTTCATCCCATTAGCTAGCTTTCAAGTGTAGATTGTAACCCTTAAGTAATCAGCCAAAGATGAACATGGGGAGAGTCAATTTCAAGTTAGGAACTAGGGATTAAAACAGGGCCTGCTAGCCCCTATTCTCTTCACCTGCCTGCTGAACACTAATCTTGGTGTCCATTCTCATGAGAATAAAAATAAACTAGGCTTTGACACATCACTGAAAGTTCCAGAGAATTATTGAGCAGGAGTTGTTTTCCTCTCATTATACATCTGAAGTCATGCAAAACATTTCCATATTAGCCATATTACAAAAAGAAAACAGAGGCCAAAAATAATATAGAAAATGAAGAAAGTTTTTTTTTTTTTAAGTATGCTTCAATCTGCATTCAGGCTCCATCAGTTTTTTTCCTTTGGAGGTAGACAGCACTTTTCATCATGAGTCCTTGTGAACTGTCTTGGATTATTTTTATAGTATAATTTGAAATCTAGAACTTCCAGTACCCCTTCCTTCTTTGTCCTTTTCCTAATTTCCTTTGAGTAAAACCATCAAGAAACCATGTCTACTTTCTCACAGTCATATAATAAGATGGTTTTTAGAGTCTCTATTAAATATTTTGATAGCACAGTTATCAACGTAGCTGTTAATAACCTAAATCTGATATCCTTGTTCAATTGCCAACAAGATGACAATCAGAGGAACTGAATCCTATCAATTTTGATACTCATTTTATAAATGAAACTTGGAAAAAAAAGTTGAAAGTTAAATGAAAGAAAGGATAAGTCACAGACTCTCCTTTGAAAGGCAAAGAAAAGAACTGGTTAAGTTGATTTTATTAAGCATTCAAAGAAACATTTCACAGGACACTTGACTGTTTCTTATTGAACCACACTAAGGATAAACATTTGCAAAAAAGACCACCATGGACAACTGGGACACTAATGCTTGGTTGGTTGGCTCTGTGAGCAGAGCCAACCATTCCGGAGAGCAATTTGGAACTATGCCCAAAGGGCAATCAAACTATGTATACCCTTTGATCCTGCAAATACCACTACTAGGTCTGTATCCCAAAGAGATCATAAAAAAGGGGAAAGGACCTACATATACAAAAGTATTTATAGCAGCTCTTTTCTGGTGGCAAAAAATTCAAAATTGAGGGGATGTCCATCAATTGAGGAATGGCTGAAAAGTTGTAGTATACGAATGTAAATGGGATACTACTGTGCTACAAGAAATGATGAGCAGGATGCTTTAAAAAAAAAAAAAAACCTGTAAAGATTTACATGAACTGATGCTGAATGAAGTGAGCAGAACCAGGAGAACATTGTACACAGTAATATCAACATTGTACAATACTCAACTATGACTGACTTAGCTCTAATCAGCAATACAATGATCCAAAACAATCCAAAAGACTCATGATAGAAAATACAATCCACATCCAGAGAAAGAACCAATGGAATCTGAAAGCAGATTAAAAGTATGCTATTTTCACATTTTTCCAGTTTTTTTTCCTTTTGTTCTGTTTTCCTTCACAACATAACTAAAATAGGAATGTTTTACATGACTGTACATATAATCTATATAAAATTGCTTACTGTCTTAGAGAGAAGGGAAAAAAGGAAAGGGAAGGAGAGAGAAAATTTTAGAACTCAAAATCTTATATGAAATTGAATGTTAAAAATTTTATTTACATGTAATTGGAAATAATACCATTTTTTAAAAGACCACCATGAAAGTAATATCATTTTATATGCCAATGCCTACTGCAAGAGATAAAGGACACTGACACAAAGATGTTAGGCATAAGGTAATGGTCTCATATATACCAAATATTTGTAGGAGTTCTTTTTGTAGTATTAAAGAATTGGAAACAAAGCAAATGGTGGTTAAATAAATTATAGTACCTGAATGTAATGGATTATTACTGTGCTGTAACAAATGACAAGTATGAATATAGAGAAACATGGATTTACATGATCAAATACTGAGTGAAGTGAATAGAGTAAAGTGACACAGTGACAACAAACCACAAGAGTCAAAAGTGAATGTTTCAAAATTACAAAGAACAAGCATGCCTTGAGAATGAGAAG
Source organism: Dromiciops gliroides (assembly GCF_019393635.1). Taxonomy (NCBI): domain Eukaryota; kingdom Metazoa; phylum Chordata; class Mammalia; order Microbiotheria; family Microbiotheriidae; genus Dromiciops; species Dromiciops gliroides. The sequence goes on from NC_057865.1 coordinate 64,971,127, forward strand.
ACAATTCCCACCCATTCCTTTGCAGAGGTGGGAAGTCCACCGGTGAGGAACATTGCATTGATTTTTGGTTTTTCTTCAATATGTGGCCTTTCCCCCCCCCCCCTCCTTTTTTTTTGGTAAAAAGTATTACTTATATAGCATGGCTCTCTGGGGAGGGAGGGAAAAATACTAGTAGAAATTCTGGTGATATAAAAATAAAAAGATATCAATAACATTTCTGTTTAAAAAGAAATTAAATATAGAGAAGCATTGAAAGACTAATATAAACTGGTGCCAAGTGAAGTAGAACCAGGAAAACAATATATGTAATAACAACAACGTAAAAGGTGAGGGCAATAACAAAAAACTGAATACTGTATAAGTATGATAACCAAGGTGGGAAATTATGAAGGTAGAATAATGTTTACACCCTCAAACTGTTGATGTGTTGGCAAACTTTGCTGAAATTATTTTTTCCCCTTCTTTCAATGTTATTCATTGGAATAAAGAATAGCTCTTTAAATAGGGTAGTGGTAACAGATACATTTGGAAATGAAGATAATGTAAAAACAATATATCGATAATTTCTTTAAAAAAAAACAGAAAAAAGAAATAGAAGAGATAAATCCTACAAACAACTTGATAAGCCCTTCCCCTCGCCAAGCTAAATCCATATACTCTACAACCCTTTTTTTCAATGCAAAGATGGGCAAAAGGAAGGAAAACAAAAATATATTGGTAAATAAAGATTTAACAACAGGAAAAACTTTGAAATAATCAATGGAGAATGTAAACTGGAAAAAGGTTTTGACACCATTATGAATTGGATCATTTACCTTCAAAAACTGAAATTAAATGAGCTGAGCTTAATCTTCTCTTTTCTCTCTTCTGCCTAACCTCTGGTAAAGGTATATGTGACTTTATATGCTTCCTTGAGTTCAATTATCAACTCTACCCAAATTATATGCATTTCTTCTCTACATGGATTTCATACCAACTCAACATGAACTTCCCCACTTCTGTTCATGGCATCGCCATCCTCTCAAGACTCAAAAATTCAGGTTTCTTTGATTCTTTCCTTTCCATCACCCTATGTCCAATCACCAAATTTTGTTGATGCTACATCCACAACATCTCTCTCATCTAACTCTTGTCTTCTTTTAGTGGCACCACCCTAGTTCAAACTTTCTGAAATCATCCTTCTTGTCATTTCTTACAGAACAATAATATTCCATCACAAACATATTCCACAGCTTGTTTAACCATTCCCCAATTGGTGGTCATCCCTTTGATTTCCAATTCTTAGCCACCCCAAAAAAGAGATGCTATAAACATTTACTGTACAAATAGATCTTTTTTCTCTTTTGGGGGATATCTTTGTGATATAGACCTAGCTGTGGGTATTGCTGTATCAAAGAGTATGCACAGGTTCCTAGCCCTATGGGCATGGTTCTGTAAGAAACAGGTAAACTGAGGCAGGACTCCCAGTCTGGTGCAAAGCGGGAAGGCCATTTTATTATGATCTTGCAAGAAAGGGCACACACTTTCAAGGAAGTTGTGCAGCATAAGCTCATCACAGCAGGCCCTTTATTGTGTCTCTAACACAGATTTCCACCCCCATTTCACTGTTGGCTGGCTACTCCAGATGCACACTCTTTGCAACACTCCTACTTCATATTAACTCCTAAACATGTACCCCCACCCTGATCATACTACATATGTCTAATTATAATGTTAAATCTCCACCCAGAGGTGTGTTAGATACTATGCATGAGGCTTATTAAGCAATTGCCATACAATTTGGGGTTAGCTAGGGAACACAAAGGGGCCGGTTTGGGCTAGTATGCTAGTCTTCCTGATTTGGGGGGAGAAATCATCATTGTGAGACAACTTCTGATTGGATGGGGTTTTCGTGGTTCTCCTGTTATCTGACTTTAGATAACTATAACTGCTAATTCAGCAGGAAGAGGAAGAGGGGGGAGCCCCCGGGACTTGAACAATGTGGCCTGCCTAATCTGAGGAGAGCACATTTTATTTATTTCTCTCAATTCCAAATTGCTCTCCAGAATGGTTGGATCAGTTCACGACTCCACCAACAGTGGATTACCGTTCCACCTCCAAACTCATTACAAATAACTGTCTTTTACACTAGGGATGTTCCAGTGAAACTGAACTACCAGCTATTCCTCAAACAAGCTATCTCTCACTTCTGGGCATTTGCTCAGGCCACTCCCAATTAAGGAAATATATTCCCTCCTCATCTCCCTTTTCGATACAATCCAACAGGCAACTATTAAATGCTTACTATTGTCCAGACACTGTGCTGGGGGGAGAGAGGTGATTTCAGAAAGAAGAGGGTGAAGATAGGGAGAGGGGACTACAAAGACAAAAAGCTTACATAGAAAATTCAACACAATATATAAATGTTAATACTGGGGGAAGAACACTAGCAAGTGGAGGGATTAGTTCAGATTCCCTATAGAAGATTATTCTAGCTAAACTCTAAAACAAGCTAGTGATTCTAAGAGAAAGGAGAGGGGAGAGGGATATATCCACAAAGAAATGTGAAGTAACAACAAAAAAGGCATCAATATATCAATAAAATGGGTTTTAAAAAAGGGGTTCTCCCACTCCTCAAGCTTTTCTATGGTAGGCATTGACTCTCTATTGTCTAACCCTCAACATCTGTATTATTTTGAACTGTAAATTATAAATTTAATAAATATCTATATAAATATAAAATATATAAATATCTATCTTTATCTACCAACCCTGTAGTAGACAATAAGCTCCTGTGGTAGACAATGAGCTCCTGCAGAAGCAAGGATAGTACCTTAATATATTTTTGTTGAATTTAAAAACAAATTTAAGGTAAAAGGCCTATATATTATATATCACATGGCATAATTGAGCATAAGAATGAAATTTTTTCTTCCTAAGCATTCAGATTGACCTTATAATCAGTGTATCAAAAGCCTTCCCCTTATCTCCCCTAAAGAGGACCTTAAGCAATTGATGAGTAGAAATCAGACTTTTCTGCTTTTCAAGTACAGCTGAGAGCATTAGTGGGCAGGATGATTCAGCAAATGAAATTAAAAATCTGACCAATTCTGATTTTTTAAACTTAAATGATCAATGTATACTCCTATAATATATCCATCAATTCAATTACTAACCTTGGTGATTAAGAATTTCTTCCAGTTATTGAGCAGGCTACCTGGTACAGTAAAAAGGGCACAGAAGTCAGAGGGCAACTGAAGACTTAGGTTTTGCCACTTACTGTAGGACCCTGTTCACTTCAAAATCCCCTTGAATATCAGTCTCCTTACAGAGATAATGTATACCTGCATCACTCACTTTAGAGCACTACAGAATAGCTATGAGGAAAAATCCTTTATAAATATTTAAAGTGCTACAAAAATTCAAGTTGTTATTTTCAGAAAGTTTACAATTAAATTTAATCATGCAGGTTATCAAAAGCTAAATTCTCAGAGGCAGCTAGGTGGCACAGTAGACAGAGCACCAGCCCTGGATTCAGGAGGACCTGAGTTCAAATATGACCTCAGACACTTGACACTTACTAGCTGTGTGATCTGGAGTACGTTGATTAACCCCAACTGCCTCACCAAAAAACAAACAAAACCACTCCACTTCCTGGTCAGTTAGGTGACACAGTGGATAAAGCACTAGCCCTGGATTCAGGAGGACCTGAGTTCAAATATGACCTCAGACACTTGACACTTACTAGCTGTGTGATCTGGGGCAAGTCACTTAACCCTCATTGCCCCCCCCCAAAAGCTAAATTCTCCACAACTAAACCAATTGTATGTACACATATATTTACACATTTTTCAATGTTTCTTTTGTATTATGTATTTATACACAGTATGGATTGGCAGAAAAAGCAATGGAAATGAAGTCAGAAGACACTTCATTGAACCTCAGTTTCTACATAAACTCACATCACAGGAAGTGGAATGACGGAAGAGAGGGGAAAAGATTTATTAAACCGAAAATAAGCTAAATTTTATAGACTTTATAATATAAAACACTTTAAGTACATTATCTGCTTGATCCCAAAAGCAATATTGTAAATATTGTAAGGGTAACTATTTCCCCTACTTTACAGATAAAAGAGAAAACAACCTCAGAGAGATTAAATAATCTATTCCAAAAAGTGGCAGAACTGGTACCAGAATGGTACCCTTTCTCCTTTGATTTTCTTCTCCAGGAGTTGGGGGGGGGGGCGGGCACGCCAGAGAGAACAACTAGCTGCAATAACACATGTTGCTGCACGTGCTTTCCCAGGTGGCCTGCAAAGGGACTTCCTGGACACATTCTGTCTGTTTTCCTTCCTGAGCACACATATCAAAGACCAGGGAATGTACTTAGCCCAAAAGATGGCATCAGCAGGACCTGTGACATAGCTCCTGCAGAAGCACGTGTGCTTGTCACTAAACCCAAAAGTGAAGTTCATGACAATGTTCCTGAACCCCAACCTCCCAAACTAGAGGCATTTCCTAAGCAGCATAATCCTGGAATCTAACCTCTTAGCAGAAAAGGGTGATTTCTCAGGCAACATCAGGCATGGAGGTTGCCTTGAGAATCATCCCAAATTGCAATGTTTGGGGACCTAACTTCTAAAAGTTCCCAAGAACTGTGCCTCTTGGAGGAAGTAGAGGATTTCCTATGTGGTCCAACACAAAAGTCATGTCATGAGGAGGAAGAGATTAGAACTTGCCCACTCTGGCTCTCCCCTATTACAATGAGTTATCCATACAATGACCATCACAGGAAGACTCATCTTCATGAGTTCAAATCCAGCCTCAGGCACTTACTAGCTGTGTGACCCTGGGAAAATCACTTAAATAAATCAGTCATCTATAAAATGAGTTATTGAAGGAAATGGCAAACCACTCTAGTATCTTCACCAAGAAAACCCCAGAAATGGGATCACGAAGAGTCTAACAAAACTGAAAAAACAAATTCATACAGTGCAGGTATAATGGAAATGGGTGCCCATCTAGCTCCTCCAAAGTGTGTCTGCCTAAGGAGGGAATGTGAGGAGGGAGGGGGAGAGAAGGGAAAGAGAGGGAACATTACAATAAGAACCTAAAAGACTTTATAAGATCTTACAGGAGAACTAGAAATTCACCAGAATGTCAATGTGTGGCCCAAATGTCAACTCCAAGTTCAGTTCTACCAGAAAAATGATAGGATTATAAGATTTAGAGCTGAAAGGAAATGTAGAGGCCAACTAATCCAACCCACTCATTTTACAAATTAGGAAACTTTTTTGCATCTTTTGGATCTTATGAATTTTGCAAAATAAAGTTTGTTCTCTACCTATACATCTCTTATGCATGCCTTAAGGGGGATCCTGTCATCACTTCTGTGGAAGCCTTGATGTGAGCTATTCAAACTACATTTGGAGATTACCCCAGAATAAACTTAAGGGGTAAGGTCACAGCTTCTGGAAAAGGCTGTCCTCCTCCCCCCACAGGTCTCATTTTCTTAGAGTATATTGTTACCTCTCCCTCAATGAGTGGAATATAAGCTCCTAGAGGGCAGGGACTATAAGGATTTTATTCAGAGGGAAAGAATTGTAACAGTGCTATCTTTTTATCTTTAGCTCCATTTCTCCCACAACGTGGGGCAGGGGGACCGGAAGGGCAACAATTTGAACCTTTGCTTTCATAAGCATAAGAAATTCTGAGAGCAACCTCCCTCTAAGCAATAATTACGAGCTCAGCGAATAATGAACTGCCACTGCAATAAGAGAAAGTAACTCACTTAGGCTGATAGTATGTATCTCAGGCAGGACATACCTGAACCTGGTGTTCCTGACTCAAGGCCAGTGGTCTGTCTTTCCAAAGACATGCTAGTTCTCTGCCTCAAACACTGGAGGCAGTTTAAAAAATGCTTGTTGAACATCCAGGGCTCTTTCTGTTATTACCGTTTTATAAAAAGATGGATGGATGGATGGATGGATGACATATATAACATCCTGTTTATATAGGGCCCATGTCCACTCTTCCTTTTATCAAGCACACCTCTAAACTAACTTTGTACTTTCTGATATTACTACTCCTCCTAAAGTACAGAAATAATACCAATACATATGAAATTAACTTTTGTGGTACAAGATTTGCTTTGTTATATAAGAAGCCTGCTGAGGTACCTCCAAAGCAATTAAAACAGCAGTGTAAATATAAGCATATACAGAGTGGGCCAAAAGTCAAGAAGTTTTAATAACTTTTTGAAAATTATTTTATCTTTATTTTTCACCATTTATGAGATTTGATTTTTCATACATCATGTAAATTCATTTCCTGTATACACTGTATATGCTGCTATGGTATTGTAAATTAAAAACAAAAAATAAAGGAGTTATTAAATATTAAAACCCCTTCATAACTTTTGGCCCACCCAGTATTTGTAAATAAATGAACTATCATCTGACCAGCACAACAAAGAGAAGAAAAGAAAATCATTCTAGGAAGGTTCTAGCTCCTTATTATCCCAACATCACAAAGAAATACCTTTTAATAGATACCACCTAAAATTTGTCTAGTTAACCTATGGAGGGAGGGAGGAAGGGAAGGAACAAGTATGTATTAAGCACCTACTACGTGCCAGGTACTAAGCTAAGTGCTTTAGGATCTCATTTGAACCTCACAACAACCCTGAGAGGTAGGTGCTATTATTATCTCCATTTTAAAATTTAGGAAACTAAACAAAGGTTAAACTAACAAAGGTTATGGGTCACACAGCTAAGGAAATGTCTGAAGTTGAATTTGAACTCAGGTCTTAACTCTAGACCTAGCAGCCTCTGTAGCTTATGTGGCTTTCACATTGGATTTTGAGTGTGTAGTTAGTTATCAACTCTCCAAAATTTTACCACAGCTGAAAAACCAATGAACAACAGGGATAAAGCTCAAGATTCAAAACAGTAGAAACCTAAAAATTACTAGAGGCAGAGTAAAACGTAAGAAAATTAAAGAAGCAATGGCTGAAAACTACCAAAGTTTTGATGGTTTTCTTTATGTCCACTCACTTCGGGAATTTTCATTATTGGTCACTGATATATATATTCAAGTATAACCAAACAAGGGATAAAATATCAAAGCAACTTAGGACAATGCAGAAAATATTTATTTGCTAGCAGAAAATCATGATCCCATATTGTTTGTCTGCTGCTGTTTGTTTTACAGAAGTATTCTAAAGGGATGCCCTTTCTTTCTCCTCCCAGGCATTCCCTCTGATAAATCTAATATATTCTCCTCTAGCTCAGGGATTCTTAACCTGGGGCCCATGAACTTTTATTTTAATACTCTGATAACTTTTTCAATATAATTCGTTTCTCTTGTGATCTTACAGATTGTTTATTATGGATTTTAAAATAATACTCTGAGCAACTTTACCAGACTGTCAAAGGGCCCCGACACAAAAAAGGGCAAGAACCCTAGCTGTAGCTACTTTCAGAAAACAGCTGAGATCTTTTTACCCCCCCACCCCCAACCCAGAAAAGTGGGCAAAGAAAAGGAAAGCAGTTGTATTAATCTGAGCTCATCAGTGCTCTACAAATGCAAGAAACATACACTCAAAACAACTTTCAAAACACTGTCCTCACAAAAGTAACAAATTCACAACTTTTAACTCGCACAATGGAAAAGTAAAATCTCACCCACTAATTGTGACTTTGCCAGGAAATTAGCTTAGCAAAAAAAAAAAAAAACACTCATTACATACTAAACATGGGTGATAGTTAACATCCTTATCCAACACTACCATTAATTAATTGATATGACAAAAGGCAAAGTGCTAAAACAAAAAAAAAAATCAAGGCTCTGTTTAATCCTATAAATCATTTCGCTTTATCATGAATCAATTTTCTCAAAAACACAGGATCACAGATGTAGAGGCAGAAGGTCATTTATTCCAACCTCTCATTTTATAAATCAGGAAATTGAGACTGAGTAACCCACCCCAGGTCACAGCGGTCACTGAAGAAGCATGGGACAGTAGAAAGAGAACTGAATTTATGGGTACAGGTCCCATCTCTGACACTCACTATACCTTCATGGCCCCCATATCACAAAGTCCCTGGGCCTCCTCAGATTTCTCATCTGTAAATTGAGAGGGTACTGGGTAAGCAGTAAGGCTAATTCCACTTCAAGAAACTGAGATTGAAAGACCATCAAATGAAATAACATTGAAAGTCTTTATGTTAAAAAGAGAAGGAAATAACCAAAAAACAAAATCCTATATTTATTTTTTTCAATCTTAATAGTATTTTATTTTTTTCCAGTTACATGTAAAGAGAGTTTTCAACATTTGTTTTTATAAGATTTCTAGTTCCAAATTTTTCTCCCTCCCACCTTTCCCTCCCCCCTTCCCAAGACAGAAAGCAATCTGATATAGGTTATATATGTACAATAACATTAAATATATTTCTGCATTAGTCATGTTGTGAAAGAATCAGAACAAAAGGGAAAAACCTCAAAAAAAGGAGAACAACAAAAAAGAGTAGAAACAGTATGGTTCAAACTGCATTCAGATTCCACAGGTTTTTTTTTCTGGCTGTGGAGAGCATTTTCCATCATGAGTCCTTTGGAATTGTCTTGGATCACTGTATTGCTGAGAGGAGCTAAGTCTATCACAGCTGATCAAAATCCTATATTTAGTTGAATTCTTTACTTCCCAGGAACAGTGGGAAAGATAAAGAGGAAAGGATGCAGGAGAGAAAGGGAAAGAAAAAAAGGGAAGTTTATTTCATTGAAGAAATCACACACTCAAAGCAATTAAATAAGTTTAAACTAATTTAATAGAACTAAAGCAAATGATATAGTAATACAAATTAAAATTCTGAAATACTTCATATCCATTAAAGTGGCAAAGATGGGAAAATTCCATATTGGCAGGGATGCAGGAAAACAAGCACACTAATACCTCTGTTAGAGCTGCAAAATGGTCCAATTATTTTGAAATTAATTTGGAATTCTCTAAGATGTTACCCCAAAATTTTCATATTTGACTTAGCAATTCCATTATGAGTTTACACCCTAAGGAAGTTACAAAAAACAAAAGACATATCTGTAGAAAATAATCATAGCAGCACTGTTTATAACAGCAAAGAAGTTAGAAATAAACTGTGTGCCCAACAACTGGGAAATAATGGAACGCATTGTGAGATAGAGATATAGATATATATGTATATATATATACATATAAATAAAAATGGAATATTCCTGTGCCATAAAAAAAGAATTCAAAGAAATATAAGAAGATATACATCAAGAGATAGAATACAAAGCATCACTAAAAGAATATAGGTAAGTAATACAAACTACATAAGTGAAGATAATCTTAAGCAACAACAAAATAAAAATAAAAGCACTGGACATCTTAGTAACAACCTCTCTTGAGGACTGAACACTACTAGAGTAACAGTTCTCTAAAGGGAGAGGGGTCCTTAAGACCCTTTCAGGGCGTCTATGAGGTCAAAACTATTCTCATAATAGCAAGTTTAACTTCTAAGATGGTAAATATCAATAGATAAAACCCACATAAACAAAAACTCTTGGGGTGGTAGGAGTCCTCAATAATTTTTCAGAATGTAAAGGGTTCCTGAGACCAAAAAGTTTCAGAACCACTGGGCTGACTAGTTAAGAGTATAAGAATGAGTATATTTTCACTGTTGATGGGGTTCTGTGAGGATTCAAGAAGTTGGAGCTTTGTATGTTGTTGTTTGTCTATCTAGGGGATCTCAACTTTTGAGCCAATTGGATTTAAGTGAGGCAAAGCTGCATTCATCCTCATTCTCTCCTCCAGTGGCAAGACAAAAGTCAAGACAACTGGCAATGGCCCAGGATGCAGTGGGTGACCTTAGTCTTTGTTGAAATTAAACTTTTTATTTGTATATAATAGTTCAAATACAGTATACAGGCCAATCAGTACCCAGTACTAATGGTTTACAGTTTATAGGAATGTTTTAAAAAGAAATGTGGTATATTACAAAGGATGCTAGATTTGGGAGTCCAGAAAGATGTGGGTTCAAATATTAGCCCCTATCACCTATACCTAACCAGCTATGTGACTATGGACAAGTTTCTGAGCCTCAGTTTCCTTATCTGTAATATAAAGATACTGCTATAGCACAAATGTGAAGTTTTATAAGAATCAAATGAAATGTTATTTAATTATTTAAATTACTCTGCAAACTTTAAGGGATTGCCAGTTATTATTGTTATCATTAATGGACACTGTTCAATACTCAGATAAGATTCCTTATTAAAAACACCAGCAGTTAACTGTCTTCCAGCCTTTTCAGGAAAGGCTGGAGAAAACAAATAATTTCATAAGAAAAGTAGTTCCCAGAAAGAAAAAGTAATAAGTAGCAAAAACTTCGGAAAGACCTAGGAGGAGACACGGGACAAAAGCAATTTTTTGGTTGCTAATTCACTGTGTTAAATGCTATGGTTTTTATGTAAGATATTATTCCAGGGGCAGCTCAGTGGCGAAGTGGATAGAGCACTGGCCCTGGAGTCAGGAGGACCTGAGTTCAAATCTGGCCTCAGACACTTAACACTTACCAGCTGTGTGACCCTGGGCAAGTCACTTAACCCCAATTGCCTCACTAAAAAAAAAAAAAAAGATATTACTCCATATTTGGTTGGCTTGTTTTTATGTTTTGTTTTGTTAATGGCACAACTTTAATAAAATTGAAATGTATGTATTATATTGATTGTTCCTTCCCATTTCCTCTTTTCCTAATCCATTCAACTTCACTCTTCTAATCCCTTGAAGAACAGCCCCCCCCCAAAAAACAACAACAACCCATGAGAGAATTTTCAAATAAAGAGTAACTGGGGGGCGGGGAGAGAGTGGAAAAAAGATAAAGAAGTTACATGAGCATAGCTAAATTCCTGCCAATGAACTATTGAATGAATAAACAAGTAGGACAAGTAGCTATCCATACCAGAGTAAAATTGCCTAACTAGTGAAATAAAGAAAAAAGCACAGGAAATGGTAACATGGAAAGGCTACTTGGTGGTTTTTACTTTTTGCTTCTCTATTCATTTCATGAAACCCTGCCAAAGACTCAAGCTTCACTTCTGCTGATCCTTGATTGTTTTTGCTGATATTTAACTATACATGTATATGTATTTAACTATATTTATGAATTTAACTAAACATAAAGAACTGAAAACAATGGTATATTTAGGGCTAGGATACTCAAAATTTGCAACCCAGATTTTGCCTTATGATGATCATCAAGAAACCACTGGTTCTATAAATAAGGACCCTGTATATCCATTTCCTACTCTCTGGAAATCAAGAAGATTCCCCTGAACACTTCCTCTTCCCCCAAATCCCATTACAGTGTTGTGACCCACACTGATAAAAATACATTAGAACAAAGAATACACCTAATTCACTTGCCAAAAAAAACCCAAAACCCTGAAAAATCAATATAAAGGTTAGTACTCTCAAGCCAAATACACAAATCTTGCTCTACACATATCTTAGCAAAACCCTAAAAACATCTTTGCCTTGCTACTCAAACTTTCTCCTGGGTGACAAAAATCTAGAGTCAGTCTTCCCCCTCCATTTTTGATTAAAAAATCAGCATTAGGGGCAGCTAGATGGTGCAGTAGATAGAGCACCAGCCCTGGATTCAGGAGGACCTGAGTTCAAATCCGGCCTCAGACACTTAACAATTACTAGCTGTGTGACCCTGGGCAAGTCACTTAACCCCAATTGCCTGCCTCTCTCTCTCTCTCTCTCTTTCTCTCTCTCTCACACACACACACACACACACACACACACAATTAGCATTAGACTGATTTTTAACACCAAACCTGCCCTGGAAACAATCCTTCTTAAATCAAGCCCCTGTCACAAAGAAGAGCATTTTCAGCCCAGATTCAAACTATACCTGTTGGAAGACATAGGTGTCACACCCTATAAAATTCAGACAAAACATCTGGAGTATTTCAGAAATCTGAGTGTCCCAGTGGTGAGTCCTTCTCATTACTATCCCATTCTGTGTATTACAGTCAGCTACCACTCAAGACTGAGTCCCAGTCTCCAGCCTACTCCTCTGCCAATCAAGGGATTCTAGAGGAGTAAAAACTAGACATTGTTAACAGTCAGCTCTGAATTCAGAACCAGAAAGGAGAAGAATCACAGAGTGGAATAAGAGCAAGTAAAAAAAAGGGGGGGTTCTCCCTCTCTTCTTTATTTCTGAGGACACAAAGACCATTCCAATCACTACACAGGCCTTGCTCTCCAAGAGCTTAGAATCGAATGGAAATGAGAGGTCAGGTAGACAACTTAACAGAGAACTATGATATAAGAGAGTTAGATAAGTCAAAGAAGTTCAAGCAGAGTATTACCAAAAAAAAATGTTAACAGAGAAAGATCATAGGGGTGAGGTGTCAGACAAGGCTTCATAGAAGAGGAGAAGGCATTGAAGTTGAGCCTTGAAGGAAAGAGAGACATCACACAAAGATGTATGGGAAGAGGAGAGTCCATTCCGGCCACAAGGTGAGAGGGTCAATGTGAAAAAGAGTTGGGATAGAAGAAAAATGAAATGTAGGATAAATAATGAGGCACAGTTTAAGGTAAGCTGAAGCCAAGATTATGGAAGGCTTCAAATACAAAGATGAGTAGTTTGTACTAAAGTAAAGGGAAGAGATACTTAACATTTTAAAAGAGAAGAATGATGCATTTCTCAATTGGAAAGGCAATACTAGTTAGGAGAATATTATAACTATCTGGAGAGAGGAAAAAAAAAAAAAAGAGGAAGCTCTTCCCTATGATGGCTTCAATGGCTAAAAAGAAGGGCCTGAATTGAAATATTGCTAGAATAAACAGAACTTGGCGATTGATTGCATGTATGGGGTGAGGGAAATAGGAAGAGTTAACAATAACTCTAAGGTTAAGCAGAGAGGAAAAAGCATGGTGAAAATACAAACAAAAGAGAGGAGGTAGGAGGGACTAGTGCGAAAATTTTGAGATGATTAATCAAGTTTTGAACACTCAGAAATGTCCAGGTAGAAATAGCCAACAGACACTGGAAATAATAGACTGAAGTGGGAGTCACATAATGCTGATAAATGAGTAAATGAAATTACCAAAGAGGACACCATAGAGAAGGATGTTAAGCAAGTCTGGGGCAGATGTATTAGTTGGTTTTGCTGGATGAGGAGAAGGGAAATATATTCATAAATGTATGTAATTTTTAAAATATGTCAATATAAGTAAGATTTTAAGGACAGGAAGAAAAGCCTGAGACAGTCTTTGATAGAGAACCATATTAAAATGTACTTGGGAAATGTTTAACAGAATAAATAAATGCAGAATATATAACACAGACCATGTTAATTTGTGCCTTTCTAAATCAGTATGAGGCCCACAGAGATTTGAGTTTGACACCCCTGCTATGGACTCTTCTTTCTAGGAGTCCCATAATGCAGGAAGGCAGTAGTAGCGCAATAACTTTAAGTATTAACAGAGTTATAGGAAGGCTTTTTTAGGGTAGAAGAAACAGAGCTAGTAGAAAAGGAGAGATCAGGGATTAATGGAACAAAATCTCATTTGTCTTAAATTCCTCCCTTTTTATTTTCCATGATCCCAACACAGTCACAAAGTCCTACCTGATTTTCCTTTGCAACCTCACACTATTCCCTTTTTTCCCATTCCCACTTCCTAGACCCATAACTAAGATCCTTACAATATTATAGATTCAGTCTAACTGATTTTCGTGCCTCCATGTTATACCCTACTCTGTCACCCAACAAATGTGAGTCTCAAATTACCTGTCCCAGGGGCAGCTAGGTGGCGCAGTGGATAGAGCACCGGCCCTGGATTCAGGAGGACCTGAGTTCAAATCCGGCCTCAGACACTTAACACTTACTAGTTGTGTGACCCTGGGCAAGTCACTTAACCCCAATTGCCTTACTAACAAAACAAAACAAAACAAAAACAAAACAAATTACCTGTCCCAAATCATTTTTCTATGTTACCTTCCTCCCCTCAAAAACTATGTATGCTAAGCCTTGCCAGATATTTCTTCTACTTTCCACTACAAACCCTCTGTTCTGGCCAAACTGATTGATGCATTCAGTCCTGCCCTCCCCCCCCCATCCCCCCCCCCCCACACACACACACACACACGGCCTTTTAACTAAGCTTTTGCTCACACCAGGGTTCCATCTGCTTGAAATAATGACCAACCCCTACTTTATATTAAACAAGATCTTCCCCATCCTTCAAGACAGAGCTCAAATCCTAAATTCAAAAAATATCCTGAAATTCAAAAAATATTTATTAAGCACCTACAACATTCAAGGCAAAAGCACTGTATAAATAAGCACAAAAATAGTCCTAGTTGGGAAAGGGCTTACAAATTCCTCTGGGTCAAATAGAAAAGGATGACAAAGTATCACGAAAGACTTCACAAAGGTGTTGGTACCTGAACTGAGCTTCCTTCAAAGGAAGAAAACTATTCTAAGAGACAGATATGAGGAGGGAATGCATTATAGGCCCAGGCTGTTCACTTTAATACACAAAAGCTGATGATGAAATGTCAAGTTTAGAAAACAACTAGAAGCCTAGTGTTGCTGGAATATATAAGTGATTGAAGGGGAATAATATGAAATAAGACTAGAACGGTAGAAAGGTAGGTTGCAGCCAAACCGTGAGGTGACAAAGGCCAGGCTGAAGTTTGTTATTATCCTAGAGAAAACAGAAGAGCCTACAGGAAGTATTCTTTCCCTTTTTTGTTTCATGGACTCCTGTTGGCAGTCTAATAAAGCCTATGGATGTCTCAGATTAATATCATTCAATGGATAAAATTAAAATACATAAGATTACTAAGGAAACCAGGTATTTAAAGTATTTTATTTAAAAAAGAAAACACAAGGGGACAGCTAGGTGATGCAGTGGATAGAGCACCAGCCCTGGATTCAGGAGTACCTGAGTTCAAATCCAGCCTCAGACACTTCACGCTTAATAGCTGTGTGACCCTGGGCAAGTCACTTAACCCTCATTGCCCCACAAAAAAAAAAAACTTAAAGCAACCAAGTTCAGCCCTATATCCAAGTTTTTGAACAGGGACTAACATGAAATGTGTTTTAGGAATATTAGTATGGCAAACCAGGAGAGAAAAAGACTGGAGAGGACACCGACTAGAAGCCAAGAGACCAACAAGGATGGTGGCCGTATGAGCAAATAAAAGCAGTCAGATGTGAAGGTAAAAGAAACAAATAACTTGGCAACTTACAGCCTTTCATGGAAGGAAGCATCAAATAATACTATGAGAGAGCCTGAGGAATTGATTATCTTATTCCTATAGCCATCATTTGTAAAGGTTAATTGCCAAATTAGTTAAGTGCCAAATATGTTCATTGTTGTTTGAACTATTCCTTAATAATTTTGCTCTTTAACATTTACCATTTTTAAAAAAACAAAAAACATTTACTATTTTTACATCCTGACTTCCCAACTAGACTCAGCATTTGATGTCTGTACCTACAACCTAGAGCAATATCAGCCTTAAAGGAAGCAGCTGAAAAGTATCTAGGGACTTGATAGAGGGGCACCTGGTCCTTCAGCATTCATTCCTCACACCTTATCTCCCAAAACCCTAGCACTGTTCAATTCCTACATGATTTCAATGCAAGTAAATCCATCCACAACCCTCAAACCCTAGCCTCACCTCAGAGTATTCATTTAATTTGCTGCCAATTATTTTTCTCCTAATCTTTCACATTAAATCTTCACCCATTCTAGCAAATAATAAAATAAAGCAGCATCAAATGAGAATGATCAGAACTGGCAAATTTCTTCTGTAATTTGTCACCTTGCAAAGCAAAAAACCAACAGTATCATTTAAGTATTCTCATTGCACAATATCTCTTCTAGATCTGTGGTTCACACTTGTGTGCCAGACAATTTTGTCATAACGCTTGCAAAAAATGAATTATGAGGCAATGAATAGAATAAAAAAAATCTTTCTCTAAGAGAACTGCAATGTTGAAGCAAAGGTTCCTTTTAGTTCTTTTTTTTTTATGAGCAAACATCAATAACCATGAACAAAGCAAGACTTGAGAGCACCACTGACAGCTTCCTCCACTACACAGCAAGCTAAGATTAATTATTAATTCTGCAGCTTAATGGCATAGCAGAAGGTAAAAGGTTTCTCAACCTACAACTAACTTAGCAGCAAGAAGCTGACCAGATTGATCCTTAATAAAAATTAATCCGATTCAATTGTCTACAGAAAGCTCAAAGACTGAATTTATTTGGAGTGGGGGAGAATAAAAAGAAAATGCAGGCTAAAAATGACGAAGAAGTACTTTGGGAAGGAGGTCCCTGCCACCACTTGTTTTATTTTTATAAAAAAAAGAAAAAAAGTCTTCAATTTTGTCACACAAGACACTTATGGAAAAAAAAACCTGTGTGTCTCTAATTCCCCTTTTTCATCTCTCCTCCCATACCCAATTTGGAATCTATTCTACCATTTAACCAGTAGAAGGTTCTGGGGACAGTGAATGAATTACTAAAATCTTTTAGTGGATTAAATTGGGAAGAAGAAACAGATACAATGAAAATATTTGAATAAATGGATTTCCATATTAATGCCAATAAGATTCTTGATGGGAAAAAAAACCCCTCCCTATTCACAAATCAGAACTGTCCTTTGGTCAAAAGTTAGTTTCCTAAGTAATAGACATGCAAAGCAATCATAAGAGCCAATATCATTCACCGACCAAAACAATTAACATACAGTAGTGCTTAAGAGAATTCCTATAAATGCAGCTTTCAAGTTTTAAGAGGAATTACCCAATGGACTTCAAGCTTATGTTCAATATACTCCATTGTACACTAACATATATTCAGCAATGTTATTTAAAATGCAGGCATCCATTACCATAAAATAAAGCCATTAAATTTATCAGGTCAATAAACCATACTGAAAATACTAGTTCAAGGATTAAAAAGAGAAAGTCTAAAAAAGCTTCTTATATGCTTCGGCACAGGTTCTTTCTCATGCCAATGGAGCACTGCCCTTCTTTTTTTTTTTTTTGGAGCTACATAACTGGAGCTAAGTAAATTTTGGATGTTTAAATGTCCTCATCTTTAAAAAAACACACACACCAATTTTATTTAAGTTATTCCTGATAATCTACTTTACATTAATTTCATAACTAAAGAAACTTAGAACTTACTTTCAAGAAAAATAAGACTGGTAACAAATTAGTGGAAAACAAATATCTTGGGGGGGATCAATACATTTTTAAAATATGTTAATAGAACTGAAAGCTGGAGATCAGACCCACTTAATAATGATAAACATATAATACAGCTGGGCTTCTATGAACATAGTTTTAATAAGTTCTAATAGTTAATAACAGAACTAAGTAGAGTTTTGTTATGCAAAATACCCATTTTCAGTAATAAAAGAGGAACCCTCTTATTTCCTCCTATGTTGTAAATAAGGGTTCTCAAAAATGCTCAACTCTTGCCCTTTTACAGAAGCCAGTTAACTGTGAGGTAAGTGCAATTTCATCATAACAAGTTAGTGACATAAAACACCTCTTAAAAGTCTTCTTGAAAACAATTTCACTATCATATGTGGACTTTCTGAACACTGGTGAAAATGTGATTGAAAACTTTTTAAAAATTCATTTGTGACTAAAAATTGACCGCAATCAAAAACTAAATTAAATCATTTGTAAATATCTCAAGACACTGCATCACTGATTAACATTTGGGATGATTTTAATTACTAGATGATGTCACAGTAGTCTCAGAAAAAAATAACTTACACTTTTTTTAATCTTACCACTTAGAAAGAAATAGTCTGGGGTTTGCAAATACATTAAATATAAGAATTACTAAAAGGCTATCTATATAAAGTGAAATTCTATATATCAAGCCCTTTTTTCAAATTCATTTACAGTGAAATCTGGAGATTTTGCCTAATTCCTGACTACTTTTCTCATTACAGTATCAGAATATCAAAATTCTCAAATGGAAATTTTAGTTATGTTAATACTAAGTTATTATAATAGACAGACTTAGAGCTAAAGTCCATGAACTTTTAAAAATATTTTGATAATTATATTTCAACATAATTAGCTTCCTTTGTAATAATCCTATGGACTTTATGAATTTGAAAACACTCTGAGAAGGTGCTCATCCATAGGATTCCTCAGACACCAAAAAAGTGAAGATGCCCCGGTCACAAGTAGGAAAGGACCTCAGGGTGTCCATCTAGCTCAATCCACTCATCTTTCAGATGAGGAAATTGAAAGCCTGGGGAGTTTAAGTGATTTTCCTAAGGTCACAGAGGTAGTTAGTAGGAAAGGCATGGTTTGAACCCAGATCTTCTGACTCCAAATCCAGTGCTCTTCATACTATACCACCCTGCCTCTAAAGGAGGTGTGTTTTAGCCCTGTGACAGGAAGATGAGAGGTACATTACCTGTAGTCTGCTCTAATCAACTTCAAGAACTCAATATAAATACACAAGACTCACTTTTCACCTTTTGCTGCCAAACACCTAAACACTGGACATGTTAACCCCTCAACATGTCTCCCTCAGGAGCTGAAAGGGAATGGAGACATAAGGACAGGACAGAAGTCACTAACAGTATCATCATGGCTTAATAATGCTGGGTTTGATGTGCTCCACCCAGTCCAGGCTGGGAGGTTCCCCGTCCCACAGGCATTGCAATGACCTCAGCCACCTCGCTGGGGGAGGAGCTCTAACAAATTCTGTGCAGGCTCTCTCGGTCATTACTATCTCACTGACTCTTTCACTCTTCCCTTTCCCCTCAAAGATAGACATAATCCCATGGTTACTGGTAGACACTTCACCACAATTATGATGTCTTTGGTGATCTCCTTGGGACACAGGAAAAAAGCAGCAGAAACCAACAAGAGGACATAAAATTCAAAGAAGGCATTTAGGGACCCAGGCCACTCCACAAATTAAGAGCCATGGGGTCACTTCAGTCCAAGAAAGAGTTCCAATGAGATACAGTGGAAAGAGGGCTGCAGCTCAGTCCTCAATCTATGACCACCAAAGTGACCTTAGGCAAATCACTTCACCTCTTTTGCACTAACTTTTCTCATCTGTTAAATGAGGTTTTTTAATTAGATGGCCTTTTTAGTCTCTTCCAATTGTAAATCTATGATCCTATTTTTTTATTGCTATGAGAAAATTCCTCACTTAAAAACAAATACTATGCTAACCTATTTGCAAAATAAAGGATTCATGAATTTCTCTGAAGTTCAAATAAATTTAGTATTACACTTTCTTATAATTCAATAGGTAGGGGCAGCTAGGTGGCACAGTGGATAGAGCACCAGCCCTGGAGTCAGGAGGACCTGAGTTCAAATCCTGCCTCAGACACTTAACGCATACTAGCTGTGTGACCCTAGGCAAGTCACTTAACCCCAATTGCCTTACCCCCCCCAAAAAATTCAATAGGTAACATAAATCGTTGCAAACTTTTCTTTTGCAATTTCCTTCATGAATATCACTGTTAGTAGGAAGCCAATTTCTGTTAAAGAAAATGAGTATTATTTTATTCTACTAATGGAAGACATAAACAAGAACCTGAGTTAAAAAGACTTTGGCTTTGATAACATACTGTCAGTAGTACTAACAAATCTGTCTCCTTAGTAAACAGGAGACATACTGTTCAAACCACTAGGAAAGTTACCTTCTCCAAAAAAAATCACTACTGTTTTTTCTAGTCAATCAGTAGCCCTCCTATAAGTAGTTTGAGATCACGCACCATGTGTTCCCTATACTGTATAAAGCCACACTTTTTAAATATATTTTCATATACCTTGACTATACTGAAAATTATTTCATTCAACGTAATAAGTACCTAATGGGGCAAGGCAATGAGAGGTGCAAAGTGCTACTAAGGTTTATTTTTTCTTTCTGGTAAAAGCATATCAACAAACACTACAAAAAGAAAAATTCCACTAAGTTCTGGGATTTTTTTCCCTTTACCAAAGCCTCAAAAGTGCCCCTAAATTACAGTTTAACTTGTTCCTGTTTTTACCTCTTCTTCTCTCATCAGCAGTATTTTATGTACTTTACAGGAATATATTTGCATATTCTTCTCAATGTCCCTTCAGTTTCTTTTTCTTCATAATAGTAAGATTCTTTCCTTCAGGACACATCTTGGGCTTTTAACTCATGAATGCCTAATATTAAGTCTAAAATTTCACTGAAGTTATAGAGGAGGGTTTCTTCAAAGTCAGATCACAGCACAAATGACACATGAAAGAGTCATTTTCCACTCCAAGAAGTGTTAACATACTCCGGAGATTAAATCAGCAGAGAAAAGCATGAGAAAATATGATTTAAGTGTTCTCATGATTAAGAGAATATTTTAGTAATTATTTTTTTTAAAGATTCTCACCAAAAGCATGACAAAATCCTATAGTAGAGCCAAAATTATCAGAAAAATGCTAAAAAAAAAGTTAATGAAATCTAATTAAATCTTTAAAAAATTTAAATATACTTTAGGTCCAAAGAAAAAAGATACTTATTTCTAGATTGAATACAAATTTCAAATAGCATATTGTCAAATGAAATATCAAGTCATTTGACTGGGCATAGAAGAGTACCATTTATGAAAACACAAGAATTACCTCATTAGGCCAGATCCATGATCTACCCAACCCTACAATCTGTCTGACAATCACAAAAAATGTGTTAATTTAGAAATTCATTTGTGAACCAGTCACTCAAAGAAAAGAGTTAAACTTTTGTATTTCTATGTCTACTATATTGGATCTCAATGGAAGAGAGTTGCACTCTGGAGTCAAAAAATCTGAGTTAGTATCTTAGCCCTCCTCAAGCCCCACCCCCCCAATTTCCTCATTTGTACATTGAGTTGGTTGAAGTAGATAGACTCATAGATCCTATGATCTTAGAATAATGGATAATTTAAGCTGCCAGCCTGGCAGAATGGAGAACCTAGTCTTGGGTTCAATTCCATCTCAGAAACCTACTAGCTTTGTGACCATGGGCAAAGTCATATAACTTTTCTGGACTTCAGTTTACCTTTTTGTAAAAGAAAGATCATTGCTATAGTAACCACCTAATAGTTCCTGTGAAGTTCAAATGAAAGAACATATGTAAGGAGCTTTACAAACTGTGGAATATAAATGTAAGTTGTTATTACATGTTGGGTAATGTACCATTTCCTTTTTATTTGCCCCAAGCTACCTTCAAGGGATATCCCTCTGCTTTCCCAAAGTTCCTAATATGGTAATATACCTTCTGATAAAACTAGACCAAGGGTTCTTACCCTCTTTTTGTGTCATGGACCCCTTTGGCAATCTGGTGACAGACCTCTTCTCAAAATCATGTAATAAAATAAAATACAAAGAATTACAAAAGAAACTAACTATAATGAAATACAGTTATCAAAATAGTTTTTGATAACAAGTTCAGGCCCCAGATTAAGAACCTTGGATATAGTTCTCCAGTTCCATCAGGTTTAAGATCGGAAATGCATAAGCCATAGAATTCCATGGACCATTATTCCATGGTTTTGTATAAAAGTAGGGCAGTGCTTTCAGATATTTTTCCCATGACTTCTTTTTTGATGGAGCTCAGTATTTTATTTATCTCTATCAATTCTTCTACAAAGGTCTCTGATGCAAGCTGTGAACCAGAAATCAAGCAGCTGCCCAAAAAATGAAGGACTCAAATAAGGTTGTTAATAGTATCTAATGATAACTGCTACAATTCAACATCTCACACATGAAAATAAGGTGCCACCTTTTGGTAGTACTTAATGATTCACTAATTTAACATTTTTTTAAATGTACATCGCTGCTACAATGAAGGTGATAACCAAGTTTAAACAATAATTTGTGGAATTTATGCACAAACCATAATATAGACTAATAAATGGTAAGGATACTAGCAAGTTGCCCAACAAAGTGTTATGTGAGGAGGGAGGGAGATCATTTCAAGCATTAAGAATAGCACAAGAAAGGCACAAAAACTGTCAGGAAAACAGTGTAAGTTCAGATGCAGAGTTCTAATATACTTTAAGTACAAACTCTGTTTCAGCAGTTTGGCTGGAAGAAAGCACATGGAAGTTAGCATTATAAAGAAGACAGCAAAGGTAAGATGACATGTTATTATGAATGGCCCTGAATGAACTCAAAGGTGTTTCAAGTATACATAATGATTAACAGGGAATCAAGTAAGACTGGGAAGTGAAATGGCCAGACCTGTACCAAAGAAATATTGGTTTATAAGCTATGCAAAAGACAGAGAAAGGAAAAAGAAAACAGAAGCAGTAAGAGTAAGACTTGTTGGCCTACAAATGACTAGACTCGAGGGATGGAAGAGCAACAGCAAAAGGAAAGATGCATGCCACATTATAGAAATGGAGCTTGGTAACTGATGAGAAGGGAGAAACAGGAAGGAAGCAAAGATCATTCAGGCCAATTCAGTCTGGCTACACTTGAGAGGATAAGCCAAAATGGAGACTCTAACATCCTTTTTCACCTGTATCATACAGACTTTCCAACATACTTTAACATCATCTTCTAATAACCACTATACCAGCAAATTATTTCAGACACCGGTTTCTCAGACAGCAGACAGTGAATTCCATGATACTTAGGTGCAGGAGATTGTAAAGTCATTTCCAGTCTTACAATCCAAACTGTGACTATGCAGCCATATTTTCACTACAATGAATTCACAGGACATAAAGTTATAGAAAACTGCTCTAAAAACTAATCTGCCCCACAAACACATGGGCATTTACAAGGAAGTCTAACTGAAGTGCAGTAGAATCAGAATCTGGGAGTGGAGAGGGACCTTAGAGGTCATCTTGTCCAACCCTTATTCTAATTCCCAAATCTCTGACAAGTGGTCATTCTACTTCTCTTTTAAGACCTGAAATGAAAAGCTCATGACAATACAAGGTAGTCCATACCATTTTCTAACAGCTCTGTTAGGAAGTTCTTCCTCATACTTTTTACCGAAATATTTTGCCTTCCCATAACATCTATCCATTGCTTCTAATTCTCTCTCTCTCTTTCTCTCTCTCTCTCTCTCTTGGTGAGGTAATTGGGGTTAAGTGACTTGCCCAGGGTCACACAGCTAGTAAGTGTGAAGTGTCTGAGGCTGGATTTTCACTCAGGTCCTCCTGACTCCAGGGCCAGTGCACCACCCACTTTGCCACCTAGCTGCCCCAGTTCTAATTCTCTTGAGAGCCAAGAGGCCTAAATATAATTCTGTTCTTTCAAGTGACAGTACTTCAAATATTTGAAGGCACTGATGAATTCCCTAAATTCTCTTCAGGCTAAATATCTCTGGTATGTTCAACATTACCCAATCTGTAAAAAGGGTCAAACCTGCATTCAAGTTACCATGTAAAAAACCATAAGGCTTCGGCTCAAATTCACCTCAGGACATACAATGTTTCTTTCAAAGAATTGTATAGGGGCAGCTAGGAGGCACAGTGGATAGAGTACCGGCCCTGGAGTTAGGAGGACCTGAGTTCAAATCTAGCCTCAGGCACTTAACACTTACTAGCTGTGTGACCTTGGGCAAGTCACTTAACCCCAACTGCCTCACACACACAAAAAAAGATTGTATAGCAGCACATCATCATTACCCTATTCCAAGATATTTGTTTACATAGTGCATTGGTTCCTAACATTAGAAAGCACACTAAAGGGGCAGTTAGGTGGCACAGTGGATAGAGCACCGGCCCTGAAGTCAGGAGTACCTGAGTTCAAATCCGGCCTCAGACACTTAACACTTACTAGCTGTGTGACCCTGGGCAAGTCACTTAACCCCAATTGCCTCACTAAAAAAAAAAAAAAAAAGAAAAGAAAGCACACTAAAGGTACACAGAAAGGTCACAGAAGAAGCTCAAAAAAAAAAAAGTCATTCTCCAACATTTAGGTCAAACACAGGAGAGAACATTAATAAGAACCTCATGCAGCCAAAGCAATGACAAGAACAGCAGTGGTGATACCTTCTACCAATACCACTAACACCACATTCACTCTCTACATACTCTGGAGGGCAGGATGGGTTAAGGAACTGGGCACAAGCAGAGTCTTAAAAGGTAAAGGGCTAGGGCAGCTAAGTGGCGCAATGGATAGAGCACCAGCCCTGGAGTCAGGAGGACCTGAGTTCAAATCCGGCCTCAGACACTTAACACTTACTAGCTGTGTGACCCTGGGCAAGTCACTTAACCCCAATTGCCTCACCAAAAAAAAAAAAAAAGGTAAAGGGCTATATTCTGATAACCACTGTTACATGCACCTGGTGTTATTTTTTAAATATATGATTTACTGGTGCTCAACTGATAAAATGAAAAAAGTTTGGGAATCACTAATGGGATTCTTAGCTTTCTGGTTTTACGAGGGAGAGTAAGTATAGAACATGAGGCAACTTACGTTAATAGAGGACACTACCTGTAGAGTTTAAATTGCTTCCAAGTTTTGCAATAGAAAAACAAAAAACAACTACACTGACAAAGAAAAAAAAACTAGACAGGTTAAAACATGCATTAACATACCACGTAACTGCCATATTTCCCAACATATAAAACCAAATGGAACCTCCCCTTTTTGAAATACCTATCTAACAGACTTTAGAAATAGGCTTTTACAAGATTCAAATAAGGTATTTTATATTCTGACTTATAAGATCCTTCCAATTTTCGGGGCAGCTAGGTGGCGCAGTGGATAAAGCACCAGCCCTGGAGTCAGGAGGACCTGAGTTCAAATCTGACCTCAGACACTTAACACTAGCTGTTTGACCCTGGGCAAGTCACTTAACTCCAACTGCCTCACCAAAAAAACCCCAAAAAGATCCTTCCAATTTTCACCTGAATTTTCAAGGCTTGGCTTTGTATCAACAGTTCACTGTGTATTTTTCATTTTGATGAACTACAAAATTATTTGTTAGTTTGCAAAATGAACTTTTTTTTTAAATCCATGTTATCAACGAT
This sequence comes from Dromiciops gliroides, assembly GCF_019393635.1. Lineage (NCBI taxonomy): Eukaryota > Metazoa > Chordata > Mammalia > Microbiotheria > Microbiotheriidae > Dromiciops > Dromiciops gliroides. The sequence goes on from NC_057865.1 coordinate 64,996,145, forward strand.
TAAAAATAATTATTAATAATCTTTGCACAATGTCTAGCATATAATAGGGGCTTACTAAATGCTGAAATGAATATGAAAATTGAGAAAGGTTCTAAATATTTACAAAAGCAACTACTCATTCTGGTTAGTTTTAAGGAGAGATAAAGTAGAGGAAAAGCAATATTGGAACTACATTCGATTTCCAAAAATTTTCTCTATACCTCCTCATTATTGAGGTAACCCAAACCTTGAAGAAGCCCTTATCCCCTATGACTATCCAGTATTTAGGGAACTCCTTACCATATGTTTAATATGAAGTGCCTCATGTAATGTATCAGCAGCGTCCACCACAATTTGTCCATTATTTCCACATCCTAAAAATTTACAGCTGAGTTGTGAGAAATGCATTCCCATCTAAACTCAGTTCAAAACCATTAGCTGACAAGCACTGATAACAATTCTCCAGACATTCTCTAGGTTTCATAACTATATTAGTACATGACTTTTACATTATTAGAAAAGGTGTCCCAAAAGTCTTAGTACAGTTCTGACTCTTGGCACACCCAGAAAGTGTGTATATATGTAGGCATATAGGTGTGTATAGATATGTTTGTGTCTCTTTTTACACACATACATGTGAATGTAAATATGTACATATATATTGTTTTCTGCTCCAGAGACACTTTTTAATCATCCTAACCCTAACCCTCAGTTGGAAGGAAAGGAAAATGCGCTCAGAAAACAGGAAACCCAACAGAAAGAAGAGGCTCTAAGTTCCAGATAAATTCGGGAGTTTTAAGAACTTTTTTATTTGTGATGGAGCCGGGAGAAGAGCGGTCATTCAAGGCATCTCTCCAGTGGTTAAAAATAATTCACCACGAATAATTCTACCCGATCACCCCAACCACCCTCCCGCACAAGACGCTTAAGCAAAGAGCGGAAGTGAAACCGATGATGGGGGGGAAAACCAGCCGGGAAACCGGGGAGCCCGAGGCCAAGTCCGGGGGTCAAGGGGGCCCATTCACTCTCTCTCCCCGTCCAGAGCCCTCCCCCAAAGGCCCTTCTCCCCGGCGAGGTGACTCATGACAAATAAAAAAATAAAATAGAATACAAGGCACACCCTCTGGGGCGAGCTGACATAATCCACCCCCCTCCCTCCTCGCTCACCCCACCCTCTCTCCGACAGTCACACTCACACTTACACACACTCTAGAACACACATACACATGCAATGACACACGTACAACCACACACAAACACGCACGCACGTACATACAGTCTCACATAGTCTCACACATACATACAATCACACATACAACCACAACCACACAACCATACATACATACATACATACAACCACACACACATCCATACGATCACACACACGCTCACCCCCCGCTGCCTCAGTTTCCCTCCCCGTGCCCCCGGTCCTCCGGACCCGGGGGGCCACGGGCTCACTTCGGGCGAGGCGCGCCGGGCGGCAGCAGCGCCGGTGGCGGGGGCTGCAGCAGCCGGAGCCCGAGCCCGAGCCCGAGCCCGAGCCCGAGCGCGCGGCGGGTGTCAGCGGGGCAGCCCCGCAGCCCGGCGGGAGGGCGGGCGGAGAGCCAGGCGGCGGCGGGTCCCCTCCGGGCGCTCGCCCATTTTCTCGCTCTCCCCCTTCTCTTCCCACCCCAGCCCACTTCCTGTAGTGGAGTCCGGGCGGGGGGCGGCGGGAGGGCGGCAGCGCCGGTCCCCGGGGCCGGGGGCCGGGCCCGGCAGCCGGGCGGGGGCCGCCTCTCCCCTTCCCTCTCCCCTCCCCCTCTCACCTGTATGTAGTTGTTCTCACAGTAGTCCGCCACCCGGGTCAGGTTCTGGTAACTCTCGATCAGCGCCCTCTTGCCGGACGGGATCTCTTCCTCTAGGAGCATCTGCAGCTCTGCCATTTTCCACCCCTCCGCATCGCTTCCTCTCCCCTTCCAGAGACAGCGAGCGGCGGCAGCGAAGCGGCGGTGCCCGAGCCTCAGAGCCTCCGAGCCTCACAGCCCGGATACAAGCCGCCTACCCGCCCTCCCGCCTGGTATTGTGGGACATCACCTCCTCCTCTTCCTCCTCCTCACCCCCACCCGCCGCGGCCTCGCTCTCGCGACGCGCGAGCTTTCGGCTTCCCCTTACCCCCCCCTCAACCCCCGCGGCTTCTGGACTGGGAGATTGGGTTTTCTCTTTTTGCATTGCCTTCTGGGAGTTGTAGTCTTCCCTTCCCACCACCCCACCCCAGGGACTTTCCCCGGATGACAACTGCGCACGCGCGCGAGCTACCGGCGGGAGAGAAAGAAGGGAAGTGTGGAGGTGAGAGGAAGGAGGAAGGAGCGTGGTGACTTTATGTGCGAGCCCGCCGAGGGGCCTGCCTGCCTGCCAGCAGGTGGCACCTGAGAGGGCGAGAGCGGGGCGTACTCTTAACCACCACAGGCAGAATCCGAGAAGAGAGACGCGGATGGGCGTGCCTTGACCTTAACCTTGCCCTTCCTCCGGCTTCGGGGAAAGGGGCCCTTCTCCGGGAGACACAAAGCAGCCTCCTCCCTCTGCCCAGCCGAGCCCCAGCGCCCCTTCCCCTTCTCTTGGGAGCACGTTGCTCCTCCAATCCCTCAGTGCTTGGCACGTAGTAGGCGCTTAATAAATGCATATCTCCTCTCTCCCTCTCTTTTAATCGTCTCCTCCGCGGGGACGGGACCAGGGCGCTCCCTACACGTTTGCTGCCCCAGATGCAATGACTGCAAACTAATTTGGAAACTAGTTTGAGCTCGTATTTAATTCCGACTCACGTAATACCGGCAATTGGCAGGTGAACGAGCATTTGTTAAGAGCCCACCTATGTGCCAGGAAATTGTAGCACGCGGCACTTGAATGGGGAATTCACTAATTGGCGAGCATTTATTGAGCTCTTGCTGTGTACGAAGAACAGGCTCGGGAGATGGGGGTACTATAAGTAAAACATTAAAACTTCCCTCCGGGAAACCTGGTCTCCTTAGTCACAAGGAATTACATTGCTTCTTGCATTTGAGGGAAAACTTGCAGTTTTCACCCGTATTAATAATAACTAGCATTTATATAGCACTTTAAAGTTGGCAAAGTGCTTTTCAAATACTATGTTTTCATCCTTACGGCAACTTTGAGGCGTGTGGTTCCTAGATAGGCAGCTTAAGTGACTTGCCCAGGTAATGTGACCCTGGACGAGTCACTTAACCTCTGTTGGCCTCAGTTTTCTCATCTGTAAAATAGAAATATTATGACACCAACCTCCCAGAGTTGTTATGAGGATCAAATGAGATAATATTTGTAGATGCTATATAAATGCTAGCCAGTAGCAGTAAGTATTTGAGGTCACTTTTGAATTTGAGTCTTCTTTGAATCCAGGTCTATAGCTCTTGTCCTAAGACGCAGCTAGGTGACAATGTGGATAGAGCATTGGCCCTGGAGTCAGGAACACCTCAGACATTTACTAACTGTGTGACCATGGGCAAGTCATTTAACCCCAATTGTCTTAAACATGGGGGCCATCTCCAGTCCTCCAGATGTATATCTTGCCACTGGACCCAGATAGCTCTAGAGGAGAAAGTGAGGTTGGTGACCTCGTACAGCCCTCCCTCACTCAAATCCAATTCACTGCAAGTCATGACATCACCCCAATGTCAAGGTCATCTTCAAGAAGGAAGGACAAACAACAATAGTTCTTCCCATTGTGCCACCTACCTGAACTTCAATAAAATGGGCATTTTCATATCCGCAGTAGAAGACAGAAAGACTGCATGAAAGTGCAGATCTCTATTATGTACTGCTTGCTTTTCTTTTTTTTAATACCCCATGAGATGTTTTTGTGGTAATCCTTATTGGGTTTGTTTGTTTGTTTGTTTTTTGTTTTGTTTTTAGTGAGGCAGTTGGGGCTAAGTGACTTGCCCAGGGTCACACAGCTAGTAAGTGTTAAGTGTCTGAGGCCAGATTTGAACTCAGGTCTTCCTGACTCCAGGGCTGGTGCTCTATCCACTGCGCCACCTAGCTGCCCCTTGCTTTTCTTTTTAATAAATTCAACCATACCTTTTTCAAAGCTGTTATATTTGTGCTTTCTGGCCTTCTTTACAATATAAAGCTCAGAGCTGTTTTGATATGGAAACTTCCCTCCACTGGTTTGGGGGGGGGGGGGAGTCAATTGGGTTAAGTGACTTGCCTAGGGTCACACAGCTAGTAAGTGTCAAGTGTCTGAGGCTGGTTCTGAACTCAGGTCCTCCTGACTCCAAGGCTGGTACTCTATCCACTGCACCACCTAGCTGCCCCATTTTTTTTTTAAGCCTACAGCACCCGGTATTCCCAGGTGGTCTCCCAACCAGGTACTAACCAGGCCCGACCTTGCTTAGCTTCCTAGATCACATGAGATTGGCCCGATCAGGGTGGTATAACCATAGACCCTCCACTGATTATTAAGCCAATAAATCCATAAATGGATTATTTTCCAATTCATATTTAATCATATTGTGCACATAATTTTAAAGTAGTTTAATATGAGTTATATTGGTTATATCCTATACATCTTGGCCTCTTTAGGAATAAAGGCTAGACCTGTGATTTCACTAGTATACCCAATCACCCAGGTGAGGAAACTCCTTCCATCAATGCTGGTTAAGCAGTTATAGTTTTTTGAGAGTTGCCTGGGTAGAACTGCACAGCAAAAAAAAAAAAAAAAGTATTTAAATATAATGGTGTATTTGAACAATGTAATTTTTTACAATACCGATTAAGAAAAATTTCTCACTTGTCTACAGGGCATTGCCATTTTCAAAGTGCCTTTTCTTATATCTCATTTAATCTTCATAGTAGCTCTCTAAGGAGAGCAGAACAGGTTTGAGAATCCCCATTTTAAAAAGAAGAAACTGAGACTCAGAGAAATAACTCGGTCAATTAGAAGCTAAGTGATTTATCCAGGTTGACACATTAAGAGGCAAAACCAGAAATGGAACCCAATTTTCAGGTTCTGAATCCACTCCTTCTTCCACTAATCGATGCTACAAGCACTTGCAATATGTAAAAAATACGATCCGTTAGAGCATTCAATCTGTAGTCATGGTGCCGTTATTTTCCAAGCTCCAGGTCAACAAATATCATCCAACAGAATATTTTTTTTATTGACCTATAGGGCAACAGGATCGAATATTCTAAATCAGATCTAAAATGTTGAGGTGGATAATCATCAGGCCTTTAGTGAGTCTCCCAACTTTAAGGGACTCTGAATGAATCTCCTACAACTAGATTAGTGCCTCTTTCTGGGAAAGGAGGGAGGGGTTAAAACCTGAAGCTATGGAGCATAGTTTTTATAGATTCCAAAATTTAAAAGCTTATATGCTATAAAACTCATAATTGTAGAACCATATTCTAACAATTTGAGCTAACTGTGCCAGATTCTTTAAAATGTATAGCAATGATAATAATAGCTAGCCTTTTTTATAGTACTTTAAGGTGTGAAGAGTACTTCTCACATTTTATCTCCTTTTATCCTCACAATAAGCTCTAGAGGTAGATGGTCTTATTAGCCCCCTTTTACAGATGAGGAAACTGAGGCAGACAGAAGTTAATTGAGTTGCCAAGGGTCATTCAGGTAGTAAGCACCTGAAGCACTATATTAACATAGAAATATTATTACTTATTATTGTCATAGCATCTTAGAATCTTAATAACTGGAAGAGATGTTCCCAATTATCTAGTCTGGCCTCTTAATTCAGAGTCCCTTCCTTGGCATTCCTAATAAAGGATCATTCAACATTCTCTTGAACACTTTTTTTTTTTTTGGTGTGAGGCAATTGGGGTTAAGTGACTTGCCCAGGGTCACACAGCTAGTAAGTGTCAAGTGTCTGAGGCTGGATTTGAACTCAGGTCCTGAATCCAGGGCCAGTGCACTGTGCCACTCTTGAACACTTTTTGACAGAAGACCATCAGTCCTCTGCTTAAATATTTGTGGAGCACCTGGCACATAGTAAGTGCTATATAAATGTTAGCTATTATTATTTATTATTATTATTTACAATGCCAGAGAACTCACTACTTCACAAAGGAGCCCCATTCCATTTCTGATTGTTAGAAGCTTCTTACTCCTATTGTACTAAAATCTGCTTCTCTTATCATTTCAACCATTCGGCCTAGTTCCACCCTTATAAATGATGCATATTTAGTCTTCCACTTAACAGCCCTGTGATATATCCTGCATACATATATCCTTATATATGGATATATTCTCTTCAACAAGTTAAAAATACACAATTCCTTCCACTATTGCTTATGTGATGTGGTTTTCAGATTCTGGTCATATTCCTTCAGGCATATGTCAATGACCCCAGAACTGAATCCGGTTTTCCAAATGTGATCTTACTACCGAAGAATACAGCAGAACTATCACCCTTCTTTTTTCTGAAGACACCCTTAGGTACTGCAGAATCTGTTATCTCCCATATTTTCTCCTTGGATACTAATCCCAGGCTGTCTGAATCTTCCTGTCCAATGTGATTACTGTTAGTGTCTTTCAATAAATATATGAAGAGTCCACCCAAAGTACTGAATGCCTTTTCTAGGAATTTTAATTTTGTGTGACCACCTGTAGAACACACGAGCTGTTTTAACAAATCTAACTTTCTCTTTTTTTGTTTGTTTGTTTGGTTTTTGCAGGGCAACGAGGGTTAAGTGACTTGCCCAGGGTCACACAGCTAGTAAATGTCAAGTATCTGAGGTCGGATTTGAACCCAGGTACTCCTGAATCCAGGGCTGGTGCCTTACCACTTCGCCATCTAGCTGCCCCCCAAATCTAACTTTCTAACAATTAGATGTCAGCACTTTTTGAGATTGCCTTAAAATGCAATGGAGCTCCTTGTGAAGTGTGATATTTATTCCTTAGCATTGTTTTCCCTTGCTCTTGCTATGTGACTGGCTCATTTCCTTTTCTAGTCTTACATATGCTTGATGATATCTCTTTTTGAAATTTGAAATTTTTTTTGAAAATTTGCTTTGACATCTTTTGTTTTTATATCATCCTCATTTCTCAAATTTCTGCTTCCACCACTGAAAATTTTTTCTTGTTTGTAGATTCAGTTGTGTCTAACTCTTCATGACCCCGTTTGAAGTTTTCTTGGCAAAAATACTGGAGTGGTTTGTAATTTCCTTCTCCAGCTCATTTTACAGATGAGGAAACTGAGGCAAATAGGGATAAGTGATTTGCCCAGGATCACACAACTAGGAAATGTCTGAGGCCAGATTTGAACTCAGGAAGAGGATTCTTCCTGAATACAAGGCTGGGCATTCTATTCCCTGTGCCACCTAGCTGCCACATCTCTTGTAACAAAGATTAAAAAGAATAGGGGTAGGGGGGGCAGCTAGGTGGCTCAGTGGATAAAGCATCGGCCCTGGATTCAGGAGGACCTGAGTTCAAATCCAGCCTCAGACACTTGACACTACCTGTGTGACCCTGGGCAAGTCACTTAACCCTCATTGCTCCACCACAAAAAAAAAAAAAAAAAAGAATAGAGGTAGGAGGGAAGGAAACAGTTCAGCAAAACTACAAGGGAGAGAGGGAGGCATGGTATCTTGGCATAATGTCTCTTCGTTAATAAGCACAGGTATCGTACTGATGCAGCTTTCTGTTTCCAGGTGAAAAGGTAGAGGGAGAGGCAGCAGAGAATACCGTCCTTTACAATTACGTTGTCATCATGCACATTGTTTTCCTGCTTCTACTGATTTCACTCTGCCTCAGTCAGGTTTCCACAGGGTTTTTCTTGTTCATTATTTCTTATGGTACCATCACATTCATGTTGCACAATTTGGTTAGTCATTCCCCAATCGATGAGCATCCTCTATGTTTCCAGTTATCTACTGCTACAAAAAGTAACGCTGGAAATAATTTGGTGTATATTGGACCTCATGTTTATTGACTGATCAATTTGATCCCCTCGGGGAGCCACTGTAGGCTCTCGGGCAAAAGTTATGGAAACTTTAGCCTCTCTCTTTTTGTTTGGCACAATCCCAAATTGCTTTCCAGAATGGTTGGACCAATTACAACTCTACTAACAGTGCATTAGTATTCTTGTCTTTCCACAAATGCTCCAGTACTGACTATTCCCAACCCTCCCCCGCTTTTAGTTACTTTTGCCAGTGTGCTGGGTGTAAAGTTAAATCTCAGATTTTTTAAAATTTACATTTCTCTCATTAATGATTTGGAACACTTTTTCATATTATTAATAGCTTGCAGTTCTTTTGAGAACTGTTTTTTCATATTGTTTGACCACTTGATGATTTTTGTTTTTACGTTTCTTGCATATTAACTGTCATTGGTCATTTGCTTCAGGCTTCTTACACTATCCATAGCTTCTCCATTTCTCTTTGAGTTACCTGCAATTTTGATTCTTTTGAAATCCTGAGGCTTCATGTTTTGCAGCCTTATAGCATTACCCAGAGAATACTGATGATAAAACAATGCACTCTTTGTGTCAGAAAGCAACTTGGACTCATTGAAAGTATGCAATTTCTAAAATGCAATACAACCCATTTTCTCACCCCGTTTCATTCATGGAATTTGTATCCCAGCCACTAGCACAGTGCTTGTCACATAGTAGGCACCTATCCAAGTCAGGGGGTGTTTAATTTTAAGAAGAGAACATTTTAAGGGGCAGCTAGGTGTCGCAGTGGATAAAGCACCGGCCCTGGAGTCAGGAGTACCTGAGTTCAAATCCGGCCTCAGACACTTAACACTTACTAGCTGTGTGACCCTGGGCAAGCCACTTAACCCCAATTGCCTCACTAAAAAAAAAAAAAAAAAATTAGAACTGTCCAAGAATCGTGTCCTTCCTCAGTGGGTAGTGAGTTCCCTAACTCTACCATACCTGTCTTCACTCAGTGATTGCTTCCTAGGTAAGTCCTGGGAGTAGGGTGTAGCAATCTTTTCTTTTACAGATTGAACTAGACAGCCTACGGGGTCTCTTCCAACTCTGACATTCTGCAACTGTACAATCACCCTTCTTCTATAGAAGCCCAGGGCTTCTTAAACTGTTTCCATTCCCAACCTGTTTTTTGCCCAAGAAATTTTTATGTGACCTCGGATATATAGGTATATGAAATTGGGATATATGACCTTTTACTGTTGCCAAATTTTTCACAACCCCCACATTCAGTTACACGACCCCATATGGGGTCACAACCCACAGTTTAAGAAGCTAGATTCGAGCCTAATGGCAGAATTTTCCATCAGCCTTCCCAGATCTTCCTGAATCTTCATTCTGTCATCCTACATATTAACTAAACTGCCCAGCTTTGTGGCATCTGCCTTTGGCTACTTCTCAAACTGGTTGATGGGAATACTAGTTGATCTTGACCTTAATCTAAGTGAGTATTTAATGATTTCCTCTAAAATAGGAGCTATTGAAAAGAGAGATCTATCCCTAACTTTATCCCCACTAAGTTTAGTCTTCACTGCTGCTTGCCAAAATGCCGACTTCCTGAAAAAATCTGGGATGATATCCAGGGAATGTGGTTGAAATGTTGCTATCATTCTTACTGATAAACATCTACAAAATAAGTGCTCTGCATTTTCCCTGGTATAATACTTTGACCATAAATCCATCTTAACCAAATAAGATCGGAGACTTTATATCAACATTTACTTCAGAATGACTGTATTATGGTGCTCTCTGGGTTTTGCCCTATCTATAAAAAGATTATTTTTCTTACTTCTAATGACCTAACATGCAGCCTTTCTATACAGTAGATTAAGAGCTGGGATTGAAGTAAGGAGGACCTAGTTTCCAGTCCCAGCTCTGACACATACTGGCTGTGTGACTCTGGGTGAGTGATTTAAGGTCTCTGTGCCAGAGGCAGTTCTCTGGTACCATCAGTTGCAAAGCAGGTACTAATTTGCATCAGTGGACTAAGTTTCCATGCCAGAAATTCTCCAAATGAATAAAATCACAGATCCTTGACAAAAGGCATTAAATTTTTTTTCAAAAAGCCTGCAGAAAAATTTTAAATTTCATAACAAAGTAAACAAACATTTTCAAAAACAAACTTGCCATTTTTAGATACCATTAACTTTAAATAAATTTAAAAGAACGTTCCTGACATATCATGTTGAGTGATATAGCATCAGTAACATTTATTTGTAGAGGACCTTAACCTTTTGCAAAACTCTTTCCTAACAGCCACCTGTGTGGCAAAATGGTTTCAGTGAAATGGAAGTAATGATGAGTATACAGTGTAGGAAGACTGAAAAGGTGAGGAGAGGGAGTTATGAAGGACTTTCAATGTCAAACAGAAAATTGTAGTTTTGATCCTGGAGGTGATAGGGAGCCACTGAAGTTTATTAAGAAGGGGAGGGGGCAGCTAGATGGCACAGTGGTTAAAGCGCTGGCCCTGGATTCAAGAGGACCTGAGTTCAAATCCAGCCTCAGACACTTAACACTTACTAGCTGTGTGACCCTGGGCAAGTCACTTAACCCCCATTGCCCCACAAACCCCCCCCAAAAAAAACCAAAACAAACAAAAAGAAGGGGAATGACATGATCAGACCTTAGGAAAATCACTTTCTTTGCTGACTGGAGGCTGGATCAGGATGGTGAGAGACTTGAGAAAGGCAGACCCACAAGCTGGCTGTTGCAATAATGCAGGTGTGAGGAGATGAGGGCCTGCACAGGAGGATGACAGTGTCTGAGGAGAGAAGAGGGCAGATTCCAGAGGTACTGAAAAAGTGAAATAAATCCTAACATTTTGACAAAGTCCCACAGGCATTATGTGTGAGCCTGGAACCCAGGTCTTTCTGGCTACTACACTACAGCTGCCTCTCGAAATCACAGCTGTTCCTTCTCCTCCTCCTTCTCCTCCTCCTTCTTCATTAGCTCCTGTCCCAAAAAAGTCTGTACCATACATTTCTGCTCTTAGGTTTATACTATTGTGTCTGATCTATTATTGCCTCTAACATTAATCTGGTATTTCCAAGTAAATGGGAAGTTGAGTATACAAACTGGCTGGAATATAGGGACTTGAATGCATTCAAAAGACTTTTTAAAAAATTTATCTTATGCTATTTTCAGGGCACTGTACTAGTTTTATCTACAAATCTGTCGGGGGGATGGTCCCTGCCTTTTGGGAACTTCTGTTCTAGGGAGCGGAGGGCATGCACCTTATACACAAGTGAGTAGATACTAAAGCACAATAAACATCTCTATCAAGAGCACAGGTTTGACCAGGTCACTGTCCTGGTCAAGAAACTCCATTGGTGACCTATTACTTATAAAATCAAATACAAACTGCCCAGTTTGTCACAACTGGACTCCAGAGTGCCTTTCTAGTCTTGTCCTATGTTCCTCACCTTCACAAACCCTTTGGTTCAGGCAAACCGGCCCTCTTGCTATTGCTGAAATACATCTCCTCCATCTGTCTCTGAGCCTCTTCATAGTGTTAAGGGCTAAAATTCTAGCTAAACTGTCTAAAACATTTAATGAGTGGTCACCAATAAATTATAAGCTTTAGCAAGAGTTAGACTTTTAAGCATTTATTAAGGAGAATAAGAATTTGGTAAAGAGAGAGAAAGGCCTAGATTCCTATCTATTAAAGGGAAAGCACATTTCTAGCTCCACTCTCCACCAGAGTCCAAAGGAAAAAAAGAGTGAGACGGAGCACCAGTCTCTTCCTTCCTCCTCCCACTAGCCCAAGTCACTTCCTGATGCCAAAGAAAAGACTCCTGGTCTTGCCCTCAAAGACCTTCGCTTCATGGGTGGAACTCTTCTACAGTAAGTCTCCAGCAGGTGGCGTCATTCCAGTCGTTACAATAGTCTGTGTCCTGGATGCCTAGGATGTCTGGCCTGCTCCCCTCTGCCTTTTAGAATCCCTATTTCCCTTTAAAGCTCAACTTAGATGTCACCTCCTACCTGAGGCTTTCTTGATCTCCTCAGCCACTAGTGTCTTCCTTCTAAATCACCTTGTACTTATTTTCCTAATATTTTGTATATATTCTATACTTTTATGTTTATATGTACATATTGTCTTGCTTTAAGGAATGGAAGCTTCTTGGGGTCAGACACTGTTTCATCTTTGTCTCCAGCATCTAACATAGTGATACTTTGTAGTGACCTACATAGTAGATGTTTTTAAAATGTTTGTTGGTTTATTCAAAGATTGAATACATTGTAATTTCAGGGGACAGAGAGAGAGAATGCTAATGATGAGTGCTAACAGGGAGGGATAAGATAGGCCTGCTTCAAATTGGAGGCAGCAGGGGGCCCCAAGTTAATGTATAATTGAAATGAATCCTGTTTCTTCATTACCCCTCATGGTGCCACCTCTCAGCATGGAGAACATAGGCGATGCAGCTGGGCATTCCCCACTTGTTATCATCCATTTTAATGCTAATGCCTTTTACTTCATCTCCACAAGTTGAAATCTAACTCAACCTTTAAGGCCAGGTTCATATAGTACTTCTTCCAGGAAGTTTCCCTGGATTCTGGATTCCCCGCCCCCCCCCACCCCCCCCCCCCCAGCCAGAAGTGATCTCTTCTTCCTCAACATTTTCGGAGGACGATGTCAGAAGTGGTTTCTGGTTTGGTTTGGTTTGTTCATTTATTTTTCTTTGTTATTGGGGGAGGAAAAAAAGAGAGATTGGGGAGTTATCATATCATAAAAATGGAAAGCATCAGTCAGACTTTTAAAATGCATTCTTGGGGGGGGGCAGCTAGGTGGTGCAGTGGATAAAGCACAGGCCCTGGATTCAGGAGTACCTGAGTTCAAATCCGACCTCAGACACTTGACACCTACTAGCTGTGTGACCCTGGGCAAGTCACTTAACCCCAATTGCCTCACTAAAAAAAAGAAAAAAAAACAAACAACAAACCAAACCTTTCCTATGCATTTATCATTCCATGTTGTCTCATTTTATATGGACATGCATTACCTCCGATGTTTTGCAACAGGGACAGCATTTTAATTGTTTGCTTTTACCTCTATATGACACAGCATCTAGCAAGGTGACTTGTGAACAGCAAGCACTCATTAAACGTCTATTGAATGGTTGAATGAATGAATGAATGAATGAATGAATGAATGAATGAATGAATGAATGAACAGATGAATGAATGAGATGTGCTGCCGTGGAAAGAGCTCTGGAATGGGAGTCAGGAGTAAATTGAATCCCAGCTCCATAATAACTCCTGTCACCATGCTCAAGTCAATAAATTTCTCCGGGCCTCAGTCTCCTCATTTCTAAAAATGCAGATTGGGACAAATCATCCCAAAGGTTTCTTCTAACTCTAGAATACTATCGTGCTAATAAATCAATTTTATTCATAGACTTCACAACACAGTTATATGGACTTAATTCTATAGGTTTTTATTTAGAAGCTAAAAACTATGCAGTAAGAGTAATTTTGGTTTTCAAAGAGGCAGAGAGCCCAAATTGCCAACATTCTCTGGACTGTGGAGAAAACAAGGGATGTCCAGAAAAACATCTGCTTCTGCTTCATTGTCTACACCAAAGCCTTTGACTGTATGGATCACAACAAAATGTGGCAAATCCTGGAAGACATAGGAATACTAGATTATCCTGCTTGTCTCCCAAGGAACCTGTATGCGGGCCAGGAAGCAACAGTTAGAACTGAACTTGGAACAACGGATTGGTTTAAGATGCAGAAGTATAACAAAGCTACATATTGTCACCTGATTTATGTAACTGCTAGGCAGAGTATATCATGCAAAATACCAGACTGGATGAATCAAAAGCTAGAATTTAAGATCTGGGAGATATGTCAACGATCTCAGGTGTGCAGATAATAGACAGTGAAGAGGAATTCAGAAGCTTCTTAATGAGGGTGAAAGAGTAGACTGTAAAAACTGGCTTAAAACTTAACATAAAAAAACCTAAGATCTTGGCAACTGTTCCTATCATTTCCTGGAAAATAGAGCAAGAAAAAAATGGAAGCAGTGTCAGATTTCGTATTCTTCGGCTCAAAGATCACTGCAGATGGTGACTGTAGCCATGAAATTAAAAGACTCTTGCTCCTTGGAAAGCTTTGGCAAATCTGAACAGCATACTAAAAAGCAGAGACATCACCTTGCTGACAAAGGTCTATGCAGTCAAAGCTGTGGTTTTTCCAGTAGCGGTGTATGGCTGTGAGAGTTGGAGTAAAAGGAAAGAAAGCTGAGTACCGCAGAACTGATGCTTTCAAATTGTGGTGCTGGAGAAGACTTTTGAGAGTCCTTTGGACAGCAAGGAGGTCAAATCAGTCAATAATTAAGAAATTAATTCAGGCTATTCATGGAAGGTCATATACTGAAACTGAAGCTTAAATACTTTGGCCACATAATGAGAAGATGGGACTCATTGGGAAAGACCCCAAAGTTAGGAAAGATTGAAGGCAAAAGGAAAAGGGGACAGCAGAAGATGAGATGGATAGAGAGTGTCATGGAAACAATGAACATGATCTTGGATAGACTTCAGGAGATAGTAAAGGTTAGAAGGCAAAGAATTGGACATGACTAAATAATAAGAAAAACCAGAGTAATCGAATTATTTTATATATGCAAGTTAATTGAAGGGGATACTTGTAAAACCAGAAGGTAAACCATCTCTAATTCAAAAGAGACAAACATTTGTGGAGTGTTTTTCTGTGCTATTTTAGGAAGGGAATATTAGTCACTAAAAGCAAAGCACTTATTGTTTAATTTTTAATAAACTCCTAAAGCTTATGAATTCTGGATTTGCTTTTCCACAAGAAAAACATACAGTATAATTATTTTAATAGGCATTTATATTTTTAATATTTTGTTTATAAATTTGACATGTTTTTTAAAAAGAGACCATTTCAACCAAGCTAGGATAAGAAACTTTTAAATATTTTTTCAATATTTTTTCTTTTGTACTTCAGTCAGTTCCCAATATACTGGCTTGGCTATTTGACCCATTCCATAGAACCCCTCTTTCTAATAAAGGAAAAGTTACAATCATATGTCACATTCCACACCCTTAGTGGTCTCTTACCTCTCTACCAGGAATATGGAAATGCCACTAAGTTAGTTCAGGACCTCAATACATGTGGCCTAGAACAGAGCTTGTTAAACTTTTTCCACTAGTGACCTTTTTCATCTGAGGAATTTATACACAACCTTGAGTATAGAGGTATATAAAATAGTTATACATAACCTTTTACCGGTTCCAAATTTTACACATCCCACAGTTTAAGAAGCTTTGGCCTAGAGTGTAAGCCCTAGACTACTGTAATAACCTTCGGGCCCTAGTCTTTATCTCATCCATGCTAGCCTATCCACTGCTACAGTAATGTTGCTAATGCACATCTCTGATTATATTAAATCCTAGCTCCAAAAGTGTCAGCTGCATCCTATTTCCTTTCCAATGAAGCGCAGACTCCTTTGTCTAACATTTAAGGTCCTCCACAATCTTGCTTCCCCTATATCCTTCCTAGCATTCCTCTCACGGATAACTGAATTGAACCACCTATTTCCCAATTTCATTTCCTTGGTGTTCTATCCCACATACCTGGAATGTACTTTCCTTCCCTATTTACAACTGTGAAGATCCTACCAATTCTTCAAGGCCCAGTTCAAATATCATCCCCTTCAAAAAGCTTTCCTAAACCCCTCCAGCCAGAAGTCATTTCTTTCTCATCTGAACTCATAGTATTCTGTTCACACCTCTTCTATATGCTTAAAATATTCTATTTTGCACGTACGTATTTGTTTCTTATCTGCCCTAATTATAAGTTCCCTGAGGGCAGAGACCACATTTTTGTTTTAATTTCTGTAACTCTAGCGATCATATGTATGTACATATACAGTATACTAGAAATATACAATATTGTATATGCATTCAGATATAGGTATGCAGATACTAATATATACATATGAATAAATACGTGTGTTCATATGCACACACATATACATTCATATGTATATGCACACACCACACATGTGTGCATACACATAAATATATGTGCATGATCTGTGGGTCCATGATTCTACTAGGCTTAAGAGTTTGGACTCCATTCTAATTTAATTCTATATGTACTTTACTAAGTTATATATACACACATATTTATATACATACATTTGTGTACATACAACTTTATATGTATGTGTATATAACTATACATAGTTATACATATAACTTAGTAAAGTGCATATAGAATTAAATTAGAATGGAGTCCAAACTCTTAAGCCTAGTAGAATCATGGACCCAAAGATCATTAGAGGTGGAAGGAATCTCGCAGATCATGTAGTGTAACCACTCTACAGATAAAGAAACTGAGACCTAGAAGAGTAAAAATGACTTCTGATGACAAATCTAGCATTCTCTCCACTGCATGCCATACCACCTCTCTCTTCTCCTGACTGGAATACCTAAAGTTCTTTATTTTGTAACAGAAAATCAATACTTGACTAGCAAAGTATATTTCTTTGAATTCTTCTTTGGTTATTTCATCCCTATCTCATTTCCTTTGAGATAAAAAGCTCCTAAAGAGAAAGAACTGTCTTTTACTTCCTTCCTATTTCCTACCACACCCAACACACAATGTTCTGCATGGGGTAGGGCACTTAACAAATGTTTGTGTGAAAATTCATCTTGTCATTTTTTTTCTTTCAGGTACCACTCTCCTTACTGTTATATTGTATGAAGTATCCTAGATTAATTCTAGGAAGTATTTTCCTAATGAGTAGTATTAGAAGCAAACATTTCTGGAAGTATTTATACCAGGGTACATTATTAAAATACTAAATAATAAAAAAACAACAATGAAGATTTTCAATCCTCCTGTAAATAAAAAGCCATAAAATGCTGAACAACAATCTTTTAAATTCTGCAACAGGAACAAATCAACTTTATTTCCATATGCAATAACAGTTAATATTGCAGGAAAAACTAATTTTCAATGTATAACATCTGTTTATTTTAAAAGAAAAATAACCCTCTTGTTAGCATTTTAAAGAATCAAACCTAAAATAACAGGAGTTTAAATTGCCTTATAAAGAATTATTAAAAGAAACATTTTATAGTTCTTGGCTTTAAATATGTCACTGCAAAAAAAAAAGTGCAGTTGTCGCATTTTTTTTGAATTCCCAAGATGGAAAAACTACACAAAGCGCTCTTTTGAGAATTCAGCAGCTGTGCTTTGAAAGACTCAAAAAGGGCAAATGCTAACATCAACCATTCTAACTACCCTAGAATTCCAAATATTGCAGCTTCTTCCTCAGAATAATGTAAACTTCTCTATTAATATGAAATTCTCTCATTCAATCAGCAATTATTAAGCACCTAGTCTGTGAAAAGAAGTACTGATGCCTATGTTAAAAATACAAAGATGCTTGAAGCATCACTCAGAATCATTTGTCAAAACCTGTTTTGATGTATCTTTGGATGTCACCTCTTTCCCAAGATCCATGCTGCATCACCTTTCATCCTTCAGGATTCCACACTAGGTTGTGCCACTGGCATCTCCAGACTCAAAAAAGGAGAGGACATATGCTAGAAATATTGTGGAGGTAGAATTGACTTGACTTAGCAAATGCTTCAATATGGTAGAGGGAAAATCACAAGATCATAGATTGATTTAGCGCTGTCAAGCACTGGTCCTGAAAAAAGCATGTAGTACTGTAGATTATGTGGCATGAATATTGCTCAAAAGGGTTATGCTTCTGCTTTTAAAAATTCCTGATTTTATCTCATATGGCATTGTGTGATTATAGTACTAATCTAAAATTGTATAAGTAAGTTAATCTTTAAGTTGATTTAATAAGATAAGAATGTCTTTACTGCTGAGCAGCTGAGAAATACCTTTTAGATAATTTTATAAAGCCATGATAAAAAACAATTAGTAGCTCTTCTGTAGTCTCTGTAAAAAGATCTCAGGATTATAGATTTAGTGCTAGAAGGAACCTCAGATTTTACATATAACCAGGATTTCTAACTAGGTCTATGGGACAGATTAAAAACTAATATCAGAAAGTCAGTGTCCTTGGAAAGGGAGTAAAATGGTCCTGTAACATACAGATAAAGAAACTAAAGCCAAGAGATGTTAAATAATTGGTCAAAAGTCACACGAGTCTTCTGACACCAAATATAGCACTTCCTCTCCTAGTCAGGCTTTTTGGGGGTGAGTAGAAGTAGGGCGTTGGTCTGAACTGGTGGTTCTATTGGTTTAAGGCAGGGGTGTCAAACTCAGGGGGCCATGAATGCTTACATAAGGATCCTTGACTGAGCATTGTTACTTAGTTTTAAAATATAACATCACCTATGCTTTTTGTTATTTTATCATTTATGATATTCTCTATTCTTTATGGTATTTTTATTTCTCTTGTTAATATTTCCCAATTTAATTTTAACCTGTTTTCAGTGCACTTGAGAGTCTTGTAGCAAGCCTACTGACTATGTTTGACACGTCCTCAGATGGAAAATCCTTCCACCAATTCAGCAATTCATTCATAATTTATAGCCCTAGAGAACTGCCTAATAAGTTGTCTGGCCCGTGCTTACTCAGCTCGTATAGTAAGAGGCAGGGTCATTATTACTCCAAATCCAGCCCACTCCCCACTATTCCAGGATTCACCAAATATTCATACTGAAAGATCCCAGCACCTTCAGTAGGTTTATCAACCACTTTAAGAGAGGCCAAGAGCTAAACAGCCATGGAAATGAAATCAAAAGTCCTTTACCAGAGGGGCAGCTAGGTGGCGCAGTTGATAAAGCACTGGACCTAGATTCAGGAGGACCTGAGTTCAAATGTGTCCTTGGACACTTGACACTAGCTGTGTGACCCTGGGCAAGTCACTTAACCTTCATTGCCCTGCCCCTCCCCCCCCAATAAACTAGATGCATCTTTATAGATATTCAGAGAAGGAATGAACTAAAAAACATTTCTTACATACTTATGGCGCCGAGTGCTGGGGTTAGAAATAGAAAGTCACGATAGTCCACTACTCTCATGAGTTGGGGGAAATCACAGGCACAGCACAGAGGGGAGGGCCAGCGGTCTGCAGGGTATGATGGCGGGAGCAGATGGCGGGTATAAGTGGTCCATAAAGGACCATGACAGGGCAGAGGGCACAGGTTGGCGGCACTCTGTTGCCCCGTCATCAAGTATTTAGCGAATATTCACTCTGTGTTAAGTTCCGTAAGAGAAACCTTGTCCTAGCCCCCAAGGAACTAACAGCTTACGGAACTCGTACACGGTTAAGTGAAACTAAATACATGCAGATGTATTTGAGGGGCAAGGATCAGTAACAACCGGGAGAATGTGGGGAGACCTTATGTAAGAGGTGAATTTGAACTTGAACTGAGCCTTGAAGAGATTCCAAGAGGAGAAGGTGAGGGAAAGCAATCTCCGCACGAAGAAACAGGCTTTTGCAAGGGCCCAGAGAGTGGAGATGCATGCATGTGGAGTGTGGCAAATAGCTAATAAGTCAGTTTGTTTGGAGGTGAGAGTGTGTGCAGGGAGTGATGTGAAATTGGGCTAGGAAGACAGGTTGGAGCCAGAATGGGAATCGCTTTAAATGCCAAAGAGAAAATTATTATTATTATTATTCCCCAGAGATGATAGGAAGCAACATGGTCAGACTTGTTAGGAATATCATTGGCACCTATGAAGAGAGTGTATTGAGTAGGGGAGAGGCTAAATGCAGCCTGTAATAATAATCCTAATAATAGTCTAGAGTAGAGATGAAGGGGTCCTGAACTAAGGTGCTGGTCTGTGAGTGTAGAGAAGGGGATATATTCAAAAGATGTCATGGGGATAGAATTGACAGGACAGGATCACGTGGTAAGTGTTTGAGGCTGGATTGGAAATTGGGAGTTCCGATGTCTCGCCCAGCCCTCTAGTACTGGGCTACTTAGCTATATCTTGTTTTTTTTTTGGGGGGGGAGGCAATTGGGGTTAAGTGACTTGCCCAGGGTCACACAGCTAGTAAGTGTCAAGTGTCTGAGGCCTGATTTGAACTCAGGTTCTCCTGACTCCAGGGTTGATGCTCTATCCACTGTGCCACCTAGCTACCCCCTACCTAGCTATATCTATTACTGTAAAAAAAAAATTAAAAGCACATGTCCAATGGATAGAATTAATAATATAATTTTCTAGGACATAATATTTTAATTTTTCAATATAGATTTATTATATTTTAATTTAATAATAGTTATTGATATTTTAATAATATAATTTTCTAGGAGGGCACATTATTTTTAAGATTTTCAGCTTCAGTGGGCCAAGTGCTGTGTACAGATAACATTTATTTACACATCCAACTTCAAACTATTGATATTTTTGGGATTCAAAAAGAGTCAGAAGATTCATTGATTGTTCATCACTTGAGAAGAAAGAAGAACAAAATGAGTAGTTTAAAAAAAAAAAGAAATAGAAAAAATCAACCCCCAAACAAACAATTAATCTGTTTTCTTGACATACAACAATTAGTGTACTTTCAGTCTATAGTACAGACCTTCATGGTCTTGGAAGTGACCTAAACTGATATCCCCTTGATCCTGGCAAAACTATACACAAAACAATATGGGTACATGAGAATCTGGGCTAGTTTTAAAAACTGTAGAGAAGAAACTTCCTCTATCGTCTTCAGTCTTTTACCTTACCCAATTCTTCTTTGCAACCATCATTGCCAGGAAATCTAACCTTCCTCTTTCAAACCTAAGCCCTTCCAAACTGCAGTTTCAGAAGATACCTCTTCTTTCTTCTGTTGTCAGATGGTTTAGATTTATACAGAGATAACTATAAGCATTTACTAGAAATAAACACACAAACTGAAATAAGTTTCAATCAAAATTTATTAAGTCAATAACAATTGTACCAAGCTGGCAGTGCAGTGATAGAGTGGATAGAGCCCTAGACCTGCAGTCAGGAAGACCTGAGTTCAAATCCAGACTCAGATACTAGCTGCGTGACCCTGGTAAAGTCACTTCACCCTGTTTGCCTCAGTTTCCTTATCTGTAAAAAGAGCTGGAGAAAGAAATGGCAAACCACTCCAGTATCTGCCTAGAAAACCCCAAATGGGGTCAGGAAGAATCAGATAGTTCTGAAGAACAACAATGTGCCAAGGCACTGTGCTGGAATGTATTCCTAAAAGGAAGAGGACAGAGAAGAGAAAAGAGAAAAGGAGACAGTAGAAAAAATCAATGACCAGGCAGCATGGCAGTGACCCCTTGATCGCCAGCTTCAGGGTCAGCTTCGAACCGCAGCTCTGCTACTATCTACCTGTCTATTCTACCTTCAACAAGAAAAACCCTTTCCTTATCTCTCTCTCTGTTTGACTATCCCAATTTATCCTGTGCATGTGTCTTGCTTGTACTAGGCCTTTTTGCCTTTCTTATACCCAGCAGTACTTTGCACAGTGCTTGGTATATAGTAGGTGCTAATGCATGCTTGTTCACTGACTGATTCTCTGACCTTGGGCGTCAGTCAACAAAATGTCACTTCTTCGATTTCAGCTCATCTGTATTTTGAGGACGTTGGACCAGAATCATGGGTTTATTAGTCATGGTTGACCAGAACCGTGTGTTATTAGCGATGTGGGACACTTGAGGGGGAAATCTGTCTCCTTAGGTTAGCAATAGCAGAGCCTCCCCGACTGAAGGGACGGGACAAGACCCGCTAGGGGGAGCCCTGGAGCTGACTCGATTGGGGAGGGGGAGCCGGAAGCGGTGCAGGAGCTCGAACTACATTTCCAGAAAGCAGTGCGCCGGTGGCGGGGCCGGGACAGGACATTTCTGGACCTGCCGGGCCTGGCAATGCCAAGGTAAATGCCGGCGCCGCTGGGGACCGGGGGAGGAGCCCCTCACCTGTCCACGCCTCCTTCCGCATCCCAAATTGTCCCCAAGCGACGAGTCCTCGGGCTCATAGTGACCTCCGGGGCCTGGGCAGTTCCTCTACCCCTCCTACCCCGTTTAGGGCCCCAGAACACGGGTCCCGGTGTAGAAGAGAACACTTCCCGGGCTGTGTGGAAGCCTTTGTAGAAGGGAATCGAATAATGGGGAGGGGTCTGGGTCAGCCCCTAGTCGGCCCCAAGCGGGGGAGGGGGGCGGTGTGTGGAGGGGAGAGGGGAGGAAGGCGGGCTGCCCAAGTTCCGGCCCTGGGGGACGTCGCGGAGGGTGGTGGGAGTGATCCTCCTCTGCTCACCCGGTAAACTGGTAAATGGGGTGATGCAGCAGCCTGGGGAGTGACTAATGTAGGGGCTAATCTCTCCCTCCTCCCCCCCAAACCTGGGGTCTGTGGACTGGGAGGGCGGGGACTTTGGGGATCCCCTTTGCAGCTTCACGATATACTTTCCGCCTCCCCCCCCCCCGCCCCTGCAGCTTGTGGTCCTGGTCCCGTTTCTTCTCCCCCCCCCCCCGCCCTTCTGCATATTCTATCAAATGGGGAGGGGACGGTATGCGGCTGTCCCCGTCTCTGAGTACGTTAAGGGTTGGGGTCGATCTTTCCCAACAAAGCCTGGAGAAGAACCCGTTGGTGACCCCCTTCCCTGTGCACCCGGTCCAATTGGTTTTGGGAATTTTGGTTTTGTTTTCCTCCTGGGGAAGATGTTGAATCGGGGTCACGTCCCTTGGCTTCTCTGAACGAAGACAGCGGGAGAGAAGGAGCTGCACCTTGCTGCAGCCAGGTGGGCGCAGGGATGGGACACCCAGCGGTGGGAGAGGTCCCTCTATCTCCCGGGCTGCCTCTCCTGTGCCGGTGCTCCCTGCCCCAAGGCGTGCCGTGGCCTCTGGCTATTTGTGCTTTCCGCCCCCAAGCTGGGCCTGGTCATTGGCGGGGGGAGGAGGCTGCAGCAGCTGTAGCAGCAGCAGCAGCATGCAGGGTCATCTGAGTCCCGGCACGAGCCCAGCTCCGGAAGGGCCGGACTGAGCAGATCGCTGGAGGGAGGGTTGACCGGCTCGTCGGGTCCCCTCCCCCACCCCCCCTGGGGGAGATGTTAATCCGCGGCTGCGCTTGGTGTTAGTTTCATGCAGGCTCCCGGGGAAGCTGCTGTTGCGTGATTGCTGCCCGTAGAGATCGGGACGTCGAGGGCGGGCCGGGGCTGGTGCCTGGAGATGGCGGATACCCGATCTGTTCACGAAACCAGGTTCGAGGCGGCCGTGAAGGTGATTCAGAGTTTGCCGAAAAATGGTAGGTGCATACAAGAAGTCCTCTCTGCCCGCTGCCTCCTGGGACCTTGCCGGAGAGGCCTTGGGCCCCGGGCTACTTGCTAACTTCTCCCTCCATTTCTTTAGACTATTAGTTGGATTCTGCCGAATATATAGACCGCACCTTTACGCAAAGGAGAGAACGTAATTGGGGGAGGAGGGAGCGGCTGAGACCTCCCAGTTGCTTCTCTGCTCTGAAACACCTCCATTACCCAGTTTTAAACTACTTCTCGTGGTTGGGATATGGTTCTGCTTTAATAAACAGACTTTCAGACTCCCTTGTACTTGCTGCCTCTGGATTGGTACTGATGAAAATAACTGACCTACGGAAACCGGCTCTGGAGAGCCGCGGCCTTGATATGGAAATCCCTCAGCACTATATAGGATCATAGATCTAAAGTTGGAAGAAACTTGAGTCGTCGTCTAGTTAAATTCCCTCATCTTACAGAGTAGGAAACTGAGGCCCAGCATAAGTTCAGTGATTGGCCCAAGGCCAAAGAGGTTGCAAATGACATTTTGAACTTAGGTCCCTGCCTCAAATTCATCATGGTTTCCACTGCACCAAAGGAAAGGAGCAAGAATCTTTGGCAGTACTGTACTGTTTATGAATACATGCATATGAGATACGGTTCTTTCATTTAAGCTTATGATTTAGGTCGCAATAATTTTGTTTTATTTTCCTCTTATATACTATGCAAGTTTACTAGTGTTGCAAAAGAGTGCATATATTACAATATTACCAGGGTAATTGTAGTATTAATTGTCCACTTATACATTCTTACAAGTAATGTACACCTGTATCATATAAAAAACAAAACAAAACAACCCAGTACTTTTTTTCAAATCCCAGTTCTTTGTTTCTACACAAAGTAAAATGGACAAGACAAAATAAAAGCCCAACCATTTTCTCCCATTAGTAGCTTTAAGGCCAACTTTACTTTTTTTCTCCTGTTGGATAAAAAGAAAACATGGGGAAGGTAGAAGGTTAAGGAAGTGAGAAAGGCAAGTAGGGAAATGATAAGGGAATTGCATTGGAATCGTTACTTAAAATGTTTGACCAAGAGAGGTTTTTTTTAATGAATGTAATTTTGAGAGTTATAAAATGGTTTGTCTGTCATGGAGTAAGGTAGAGAGTGCTGGACCGAGAGTAAGGAAGTTCTGGGCTTAAATCTTACCATTTCATGTTTGACCTCCACAAATCTTAATTTTGGCGTGTGCCTTTGGCTCTTTCCGTGGCAGGATTCATCTGTCAGAGATTGGTCTACAACCTTTTCTTTAGTTGGAAAGAGTTCTTAAACCAGTCCTTCCCAAGTGCTTTTGGAGTAAATAGCTAACTATCTCCCCGCCCGCTCCCCTTTTCCCCTGTCTTTGCTGACTGGAAAAGTTGTATTTTGAAGCCCTTAGCTTATAAACTCCCATTAGCCTCTCGCCATTAAATAGAATTTACTAAGTACAGGGTTATGAATGACTGGTCACTATACAGAACAAGTTTAACATGATTGTCTTCTATTTAACATGTGCTCTGGACAGCATAACTTTTTTTTCCCTCTATGCATTCTTTTTTTCCCCATTTTTTTCTAATAATAAGGCTTTTTATTTATAGTTTTGAGTTCCAAATTTTATCCCTCCTTCCCTCTCTCCCCTGCCCCCTCCCTGAGGCAATAAGCATTCAGATGTGGGTTATACGTTGACAGCATAACTGTAGAATCAAACCCCGTGAAGTTTTAGCCTAAGGGTAATTTTTTAAATCAATCTTGTGAACCAAGAGTAAAAGGATCAGCATTTGGAAGGGATAAAGCAAGTTATGTCTATTCTTCTCCTTGAAAGGTGTTGCGGCTACTTGAAAATATTATGTAAAAGCTTGAACTGCAGCTTATTTTCCTTATTCCTTAATCCTTAATAAGAGACTATAATAAACTTGAATCCTCTGTAGAGCTTATGTCTAGCATGTCCTTGGCCTTTAGGAACTTAAATTCTCAGGGAGTAATAGGGAGATGTTATTAGACATACAAGCTTATATGCATTCCATTTTAAAATTTTTTGCTTAATTAACAAAAGAGATGGAATGGAAAGAAGCTCTTTGGTCTTTTAAGTTAAGATTGTTTCCCAAACAGGTAAAAATATGTAACAGCAGTGCTCCCCCCCCCAGTTTCTTTTCTTCCTTGCTAGATATATGTTTTATAGTTACTCTTAAATACATATTTACTGTTCATTCAGCAGTTATTAAATGTTGGTGTGGTGGGAGATGGAAAGATAAATAAGGAATGTTCCCTGTCTGTCAAGTCACTTATCTAGTAGATGGATCAGATATATATGATATAGTAATTGTAATGCAATAAAAATAGTATGATAAGTACACATAAGAAATTTAACAAGATTCACAGTGAGTTTAAAACTTTCAAAGAACACTGGAAATTGACAGACTTTTATCTTTTGGCTAAATTGGACAAAATGTCTTTTAGATGTTCTTACTGTAGAATTAATCATAAGGAGGATACTTTTGTAATTGTTTCTTCTCTCTCTCTCAAGACTAAAATAAAAACCGATGGCTTTGTCTGTGATGTCTAGCAGAGTTCCAGCCTTAGATACATTAGTTGTGTGACTTGGGGCAAGTCACTGAATCTCTGTTTCCCTCAATTTCTCATCTGTAAAATGGAGATTATAAGAATACTTACCTTTCAGAATTGTTGTGAGGATCAAATAAGATAATTGTAAAGTGTTTAGCATAGTGCCTGGCACGTAGTAAGCACTATATTAGCTATTATGATGATTATTTATAAGAATTGATAAGTAAGAGGTACTACCTCAACACCTATCAGACTGGTTAATATGACAGAAAAGGAAAATAATAAATGTTGCACGGGGCAGCTAGGTGTTGCAGTGGATAAAGCACCGGCCCTGGATTCAGGAGGACCTGAGTTCAAATGCGGCCTCAGACACTTAACACTAGCTGTGTGACCCTGGGAAAGTCACTTAACCCTCATTACCCCACCCCCCAAAAAAATGTTGGAGAGGATGTGGGAAAATTGAGACACTAATGCACTGTTTGTGGAGTTGAGAACTGATCCAACCATTGGAACTATGCCCAAAGGGCTATAATATCATGCATACCCTTTGACCCAGCAAGAATTGATAATAACTGTCCTATCTATGTTTGAAATAACATATCTCATTTTATACATATATATAGAGAGAGACAGACAAACAGAGACAGAGAGAAACAGAGAAACAGAGGGAGGGGAGGAAAGGAAGGAGGGAGGGAGGGAGGAAAAGAGATTGTACCAAGGTCACACAGAACTTTTCTCCCTGCAACTTTGTAGAAAATGTAGTATAAGTGTTATCCTCATTTTACCCATAAGGTAACTGAGACTCAAAGGTAGAGTACCTGTCTGTGACCATATATATAGCTAGTATTTGTGGCAGGATTCACACCCAGAGTTCCTGACCTCAAGTCCTGCACTCTTCACATTAGACCATTCTGCCCCTTATCATACAGATTCTTAATATAGTCTTTGTACAGTTTTTAAAGGTTAGACTTAAAAACAGATTTGATGATAATGGGGGAAATAGCAATATATGACATTAAGAGGAAAATGCCTTCCTGTGCTTCCTGGGGTTCATCATATCTGTCACTTCTCACAACACAGGAAGATTCCATTACATTCCTGTTCCACAGTCCAGTTAGCCATTCCTTAATCAGGGAGTATCTACTTTGTTTCCTATTCTTTGTTGCCAGAAAAAGTACAGCTATAAATATTTGAACATATATGAGGCCTTGCTTTTTGTTATTGACTTTACACACTACATTTTTAATCTTCACCAAAGAAAGAAGGAAAGAAAGGAAGGAAGGAAGAAGGAAGGAAGAAGAAAGGAAGGAAGGAAGGAAGAAGGAAAGAAAGAAAAAGAAAGAAAGAAAGAAAGAAAGAAAGAAAGAAAGAAAGAAAGAAACTAATCTTGAGCATAGCAGAAAAGTCCCTGCCTCATGAGGACTGGGTTCTGACTCTGCCACAAACATTCTGTGTAACCTTTTGTTTGTTTCTTGTTTTTTGTTGGGGTAGTGGAGGTTAAGTGACTTGCTGAGGGCCACACAGCTAGTAAGTATCAAATGTCTGAGGCCGAATTTGAACTCTGGTCCTTCTGAATCCAGGTCCGGTGCTCTAACAACTGCGCCACCTAGCTGCCCCCTCTGTGTAACCTTTAACAGTTTATTTCCCTGGATCTCCAGTTCCTCATCTATAAAATGAAGAAACTGGCCTTGATTTCTCAGCTCTAAAAGTCTCTTCTAGCTTTAAATGCTTCGGTTGTCTCTATGTGGGTCAGGTGAATCAGGTGGCATAGTAATTGGTCTACTTTTGCTAATTCACTTCTTGGGAAAACATTTTCTAATTGTTGTATGTTCCATTGTGGCATGGGGCCTGACCTCACTGGAAGAAGTTGGTATCAGATTTGATTATTATTCTCACTAAAATTCCCTTTGAATAACTCTTGGATAACTGTCCCAGTCTAAGACCGAGTCCCCCAAATGAGCATTTTTGTCACAATTGAACTAGTTTCTTCTAGTTGAAAATGTAGTTTCTGTATGTTACATATTATTGGTAAAAACAAAACAAAACGTGAATTTTCTCATCATAGCTCTTAGTAAACTAGTTCTGCTAATCATAGGCGCCATAACTTTGCCTGTGGTAGCCTTTTTTTGTCCCTAAAGCTGAAATAAAATTCCATTATGTACAATTGTGTATTGCCTTCAAAAGCCATGTAGAATTTGTAACCATTACATCTACAACCTAAGTTATTAACATGGAAAAGTAGACATAGACTTTATGGAGGACTTTGTAATTTTTTTTTTTTAATTCAGAGGTGTTTGGTAAAGGATCCAGCCATAACTATCACCTGTTTATTTGTGTGGCTGGATTTCCATACATTTTAATTTAAAGCCCATATGCTTTTCAGACTTATTTTATTGTGATTGACAGCCATAGTATTAAAATGTCTGTTATAAGGTTAAATGTAAATAGAGGCAGGAGTTCTCTTAATATAAACGGAAATCATCATACTATCACAAGATGTCTGTTTGCTGTTATGCAAAGTAAGCATCATAGATCATAGATTTAGAGTTAGAAGGGACCTTAGAAGCCATCGAGTATAACTTTGTTAATTTACAAATAAGTATATGGTTGTTGTCCTTTGCTCTCAAAGAAGACCAAGATGCCATCACTGTGTTAGAGTCAGGGTACTGTGTGTCTGCCCATGGCTGATCAGATCAATGTGTCTGCCTGGCGCTCTATCCACTATGTCACCCAGCTGCCTGTTCCTGGGATAAAACACACTCTCTTTTGGCTCCAAGCATTTCCCCTTGCTCTCCCGCATACGCTCCCTCCTTGTCTTTGCTTCCTAACTTTTCTGCATTTCTTCAAGTCCCAACTAAAATCCTGTATTCTACAGGAAGCCTTTCTCAACTCTTAATTCTATTGCCTTCCCTCTTATTATTTTTATCTCATGTAGCTTGTTTGTACATATTCGTTTTCATGTCTTCCCCGTTAAATTGTAAGTTCCATGAGGGCAAGGACTGTCTTTTGCTTCTCTTTGTCACTGTACACAATGTTTGGCACATAATAGGCACTTAATAAGTGCTTATTGATTGACTGCTAGAGCTCCAAACATGAAACTCCTTACCCTTAAGGAGTTTACGTTCCCCTGGGGATATCACTAGTAATAGAAAGTTAAGAGTTTTCTCAATATGGGTTGAGGCATTGAGGGGATCTGGAAAGATAAGCTTGTGGGAGCTGGAGTATGAATTGCCCTTTGAAAGAAGCTAAAAAACGTGAGAGTGAGGAGGGAACACGCTTCAGACATGGTGGAAACAGGTTATACAAAGGCAGGTTCGTGGTGGAGGGAAGGAACACTGGGTCAGGAATCTGATGATCTGGGTTCAAATCTCAGCTCTGCTCCTTATTCCTTGTGGGCAAGCTGCTTCCTCTCTCTGGGCCTCAAATTACTGAAATGAGAATTGTGGGAGTTGGATTAGTAGACTGCCAAAATCACTTCCGGCTCCAAATCTCTAATCCTGTAGGATGTATTATCAATATTAAATCATCATTCGCCTCTCCAGGATCAAAACATTGTATTTTAAATTGTTTTCCTTAGGTTCATTCCAGCCCACAAATGAAATGATGCTAAAGTTCTACAGCTTCTATAAACAAGCCACAGAGGGACCCTGCAACATCTCGAGACCTGGATTCTGGGATCCCATTGGGAGATACAAATGGTACTTATGCATGTGTGATGAGGGGGATGTAGTTGTTATGACAGATCACTCATTTCTCCACCATCCAGGTAGAAAACACCCAGCCTTTCATGAATCTTCGATTGCTACCTTCCAAGATCTTAATTTTTAAACAGAATCATACTCATACAGAAAACATCTTGGCAAAGAGAGAGGGAGAAAAAACAGTAAGAAGAACCAGGTATCCTAATGGCTCAAAATAATTTTTCCCCTCTAGAAAAGCAAATAACACCAAAAGAATTTTTTCGTAGTCACCAAAGTCTATATTGGTTTATTTCTTCAAGTAAAATGTATGGTAAAATAATTTGTTTACCAACAAAAGTAACTTACTTTGGTATTTCTTTTTGATAGCAATTAATGTGGGAGGGAAGACTAAAACTAATGTGGGAGTATATCTAAAATTCCTCTCCTCTCCCACTCTGCTGGAAAATGCACTGCATTACTTTTTAATAGGCATATGAAAAGAGTCACCAGCTACCAGGAACTAACCCTGCCACTGTTCCAGAGCCAGAGTCTGACTAAAGACTGTGGGGACACTTTTCTAAAAGGCAGTCTGGATAGCCCCCCCGCCCTTGCCATTTCCTGAGATTGCCATCACTTTTTGAAAGACTCCATATTTTATGAAAGATACTGATTCACTGGAGGCAAATCAACCAGAATGGTGAAGGGTCGTGAGTTCTGCTACATCAGGAGTAGTTGAAAGATTTGGTAAAGGAGCATTTAGCTTGAAGAAGAGAAGACTTAAGGAGGGACGAGAGAGCCATCTCCACATACTTGAAGGTCAGATGGCAGACGTGTCTTCCTTGGCCCCATAGGACAGAGCTAGGAGGAATGAATGGAAATTTCTAAGAGGCTTTAATTAAAGATGTCCAGACATGGAATGAGCTGCCAGGAGGGTTGTGGCTTCTTAAAGCAAAGTCTGGGTGACTACTTGTTTGGTGTAGTCAGCAGTTAGTAAGTATTTCTTAAGTCCGTACTATGTGCTACACTGTGCTGTCTTGGGTTTGCATCTGTGAAAAAAGAAAGTCTCTACCCTCAAGTAGTTTGTGATCAGATGAGGGGAAACAAAACACAGAAAGCTGGAAAGGGGGGACAGGAGGAGGTACTCTCTAGCTAGGCCTAGTAGAGGAGTCAGAGAAGTCCCCAATGAATGTAGCCAGATGAGAAACGAGATGTTCCCATCTGAACTCTCTCCTTAAATGAAGATTTGGAATTCATGGCCCCACCCTCTAATCCAGATAGTGGTGAAATGGAGTTTCAAGGCTGATGGGATTTTAGGATGCTGGGATTCTCCCAGGAATGAGCCTTCTGGGGAATGGATGGTAAAGTGAGCCATGTGCTGTGT
Organism: Dromiciops gliroides; assembly: GCF_019393635.1. NCBI lineage: Eukaryota > Metazoa > Chordata > Mammalia > Microbiotheria > Microbiotheriidae > Dromiciops > Dromiciops gliroides. The sequence goes on from NC_057865.1 coordinate 65,026,925, forward strand.
GGTGGAAGAAATTCTTTTGGAATAAATAGCCTTTGAAGTCCCTCCTACCTCTGAAATAAACAGTGGTTGTCTGACTTTTGTTTGTTTGGGTTTTTTTAGTGAGGCAATTGGTGACTTGCAGCTAGTAAGTGTCAAATATCTGAGGTCATATTTGAACTCAGGTCCTCCTGAATCCAGGGCTGGAGCTCTATCCACTGTGCCACCTAGCTGCCCCTTTTTTGTTTTTGTTTTTGTTTTTGTTTTTTTTTTTTAGCGAGGCAATTGGGGTTAAGTGACTTGCCCAGGGTCACACAGCTAGTAAGTGTTAAGTGTCTGAGGCCGGATTTGAACTCAGGTACTCCTGACTCCAGGGCCGGTGCTCTATCCACTGTGCCACCTAGCTGCCCTTTTTGTTTTTCTTAATGCACTTATTATAAACTTATTAACTACTGTCAACAGAGGCAAGCACCGTTTTACTGGAATTTAGAGTTCTCTTTCCCCAAAGGGGAATACTGAAGAACACAAAGGCCAGTTCTTGAGATTTAAATCCCATTCTTCCTAAAAGGGAAGGAAACAGAGAAACACACTGCCTATAAAAATTAAAAGAAATGTTTTAAGGGGGCAGCTAGGTGGTGCGTTGGATTAAACACTGGCCCTGGATTCAGGAAGACCTAAGTTCAAATCCAGCCTCAGACACTTGACACTTACTAGCTGTGTGACCCTGGGCAAGTCACTTAACCCCAATTACCTCACCAAAAAAAAAGAAAGAAAGGAAGAAAGAAATGTTTTATTAAACAGGGAAGAAAAATCTAACATGATCATGGGTGCTATCCAGCCCATTGCCAAATGGGACACCATGCAATAGATTGCAAGGGTTTATATACAGTTTAAACAGAGAAAGGGAAGGAATTTGAGATCATACTTTTTTTTTTTTTTGTGAGGCAGTTGGGGTTGAGTGACTTGCCCAGGGTCACACAGCTAGTGTCAAGTGTCTGAGGCCGGATTTGAACTCAGGTACTCCTGAATCCAGGGCCGGTGCTTTAACCACTGTGCCATCTAGCTGCCCCTAGAAAGGGAAGGAATTTGGAAGAAAGGTGGGCTTAGAAAAGCCCACTCCCAAAGGGAGGGGGTGTGTGTGCATGCGCATGTGTGCATATGAGTAAGTTACTGATTTCATGCATGTCCAGCTAGGTTTTTTCTCTGCCACACAAAGGATTGTTGTTGTGTTAGCCAATGAAGCTAGTCCCCATATAGTTGTTCTGGTTACCTGGATAACTGGGGGCTCAACCAAATCAAGGTATCCATTTTAATATGTGAAACCAGAAACTTTTATCATATACAGTTTGTTTTGTAAGGTATTAGCTTTTTTAAAAAGCATATTAACTTTAACAAGGGAGGATAGTAACTACTAAACTTGTGATTTCATTGGTATAGTGAACTTTTTTGGGGGGGGGGCTGGGCAGTGAGGGTTAAGTGACTTGCCCAGGGTCACACAGCTAGTAAGTGTCAAGTGTCTGAGGCTGCATTTGAACTTGGGTCCTCCTGACTCCAGGGCTGGTGCTCCATCCACTGCACCACCCAGCTGCCTCCTATTTCTATGCACTCTCAGCTTTTTCTCCCTTCTGTGCATTTTCCATATTTTGTTGCTGTTGTCTGCACAGTTGTAACCAATGTGTACGCTCTTGTTTTACTTCTGCTTGGTTCGTTATTCACTTCTTCATATGTCATCCCATATTTCTGTTTGCATATTTGTATGAATCTGTGTCAATTCCTTAGTATTTGGGGTATTGTTTAAAAAAATTAGAAATGTTAAAAAGCAAAGTTTTTTTTATTCCAATCTGTTTATTTCTTCTTTATTCCGAATCCTATTTTATTGTGTAAAAGCCATTGATTTTCATATAATCAAATACATTTTGTCTGGCCTCTGCTACATTTTGTTAAATTATCTTTTGTCAGAAGGAAATATAATATTCCTCATTTGACTAATATTAAAATGTCCTATACTGAGCACAAGCACATGAATACGCTCACAGAACACTAAACACATTTTTGTCTATTTTGCACAGTCTGCTGTATAAGTTTTGCTAAATTTTTACTTTCCCACCACCTTCCCTACTTGAGATATGAGTGTTGTTCTGGGGTTGCCTCTCTGACCCAACGTACCTTCCCTGGCCCTTTTTCCCCCCCTCTCCATTATCTTTTTTTTGGGGGGGCAATGAGGGTTAAGTGACTTGCCTAGGGTCACACAGCTATTAAGTGTCAAATGTCTGGGGCCCGATTTGAACTCAGGTCCTCCTGACTCCAGGGCCAGTGCTTTATCCACTGCACCACCTAGCTGCTCCTCTCCATTATCTTTGAAGCCCAAAGTCAACTCTTTGCTCTAGTCCTGTTTGCTTCTTTTTCTTCTCAAATGGGTCTATTTCATTCACTTGTTTTTCACACAAAGCCAGCTGCTATGGCTTGTCATACCATCATGGTGATCCTCTTGGGTTAATGTCTGGTTCACCTCTATTTACCTTGAGGCATTGCCATCTCTTCTCTAAAGATATGAAAATCTGCTTTAGGATTATTTCTGGCCAGATGTCTTTAGACAGTCTTCATTGTTTGAAGACTAGACAAGATGGGCTTTCATTTCTATATGAGAAACATGGAGATTATTAGTACTTTCCAATGAATGGCTTATAAATTCTTCAAAGGCTCAGAGTGGATGAATAGTTAAACAGATGTGTATTATCTATCATCTAAGAAAAATTTACTGGCTTAAATTGACTATATTTTCCCCAACACAGATTTTCTATAAAATTAAATTACCTCTGGATGAAGTTTATAAGCTAGAGAGAAGGGTATTTGTATACATTAAGTGATGTTTTCAGGAGTCATTTTCACCATAACTTTGCTGTTCCAAAATGATCCTGAAGGCTAAAACATAGCCTCATAAACCTATCTTCATTATTAAAGTTCAAACATATCATATGTGAAATCTTCGTGGTTAGGGGAATGTTGGTATAGTAGAAACAGCTGAATTTGGAGTCCATGTCTGCCCCTTTTCCATTGGGACTTTGTCAAGTTTCCTGAGCCTCTTTCTACATCAGCAAAATGGGGGTCATAATATCTCCTCTGTTTTCCTAATAGAGTTATTGGGAAAGAATCAAATGAAAACTTACCAAAAGTTCTTTGTGAAATATTTAAATATTGGTTAGTGTTGGTATTCTCTTTGATGCTAGCTTGTAACCAAAATGTCTCTTCATTTAATAATCTACTCTAATAGCTTATTTAACCTCCTCAAAATGTCGACATCACTGATCTTTCCTTTTCTTCTATGCAATAATTTAATAAGCATCTTTTAAAGAATTCTCGGAAAATCTTCTTTATAGTATTATAGATGAGATGTGGAGTAATTATGAATTTGGCTTTTTTAATCCACAAGTTTATTTACTACACTATCTTTCTTTGGGGTGAGCCAGTTAAGAAGGCCCCTCTTCCTAGGATGGCTCTAAAAGAGCCTGTTTCCAATTAATTGTGCCATGTAGTTTGGCTGTAGGTTTTACCTTGAGCAAATCTAAAATCAAAGGTAAGGTCTAAGACATTCTTGTGGGCTTTCTTATTCCAATATTTTAATTTCTAGGGATGCTTGGAGTTCACTGGGGGATATGACCAAAGAAGAAGCTATGATTGCATATGTTGAAGAAATGAAAAAGGTAAGAAGAAAATAATTCAGTGTAAAGGAAGTGTGGTTAGAACAATTCCTAATTTAATTTTCTTAACTTACAAGGTTTAATTTAATTTGAAAGTCAGTGTGGAAATAATCATTTGTCATGTGAAGCTGAAAACTGGGACCACATTCACTGGACTTTCAATTTTCAATGGAGAGCAGGTTGGCAGGAGTGGGCCAGAAAGGTGCTGATTTGGTGTCATGCCCATCCCCCATCCCCATCATATTACCTGGAAAAATTCTTAAATTAGGGAAATCTGTTGGTTTGGTAGTTTTCAAAGTCATGTGATTTTTTCCCCACAGATTCTAAGCTTCTTGACATTAGATACGGCTTTCATCTACAGGAAATATGATTTAATAGAGTTGGAGATAGGAAGACCTGGGTTCACATCTTACATCCGGCCCTCATTAGAGCCTCAGGCACTTCTTTAAGACTAGAAGTTGAATTTGGAAGGAGTTCCCACACCTATAAAATCTAGGGGTTATAGGAACATAGATTTATAGCTGGAAGGAACCTTAGAGACCCTGCATTCCTACCTCTTGTTCTTTTTTTTTTTTTTCCATGGGGCAGTGAGGATTAAATGACTTGCCCAGGGTCAGTAAGTATCAAGTGTCTATAGCCGGATTTGAACTCAGGTCCTCCTGAATCCGTGGCCGGTGCTTTATTCACTATGCCACCTAGCTGTCCCCCCAGGCCCAGGGAGGTAAATTACTAGCCCAGAGTCATACAGGTATTTAGTGGAAGAGCTGAACTTTGAATCTTAATCCTGTAACTTCAAGGACATCTTTCCTACTTTGTCGTGTTAGCTTTCTCCCTCAGTGCATCACTGCATCCAGCTCCTGTGCCTTGCATATATAATAGATATATTATATAGTAATTTATAATTTGAATATGCGAATGCATGATTTCAGACAGGGAATACTCCCTCTTCCAATACAAATGCAAGTTTCTTTATGATCTTTATGCATTTCTGAGACCTAAAATTGAACAACCTGTGGTGAATGTGGTAATTAGTATTTCCGCACCTGACTGGGCTGGTTCTCAGGTGCCAGACATCTAATTTATCCTCAAGCCTTTCTAGTCGGGAGGGGGGCCTTACTCCATGGAGGCATCCAATACTTAGCACATGCATATTGAGTTGCAGCTCAGCTTATTAATACTGCCACCCCACCCACCTCCAAGAAAGGAGAAGCCACTTGAATGGCATTGAAAACTGGGATGCCAGTGAACCTCTCATTCAGGGGTAGCACCTGGAAATTTTGTCCACATAAAACCAGCTGTTATAATGGAATCTTCTATCATGAGTGAGCTCCCACTGTTCAGTATGTTTTTTAACAACACATTTTTATTGATATCTTTTGTTTTTATATCACCTAGATTTCCCTGTTTATTTCTTCCCTTTCCCATTCCTAGAAAGCCATCTCATATAACAAAGAATTCTAGTGTCAATTTTAGGTACTTTAAGGAGATGACCACTCCTTACTGTTTGTTTATGAAAAAGAGGTGTGTATGTGTTGGGGGGAGGGCAAGATTCTGTATTCCTTATTTGATTTAAAGCTAATTTCAGATCTTAATAAGGAATTTTTTTTTTAAATTAAGGTTTGATGGGGGAGAAGGAGGAGGGAGGTAAGAAAAAAGGAAAGAAGAATGGACCAAGGAACATGGGTATTTTAAGACTAATCCTGAGAAGATAGGAAGAGTGGCCTAATGTGACCCCGTAGTTACTGGTGGAATCTGGACCTTGGGGGTTCCTTACACAAGGCCACAAACTTTAAATTTATAAAACAGAATAAATAATCAGTAGGACCATATGTATTTGGTCAATATCTTCATGTATGTTTGGTAGACTCAGAACTGATTTTTATCTTTTACACTTTGACCTAAGTCTTGCTCTTGGTTACATTTTCACAACGTTGGCTTCATGGACTTTGTCAATGCTTTATTTGGCGCAGAGGTTAGTTCTTTTAGGTATAACCACCAAGAAGTGAGAATATCATAATTAAAGATAATTTAAATATTTTTTCTCCCTGGATCTTTTGGTTAGTTAAGTTTCTGCTTTATTATTTTCCTCCCTTCCCCCCTCCGCAAAAAAAGTTGCATTTTTTTTTAAAGTGGGGCAGTTGGGGTTAAGTGACTTGCCCAGGGTCACGAAGCTAGCAAGTGTCAAGTGTCTGAGGTCAGATTTGAACTCAGGTCCTCCTGATTCCAAGCCAGAACTCTATTCACTGTACCTCCCAGCTGCCCCTAAAAAGTTGCATTTTTAAAGAGTGTATCTTTTCTTGGTAAAAGTTTCATTGACACATATATGGAACATTGCACATTATTTTCAATTTTGTTTATATTTTGAAATTATCTGCACTCTGCCTGTGGAAGACTTTGCTTCATTGGCAGAATGTAAAGGACTCAACTTAATGGCTTGAATTGTCTACATTCTAAATTCAGTTCACTCTCACTTTCTACCTTAGCAGGAAAACTTTTGTAAACTAAAACACTCAGCTTTTTCCCGACAGGTCTAGGAAAGAACAATTTTGTGTAAACTTCTGCAGATAGAAACACTGATTTTAGGTGTTAGGATTATCTTTAAGTCTGACTTTGTCAATTAGCCATAATCCCAGTTCTAGAAAGAAAAAAGTTCTAAGAGAAGTCAATTCTACATAAGCTCCTGCTGAGAGCCAAAAATAAAAAAAAAATCATACACTTAGCCATATTCCAATTCTAGAGGATGTCTGAGAGGCCAAATTTGTGTAAGATTCTACTGAGAGAAAGCAGACAGTCGTGTGGCATGGACTTGGGCTACAGCAGGTGTTAGCAGGATGGGATAAATTGAATTAGCAATTAGGACACCAGTTTCCATAACACATTTTTGTAATTTGGTTTGAAATAAAGTCCAGTAAACCTATTCATTGTTGCCACCACCAACTCATTGAACACTTTTTTTTTTTTTTGGCAAGGCAATGAAGGTTAAGTGACTTGCCCAGGGTCACACAGCTAGTAAGTGTCAAGTGTCTGAGGCCGGATTTGAACTCAGGTCCTCCTGAATCCAGGGCCGGTGCTCTATCCACTGCGCCACCTAGCTAGCTGCCCCTTTGTCTGGATTTTTGCTGGGTCTGTAGATCTTTTGGGCCAGATCTTTGCCACTTCTCCATGCTTAATCATAAACATTACATTTCATCTTCTCCACTAGCAAAACCACTGACTATCCCTTTAGTCTGGTTATATAGTCTCTGGCCATACTGACGTCATTGGAAGTCTGAGGAGTGGGCACACCGAGAGCAGTGACTTCACCGATAGCTTGATCCTCTTTTCTCTCTAGTTTTGGCCTCTTAGCAGGAGCTACTCTGGAAAGATTTCCTGTCATGTTGTCTCACTTTGAAACTGTCATGTCCTATTTCAGCCTGTTCCTGCGCTTCCCCATGCTCTTTTTCTCCATGGGTTTTGGTTCCAGCTCTCCTGAGCTTTCTGGGCCATTTCTCAAAGCTTCTCTTCATGTTTCTCCTTTTCCTTTTGGGCCATCTTTTTCTCTGCATAGGCCCACATCTCCACTGCCATTCTAGCAGGTGTGACAAAATATTTATCCTCTCCCATCAACAGCCGCATGTTTGTCTATTGGAGCAGTGTGGCACTTTGCATCTTTCCAGTTTGAAACACAGGGAGGAATTTTCCCCTCTTGCTGTTCCTTCACAGTCGTCTTTCGGCTAGGAGAATGCATGACAAGTGCAGGAGGAAAAGGAGGTCCATGAGGAATTTTATTATGAATTTTGAATCTTGGGGGCTCCTTGGGATCTCTTTGCATTTCCATCATCCAAATAACTCTTTGCTCAGCTCCAGAATTGAATGGCTTTCTCCTTGCTGACATGCTGTGTACCTCATATATGAGCTAGAGCTAGTTTTTCTGCATCTTGAACTGGCATAAGCCTCAGTAACCTTCTGAGACACAGATTTCTCTAGGGCTACCTGTGTCTTTTCTGTATTCGCTTTAATGACTGCTTCATCAGGTCTTTGCAGGTCTGGGCCATCTACATTCATAACTTCTTTGGGAATCAGGGCAGTGTACTTGGCTACAAATAAACTTGTCCTTTGATTGTCCCTGTTGAGCAATTTTATTATATTTAATTTTTCACTGGGCATCCACCTGAATGGACTTCTTTCTTTCCATATCCAAGGGGTTCCATCTCCAAAATCCTGACAAATGAGGTGTCCCACTTTTCTGATACCCATAATGGGGAGAGGTTCTCTTCATGATGAGTCCATTGCATCTCTCTTGATGTCTCTGATCTTGCCCTTTCTCTAAGTCTCAAGCTGGTCATGAGAAAGCCAAGTTAGAGCGGGTTAAAAGCTGGTTAGTGCCATCTTCCTCCACCGTTTCCAGTGCTTGTGGTGGCTCACTTGGGAGGGGCTTAGTAGGCCAAAAGAAGAATTTTTAAAAATTTGCAAGCCTAATATAAATGATTTAAAAATGATCTTTTTCTCTGCTTCATTAATATAAGTAGTTAAATGTTGTCTTCAGACTGATAGGGGTCATGTCCTCCACAGCTCAGGACTCTCCTTCATAAAAAAAAAATTTAAACAGTATTATTTTTACTTCTTAACATCTTATATGAAAGAGCACTCATTAATGGGAGCAGTCACTCATGAACAGTTTTATTGGTTATACATTGCCAACATCAAATTTAACAATATTTAAACCAGTAACTGTTGTCATTTCAAGTATATTTAATTTCATTTCTCTCTTACAAGGTAAAACCAGTAGTGGTAATAAGTATGTTCTGAATGAAAGTAATAGACTTATTAGTTTATAACTTAGCAGGAAGTTGTCACCCATGTAGAAGTCATTTGGAAGTGACAATAGTGTTGCCAATCATAATGTTTCTTTTTGTACCAAGCTCCAGAGGACAACCTGATTTTAGGAGAGAAAGCCCCCTTGGTGAGGGGGTGGAGCATGGCGGATGGGGGTGGGGAGCCAAATTCCAGGCATGACCAAATAAAACCAATTTCTTTTCTGGAAAGGGTTTTTTTTTTTTTTTTTAAGTTGTTTTACTTATAAACGAAATCTCAGTTTGCAGAGGAGACTAACTACTTTTGAGACAATACGTGGTTGGTGTATATGCAAGAATCTTAATTTTTTTGTTTTTTGTTGCCTTTTCAACTGATTAACTTCTGTCTAAAAAGTAACAGGCTCTACATGTGATGAAATGTTAAATGGATACTTAATTTCTGGGTTCCATGCTACCCTTTCAGATTTAGGATTGGGGCAGGGTGGGGAGGCTGGAATGAGATGAGTTCTTACATTGTGCACATTTACAAAGCATTATTGCTTAACCTTCTGGTATTTCCAGGGCCCTGGATTTTATTACACTAATAATTAGTTAACAGATCCAAGACAACCATGCCTGTCTTCTGCTTAACAAGTCAGTTGCTTCATAAAATGGACTTCATAGTAGAAACACTTATAGATACTTAATTATTGTAGCCACTGCATTAAATTCATTTAGGAGAACATGTGCACTTAGGTCTACTGTATTTAATGAATTTGGATATTTTATGTAAATGAACTTTATATCTCAGAAGTAAAAAAATACAATTGGAATATTTGAAGCCAGTGTGAATCAAATGAATCCTTTATTTCTGATTTCATAAGACTTGTATTTTGATCACAGATTCTTGAGACCATGCCAATGACGGAGAAAGTTGAAGAATTACTCCATGTAATAGGTCCATTCTATGAAATTGTAGAGGACAAAAAGAGCAGCAGAAGTTCTGATTTAACCTCAGGTTGGAATACAGTATTCTTTGTTATTTAGCAACTGACTATACCATGAGTTGAGATTGTTGTATTTTCAGTGGATGATATATTACATTTGAAAACAGTGCTGTTTTTCTAAGCTACATTAAAAAAATTCATTCTCTTATTTTTATATGCCAGTCCGACTGGAGAAAGTCACTAGGTATTTAGAAGGTAGGAATGATGAAATTTATGTATATGTGTTCTCTTTTTCATTTTTATCTGTCAAAAGAATGCTACTCAAACTTTTGCAACTATTGAACTTGCCACCTGTGAGTTGTCACTTGAAAATAAACATGCTATGTTCAGTTTCAAAAAAGAGATCCTTTTATCTTTTACTGCAGAAAACTCTTGAAAACCTGTCTTAGTGACAAAAGGTACTTGACAGGTTGATTATTATAAGGATGATTTTTTTAAAAAAAGAATACTAGTACGAATAACAATATAAAATATGCCTTTTCTTTGCATACTTGTAAGTACAACAGTAGTCTAAATCCTTTAATCTTAGCTCTGATGGCCATATGCTGTTCATGGTAGTATTTAGAACTGTCATTTTGTAGCTGGCTTGCTTCCCTCCAGGCATGTGTGTTTAAGATGGTTGTTTATTTACTAGGGTCAATATGACATGCAGTGCAAAGAAGAGACTTTTAACTTGTCTAAACATCTGACAGGTGGCAACTTAGTCATTATGTTATTGTGACAAAATTCTTCTTAATTGGTTTTAAGTTTAATACATATTTTCCTCACTCAGAAATCACATTGTAGCAATACTATAGTTGGGATAACCTTTGCCCAACTTACTGCTTTTAGACTGTAAGATATTTTCAGTAAAATTTAACCAAAGTGAGTATGTAACACCAGCAGAGGGAATACCTTGATTGTATCTGTGTATAAAGAAATTTATCTGCTATCTGTGAAGAGTGTATTAGAAGAGACAAACTGACTGCAAGAAGGCCTAGTGGGAGACTTGTGCTGCAGAGAAAATTAGAGCCTTTCAACAGTTTTTTCATGTTTTGATAAGGGATACTCTTGATGCTGAATATATGTCTTCATATATATTTGATAGAGATGAGAAGGTAAATATATAGATAAATAGTTCTTGGTATCTCCTTAATAACTTTTTCATAATGTTTCTATTCTTTTGGAATATTTCCTAATTTGTGATACCTTGAAAACCTATCCCCAAATGCCTTAAAATGGTCAGTTTTAGGGGGCAGCTAGGTGGTGCAGTGGATAGAGCAGTGGCCCTGGTGTCTGGAGGACCTGAGTTCAAATGTGGCCTCAGACATTTGACACTTACTAACTGTGTGACCTTGGGCAAGTCACTTAACCCCAATTGCCTCACCAAAAAAAAAAAAAGGTCAGTTTTAGCAGAGATTCCTTGTGTGTGCTCACGTGCACCTTTATCTATATGTAACATCTACTTCATCATCTTCAGTGACGTTTCCACTTCCTCATGTGGCATATCAGTTATAGATTGCTATACAAATGCTGGTAGATCTGTTTCCTTTCACAGTTATTTGTTGTTTTATTTGTTAAAATTTACTGACTTTTTAAAACTTGTGCTAGGAGTTTATCAAAATGGGATTAGGAGTCTAGACTATAGTAGTAGTCATAGAGTTATTTTTTACTTGGCTGGTTTTTGTACTTAATTCATTTTTTCTTTTTAATCATAAAAGTATTTTATTATTTTCTAGTTACATGTAGAGATAGTTTTCAACATTTGTTTTTATAAGATTTCTAGTTCCAGATTTTTGTTTCTCTCCCTTCCCTCCCCTCCTCCCCAAGACATCAAGCAGTCTGATATAGGCTATATGTATTGTACTTAATTTTTTTTTTTTTTTTTTTGGTGAGGCAGTGAGGGTTACGTGACTTGCCAGGGTCACACAGCTAGTAAGTGTCATGTGTCTGAGGCCAGATTTGAATTCAGGTCCTCCTGACTCGAGGGCGAGTGCTTTATCCACTGTGTCACCTAGCTGCCCCATACTTAATTTTTTTTTTCAACAAAGATCATGCCATTTATTTACATGGGATTGGGGGGATGGGGTAGGGATGAGGAGCCTATTCTCTACTATCTTGGTCTCCAACCCCAGTACTTAATTCACTTTTTTTTCCCAATTAATAAAGTATTTTATTTTTTTCCATTACATGTAAAGATAGTTCTCAACCTTTGTTTATACAAGCTTTACAATTTCAGATTTTTCTCCCTCCCTTACCCCTCCCCTAGACAGCAGGTAATCTGATATAGGTTTTATATATATATATATACATAATGACATTAATCCTATTTCTGCATTAGTCATGTCATAAGAGAAAACTCAGGGCAATGATGAAAAACCTCAAAATAGAAAAAACAACAGCACCAAAAACAAAAGAAATAGTATGGTTCATTCAGCATCTATACTCCACAGTTTTTGTTTTTTTTTCTTGGATTTGGAGATCCTCTTCTATCATGAGTTCCCTGGAACTCTTCTGTGCCATTGCATTGGTGAGAAGAATATAGTCCATCACAGTAGATCAACACTCAATGTTGATGATACTGTGTACAATGTTCTTCTGGTTCTGCTCATCTCACTCATCATCAGCCCATGCAAGACCCTCCAGGTTTCTCTGAACTCCTCCTGCTCATTGTTTCTTACAGCACAATTGTATTCCATTGTATTCATATACCACAACTTGTCCAGCCATTCCCCAGTTGATGGGAATCCCCTCAAATTCCAATTCCTTGCCATCACATAAAGAGCAGCTATAAATATTTTTGTACATGTGGGTCCCTTTCCCCTTTTCATGATTTCTTTGGGAAAAAGACCCCAAAGTGGTATTGCTGGGTCAAAGGGTATGTACAGCTTTATCACCCTTTGGGCATAATTCCAACTTAATTCACTTTTAAAGAATTCATTCAGGGGCAGCTAGATGGTGCAGTGGATAGAGCACTGGCTCTGCAGTCAGAAGGACCTGAGTTCAAATCTGGCCTCAGACACTTAACACTTACTAGCTGTGTGACCCTGGGCAAGTCATTTAACCCCAATTGCCTCACCAAAAAAAAAAAGAATTCATCCAGATGGTCCACTAAGTCATAGTACCATGTTGCCTCCTCCTTGGATGACTAAAGACTGAGAGCCTCTCTTGGATCTCCAGTTCTATCTTAGTACATTTTAAACTGGAGGCGATCTGTTGTACCAGAGTGGTTAAGCAGGCATGATTATATCTCATGACAAATTAAGCCAGTCTTGCCAGTGCTTTGTAAATATTCCACTGAAACCGAAACCTACATTTGTGAAGCTTACATTAACCTTTCTGTGTCCATTACGGTTGAGTCAAAAATCCCACCTGGATCAGAGAAATAGAAAGAACACATTTTAAATCACAGCATTTATGTTTGAGCATATTCCTTTCCCCTTCCCATCCACTTGCCATTTCCAAACTGCCGAATTTTGTAATGTTCACATTTCACAAGCTCAGCAGTTTTGAATCTTGTCCAATTCAGGAAGTACAGTGAGAGATTGAGTAGTTTTTCCATTTCAAGTACATGCAAACAAATGAAGGCGTCTTTCTTCATTTATTATGGACCCATTCCAGGGCTCCCTACAAATAGTAAAATAAGCTAATGCTGAGCCTTACTTATGGTGCCTACAGAACACAGAGAAAAGCTTCCACGGAGAGAGCACACGTCAAGGTATTAACAAGAGAAACGAGCCCGTCTTATCTGGGTGCAGGGAGAGTGTGTTGGTGCTGAGATGTTTGATGTTTGAAACTGTGAATTGTGAAACTGGTAATAGTGACTTTATGTTTTTATGGCAAAATGCTTTCCCAGCAGCAGGCCTTTAAGATGGGTAGTGGGAGGAGCCAGTGTTGTCATCTCACTTCTACAGAGTAAAGACCCTGGAGCTTAGGATCTAACTGCATTGTGCACATCAGAAAGCTAATAAGTGGTTAGAGGCAGGATTTGAACCCGTGCCTTTTTGATTCTAAGTCTAGCACTCTTTTCATCACATCAGGAACCTGGAGGTTTCTAGTAGTAATAGCACTGAAACCAGAAATGACCACATTTCTACAAGAGTTTAAGTCTTCCATTTGATGATACTCTACTCTATCCCAGCCCCACCAGGATATCATACTGCTGTGCCTCTGGGAATGATACTCTTGAGGATTTAACAATCTGACGTGTGTATTTAATTGAAGCTGCCAGCTCTTAGGTGTCTTTCAGGATTCTGTTTAGAAATCGTTTGATCTTGTTCCACAATTTTAGCTTGTTCAGAGATTTGACCAGTGCAGAGTAGGTATTAGAAACAGTTTTGAAAATGGATGTTCACTCGTACTTGCTTTACAGTGCTTGTAGATAGTCACACTATAGCTTCCAAAACAACTGAGTTCCAGACTTTGGAGTCAGGATCTGAACTGTACACTTTCTGTTGCCCTGTTCTATGCTCCTGATTCTTTCCTTATCCCTGCATATGTGTGTATGTGTGTAGAGCTACATTATCATTTTCTCCTAGTAAAGAAGGGAGAGGGAGGACAGAATTTGAGAAGACAAACAGGAGCCTTTTAAATAGTGATCATCTCTTTGAAGATTTTCTACTATAATGGTACAGTAATAGCTTGAATTCATATGTACCTTTATTTCAGAAAATTTTAAATGCTTTGAAATACTATATTACTTATACCTACAAAACACTGGAGTAGGTAAAAGTATCGTTCCTTCCTCTTGATGTGTAGAGTTAAATATTTATAATTTTCATATAATTTTGAGGTCCTTAACTAAATATTCGTACTAATATTAAATAAATCTTAGTGTTAAAAATGACCCTCAGACAGATAGCTATTTGTCTCTTAGCTGCTTTCCACTGGGCTAATAGATAAATCATTTAGGGATAATCATTGTACTTTTACAAACTGTATAATACTGACCTCTTCCTATGTCAGCAGAAGTGATTTTGTATTCAACCCGTCCATGCACAGCTGAACAGTAAATTGGCTCAATAAGATATTTTTCACTAAGTATGGCCTCTTTAGCTTAAGACTCTGTGCTTCATGTGCTTGTTAGAATTTTCAAGGCTACCTCTGACATGACTGTTGACATATTGACACATCAGTAGTAATGGGATCACAGCCAGCGGGGGCTTCCAATGAAGATAACCATATGAAAAGTCAGAGAGGAGCCAAGTTCTCCCACTAGTATTTCAGCAATAATCTAAAAAGAGTACCAGATTTAACACTGAAAAAGGGAAACATCAGCAAGCTCCTTCATCTAGCTTAGAACCTCACAAAAAGATAGGCAAAAACTATAGACACTGAAAGAGGAGACCCACTAGAGTCAGTACCTTGACCGAGGAAGCTGAAAGGGGAACAGAAGACTCAGGATAGCCAACTGTAAGGGTTGGATGAGGGATGTTGAAGAGTGGAAGCATCCTGAGTGTAGACACACCCAGGGAAATGGAAACCAGCACCCAGAATCTAGGAAAGTGAGGTTAGGATCAAACAGGGACTGATCCCACCCATTTAAGGAGAGGATAGAACTTGACCCTGGCACAGTGTCCCAAATCAGGAAGTGAGGCTGGAGATAATAATTTATATAATACTTTAAAGAAATTGTATGGGTCTTGAGAGACCCAAGAGAGAAACTCAGAGTAACTACAGTAACTACAAGCAGAGCCTCAGAGGAAAACATGGCTTTTCTACAAGAGCTACAAGAATACTTGGAAGAAATGAAGCAAAAAAAAAAAAAAAGCATTTGAATTAGAGGTGAAATAAGAACTCTGGAGGAAAGAATCACAAAAAAATAGCTTAGAACAGAAGATGAAAAAACATAACCAAGTATCAGGCTTGATGACAATAAGAATGGACTAACAAGAACTCTGACTCCACAAAACAAAATGAAATATTAGAACAAAATCAAAAGACTTTTTTTGAAAAAGGAAAATCTGCTAATAAAAGCAACTACCCTGGAAAATGGGTCAAAAAGGGACAAGTTAAGAGGCATTAGACTCACCAAAAGCCATGACCACGCAAAAAGCTATATTTCAACTATCAATATTTATTAGAATCACAGGACAAAGTAAAAATAGAATCTATCACTTATCTCTTAAATGAACACCCCCCCCCCCCAATGTCATTGCCCAAATCCAAAGCTTCCAAGTCAAAGAAAAAATACTGCTAGAGCCAAAAAGAGGCCAAATACCAAAAAAATCAGTCAGGATCATACAAGTTGTGGTAGCTACTTTCCAAACTTTAAAGCAGAGCTGTCAAACTCTCAAGGGCCATATGTGACCTGATTAAAATTCAACTGGAAGATGTTTGAGAAAATAGATTAAAATATAGTACAACATAGATAATGTTAATTTGTGCTTTTCTAAGTCAACTGGGGATCCCGTTGAGTTGACACTATTGCCTTAAAACATTGCATAAATACTAGCTATTACTGTTATCATTAAACTTAAACTATTATGGGGGTGGCTAGGTGCCGCAGTGGATAAAGCACCGGCCCTGGATTCAGGAGTTCCTGAGTTCAAATCCAGCCTCAGACTCTTGACACTTACTGGCTGTGTGACCCTGGGCAAGTCACTTAACCCCCATTGCCCCGCAAAAAAAAAATTAAAATAAATATTAAAAAAAACCTTAAACTATTAGCTCATCTTATTTTTAAAGAGAGATAGGAAAATCAAACTACCACTATCAGCAATGAAAAAGGAGAATTCTTTTCAAATGCAGAGAAAAGAAAGGGAAGTGTTAGAGTGTTTTTTCCCAAAAAAAGTTGATCAATGGGGCATATTAGGAATACAAAACCCAGATACAAATGAACATAATGACAGTGTTTGATAGTATATGCAGTATTTTATACCCATTTTTCCCCATCTTAGCAAAGATAAGCAGAAGATATATTTTCACAGTTCTTCTCTAGGGTTAAGTGTTTCCCCTATAATTACACAGTAGTTTCATTTTTGTTTTTTCATTGACGATGCTGCAGTTGTTCTGACATCTATGTCTTTTCATCCTTGGCAGTTCTTGTCCATGTCTTTATATAAATCTTCTAAAAAGTATCTACCCAGTGGGCCGGTGATCTTCCTCTCAATATTTAAATTAATTTCATAAATGCTAAGGCAACACTCCTGTGGCCCATTAGTTATCCTTCACTCTTACTGAAAATAATTTTATTGATACTTTTTGTTTAGACACAAGAATAATTTTCTAGTGTCGGTGTGTGCCCTCTGTTCTCTACTAGTTGTTGTTCAGTTGTTTAGTTGTGTGGGGCCTTCATGACCCCATGGACTATACTGTCTATGGGGTTTTCTTGGCAAAGATAGGAGTGGTTTGCCATTTTTTTCTTCAGTGGATTAAGACAGAGGATAAGTGACTTGCCCAGGGTCACACAGAACTAGTTAGTGTCTGAGACCAAATTTGAATTCAGGTCTTCCTGACTCCAAGCCTAATGTTCTATCCACTGAGCCATCCAGCAACCCTAAGGTACTCTACCAGTACCTTCTCTTGAAAAAAAAAAAAGTTAATTAAAACAGCCTGATAGCTCTTGTAATTGACTAAATAAATAATTAACAGTTAGGAAGGAAGTTAATAGTCTACTTCTTAGCCACATGGACTTCTGCTAATATGAGTGAGGGCAAGAAGTGATACCTAAAGTTGGCATTGAAATTTGACTTCACTGCTTTCCTGTAGAATCACACCTAGTGTGACATAGAGCAAAGCGCTTAAACTGGCTTGTGATCCTATATGGGGTCACATAACTGAATGTGGGTGTCATGAAAAATTTGGCAACAGTAAAAGGTTATATAAACCTATTTTATATAGCTGTATACCTGAGGTTGTGTAAAAATTTCTCAGGCAAAAAGGGCTCACAAGTGGAAAGTTTAAGAAGGCCTAACCAGTCACAAGTATCTGAAGTGTGGAGGAATGGGGGACAAGGGAGAGGGCACTTCAAAATTTTAATTAACTGTTTGGATGATAAAAGAGTCTCTGAAATATTTGGGCTGTGTTCTTCTTGGTGCCTCTTTTGCTGTTTCAAGATACGTATTGAAGAAAGCCAGTGTTTCTACTAGGTTACTATTTGAAATCTACGATATTCGCCAAATCACAGAGTCTGAGTGGGAGGGGATCCCAGAGGCCATTGAATGCCCTGTGTATACCACCAAGAATCTATTCTACAACTTACTTGACAAGGAGCCACCCATTTGTTAGCTGAGGACTTGCAGTGAGGGGGACACACTACCTCTAAGGCCTTCCATTCCACTTTGGGATAGCTCTGATTGGTAAGAGGCTTTACCTTACATGACATCAAAATCTGTGGATCTGAAAGTTCCCCGCATTGTGTATAGCTCTGTCCTCTGAATTAAAGAGAGCTAGCACAGTCCCTAATAAATCGGATCTCTTCTAGATTCACTATGCCCGGTTCATTCAGTCTAGGCCTTATACCTTTCAGGTCATCTTCTCCTCAGTGCTCTCTAGCTTGTCAGTCTTTCCTGTAAGGTTGCAAATATCTAGAGATTCTTTGGTAGAAAGTTGGACACATAAGGTACCGCCTGGTCCCTTAGTGAACTGTGGGAGTTAATATACATCTATAACCACCTAATTTGCTGCTGTGGGATAACTTACGCACTGGAAGGCTTGGTTTCCTTTACCAATTATTCAAAAATCCTTCAATAGAATTAATAGAGGTAATTTCCATTTAAAAAGTAACCTATGGGTAGAAAAAAGAATTCTAACCTTAACTAGTGTTAAATATGTAAATTCTAAAAATAACCTTCACTATAGTGTTGCTACAAGTGATCTGAACTGAAGATACTGCATTTTTGTTGTCAACAGCATGGCAAGCATGACACATTGCAGACCCAATTAGCCACTTTAAGGAGAATTATTCATTTGTAGGTATACTTACTTTGTTGATGCTAATATAGTAAACCCAAAAAAGGAGGGAATAGAAGTTTCATATGTAGTATTTTACAGGAAAAAGAAATAGTATAATCATCACTTCTATATTGTAGTATGTATCACATATTTGCAATTTTGAAATATGTATCACCATCATTGGTTATGCTAAAAGACTATTACAGACTTAGTGATTAAGCAGCCCGGTTGAAGATATTAAATTAAATGTCTTATTTTATATTTTAGATCTTGGCAATGTTCTATCTTCCACTCCAAAGGTCAAAACTGTAAATGGGAAAGCTGAAAGCAGTGACAGTGGAGCTGAATCTGAGGAAGAAGAGGCCCAAGAAGAAGTGAAAGAAACCAAACAAAGTAAAAGTGATAGTTTTTAAAGTTTGTTCTAGCAATTCGCCATTATCTGGGGTTGCTAAACACTGATGAACGGCCTTCATGTCATCCACACTCCCATTCTAATAGGCTAGCTTCCTGCATCTACAGAAGAGGGAGCCCACTACCTATCCCATTTAAGCAACATTTTCAGTTTGAGTTGAGAGGTGTTGAGAAAGACCCCCTTGTCCAAAAAAACCATTATCCCCTGGCTGTCCATGGCACTTGGAATACCACCATTAGAGAAGAATTCTTTTGGGTTAAAGAGTTACTTCCTTGTTAAAATGCATGTCTGTTTCTCCATTTGTAGTCTGTGTGTGTGTGTGGGGGGGTGTGAATCTCAAAAAGAGGAAATAGAAGTTAGAAATATAGCATTTTATAGTATGAAAATAGCATGGGTGTTTGCATTTGTGTGTGTTCATATATATGAGGGAAAAGATAGTAATCCTACATCAACCAGAACCTCATAGAGGTTAACCTTATTAGGTTAGGGAAAGGAGGACAAGGGGAATGAGGTACCGGACTGAGGTACCAGACTGAGGTTTTACAGGTGGGGAGAAGTCTGGATCGTGGCGCATTCCAGTGAGTAAGAAGGAAACATCTTCAGGATGCTGAGTGCTTGAAACCCTGGTCTAGTGAATAAGTAGAATAGATTATAGAAAGGGACAAAACAGGAAGGCCCTTCTGATTCACTGACCTCACAATCTCAGGTGACTAGGGCTAGCTTTCTGCTAATGACATTATCGATTGTGGAACCATTCTGGCCAGGGAGGACTGAGCCATTCTGGGCCAGGGCATCTTATCACAGCCAACTAATAGAATCTTGGGAGAGCTGTCAGTGGGGGAAGGTTGTTTCCAGGCCACATAAAAAACTAAGTAAACATTTTCAAGAGTACAGTAGCCTGCCCTCTTTTACTGTAGTTAATATCTGCATTTTAATTCTGTTTATATGAGTATGGTAAGACTTTTCTAATTTTTTTTTTTTTTTTTTTTAGTGAGGCAACTGGGGTTAAGTGACTTGCCCAGGGTCACACAGCTAGTAAGTGTTAAGTGTCTGAGGCCGGATTTTGAACTCAGGTACTCCTGACTCCAGGGCCGGTGCTCTATCCACTGCACCACCTAGCTGCCCCATCTAATTTTGGTTTTTTACTACCTATTGGAATTATTTGTAAATTATAGTTAAGTAATTGCCTAAGATTATGAGTAGAAGAGAAGGTTCTGCTCTTCGTGGGTAGTAGTTGCTTACCAGGAACTTACTATACTACACCAAGAAGTCCAACTCCCCTAAAAAAAATTGTGAATTTACTATTTTGACCAAAGTATAAATATTTCAATATTTGCTACCTTTCTCAGAACACAGTTCTAAAAATGCACAGGAAAATCTTAAGACTTCATGAATTCAGACTTTACTCATTCAGAATTGGGCTGAAAATTAGCTTTTCAATATCTTTGAATAAAGGATTTATTAAATTAATAGTATTAAGATTGCAGAAGAGAGATGTTATATATTTAAGAGAACAGACTTTCTCATGAACTTTAGCATAGTTTGTAATTTTAGTGTTGCTTCCAGTTGCCAGTATACTTAATTAAGAAAGGAGACCCATCCAGGAAGATGTCTTCTTGGAAATATTTTGCTTTTTGTTTTTTTTTTTTTGCCGGGAAATGACAGTTAAGTGACTTGCCCAGGGTCACACAGCTAGTAAGTGTTAAGTGTCTGGGGTCAGATTTGAACTCAGGTCTTCCTGAATCCAGGGCCAGTGCTTTATCCACTGCACCACCTAGCTGTGCCCGGAAATGCTTTGTTAATAATTTAGAATTATTATGGACACTTAAAGTACCCCAAACTGTATTCTTTTAAAAATAGTCTAGAATTCACACTTGCCTAAATTTTCCCAATTAGTAAAGTTTTCATTTAAATTCCATTTCTTTTTAGAAATTGACAAAATTAGTCTCTGATTATACTTTTATACTACTTTATTCTTGCACTCAAAGGAATTTAATTTACTTAATGCGTAACATCCAGCTGTCCTGATTGTAAGAAAATGTTTCCTGCAAAAGGAGAGAGTAAGGTCTCGTTAGTTGCGAGGAAAGGTGTAGATTGGATTTGGATTTAGACAACTAAATTTGGTTTAAACAACCAATAGTGCATCTTTAGAGGCTTTCCAGTGAGTGAGTGAGTGTGTGTGTGTGTGTCTGAGTCTGTGATTTCCACATTTTCCACATTGTCCAAATATATATGGAGGTGGAGGTATAGAAATTGTGTATGCTTCTGTTACAAGACCAGATGTTAGAAAAGGAGTTTCCTCTGCTTATAACCATGAAAGCAGGTCAGAGGTCAGGGTAGTTCTAACTCCATCTCAGAGGAAGCAGGATGTAGTCCTGAGCTAAAGAAGGGAACCACTTTAGAAGGGATGTTATCAGTAGGGATGACATCTCTTGGTTGAAAGAGATGTATGAAACAGGGATAATTCTCATCTGGATGATCAAAAGTTGACGGTCTGACTTGTATTCATTTCTTTTCTTTATAAAAGGTAAGAAAGTGATGCCAGAGTCACCCGACAATAAAGATTTGGAAATTGTTTTCACGAATGGTTATGACAAAGACAGTGTTCTCCAAGATGTACCGAATGATAATCATGCCGATTCTTCCCTAAATGGCTCAAGCACTGAAGAAGTCAAAAATGGGGACCAAAACTTAAAACAAACTGGACAAACTGCTGTCAGCAGTCATCAAGGTATTGACTGTTGTTCACTTTTCTTCGGCAAGAATGGATTTACCTTAAGATTCAATGATTTCACCGTCAGTCTCTTAAGAGAAATTACACATAAATGAAAACTTATTTGCACAATTAGACAAGTTTGAATTCTAGACTATTTAAAAACAAATGATGCTGTTGGTACTTTTAAGTATGTATGGTAATAAATTATTAACAAAGAAGAGATCTTCCTGGGTCAGCTTTCATGAATCTCTATGTGAGGAATTACATTGTAGCTTTGAAAGCTAATAGTATTTGGGCCCAGGCTAAAAAAAAAAGGTTTTTGTTTGAGGAGTTGGCAAGCCAAATTCTCTGCAGTTGTGTAACATTTTAAAACAACCTTTGTATTTATTTACTTTTGTTCTTGCCCCCCATTGTTCTTTAGCCATTGTAAATCTAAACTTCTGAGTAACTCCTAAGAATATCATTTTGTAAATTAGGTGTTCTACGTGTGGCTGACTGCTGCATTTCTGACTTTGTGCCAGTTCATCTAAGGAGTATTATGGTTATACTTTACCTGACATACTTTGTTAGCTTTAACTCTTGTAACTGCATTGAAAATTTAGGTATATTAGGTATTAGTAATTACAGTTACAGAATTATTATGTGGCAGTATTTCCAGAAGGCCAATTTTTTGTTGTTGTTCAGTCGTTTTTCAGTCATGTCTGATTCTGTGACCCTATTTGGGGTTTTCTTGGAAGAGGTACTGGAGTGGTTTGCCATTTCCTTGTCCAGCAAATTTCTTAGTTGTTATCGTTGACATTATCATTGCCATTGTTATTGTTACTGTTACTGTTATTATTATTAAAACCTGTGATTTCATCAGGTGGGGAGCATCCAGGAAGGAAATCTTTCTACCAGCATAGATCAGCAACTTGTAGTCTTAGACAGTGGCCTAGGTCCTAAGAGATTAAGTGACCACCCTGGGGTAGTATGTATTAGAGGAGGGATTTGATTGAAAGGTCTCCTTGCAGGCCTGAGCCGACCACCCTGCTCTACAGTGCCAGGCTGCCTCTTTTCAAATTTTGCTTCAAAATTCATAATGCATATGATCTCATTTGAGCCTCACTACAACCCTCTGAGACTGGTGTTAACCCCCATTTTCCACTAAAACTGAGGCTCAGAGAGCTTAAACATAGTCACCTAACCAGTAAGCGTCAGGATCAAATGCAGATCTTCTTGTCTTCAAATCCACCACCCCGTCTAAATGCTACCAAAAACCCCCAGCAACTTATGTCAACTGTGATTTTGTGTGTGCGATAGACACATTGAGATCTCCCAGAGAGGCGTTTCAGTGGGGTAGGCAGTGGTATAGCTGGTCCAGCCTTACCTGCTAGGCACAAACACATAGGTGTATCCTCCTCCTTCCTACTGATTACTTTTGACCTTTACTCTTTGGCCCAATATATCAAAAAGAAAATATGTCTATCTAAGACGTTGTGACTCACTATGGTTTTATTTCATAATATCAAAATACCCCAGTTTACTCATGCGAATGGGCCAGAATAATAAGGCAGTTAAGTTTCCTTCTCTTTTCTAGTCCCAGACTGCACTTCTAAATCTAGCCAGCCATTTCCCAAATGTCATCATAAGAATGACCAGGCAAGAGATTACTATGGGTGATTTATCTGTCACTGCAACTAGAAGAAAAAAAAGAAAATCAGAACCCTTGTCAGAGCTGCAGAGGAGTGTCATCTTTATAAGTGAAAAACTACGGCCTTAAGTCACTTACAGAAACCATTTTGTGTTAATAAATATGACCAGAGGCAAAGTTCAAGTTCATCTCAGGAGAGTTGTTGACTTGTCTTTGTTGTGCATTTTGCCAGTTTCTCCTCTGCCCTTTATCTTGTTGGTTGTAATCTATCTTATCAGTATTTTATGTTCTATTGTATTGTTAAGTACTTTCCATCAATTAGTGGTAATCACTTGAAACCTTTTCATATGAACATCATCAGTTTTATCTAAAACTTTGGCAAATTAGAAAAAATAGTTTAAATTTGATATACATTAATTTGTGGGGTATTTTTCTAATTTGAAATTTGAATGAATATTAATTTTTACACAGGATCTTGTGGTAACTGAATTAATGCATATTTCTTCTCTTAAAGCACTGTCATACTAAGTGAGCATTTGTTCATTACATTCAGGCACATATGATGATCATGTTGAAGATATTTCAGGAATTCAGCATTTAACAAGTGATTCAGACAGTGAAGTTTACTGTGACTCTATGGAGCAATTTGGACAAGAAGAGGTAAAAAATGACATTTTTCTGATAGGTAAGTTTTCAAAGTGGTTTATCAGAAATTACATGACCAGCATCTGTTCATCACTTTGAAAACATACCTCTAAACTTTTAAATTATTTGTTTATCATTCAATAATTTTTAAAAATTCTTTGTTTTGTTTCCCTAAGAATTATTTAAATTCTCTAGAACCCTCAACTTGTTGTTAAATATTTTGGGACATATGAATTAGAGAAGTGTTGACTTCTTATTTTCTTTTCTTTTTTTTTTTTTTTTTTGGCGGGGCAATGAGGGTTAAGTAACTTGCCCAGGGTAACACAGCTAGTAAGTGTCAGAGGTCGGATTTGTACTCAGGTCTTCCTGAATCCAGGGCCAGTGCTTTTCCCAGTTCTTCACATACCTGCCCCCAATGACTTCTTTAAGACACAGATCCCAGGGGGCAGCTTAATTTTCATTTTGGTAACTAGTCATTCTATTGTTTGATAATCTGTCCTATTTTCACTGTGTCTGTCTTCACAGCACTAAATAGAAGTGATTTGGTAATTAGTTAATTAGATCACATAGACAGCTAACCTTACTTATCCAGGCCAAAAGGAAACCCCACTTTGAAGTCTGAATTACGGAGAATATTCTAGAGTATACTAAGTCCTATGTATTTATTCTCTTTTGTATTGCTTACTTCAAAGTATTCTCCTTCAAATTATTTTTAATCCCTTGAAAAAAAGAACAGCTGTGCCAAAGATTACATTTTGAAATGTCTTACTAATCAAGTTCAGATGCTTTTTAAAAAAAACTGTTTTTCGAAAAGACAAGATCACATTTAAGCTTGTTTGCTGTTCCTTGTGATGTGCTGGTTATTACCTGATAAAACTCTCTTCCTCACTGAAAGCATAATTCTTTTCTTGGTGTTAAGCAGAAATTTGACTCCTTTTGTAGTGGAAATGTCTATGCCCTTTTCCTTCCTTGGTGTTGAAGTGTCTTTGGCCAGATTCCACCAGAACAACCTTGCAGTTTACTCAAATCAGCAGAAAGCAATCTGACAAGCCATTTGTTTGGTTTGACTTAATAAGTTGTTAGACTAAATTACAAGTTGAGTCATAATGTACATGATGTTATAGAATCTTGCCTGAGTGGTTTCCACCTCTTTTGCTGTTTTAAAATGGTTGTGACCTTTTATTTGTCAAGGGCTATAAATATTTGTATTTTTCTTAATGTGAATGTGGATGTGAATATCCATTATGTTTAATGTTCAATAACAAGAGAATGGTAGATCTTCATGTGTTAATGAGCCTTTAGATTAGTTTCAAGTTCATTGTTTACTGTAAACCAATACATTTGCATTTCTTCTTTACCTACACCTTTCTTTGAATTTTTTTTAGCAATCCTTTGCGCATAATAGGCATTTAATGTTCATAGAGTTGGATTTACAAGGTCATTCAGGAAAGATATAATGATGAAATCAAAGAAATCAGAAGTGTAGTAACCACTCGGGCTACTGCTGGACCATAATGTACAATATCTCAACCATTTATTGAATATTAGCTTCTCCCCAACTTGTAATTTCATTGATACTGGGAACTTTTAATGAGAAAATTCCCTCTATGGAAGCAGATCTTGTTGTTCAGTCACATTGGGACTCTTTGTGACCCCATTTGGTGTCCTTTTAGAGATACTGGAGTGGTTTGCCTTTTCCTTCTTCAGCTCATTTGACTGATGAGGAAACTGAGGCAAACAGGGTTAAGTGACTTGCCCAGTGTCACATAGTTAATGGCTTGAGGCGAGATCTGAACTCAGGAAGGTGAATCTTCCTGACTCTGGGCTTGGCACTCTAGCTACTAGAACATCTAGCTGCCCATAAGCAGATCTGTTCTTCTTTAATTAGAGTTGTCTCAGGGCATCGAGAGATTAAATGGACTTGGCCAGGGCTTACACAGCCAGTATATCAGAAGCAAGACTTGAACCTGGGTCTTCCTGACTCTAAGGCTGTCTCTTTAACCATTACACCAGTGGTATAAAACTCAAATAGAAGCAGGGGTGACTACACCAGAAATTGGAATCCCTGTGGGTCAAACATCTTGACTTTAAAAAACACATATTAACGTTATCTATGTTTTATGGTATTTTTATTTTGTTATATATTTCCCAATTACATTTTAATCTGATTCAGGCCATGTGCTTGACAGCATTTTGTCCCTTGGACATTGGCATATAGAGAAGTAAATTATATGTCACGTCTGTTAAACACTGTATTTTTAAGTACAGGATAAATGTGAACCATTTTAATTTCCCTCTGGCTTTTGTTCATTTTTGCTTCTGTTTCTGCCATATGTCATTGCATCCTATTCTTCTCTGTAGCTCAGCAATAAGAACATAAAAATTGCTGTACTGAACCAGCCACATGATTGATCCACCCAGAATTCTGTTTCTGATTGAGGGACTGAGGACATTTTGAAGAAGTGCAGAATTGTCCTCCTTGATCTCATCCTCAAAGTTGCTGGTGTACCCTGAACACCTTAGTTTCCCCTAGTAACCTAAGGTCCAAAGTACAACTTAAGTGTTCAAGGTTTTAGGTAGACCTTTGCATAGACAATGAGATTAAGCTTCTTCAGCCCAGAAACATGAAGAAGGGGATAAAACCAAAACCTAGAAGAATCATTTGGACAGAAGGAACACAGACTTACTAGTAAGTGCTGGAATATCAACATGGGAGAATGCCAAGATGTTTGGAAGATTCACAGTAAGGGAGCACCTAGCCAGCAAAGGGAGTTTAGATTTCCACACCCAGAGACATGTGACCTCTCAGCCACTTGCTGTTATTTGGGAAATAACAGAAAATTGAAAAGTTGTCAGAAGTCTGGAACCAGGTCAGTGTAATTTCCACGTCACGAAAAAGGGAAAAGGGCAAATTCTGAAAACTGCAGGTCAGTAAACTTCATCTTAACCGCCAAAAAAATCCTGAAAGAATTATTAAATCATTTTATTATTAAAATGATTCCATTTTATTAAAATACTTATTATTAGGGGCAGCTAGGTGGCGCAGTGGATAGAGCACTGGCCTTGGATTTGGGAAGACCTGAGTTCAAATCCAGCTTCAGACACTTGACACTTACTAGCTGTGTGACCCTAGGCAAGTCACTTAACCCTAATTGCCTCACCAAAACAAAAAAAAATTACTATTAAATAAATCATTATTCATCATTAAATTATTTGTAAACCCACTGAAAAGAAGGTTATTACTAGAAGCAAGCACAGGTTTATGAAATAACAAACCATGCGAAACCAACCTCATTTCCCTTTTTGTTAGGTTTGCTAGACTGTTAGATCAGAGTATGTTGTAGCGATACTGTAGGTTGATTTATTTCATCAAAGCATTTGGCAGTTTTTTATTATTCTCTTTTGGACACAGTCATGGGGCAGTGGGGTAGGTGGAATGAGATGACGGTACATTTAAATGACTTTTGTACCTAACAGAGCTATACCAAAGTGGAAGGAGATGTCTTGGGAAGACATCTTGAGTCCCCCCTTTCTGTAGGTCTTCAAAGCAGGTGAGGTTACAGAAGGGGTTTTTATTTGGGTCTGGGCTGGACTTAACTGGTCTCTGGTTTTCCTCTTCCAATTCAGGGATTGGGAGATTGACTCAGTCATCATGGTTGCTCACACAGATCGTCCCCCACATATGTTCCCATGTTCTACTGAGAACTAATTCCAGTCTGTTTCCCTTCTTTTTGATTCTAGAATGTCCTGTTCAAGCAGACAGGCAGTTCTTGGCTCTTTGTTTTCCTCCATTCCTCCCATGTCCTACTCCTCACACTACAATGATCTTCTGTATTAGCCTCAGTGCCTAGTGCAACATTTTGTTACATAAATGTTTAATTAATTCAAATCCTTCTTCACTTTTGTATAAAGATAATTACATTTAGCTTTTGCTGCTCCTTGGACTTTTTGGATTTTGCATCTTCACATTTCACATGGATCTCAGTAGCCCTGTCAAATAACTAGAAATCTATCCTAATTTTTACATCTTTACATAAAAGCATAGAATTTTCACTCTGAGATTGACACAATACTTTTTCTAATAACATTTTTACATTTCTCTGATCTCATCTTTCCTTTAGATCTCGTACCTTGTAAAAACCACACACCATGATGACACTCTTTTATCAAGCTATGTATGACACCTCTATTGAGTTCCTCAGATGAAGAAGTTAATGAGCTTGATTTCACAGTTATATTTCAGCCCAGTTACTCTTCGAGAGGTTGAAGTTTAGTTCACAGGGGATTATTAACAGTTTCTTCATTGCCCAAATTAACAAATCAAAGAGGCCCTATAATATTCAGTGACATGGATAATAACTTGGAAGTTCTATTCTAAACAAACCAAATACTTAATAATTTTAAAGGATATAAACAATCTGCTTTGGTCTATTACCTTAACTATGAAGTTCACATTTTTATTTTCTAAAAGAACTAATAGAATTTAGTTTCCATTTGATCTTGCATACCAGTAGCAAAAGACTTGTATGGGTATGGACGGTAGCTATAGGTTTGTGTATGAGATGGTGATTAATAACTATGCTCTTATCCTGCATTTTATCCAGTTAATATAGTTTTGAATCTTTTCAGCTTTAAATGAATTTTATTATTGTAACATTTCACTATTGAAATACCCACGTGTACTGGAAATGTGGTTTCTCTCCTAAATATATCTAACTTTGGGAGATATGAAAAATTCATTCATTCATTCATTCCTTTACTCAATAAGTATTTACTAAGCACTTGCTATGTATTAAGAAGGCACTGTGTTAAGCACTGGGAAAATGAAGGAAAATGATTACAAAACTTAATGCTTTTAAAATCAGCAAATATTTCCTACCTCACCTCAACCTATATATGACAGAATTTTATATTTTTGTGACACACTGCACATAGACTGTCTGAATTATCTGAAATTTTAACCACCATCCCCAAATTGTTGTAAAAATCATTTGTCAAAGTAATCTTAATGTTTAGGATAGTCGAGCCTTTTTTATTAAATTGAAAACTCTAAATCATTTAATAGGCAGTATTTTAAAATTATCTGCTTTTAAAATTTCCAGCCAGCATAATGAAGTTTAAAATCCTGTTCTAATCCTTAATGTGCCTGCCTAAGGAAAAATGTCGGTATGTTAAACTTGCAGCAGATTGAAAATTACTTGGAGAAATCTTTTTAGAAAAAGGATTTGCCTTCATATAATCATAAACACTTTATGGGACATTATTTTAACGAAATGCTATTTTTGATTTTTAGTCTTTAGAAATCTTTTCATCAAACAAAGGACCATTTAGATATTCATCTCATTACTTGGGAGGAGATCATAGTCAACTGTTGGAAAATTCTGGTCTTCCTGAAGAAGTTTGTATCTCCCCGGGAAACCTTCATGTTGGTGATATGCAGAAGGAAGGAAAAGGGGAAGTAAAGCATGGTGGGGAGGATGGCAGACCCAGCGGTGGAGCCCCGCAGCGAGAGAAACGTGGCGGGGAGAAGGAGGAATTCTCTGGTGTGAGGAGGGGGAGAGGTACGTCTTTCTTGCATTTCTTCTCAAATTGTCTATTTCCAAAACAATGTGGCTGAATCGGTAGTTAATGCCTCAGGACTGTCACAGATGCCATCTGACAGCTGAAATTTTAGTCAATGAGCAGTGCCCAGCATTCTGTTGAACTCTAGAGGAGACACAAAATGAGATAGAGGAGAAGGAGGAGGAAAGGCCCGAAGGACAGGTATCAACATAAAATACTGTTGAGGCATTTCAGTGAATTGCCAAAGACGTTAAATGCAAGGGGAAGGATAACAGACCAAAAGGAGATGGCGAGTTTGGAAGGGAGGACATTTTGTCATGTGAGGGAAGGCACAGACACAGCAGCAGGGCCTAGGTCATGTTCTCAGGGTAAAGAGTAGCCTGGTCTGGTCTGGGGTATCAAGTGAATGGAGGTTAGAAAAGTAGGGAGTGCTAGAGTGTGGAGGGTTGTCAACACTAGCAAGAGGAGTCAGAACTTTGTTGTTTTTCTTCGTCCTTGAAGAGGACCTTGACAGATGTCATGACTTGCAATGAATTGGATTTAAGTGAGGAAGGGCTATGCCAAGTCACCAGCTGCAGTTTAGTTATGTACAAAATGAAACATTTTAAAAGTTTGATTGATGCCTTTTGTTTTTGCATCATAGTCATTTCCAGATGTCCTCCTCCCCTGCTCTCTCACCTGTTGAGCCTCAGACTTGTAGCTGAGAAAAAAAAAGTTAAGCAAAACCAGCCAAAACATAGCCTTTATTAAAAAATGTAATTATTTTGATTTTTCTCAATTAGATGTAAAGATATTTTTTGAGTTCCAAATTTTTCTCCCACCATCCTTTGTCTCCCCACTCCTGAAGCCTTGTTTCATCAAGGAAACACTGCGTGTTCCTCAAAGAAACAAAGTGGGGGACTGTAACGATTGGAGTGATGCCACCTGCTGGAGAGTGACTATAGGAAAGCTCCACCAGTGTTCACTTCCTCCTTCATGTCCTCTTCCCAAAAATGGGAGGTTCTTCAAGCTGATTGGCTAGTGTCATTAAAATTCATTGGTTCACTGGACCTGAAGGTGGACTCGATGTGAAGTTCAAAGTTTTTAGCTTCTGAGAACAATACCCTCTCAAGTACCCTCTTATGTACCAGCCCCATGTGCTTACATTCTAGTTAACTGGAAGTAAGCCAGTCAGCAGTCAGTCACTCTCACCCAGTTCAGTCAGTTTAAATCATTCTCCAGGTGGGCCCCTGAGTATCTGCTAAATCCCCTCATCTACCACATTCCATTATCTTGACACAAGCAGTTTGATATAGGTTATACATTAAAATCATGTTAAACATTTCCACATTAATCAGAACAAAAGGAAAAAAAACACAAGAAAAAATAATCAAGAACAATAACATAAAAACAAAAGTGAAAATAGTATGAACATAGGTTTTTCTAACAGCATATGTAATATTCTACCCTCAACTCCCCACCTTCCCAGTGAGAGATGGGAGATGTATTTCCTCATCTCTCTTCTAGGGCTGAGGTTAGCAGTATAATCATACAGGGCTCATTTTCATTTTTCTGTTCTTTTCATTTACATTGATGTCATAATTTCGCTGGCTCTGCTTATTTATCTTTGTGTCAGTACATATCAGTTTAACCGTGGTTCCCTGAATTATGAATATTTGTTATTTCTTTTGGTGCATTGAAATTAAATTGCATTAATTCCCCAGTTGATGGGTTACCCGCTTTCCCATTAAAGATGTTTTTTTTTAACAGAGAATTGACATGGCCAAATCCTGTTATCCTGATTCTCTCCTTTCGACAGTACAGAGCACAAGAAGTTTCTTGAAATGGAAGGAGAGATGGGTCTACCTCCATACTTTTTGTGGAGTTTTTGAAGTAGCCAGGCTTGTGTCCTCACACAACCATTGTATGCTACTAGTCATGTGGCAAGCCAGCAGAGATTTTTCAATACATGCCAAAAATGGAATTTCTCCTCTAGTTTCCACAAATCTCTCCCTTCCAAACTTTCCCATCACTATCACATCACTGTTACCATCTTCCTAGTCCCTCTGGGTGGAAACCAAAGTGATTTCCAATTCTTCTGTCAGCCATTCCTTAAAGCTACTCCCTTGTAAATTCAGAAAATTGTTCATTGGTCATGTGTCTCAGGTCCACCCTTTCCTTTTTCATTCCCCAAACCAGGAAAGCAGTCCAGGTTTTCATCCTGGACTACAATTAAAGCATTTTAGTTGTTCTTACACAAATCAGTTATAAAAAAATATAATCATAATTTCTAAACAGTATTCCTTAGCAAAATAAATTTTGTTTTATTTATTTATTTATTTTTCCATTACATGTAAAGATAGTTCTCAACTTTTGTTTATACAAGCTTTCCAATTTCAGATTTTTCTCCCTCCCTCCCCTCCCACCCCCCCCCACATAGACAGCAGGTAATCTGATATAGGTTATACACACACACACACACACACACACACACACACACACACACACACACACAATAACATTAATCCTATTTCTGCATTAGTCATGTTATAAGAGAAAAATCAGAGCAATGATGAAAAACCTCAAAATAGAAAAAACAACAGCACCAAAAACAAAAGAAATAGTATGGTTCATTCAGCATCTATACTCCAGAGTTCTTTTTTTTTTTCCTTGGATTTGGAGATCCTCTTCTATCATGAGTTCCCTGAACTCTTCTGTACCATTGCATTGATAAGAAGAATATAGTCCATCACAGTAGGTCAACACTCAATGTTGATGATACTGTGTACAATGTTCTTCTGGTTCTGCTCATCTCACTCATCATCAGCCCATGCAAGACCCTCCAGGTTTCTCTGAACTCCTCCTGCTCATCGTTTCTTACAGCACAATAGTATTCCATTGTATTCATATACCACAACTTGTCCAGCCATTCCCCAGTTGATGGGCATCCCCTCAACTTCCAATTCCTTGCCACCACATAAAGAGCAGCCATAAATATTTTTGTACATGTGGGTCCCTTTCCCCTTTCCATGATTTCTTTGGGAAAAAGACCCCAAAGTGGTATTGCTGGGTCAAAGGGTATGGACAGCTTTATCGCCCTTTGGGCATAATTCCAAATTGCTCTCCAGAATGGAGAGCAATTGGATCAGTTCACACCTTAGCAAAATAAGGAACATTTATATAGCAATTTAAAGTTTGTGAAGCAATTTACATACGTTTGCTTATTTGAACTTCAACAAACTAGGAGAATAGATGCTACAGCTATATTATCATACTAATTTTACAAATGAAGAAACTGAGACTCTTGGCAGATGATGTGCTTGGTCATATAGCTAGTAAAAATCAGAGATGGCGACTGGACCCATATCTCCTGAATGTGAGATCTATCACCCTCTGTACACCATGCAGAAGTTTGGGGCACCCAATATTTGTACCATCCAACAGGAAGAGAATTTCGTTTCATTGGGTCTTGAACAACTCCAGCCCTGAATGACTGTTCAGTGACTAAAATATCTTCAGTTTGATCCAGCTGAATTGTGTTAGGCACCTCCTCTGTGGAACACTGGGGCTAAAAGGACAAAAAGGAAATAAAATGATACCCTCAGGAAGCATATTCCTCTTCTTTTGTTTTTGGTGGGGCAGTGGGGGTTAAGTGACTTGCCCAGGGTCACATAGCTAGTAAGTGTCAAGTGTCTAAGGCCATATTTGAACTCAGGTCCTCCTGAATCCGGGGCTGGTGCTTTATCCACTGCGCCACCCAGCTGCCCCCTCAGGAAGCATATTCTACTGGGCTGATCAGATATAGACACAAATCCAAAATTTCTGCTTAACAATTTTTTTTCTTATTTTCTTCTTTTAATTCTTAGAGGAGAAGAAATGACTGTGATGTAAAAATAATTTTCAGTTAAACTTACTTAAGGGAAAAGAGAACTAAAGAGGAAGGCATGGAACAACTGTGGCCTACCTTCCCTGGCCAGAGCCAAAATCTCCTAAGCTCTTCTTGCCCACCCGGTCCCTTCACTAGCTGGTCTGTCAGGACGCATGCACTCCCTGCTCTAATTCATCCTGCCCACAGGAATTAGGATAATCTTCTTGGCTATTTTTAACATGTAACTCAGTGCTCAAGAACCTAGTTTTGCTTTTTCGTTGCCTCTCACATAAACCCCACACTCCTCCGCCAAGCAATAAAAACCTCTGCCAGCTGTCCTTGCAGGGCCTTCCATTTATTTCACTCACCTCTTTTTTTTTTTTTTTTGCTTAATCCTACTCTGGGAGATAGTGCCCATAAGAAGAGACTTTAGGAATGGCCTGCTGACGCAGAATTCTTATAGCTCTGTGGCCTGTGCTAGGCTCCAATTTCCTGTTTCCCATAAACAGGTCTTAAGATTTGTGTGTAAAGAAACCTACTAGGGGAGAATTAATCGCTCGAGATTGTCTCACCTTTCACAGTATTAATCTTCTCAATGTCTACCTCTTTTGGTTCCCTCCACATAGGCCACCGCATGCAGCATTTGGGTGATGGGCTTCACAGCGGACACATGGGAAGTGGAGGTGATGGAGAACGCTGGGGCTCTGACAGAGGATCTGGAGGCAGCCTCAATGAGCAGATTGCGGTGGCGCTAATGAGATTGCAAGAAGACATGAAGAACGTTC
This sequence comes from Dromiciops gliroides, assembly GCF_019393635.1. Taxonomy (NCBI): domain Eukaryota; kingdom Metazoa; phylum Chordata; class Mammalia; order Microbiotheria; family Microbiotheriidae; genus Dromiciops; species Dromiciops gliroides. The sequence goes on from NC_057865.1 coordinate 65,060,849, forward strand.
TTCAGAGACTGCACACGCTGGAGACGCTGGCTGCCTCTCAGGTGGATGAATGTTCCTCTTCTTTCCCTCTGATTCCCTGACCTTTTTGTGTTGTGTACATGTACTTTGTTTTTGTTGTTGTTGTTTTTTAATTTACTGTTTTATTTTCCCCCACCTACATGTAAAAACAGTTTAATGTTCTTTTTTCACATTTTGAGTTCCACGTTCTCTCCCTCCTTTCCCTTTCCCCCATTGAGAAGGCAAGCAATTTGACTTAGGTTATACGTGTGTAGGCATGTAAAACCCATTTCCATGTCCATGTACTATGAAAGGATTGAGTGCCTGGTTCCCTAAAATGGAGAATGAAAGGGAAAAGATAGAGAAAGAGATTGGAAGCAGAAGTGAAGGCGACATTAAAGAGAAACTTGTTCAGTTTTGTCTCAGGCTGAAATGTGTATTTGGGCCTAGAGACGACATTGTAAGTTGCTGCTTGAGCTCCTGCTGTCCCCTTACTGTCCTTGTCACTTTGGGCAGGTGGCAGAGCTGCACCTCCTTGCTATTCTGGCTTTTCTTGGGGCCTCTGAGCATGGAGCTCTTGGAAGGAGGTTTTCAGGGGTTCATCAAAGAAGACAACTATCCCTGCTTACATTCTCAGGTGTACATATTAAGTACAGACTTTAATACTTTGTTCTCATCAGTGTGGACACACCCTCACATGGATCAGATTGCAGCCTGTCCATAACTGGCATCCTGTGCTAATAAGCTCCCTGCAGTAGCACTTACAGGCTCTCTGCCAGTTATACCTCCTTCTTGTTTATTTGATTATTACCTTTTTTTCTGCTCACAAGTCTCTGATGATGTCCTTTGTGCCACTTCTTTGTTGGTAATGCATTGCAGCCCACCATCTACCTCCCTTTGGTTGACTTACCCCTTTAATTCTCTGGAAACTGGGATTCCATGGCTCATAACCAAACAGCATAACTGGAAGAACAGTGATATTGAAAGGATGGGTCTTCTGGGCCAATCTGTGTTCCATCTGCAGTGTTTTTCTAAGGTGTATGTACTGGTGGATCAACTTCATAGGCTGGCCATCCAACCATGTAGTATGGTCTGGACAATAAGGATCCTGAATGCCTTGAGGCTAAACTCTTTGGAGTGATGATGGATCTTATTTAGGAATCTTTGCACGGTCCTAGGCCTTGATGCAGTCAGCACATCACCATCCATAAAGGGAATTGTCTGAAGGACTTTATCGGACTTGGCGTTAGATATCCTCCATGATATCGGCAAATACTTTCGGTGTGCAGACACGTTCCTGTTTTTTGCTTCACATGACATGACTAATCGAAGGGTCAGTAAACAAAGATATCTTTGCTATTACATCTTTCCAGCAATTACGTCTGATTTTCACATGTGTAGAGCCTTTCAAGATGCATTTTGTTGTACTAAACAAAATTCTTTTAATAGTCAACCAACAGTAAACACGGTGGGATTTTGTATTCTCTAACCTTTCAGTGAGTTTTGTGACTGTAAAGATGAGGATTGCTGTAAAATATCATTTATAAAAGCAGAACTAGTCCATACAGTGATTGTGTTCAGAAGCGTAGATCTCTTCACCTTGTGCCCATCATGTAGTAGATACTTAAATTTAGTAGAAACTTCCAGGTTTTGTATGACCCTTACTGCATGTACTTGGTACTTGACCCAATTCTTTCTGGATGCCTGAAATATATTTTCTTGAACATGGGAGCTCTGGGTTTTGATCAGTATATTCCTGGGATTTTATCCTTTGGGTTTTCTTACAAGAGGCAATAGGTGGAGTCTTTCCACTTTTACTTTGTCCTCTGGTTCTAAGAGACATGGGCCTTAATATTTCTTGAAATAGCGTTCAGGTTTTTTTGTTTTTGTTTTTCTTAAATCATGGTTTTCAAGGAGTCTAGTGATTTTCAAATGATCACTACTTGACTTGTTTTCCAGATCAGTTATTTTTATTATTACGTATCATACATTTTTTTCTGTTTTTTCAGTCTTTTGATTTTGATTCATATTTTCTTGTAGTCTCATGGAGTCACTGATTTGTATTTGGTTTATTCAGAAGTTCAGTTTGTTGGGTAACTTTCTCTTCTAGGCTGTTTATTCTCCTTTGAAACCTTGTGGAAAATCCATTTTTCCTTTTGAGTCTCTACTTGCAGTTGGTCTGGAGTTAGATTTTTGATGCTGGTCAGTGTTTTCTTAGATCTCTTCATCTCCAGCTTTAGTTTCTGAATTGGGGCTTTATGTCAGGGCCAGGCTTTGCTCTTGCTCACTGTGCTCTTAGATGGAGTGGTCAGCCTTACTTGTCTTGTCCTGGTTTCTTGTACTGACCTCCACCCCCTGGGTCTTTGGGATTCGGAGTGCTGAATCTTCAGGATTCTCTCTAGTGTCTCAGGACAGGTGCTAAGGCCCTCAGAGTCCCCAGGCCTGTGTTGTCTGTCCACTGTGACACCACACTCTTCTGCTCAGCACCTTGCTGTCTGCCACTGATCCCCGTGGCTTCTAAGATCCCCACACTTAGGCTTTCTTAAAAGAGCCCTCTGCTCTTGCTATCATGATGCTGGCTTGGCTGGATCCAGGTCAGGAGAAAGGAGGATAGCTGACCTTTTGTGTAGATACGGGATGGAAGAAGTCACTTACTGTAGTTGCTCTTTGTGGTGTTGAACTTTAAGGCTTTTCTGGAATAGGTATGTTGGAGCTGAGTGTCCCACCTTCGCTCAGGCCGCTGTCTGGACAGGAAGTAGAATGCATCCTTTCTAAACATTGTATCTCCCCCAGGACCTACAGTAGCATAGACACAGTTTGTGCACTGGTCAGTGGTTGTTTCCCTGCATTGACTTATTGGTCCCGAGTCCCTTGGTTTCTAAATCCTCTCCTCTTCAATTTCAGAGGAATGTGGTTTGTAAGATCATGAGAATGTGGGCCTCTTGGTTGAAAGGTGCCGTGCCTACACGGTATTTTTATAACACCTGCAACATTACAATGATTATCACTTGTTGAGCCAGATTCTCCCAGGGTTAGGCTATTATTTAGTGCACCAAAGCCATATCAGAAAGACTAACATCACTGTGGCCTGACCAGCTTCGTGAAGGGCGTGGTACCTGTTTTACCTAGTCTGAGCTGGCTTTCCTTTAAGGGGGTGGGAAAGTTGTTCTTGGGATCATATTTGTTTTGGCTTCCTTGTTGCTTGAAAAATAAGACCTCACCTATACCATGAACAGCTGGGGATTGAAAGTTTTAATGGAATTCCCACTGCCCTAGGGAGAACCTGCCTTTTCTCACTGAGCAGCCAGTTGCCATGGTGCATTTTCAGGTGAAGGGAGTAACCCTTTAATCTGAGTTACTGTCTTATAACCTTAAGTACCATAACCTTTTACTCACTGATTATGAGCAAAGTCATTTTATTACATTTTATAGTCTACAAGTGTCTCATTATATTCTTTTTTTTTTAGAAAAGTATTTCTTTTTAGCATTCTTTTAAAAAAAAATTGAGTTCTGAAATCTCTCCCTCCTGTCCCTTTTCCACCTACTGAGAATGGAAGCAATATGGTATCAATTATACATGTGAGGTCATGCAAAACATATTTCCATATTAGCCATGTTGGAAAGAAAAGAAAAAAAACAGGAAAAATAAAGTGAAAAAAAGTATCCTTTACTCCTCAGTAAGAATTCATCAGTTCTCTTTCTGGAGGTGGATAGCATTTTTCATCATAAGTCCTTCAGAATTGTCTTGGCTCACAAAACAGCTTAGTCATTCACATATGATCATCATTACAATATTGCTGTTACTGTATATGGTGTTTTCTTGGTTCTACTCACTTCACTTAGCATCAGTTCATCAATGTCTTCCCAGATTTTTCTGAAACCATCTTGCTTGTCATTTCTTATAGCACAGTAGTATTCCATCACAATCATATTCCATAGCTTGTTTAGTCATTCCCCAATTAATGGACATCCTCCCAATTTCCAATTCCTTTCCACCACAAAAAGAGCTGCTATAAATGTTTTTGTACATTTGGTCCCCCCCCCTCTTTTTTTTTTATCTTTTTAGGATATAGACCTAGTAGTGGTATTGCTGGACCAAAGGGTATGCACAGCTTTATAGCCTTTTGGGTGTAGTTCCAAATTGCCCTCCAGAATAGATGGACCAGTTTGCAACTCCATTAACAGTACATTAGTATCCCAGTTTTCCCACATCTCTTCCAGCATTTGTAATTTTCCTTTTCACCTCACTGAATTCTTTTTGGGAGGGGGGGGCAATGAGGGTTAAGTGACTTGCTCAGGGTCACACAGCTAGTAAGTGTCAAGTGTCTGAGTCCGGATTTAAACTCAGGTCCTCCTGAATCCAGGGCTGGTGCTTTATCCACTGCACCACCTAGCTTCTCTCCCCCCCCCCCCCCACCTCATTGCATTCTAATCCAAATCACTGGCTTTGCCCGAGTTATGCCTGGTCCAAAATACACTCATAAAATATAGAATCTAGCTTAATATTTTATGTTCATTGTTATTCTGAAGCAATAAACCATAAACAAATTTTATTTCTTCAGAAATCCTTTCACCAGCCACTGTTCACCACTGTGTATTGTGTCCTATTCTTTTGATGTCTGCTCTTCAAACACAGGACTATTTCACTTCTGTATCTGTAATCCCAGGCAATAGCTCCTGGAGCAGAACAGGCCCTTTTAATCAATGTGTTTTCATTTATTTGGTTGTATCCACATGGATTGCTAAAATTTGAGCATCTTTTTTGGGGGTGGGGTGGGGCAATGAGGGCTAAGTGACTTGCCTAGGGTCACACAGCTAGCATCAAGTGTCTGAAGCCGAATTTGAACTCAGATCCTCCTGAATCCAGGGCCAGTGCTTTATCCACTGTGCCACCTAGTTGCCCCATAGCATCTCTTTTGTTAATCCTCATGGCATTCTTCTTAAGATAAGTAAAGTTAGACTAGAGAAACTGATGTAACTGTGCCAGGATGGGTACTAGTCTTGAAGAAAGGAAATCATGATTTCAGTCTCACTTCTTCCACTTACTAGCTGTTTGGCACTGGTGAGTAATTTCACTTGTCTGGGCCTCAGTTTCCCCATCCATAAAACGGCAAGGGATTTGGACTAGATGACTGAGAAGTTTCCTTCCCATTGAAAGTTCCTCGTGTCAGGGGCTGAGCTAGAGATAGAAGAGGGCTACTCAGTGTCTGATACAGCATTTAGTGCCCTGGCCTAATTGGCCACTTATTTTTTTTTAATTAATAAAGTATTTTATTTTTTTCCCGTTACATGTAAAAATAGTTCTCAACTTTTGTTTATACAAGCTTTCCAATTTCAGATTTTTCTCCCTCCCTCCCCTCCCTTACCCCTTCCCTAGACAGCAGGTAATCTGATATAGGTTATATATATATGTATATACACATAATAATATTAATCCTATTTCTGCATTAGTCATGTTATAAGAGAAGAATCAGAGCAATGATGAAAAACCTCAAAATAGAAAAAACAACAGCACCAAAAACAAAAGAAATAGTATGGTTCATTCAGCATCTATACTCCAGAGTTCTTTTTTTTTTTTTCTTGGATTTGGAGATCTTTTTCTATCATGAGTTGCCTGGAACTCTTCTGTGCCATTGCATTGGTGAGAAGAATATAGTCCATCACAGTAGATCAACACTTAATGTTGATGATACTGTGTACAATGTTCTTCTGGTTCTGCTCATCTCACTCATCATCAGCCCATGCAAGACCCTCCAGGTTTCTCTGAACTCCTCCTGCTCATTGTTTCTTACAGCACAATAGTATTCCACTGTATTCATATACCACAACTTGTCCAGCCATTCCCCAATGGATGGGCATCCCCTCACCTTCCAATTCCTTGCTAATTGGCCACTTATTAAAGCAACACAGATATGAAGTGGCTATAAAGTAGCAGGACGCAGCCTTTTGTAAATGAATACTGAAATGTCATCTCGCACCTGGTGGGTTTTAGGATGAGGGGTTCCTTGTTGGGCCCAGAGTGGATTTCATGAGGGCTGGCTAGAGACTTGCCAGTCTGATCCAGAGACCTTGAACCTGCTCAGTTCTAGGTGTTCAGGGCTAAAATTCTAGCTAGTCTGTCTAAAATATCCAATGAGTGGTCGCCAATAAATTATAAGCTTTAGCAAGAGCTAGGCTTTTAAGCATTTATTAAGGAGAATTTGATAAAGAGAGAGAGAAAGGCCTAGATTCCTATCTATTAAAGGGAGAGCACATTTCTAGCTCCTTTCTCCGCCGGAGTCCTCAGGAAAGAGAGCAAGACCGAGTGTTAGTCTCTTCCTTCCTCCTCCCACTAGCTCGAGTCACTTCCTGACACCAAAGAAAAGACTCCTGGTCTTGCCCTCAAAGACCTTCACTTCATGGGCGGAACTCTTCTACAGTAAGTCTCCAGCAGGTGGCGTCATTCCAATCATTACATAGGCTTGTCCCACAACTCTTATCCTCAAGGTATAAGAAACAACACGAGGAAGAGCTCTCTAGATTTAGTCCTGACCCGCAAGCAAGGCCTGGGTGATTGAATGAAGGGGATGGGACTTGGGAGAATTCACACACAGTATTTTTTTTCAACAGGGTTTGACAGCTTTTTGAATATGAACTGAAAAAAAGTTGCCACAATACTCAATTTACCGTGTTAATTATTTGCTTTTGCTTCTGTTTGTAGGCAAAGTCACCAGCATTGCAGACTGATAACCGGCCTCCCTCATTGGTAAGACTTTCCTTATGAGTATTTTGAATTGTCACAATGAATTTAAAAGGTGTCATTTCCCATTTCAACACATTTGGAAAGAATTCTATCCCATTGATCCAAGTATGAAATACTTATATAAACTTCATGATCATCTTTTAAAATTCTGAGCACTTGAAGTAAAACGTAGCCTTCTATCTGACCATAACATTTGCTGATTGGTGACGAGTTTGTTTTACTTTTCACAGAGACCATCGTGGTGGCCATTTGAGATGTCTCCTACTGCATTAACCTTCGCTATTGTATGGCCTTTTATTGCTCAGTGGCTGGTACACTTATATTATCAAAGAAGGAGAAGGTAATACTAATTGTTGATAATTTTGTTATTAAAAATGTTTAGTTCCTGCAAGAATGGCTAGAGTAACCTTTGTCTACCTTTCCGTGACGTTGAGGGAATGTTTATTTCACAGATACTTAGTGAATTGCCACATTGTAAAATTTTTATTGAATATAAGAACTAAATTTGATTGAAAATGAGATTTCTTCATTTCTTCATCTATTCTTTGGGAGCTTTTCTCCACTTTGCACAGCTGGGGTTTGGGAACTAGAAAGGACAAACACTACCTCATACCCAGAACTTTGGGGCAGTGCTTATTGTGGAAAATCATATTACTTTGGGGATGTTCATGAGAAAACAGGGAAGAGCTTGATGTGCAGAGAATGTCCTTTTGCCCTCAAACTGTAGACTAGCTTGTCTCTAGTGTAAGTCTACGCTTACACCTCAGTGTTGGATCATCTTCAGTTCAGAGGGTCTCCAAAGGAGAGGTGAAAAACTTGGACATTATGAGACTGAGGAAGTTCTCTAATTCAGGCCTCCAATTCCACTTCAGGACTCTTAAGAGATTTCTGAAGCCTGCCTAAGGGCAGAATTGAATTGACTCCAAGGTGATCCTAAAACTGACTGCTAGCAGGCACAGTGGACAGATCTCCCAGCCCGGAGTCAGGAAGACTCATCTTCCTGAATTCAAAGTGGCCTCAGACACTTAGTAGCTATGTGACAGTGGACAAGTCACTTCACCCTATTTGCCTCAGTTTCCTCATCTGTCAGATGAGCTGGAGAAGGAAATGGCAAACCACTCCAGTATCTGTGCAAGAAAAATCCAAATGGGGTCACAAAGGGTCAGACATGACTGAAAGCGACTGAAAAACAACTGATCTAGATTTCTTTAGATTAGGGATGACATGAAGCCAAATATTTGAAGCCTTATATGTGTGTGTATGTACTTTTCCCAAAATGCTGAGCTCTTTTTGTTACCAAAATTTCCAATATTTAAATATGTGCATATTGTAACAGTATCTCAGATTTATTTAAGCTTTATAGTTTACAAGAAACTTCTCCACAGCCAGCAGGTAGTCAAGTATTAGGGATAGGTACTGGGCCTGTGATTCCATTGGTATAGGGAATGTCTTAGTTGAGTTGGCTCTCTTGGCAAATGCAGCTCAACATCTCTGGAACCTGTTGTCTTTGAGGGTTGCGTAGAGCATTGAGAAGTCAAATGACTGGCCCAGGGTCACACAGGATGTGTCAGAGGCAGAACTTGAACCCAGGTCTGGCTCCAAGACCAGCCTGCTCTCCACTGTGTATGTAGGTCATACTGCTTCTTCAGTGTTATTATTCCTTTGTTACAACTGAGGCAACCTCTGTTGGAGGTCACAAAGCCAGCAGGTCATATTTGAAGCTGGGCTTTTTGAGTCTCACTATGATGCTAAAGGTGCCTCTCAGACTGCCGGCACTCATTCCTTTGAACAAAAAGTAAACAAATGCTTGCTTTCTCCGGTGTGTTTTAATCATTTGAGGGCTTGAGGAAAAATTCAGGAAGCCAGGGGCAGAAGATGGGGAATCTCTTCACTTGCTTCAGGGGGAAAGATTTGTGATATCGATTGGGGGAATGACCTGAGTCTAGCTTGCTTTGACTGTGTAGCAGTTAAATCACAGTATTGTGCAAGTTTGATTCAGGTTTACTTACACATTGCTATAAGGGAGTTCTAAATGCCAGAGAGGGCCTGTTAAGCAACATTTCCAGAAGATCCAATGCAAAAAGCACCCACAGGCACATGTTTGCTTTCCAAGGATTTCCCCTTTTTTTTTTTTTAAAGCACTTGAAGTGTCCATTAGTTGTAACTTGATAATCCAGCCACATCGTTCAGCTGTCCAGGCAGACCTCTGATCTGATCCTGCTGCTTCCTCCCTCGCTGCCCTTCTTGGCAGCTGGCTCGGTACATTAAACCGATGGTTACTACTTGGCTTTCACTGATGGTGGGGATAGAGTAGGGGTAGGGGGAAAGCATGGAAAGACTCAGTTAAACACAGGAGAACGCTTGCCTGAAGAACTGGGAGTGCGTGAACTGGAGGGCACAAAAGCACTTTGAGTTGTGTTGCAATACGTTCTCTTTTCCACAGTCCTCCTCCCATTTCTTTTGTACAGGGCCAAGGGTTGGGCAAGAGATTTGGGAGTAGAACAAAAAAGACTACAAGGGCACTTCTGTTAACAGCTTGCTTCATTTCTAAAAGTGGAAAGGCCAGTCATTCATCATAAAAAATATAAGGAACAGACTGCACCCTGCTCCTGTCACCAAGACAGACAGCAGGATGGTGGCATATCAGAGGAAAGAACATCAGAAGACCTGGGTTTGAATCCCACCTCTAAGGCTTATTGTGTCAGGCATGGGCAAGGGAATCAGCCCCTCTGAGCCCCAGTTTACTGATCCGTAAAATGGAGATATTACTTGGAGGTACCTACTTTGCAAGGTGAGGGCCAGTCAAAGGAGATGATGAAGAGCATAGGATCACAGGGGCAAAGCTTCTTAAACTGGAGGTCATATAATTTAATGTGGGGGTCTTGAAAAGTTTGGCAACAGGAAAAGGTTATGGGTACCTATTTTATACACCTGTATACCTGGGGTCGTGTAAAAATGTCTCAGGTGGAAAAGGTTTAAGAGGCCCTGGGATAGAGAAGGTCCTCAGAGGCCTTCTAGTCACAGTTGAGTGACTTGTATTACGTCATGTAAATTGTAAACTTGAGAGGGGGGTTTTGAACCCAGGATCTTGGACTCCAGAGCCATGGCACCTCCCCAGGCATTTCCATTACGGGCCTTAAATCACCATATACATGTCAGGTGGTGGTGGTTGTTGTTATTTTACTGAAACTTCTTAGTATATAAATTACTAACAGTACTTCCACTCTGATGGAAGAAAGAACACTCTTGATCCATTGTTTCCTTAAAATAGCACTTTAAGTTGAAAGGTGAATATTGAATATATTTGTCACCAAAAGTTATTTTTAATTCTTTTTTGTTGTTGAATGTTTAGAAAGTCCTTGGGTGCGGGTCTTGAGGTTTTAGACTCCTATAAAGCTCTTCACCTTTCTGGAGCCCTCTCTGGGCCTCTGGGTAGTGTTGGGGTTCAGCTGTGAGCTACATGGAGGGTAAGGAGAACACTGTAACCTTGGAGTCCATGGTACCAGGCACATTCTTAGTAAAAGTCCCAGCTATGGAGGGACTTAGGCACTGTTTAGGAGCCTGTCCTGGAAGGGGTGGGGATTACATGGGAAGTGGAAAAAAGGGGAACTGGCCCTGAGGATTCACCATAGCAGCAGTAGGAACAGAATGCATGCAAGGAAGGACATTGGTGTAAAGCCCAGGAGAAAGATGGGGGATGAAGGAGAAATTATTTCCTGCTAACAGTGGGAAAGGAGGAAATAGGAGAAAGGACCACACTTATAGAGGCTGGATTTCAGAGTGTGACCTCAAACTGGTTCTTATTTTTCCTGCCTTCTACTTGAGGATAGAAAACTGTACTGACATGAGATGATAAGATCATAGAGTTAGAGCTAAGGAAGAGACTGTAGAGAAGGCTCATCTGAGCCAACACTCACCTTTTACAGATCAGGAGGAGGTTAGGTGAATTACTTAAGGTCACACTGGCAGTAAGTGAAAGAGCTGGTGTTCCCACTCAGATCTGATTCTACGCCGAAAGCTGGCACCTTCTACTGTATCATACTGCTTCCATGGAGGAGAAACTTATATACTGGGGGCAGTGCATACATATGTGTACATGTACTCATGCCTGCCTAGCTCTGGATGAACTGTTGTTCAGACCTCTTGTCTGATTTGGGCATACTCCTTGGATATGCCTGTCCAAAAAGAAAGCCATTTCTGGGTTGAAATTCTTGGGTTAGAGAAGATGATAACTTCCCAAAGGAGGCTATTTATTTTAATTTTTTATTGATGCCTTTTGTTTTTACATCACAAGAATTTCCAGATAGAGCCTTACCTCTCCCCTTGTAGCAAAGATTAAAAAAGCAAAACAAGGGGGCGGCTAGGTGGTGCAGTGGATAAAGCACCGGCCCTGGATTCAGGAGTACCTGAGTTCAAATCCGGCCTCAGACACTTGACACTTGCTAGCTGTGTGACCGTGGGCAAGTCACTTAACCCCCATTGCCCCACAAAAAAAAAAAAAAAAAAAAAAAGCAAAACAATCGATAAGCAGAACATACAAACACATCAGCCACATCTAACAGGATGCAGAACACCACATCCACCATCTTTCACCTCTGCAGTGTGAAGAGGTATATTTTTTCAGTTCTTTTCCAAGGCCAAGTGTGGTCACTACAATTCTGTTTTAAAATATCCAGTTTCCTTTCCCCTGTTCTTTCCGTTTACATTGCTGTAGTCACTTTATGTAGTTTTCCTGGTTTTGCTTACTTCCTTTTGCATCAGTCCATACTGTCTTCTCAGGTTTCTCCTGAATGCTTCAGAAAACGATTCCTAAAATGCCCATGTATGTTACACAGAAAAAGGAGACCCTTCAACTGTGTCCCATTACAGTCAACCACGGGTTCTTGATGAGGTTAAATAGTTGTTATCTTAGAATAAGTGACAGAAAACTCAGTGGCAAAGAAATGGATGATGGGGCAGACAACTAAGAAGGGGTTTTCAAGGAGGGCAAAAATGGGAGCAGAGAAGGGCAAGAACACGTCATTGACTCCAGAGGAGTCATTTTAAACTAGTGAAACAGCCCCCAGTGGGATGGGCATTACCTTTGTGTTTCATTGGAGTGGATACTCCCTTCACTAATACAGTTCTGCAACCACAGTCTCCTGGTGGATGGTTTCACTGGGGTCACCTTGTAGCCAAAGCCTTGATGCTGAGACTCTCTCTTGGTGTAATTGTGCTATCTCCAGACAACTTTGAGGAATACTGGGGTACCTGCACACCACAATCAGGTCAGATGCCATGGGAGTTACACATCATATTATATAAAGGAAGGTGTGGGGACAGTACCGTGTTTTACTCTTTCTCCTTCATATTTCTCTATCTTCCCTTTTGTCCCTGCCCCTGCACTTTCTTTTTTCTTTGTGTATCATCTTGAGTCAGAGAGGGGGAAGATGTAGAGAATGAAAATGAAGCAAAGAGCGAGCAGCAAAGAAGTAGGGGAGAAAGGTCACAGATGTGGGAGAGGGTTTTAACACAAGAGCTGGTAGATTAGTGTTGGCATCGCAATGTGTCTCTGCTAAAAGATCAAGTTGGAAAAGACCACAAAATTTTTTTTGCAAAAAAAAAATTTTAAGGGATGTAGGGAGAAAATGTATCCGGGAGGTGGGAAAAGACCAACTGCATGCTTCACTGTCTTGCCTGTCAGCTCTCTATGATATATACACTTTATATGTATACATATGCACATGTATATGTATATGTTATGTATAGAGATATACACATATTTATGTATTCATATGTATATGCAGACAGTGCACAAACCACTCCATACGCAGACATATATACAGTGTTTATCCTCTGTCGGTTAAGTATAAGCTTCTTGGGGGCAGGGAACAAGTCCTCCACTTCCACTGTAGCTATTTAGAGTGCTTCAGACAAGTATTTTCCTGTATGAAGGAGCTTGCAGAAGAAGGGCTTGTGGATCAGCTAAGCAGAAATCTACTGATGTGGGCCATTCCATCTAGGCGTCACAGTATTTTCTGCATGCAACACATAAGCCCTTTCCCTACTTTTCAGTAACAGAACTCTCAAATTTTCTTAAAAGATCCCCTCAATCAAAAGAAAAATGAGGGGGCAGCTAGGTGGCACAGTGGATAGAGCACCAGCCCTGGAGTCAGGAGTACCTGAGTTCAAATCCAGCCTCAGACAGTGACCCTGGGCAAGTCACTTAACCCCAATTGCCTCACTAAAAACAAACAAAAAACAACAAAAGAAAAATGATCTGACAAATTAATTCACACTAATGTGATGAGCTGTTACCTCTCCAGGGAATGACCACTTATTCTCTGATAAAATTCCAGGGATGATGATACCTGAGATGTCTGGGCAGGGGCCTCTGTGGGTTGTACCACATTGGGATAATTGCTTTGCTAAGCAATTCATCTATCCAGCATCCAGGGATACTGAAAAAAAAAAAAGTTTAAAAAATTATAATTGTATTGTTAAAAAGCGGTCCTGAGGTGGCAGAGGGGAGTGCTGGCAGACTTCAGACACTGGCTGTATGAGCCTTGGGCAAGTTACTTGACCTGTCTGCCTCAGTTTCCTCATCTGTAAGATAGGTGTGATAATAACACCTATCTCCCAAGGTGGTTATGAGGATCAAATAAGATACTTTAAAGTGCTTTACAAATCTTAGGTGTGAGACAGTTTTGTAATAATCATTTGCAATGCCACCATTTTACTTTTAAATCATGCTATGACGATGCCTGAGCAGTGTCATTCTTTTGTATTGAAATGTGCACTATTCAGATAGAATTTAGGCTAACCGATGTCTGCCCTTTTTTTTTCTTAAGGAAACTGAACTGAGTGGGGGAGATGCTGCTTTGTCCAAGACGGCTGGGCCTCAAAGACATCGGAAAGAAAGGAAGCATGGTGTGCCCCCAGGAATTGCTTTTGCTGCTTCAGCAGCCTCCGTGGGGCAGGGGAGGGGGTATTGGGTTTTTGTTCTTTTAGCACTACAAAGACGATATCTTCGAGACTAAATAACAGTACTGATACTTGAATGATCATTCTCAACTAGATCACAAATAGCATACCTAGAATTATCCCACCCTTTGACTTGAAGGACAGTAAATTATTAATTATTGTTTGGTAACATATTTACCTGATTATCTCCAATGTAGAAACACGAACTGCTTTTTCAGCACACAGCAATGATGAGACCAGATTTTTGAGGAAATTTTGATTTGGTTTTTGGTTATGAGCTAATGGTGGGGGGTGGGAGGGAAGCCCTGAATGTGTGAAAGGATTTGACTCAGGGGCAAAAACCTAGATGTCAAATGAAAATAAATTGACTTCATATCGTAGTCACTGGCAAATTACCCTGGCAGAGGACACACTGCCAAGGGAAGCTGTTTCAGAGTTCACTTTGTGGACTGCACTGCTTCGTTATCCTAACAATTGGGGGCATTTAAAATCCTGACTTTATTTTGGCATCTTCCTTCACTACGTAGGTGGGTTCCAGAACTCCCACCTGGCCAAAGTGGAAAGGATCTCCAATCATTTTGTTTCCAGAAACTATTCAGGGGAGGTGCATGTCCTGCATGATAGAAGTGATGAGTTGGGTGTGATGTTTAAGAGTATAGACTGATGCTGCAATGTACAAATAATAGTTTGATTCAACCACTTATACCTATTCCTTGGTAATCACTTTCTTTAGGGGAAGAACTAGTTTCTGCACGGGGTGCTTTGAAATATAAAATGAAAACTTATTTATACTGTTTTTTCTTTTCTTTTTTTTTTACAAAGTACAGAAAACTCATGACTTAACAGTTGCTCAAAAAATGATTTTCAGTAATTCATGTTGCCATGAATAAATCACTTAACCTCTTAGTGCCTCAGTTTATCCACCTGGGGATATCTGCAATGTACCTAACCACAGGGATATTGTGAAGATACCTCAAGTGACAGAAACTTTCAAAGGCATGGTAACTTTTGGATTTTGAGGATAGGATTTGAATTGATGCCCTGGGAAGCCCTCCTTTGGGAATGATTACTTCTAAGTACGAAATAATCCTTGTGACAGGAGTCAACCTCTGCAAAGTCCTTGGCTCATTCTTTACTAGCATGTGCTTCAAGACTCATGGATAAAAGTCACGGTCTTGCCTATTTGTACCCTGAAGAATGGTACCCATCACAGCAGAGCACTACACTGAGTACCATATGTTTTTATCAGAGAAACTAATCTAACTCTAATTCACAAGGATGGCCTTTTTCTAGAGGGAAAATCTATATATTTTTAAAGTTGGCATTCTCCAGTCCATCCTTTCCCTTACATATCCCTTGCTTTTTCTTTTATCCCATCTGTGTAAAAGGGACTGATTACGAACATCTGCTTAAGGAACAAACAAGCAAGCAAAAAAACCTTTTTGAGAAAAAATAAAAGCAGGTCACTGAATTGCAAATGAAAAAAGATCAAACCAATACAGATGAAGCAGCTATAAAACTATTTTTAAAAAGGGTAAGCCAACGAGGGGCTTCTCTTAGGATGATGGGAGGACCCAAATGACCTTTTTGGCTAGTTTAATCAGACTTTACGAATGTAAGCCGCTGTGATCAGCTGCAGGTAGTTCAGGGGTTGGCTGACATCTCTTGGGGTTTCTATCCTGTCCCAAAATCTTATTTTGTAGTTTGAAAAGCACTTTGCACACAGCTCTTGTATATAAAAAACAAAGATGTAATTTTAGGATTTAATGTTCATGCTTTGTTTAATGAAACCTGATTTTAAATTGACAATGGTATTTTTTTTAATGAAATATTTCTTCTTTTGTTTCTTTGCTGTAAAGCTGAGTACAAAATAAAAACAGTAATGAGAAATCACTTTGCTTATGTTCTTATAATCTGAATTAGAATTCAGAGGATCCCTTGTAGGGAGAAAGACAAAGAAGCAGTCTGTCCTTAAAGGGACATACATTTTACTGGGGAAATAGAACATGTATACATAATTCCATACAAAAGATAGACAAAGTGATTTGGAGAGGGAGGAAAGCGGGCAAGGCCCTACCTTGGGGGTATTTAGAAAAGGCAGTGGTGACTGAGGAATACACTCCAGGCATACATAGAGACTAGATGAAATATGGCCAAAATCGGATAGATGTGAGGGACCACAGAGGATGTGAAGAGAAGAGCAGTGTGTCAAGGGAAGGTTTCTCTAGAATTGGGAAAGAACTAAAATGTGTAGGAAGAGAAGGCAAAGGAGGCACAGTGAGGAGGATCAGCTTTAGGTAAGGGTTAAGTGACTTGCCCAGGGTCACACAGCTAGTAAATGTTAAATGTCTTGAGGCCAAATTCGAACTCAGGTCCTCCTGAATCCAGGGCCAGTGCTCTATCTACTGCGCCACCTAGCTGCCCCCTGGAGACAATTTTTAAAAAAAGATATGGGGGCAGCTAGGTGGCGCAGTGGATAGAGCACCGGCCCTGGAGTCAGGAGGACCTGAGTTCAAATCCGGCCTCAGACACTTAACACTTACTACTAGCTGCGTGACCCTGGGCAAGTCACTTAACCCCAATTGCCTCACTAAAAAAAAAAAAAAAAAGATATGAGGAGGAAGGAACAGGAGATAAAACTGAGGAGCTTTCCAGGCTGGAGAAGGGAGTGAAATTCAACAAAAGCATTCCCTATGTGCAAGTTGCTGTCCTGGGTGCTGGGGATATGAAGATAAAAAGTCAGCACCCTTACATTCCTCAAAAGTACAGTAATGGTCTACTATATCTTCACTAACACACCTAGTGCTTCAAACAATTGAATCTCTAACAATACTTAAATGTAAAAATTACAACAAATTTTTAAGAACACAGCATTTAATTGTTTTCTCTTTAGCAAAGAATCTACATTCAGTCTTTTCAAATTTGACGTTTACTTTTATCTTTTAACAAAGTGCACAAGGTTTCTGAACAAAGATGAGATTTTAAAAATCCACATTAAAATTTTTGATTAACACTGATTTTTAAAAGACTGGTACTTTCTCAGACTGATACATGAACTATTAAAATGTGTTACAATTAATTTTATTGGTCATTTTAGAGGTAGGCTATCAATGTTGCTTATTAATATTTTTTCCTGCTCATTTTATAATAATTTTTTTTGGGGGGGTGAGGCAACTGGGGTTAAGTGACTTGCCCAGGGTCACACAGCTAGTAAGTGTTAAGTGTCTGAGGCCAGATTTGAACTCAGGTCCTCCTGAATCCAGGGCTAGTGCTCTATCCACTGCACCACCTAGCTGCCCCCCTGTTCATTTTAGATAAACAAAATATCAAAACACTTAAAAATTGAATACACTTATAAAAATACTACAAACACAGGAAGTTCAAAGATTTTCGGCAACATTACTAAGCATAATACCTAGTTGCAATTGACCTAGGTTGTTAATATATACATCTTCTGTTCATTTCCAATTCCTCAAAAGAATTACAGTATGAAATGGAGTTTTCTGCTGCGTTGGGACATAAATTTTGACAGTATATCTTAGACACAGCCTCAGATTTTGTAACTAACCATATACAACCTAAATAACATTTAAGCACATCAATAATGTTTTTCATTGCAAACAATTCTAGAAACTGGATGCATTGATAAGAGCAGCAGATAAGGGGGAGGGAGGGAAATCAGGTTCACTCTCTCTAAAGTGATATTTCAGTTTTGCTAATATTTTAGCTTTTGTAAAGTGCAATAAAAATAAAGGAGAAAAAGAAAATTTGAAGATATGTACAATAATTTTTCAGAGTAAGATAAACTATTGATTTTTATAACCTGAAATATTGAAAAAATGCAAATTTCAAAACATACAGTAATCTCTTAGATGAAGATAAATCTAGTGATTCTACAAATTTGCCTATCTGTAGTCACTATAAAACAAAAGCAGACTGATCCAAATTAACATGCAATTTTCCTTAAACTACTGACTTAATATATTACACAGAAAATGTAAGCCCATTCTTAACAAAAGGTTGATCAAATAGTAAAATTAGTTATTTTCTTCATAGTACTATAAACTAAATCCCGATACAGTCAAGTGCTGAGCATTGTTCCTGGCTTCAAAATAGGAAGTGTCTGTTTCATCATCTGGTTGAGGTATGAAAGGCATTGTTTGATTCGGTAGATTCTCCCAGTCCACATCCCTGAAGAGAGGATGCTGTTTCAGTTCTTGAAAAAAGAGAACAAAAACCCAGGTATGACATTACCAGAATTCTGCTTCACTCAATGCATATTCATGTTAAAATATTAAATGTAAATATCTCCCAATGGAATTTTCCTTATTATGGCACACCTGTTTCATGGAAGTATAAAATAATTTTCTTGTAACCAAGGACTTTCTCCCTCTTCACCAGCCACCCCTTTGCCAAATGGGAAGGTAGGAAGAGAGATAGCAACCTAGCCTCCCTGTGACAGCCAATCACAGAACTTATCTCTAAACCCACTCCATCCATCCTTGTGCCAACAATCCCTCACTCTGACCCCATTCTCCACTGTATGAGTCCCAATGACCTCATCGAGACAGTTATAGTCTATGGGAAGAACTTAACAAATCTTAAACGCTCGCCGTTATAAACTATTATCCAGGGACCTTCAACCAACTTAACAAGTGGCACTGGGAAAATCGGCTTCCCCACCCAGCCAGGGCAAAGAGCAGTGAATAAAAGCTCCGCTGTCTCCTTTTCATTTTGGCTTGAATGAGCAGCACAGGAGTAGCAGACGTGGATGGTGTTTGCACGATGCACTGTAGCTCTTATGACACCATCTTTCCCCACAAATCTATTCCTCTTCCAAATTTCCCTCTTTCCTTCCTGTCATCCAGGTTTGAGGCCTCACCCTGCAAAGTCAATCAGCAGTTCTTATCACTTCCAAGTCTACATTTCTCACACACACACACACACACACACACACACACACACACACACACACACACACACACACACACCTCTCTACTCATAGGGGCCACAATCCTGATCACCCACTACCTCAACTATTTGAAGAGGCTCCTTAAAATGGTCTCTCTGACTCCGGGGTCTCTCATCTCCAATCTGTCCTCCCCTCGGCCACCAAAATGAATTTGCTAAAGCACATACCTGACTATGTCACTTCCTTACTCAAGTTCTAGTGGCGGCTTTATTGACTCTACAATCAAATAGTATTTCATCTTTGTTTCTTCCTTTGAAATGTCTATTTTTTGCGTAAGTGATTGTTTTTGTTGTTTTGGAGGCAATCAGGGTTAAGTGACCTTCCCAGGATCACACAGCTAGTACAACATGTCTGAAACCAGACTAAACTCAGGTCCTCCTGACTGCAGGGCTGGTGCTCTAGCCACTGTACCATATAATTACCCCTTGTATAGCTTTTGCAATGTGCGTAATTAATATAGTAGTAGAGGAATATAATCTTCAAATGTGTAAATACACACAAGGATGATACATACAGAAAATTTTTTTATTTATATGCTTAAATTGAAAATTGTAAAAAAGGCTTCCTTGTGGCCCAATAATATTCAACTAGACTAATTGTTCAGCCATTCCCCAATTAACGGGAACCTACTTTGTTTCTATTTCTTGCTACCACAAAAAAAACACGGATATGAACGTGAAGCAATGTGACATAGTAGAAAACAAGCTGGCCCGTGAGTTGGGAAGAGCTGAGTTCAAACCCCCTCTCAAATGAATACTGACTGTATGATCCTGGGCAGGTCGCTTAACCTCTAAGGGTTCTAGGCAACTCTCTAGGAACATAAAGTTGCAGAGGTAATAACCTCTGTTTGTAGAGGAAATTGGGAAGACAAAGAAAACTTTAGCTGCCAAAGAAAAAGACACAAAGAAGCAAATAAACTAGAAAAAAAAGTGACTATGAACAAAGCACTGGAAAAAAGCCCACTGAGGTGAGAAAGAAAAGTGAGGCTAGAGAGATACTATCACTTCAATATTGTTTTTCTTAAAATAGAAGGAATGGTGTTGAAAAACAATATGGTAAGGGAGCAGCTAGCTGGCACAATGGATAAAGCACTGGCCCTGGATTCAGGAGGACCTGAGTTCAAATATGACCTCAGACACTTGACATTTACTAGCTATGTGACCCTGGACAAGTCACTTAACCCTCATTGCCCCACAAAACCCCCCCAAAAAAACCCAATATGGTATTGATAAAACGCATTCAAAGAACCTAGATTATTAATTCAAATCTCTGAAAGGGTCAATTCAACCAAGATTATTTTGGAAACCTGACTTCACAACTATGTGTATCACCAACACTCAGAACAGTGTCCAGCACCCAGATGGCATTAAATAAATGCTGACTGACTGTCAGGGTGACACTGAAAATCAGAGCTCCCAAATATAAGCACGCTTCCTGAAACGGCAAATGTGCTTATGAGAAAAGAATGGTATTAGGCAGTGAGAGACACAGAACTAACCCTCTGGCCAGTGGAAAGTGGAAACTGTCCTTGTCTTTAAATATTAGAGCAGATCCTCCAGGCAATGATGACGAGATGATCTTGCCATTACTACCTTGCAAATCTGGCCCAGAGGTTTATTCTTGGACTTTCGGCTGCACTGAAAGTTTAACAGTTACCAGCTAAAACATCTCTAGGTAAAATCTGACAACCACTTTGACACATCAGGTCTTGTGGATCAAGACTTCTCAGCTGAGCAATCCTCAGAGCTCAAGTCCCTATAGCTGGACTGGAGGTCGGGGCGCGGTGTCTTTGGTCTTTGGTTGTCCTTTAGGATTTTCATTGCCTTTGTTTTCCTGGCAATTGCTTTTTCTTTGCTTGCTTCACGGTAGGGTGACATAATCACATCCAGTACAATGAGGCTGTTCAAAAAAAGGCCTAAGAACCCAACACTAAAAGAATGGAAGCAGAACAGGAGGCTACATTTTTCCTCAGGCTCTCACTAGCCATGTGACCCTGGGCAAAGCATATAACCACTCAGCCTCAATTTCCTCTTCTGTAAACAGGGATAATGGCACCAATCTCATAGGATTGTTGTGGGTATTAAATGAGAAAACATGTAAAGCACTTTACAAACTTTCAAGCCCTACAAAAAGGTTAGCTATTATTTTTGTTGTTGTTATCTTAGCCTAATCTCAGAAAAAGAAATTGAATAAGCCATAAATGAATTCCCAAAGAGAAAGAAATCCCCAAAGCAGATGGATTTATAAATGATCTACCAAACATTCATAGAACAATTAATTCCAACATTATATAAACTATTGGGAAAAGGATTCTAGCAAACTCTTTCTGTAATACAAATACGTTCTTTTTTTTTTTAAGTGAGGCAATTGGGGTTAAGTGACCTGCCCAGGGTCACACAGCTAGTAAGTGTTAAGTGTCTGAGGCCGGATTTGAACTCAGGTCCTCCTGACTCCAGGGCCGGTGCTTTATCCACTGCACCACCTAGCTGCCCCTACAAATATGTTCTTGATCTCTAAACCAGGAAGAAAAAGAAAATGAAAACTAGAGATCAATATTCCTAATGAATTACAAAACAATTTAAATACAATATTAATAAACAAGCAACATATCATGAAGATTAAACACTACAACCTGGCTGGATTAAGAGCAGGAATGAAGGCTTGGTTAAATATTAGGAAAACTATAAATATAACAGACCACAGTGCTAACAAAAACAATACAAATCACGTGAGGACATGAATAGCTGCAGAAAAATCTTGTGATCAAATATAATACTCATTTCTGTTTTTTAAAAAAAGAGACAAAAATCTCATTCAAAGTAACTACATCATAGAAAAGATATTTTGGTGCTTATCAAGACACAAAGAGTAACTATACAAATACAACTACAAAACACTATAGAAAATAAGGCCAATCTAATAACTGGGAGGATCAGACCAAAATACTAAAGGTGAAAATATCAGTTAATTTAATTATTTATTATTATTTAGTATCTGAATAATCAAACTACTAAAAGATTACTTTATACAGTTAAAAAATATGATAATTGAAATTCAGTTGGAAGAACAAAAGAGCAAGATTCTAAAGGGAAATAATGGAAAAAAACCACAAAAAAACCTAAAAAACAATGGGAAGAAAGGAGGTCTCAAATGAATGCAGTAATTATCACAACTACTTGGTGATGGTTAACAAAATAGATTTCCATCATTGGAATAGATTAGGTGCATAACTTACAGAAGAAAAAGAACACAACAATATAGTGCTTGATAAACCCAAACATCCCAATTTCTGGAGCAAGAACTCATTTATTTTTCTTTTTTTTTTGGTGAGGCAATTAGGGTTAAGTGACCTGCCCAGGGTCACACAACTAGTAAGTGTCAAGTGTCTGAGGCCAGATTTGAACTCAGGTCCTCCTGAATCCAGGGCTGGTGCTCTATCCACTGTGCCACCTAGCTGCCCCCAAGAACTCATTATTTTGAAGAACTGAAGGGAAAACTGGAAACAGTCCAGCAGAAATTGGATTTAGACTAACACATTACAACATATAATGAGTTAAGTCCAAAATGAGTATACATACTAGATATAAATGGTCACATAAACTAATTAGAGGAGCAAGGAAGGATATATCATTTATGCTATGGACAAGGAGGAGTTGGTGACCAAACAAGGAATAGAAAAAAAAAAATCACACACAAAAAAGAAAAGGGATAATTTTTCTTACAGAGAATTGAAAAAATGTTGAACAAAATAAAATGAAGTTAAAATTAGAAGAGAAGCAGTTAAGTGGGAAAAAATTCTTTGCAGAAAAGTTTCCCTGATAAAGGCTTCACTTCCAACATATGAACGTAATTAATTCAAATATATAAGAATGATAGTAATTTCCCAACAGATAAATGACAAATAAAAATAGATAAAGGAATGAATAGGCAATTCTCAAAAGAAAAAAATTCAAACTATTAACAGTCATATGGAAAAATGCTTGCCTAACAAGATAGGCAAGGATGACAAAAAAGAAAATGATAATTGTTGTAGAAGTATTAATGCTCTATTGGTACACTTGTGAATTGGTCCAGTTTTGGATCATAAAATTCCAAACTGCCTTCCAGAATCATTAGAACAATTTGAAACTCCCCCAACAGTGGATTAGGCATGTCTGCCTTTTTACAGCCTCTTTGACAATAACTATTTTAATTTTTTGCCAATTTGCTGAACGTAAAGTGAAACTACAGAAAATTGTTTTAAATCACATTTTTTCTTATTATTAGTGATTTGGAGCAATTCAAATTGGTTAACCACTTGCAATTCTTCTTTCAAAATCTTTTTGCTCATATCCACAGGAATTGCTGTTGCAATGATATTTATCTATGTTAATTCCCTATCTTTGATACTGGACATTAGCAGAGATGAAATAATCTTTTAAAAATGAGATATGGAACTTAAGCAGAGAAACACATTTCATGAAGTAAGGAGCAGACAATATAAAAGGAAAAAACAGGTTAAAAACAAAGGCATGGGGGCAGCTAGGTGGCGCAGTGGATAGAGCACCGGCCCTGGAGTCAGGAGTACCTGAGTTCAAATCCGGCCTCAGACAGTTAACACTTACTAGCTGTGTGACCCTGGGCAAGTCACTTAACCCCAGTTGCCTCACTAAAAAAAAACAACAAAAAAACCAACCAAACAAAAAAAACCCAAAGGCATCAAGAAAACTTAAAGTAAAATGATACTAAATCTTACCTTTTAATCCAGCTCTTTTTGAACTATCTATTGTTAAAAGGACTTCTATTGCACTCTGACAATTATCAGACAATTTTTCTTCATCTTCAGGCCAAGGAATATCTATAAATATAAATACATATACAGATTTGTCAATTACTGCTCAAATAAGTAAAACATTTTAGTAAAACAGGTCTTAATAGAAAAAAAATTACCCCTTTTCAAAATATTCTGGAATACATGTTGCGGTGTTTCATCATTGAAGGGTGGAATTCCTGTTAGAAACTCAAATAAGCAAACTCCAAGTGCCCACCAATCTACTGCAGGACCTGAAATTTAAGAGGAAGTAGCTGAAATTGTAGTCATTTTCCTGGGTCAAAATATGACTTTTATTGAATTTTCCTTCAGACTAGATAAAGGCCAGACAATCTTTTCAAATGAAATAATTCTCTTTTAATGCTTCCTTTCCTATCTTCTAAGAGGTTTGGGTTTATCTATGTCACAAAATTAGCCAAAGAAAAGGTATTTCTTGGTTGGCCTTAATTTAGTCATCTATACTAACATGCTGTCTACTCTTTTTTTTTTTTTTTTTGCTGGACAATGAGGGTTAAGTGACTTGCCCAGGGTCATGCAGCTAGTAAGTGTCAAGTGTCCGAGGCTGGATTTGAACTCAGGTACTCCTGAATCCAGGGCCGGTGCTTTATCCACTGCACCACCTAGCTGCCCGTCTACTCTTTATATGGCATCTTTTACATGAAATTTATAATTTGATGAAGTGACTGAGAATAAAAAATCATTAAGAAATAAGAATTACATCTTGATCTACTACTGCTTCCCATTCTACCACTGGGCAATTTCTCCCATTATTTATTCTTTATGTTCTTTTCCTGTACATAATCATGATTAAAATCTTAGCACACAACCAAAACAAAGACAGGATAATAAAAATAAGTTTCTTCCTAAAATCATTTCTCTATTTAAATAGTCAAACAATGTGCATTATTTCAATACTGATGTAGGTAAGGTAGCTAAAAAGGAGACAACCCCTGTTTTGATATGCTAAAGTTCTTTTAATGTCAAAGCTAGTTATCTCTATGTCATCTTGAATAGTTTGCTGTTTCAATTTAATAGTTTTATTTTATAACCAAATCCACTGACTTTGGGCCAATTGATAGGAAGTTAAAATGTGAATTTTTTCCAAGTCTAGTTTCTACTTTAATTATGTGTAATAACCCAAATCAGGTTAACGCAATCATTCAAACTATGGCTTTAAGTACTGTTGTTGTACAGTCATTTTTCAGTTTCGTCTAAATCTCCCTGACCCTACTCACTAGAGTAGTTTTGCCATTTCCTTCTCCAGCTCATTTTACAAATGAGGAACTGAGACAAACAGAATTAAATGACTTCTTTAGGGTCACACAGTCTGAGACCAGATTTGAACTCGGGAAGTTGAGCCTTCCTGACTCCAGGTCCAGTACTCTATTCACTGTGCAACCTAGGTGCCCTTATTAAGTACTCAAGGGCTCTATTTTAATGGATAAGCTGATTTTTATATAGCATGTAAAATTGTGTGCAGATAAATGTTTGCTTCTAATGTATCTAAGGAGTTATTTAGAAAAGTATTGCAAATGATGATAGCAAAATATGGTTTACATTTTTGACTTGGTCTATATTTGAAGAAGTCTGCTAAGTAATGTGAGAAAATCATTAATAATAATGGGGTTTGGGGGTAGTCTCCCCCAACTCGAGGGCTTAAGTCAGAAACCTTAGCTGATCTCTTTCAAAGACAGCCAGGGAAGAGCCTGCAGCATAACAAAAGTAATGCAGATTGACCTTTCTGACTACCTAGAGTAAGGAAACTCACCTTGACTACCTGGCAAGTCATGTCAATCAATGGAGTTAAAGGATACTAACCAATTAGCTTAGATCAATGTATGGTGACCCACCTCTACCTAAAAGATAAAAATTCCGGGATACAGGAGAGTTGCTCTCTGGCCTCTCCTACTCTCTTATGAGCTTCTCTTACTCGGGGGCTGACTCTCCCTGCAATAGCCTCTAATTTATAAGTAGCAATAAATTAGAAATCCCAGCCAAGTTCCCCAATAATTTATAACAGAGACAGGCTGGCCCCCAATATTTCAAATGACACAGTAAAATAAACTTTGGCCCAGGCCCTATCTTAATTAGCACGAGTTGTATGTAGGAATTCTAATGTACTACAGTATTAAGATATAAGATTAAGGTGGCGCAGTGGATAGAGCACTGGCCCTAGATTCAGGAGGACCTGAGTTCAAATGCTGCCTCAGACACTTAACACTGACTAGCTGTGTAACCCTGGGCAAGTCACTTGACCCTAATTGCCTAACACCCCCCCCCCCAAAAGACATAAGATTAATTTGTTTAAATTAATCAGAAGATAATTTCAAAAAGTTTATAATTTTAGTCAAGCAACTGCCACCATTTCAATATAAAAGCAGGCAAAGCAGTACGGAATGTGCCAATAGGATGAAAAAAGTGTGCAACTTAGAATGCTTTTGCACCTATAATATGTAATAATCTTACCTTCTCCATAAAGGACATAAAATAGCTACTTGGTAAGCATAATTCTCTTGAGTCTTAAAAGAGTTAGTAAACCACTACTTCTGTAGTTCTGAGTCTTTAAAAATATTTTAGGCAACCGAAGCTTCATTACATTGAAATAAGAATAGGAAGCCTGGAAAAAGCACATTTTTAGTTTTTTAGAGATAGAAATTAAAGCCCTTTCCCAGCTAAGCCCAAAAGTGCCTTACACCAAAAATAAATAAATGGATATCTACAAATATATGCCATATATGCACATATACTTTAGTCAAAGTCTAATAAGATCACAAGTTTGGAAAAAGGACATTAATGATGATATACACTGCTAAATAGAACACATCAGGTCATCCAGCTAAATAGGGAGAATAACTTTATGCTTTACAAAACATGAATGCTAAGAGGAAACCCCATTCTAAAACCTGAAATGGTAAAATGAAATGTAAATTCTTATACATTCCTATTTTTGAATCGTCAAGGAATCCAAGTGGATTTAGAAAAATTTCCTAACTCTTCATTTGAGTTTATTTGTTAACTGCTCCCTTTATTACAAGGTGGAAGATTCAACTTATGTTACTATTATAACATGCTCATTCTTCTCTCCACCGAAGATGAATCTTGCCACCATAGTCCTATCTAGATGCCTTACTACTCATGAAACAGTAAGGTAGTTGACTTATAGATTTGAAAATCAAATAAAAAATAATCTCCTTAGTAATATGATCTAGTTATACTTTGACTGTTCTGTTTAGTCAGATATACTTTATAGAAGTTCACTCACCAGAAGTCAGAAATCCTGCATATAAGAGAATAGCAGTTAGGCACAACATTTACAAGTCTTGAATAACAGTATATGAAATGTTAATGAGAAGGATCTCATCCCTTATTTAGATTTTCTGCCATTATCTAACACACTGTGGCACAGTGGATAGAGCACTGGGCCTGGAGTCAGGAAGACCTGAGGTCAAATTAAGCCACAGATACTTAATAGCTTTGTGACCCTGGGCAAGTCATTTAACCTGTTTGCCTCAGTTTCCTCATCTGTAAAAGGGGGATAATAAGAACACCTACCTCAGACAGTTGTGAGGATCAAATGAGATAATGATGGTAAAGTCCTTAGCACAGTGCCTGGCACATAATAAGTGCTATATAAATGTTAGCTATTATTATAATTATTATTATCAAGCATTTACCTGCTAAAATCAGTCAGTTGTTCCCTGAAATATAAATACTATTAATCAACTAATTTTGTTATTTCAATAGATTAAAAATAAACAAATGTTTCACAAGTCATTTTTCAATATAAAAAGGAAACAATATGGAGAGGTAGATTTTTGAAGTCAACCACAGAGTGCCAATTAGGGTTGAATCAGAGACGTGGGCCTGGATTCACAGTCCCATGTCTGTACTGGAAGGGAACAAGCATTTATTTAGCACCTACTGTGTGTCAGGCATTATGCCAAGGAAGTACTTTACAAATATTATCTTGTTTGATCCTCACAACAAACCTATCCTTTTTACAGCTGAGGAAACTGAGGCAGAAAGTGGTTCAGTGCCTTGCCCAGGGTCACCTGGCCCAGGTCAAGTATAAAAACCACTGGAACAATGGGCTAAGAGAGCTTGGTTCTTAGCCCTGGCTCTGTGATCATTCGTTCTAGGGAGGCTTCAGTTTTCTTATATGTAAAATGGGAATTATTATTGATCACTTTTCCAAAGTTCTATCTCTAATCACAAATTAATCTAGTCTTATTTGGATGTCATCTTCCCCCTTTTAGGGAGGAAACTGAGGCCAAGAGAAAAGTAACATGCCTGACATCACCCAGCTGTGTGACCTTTATAAGTTGACCTTCAACCCCAAAGCAGAATGAAATAATTTTATCTTAAAATACAAATAAGCAATAACAAACACTTCAAATAACTGAGTTTTTGTATCCTACCATGGGAACTGCTCAACAACAGCTCAGGTGCCAAGTAGTCAGGGGTTCCAAGAATTCGTCCACCATCCACTGGGGCTGCTCCTCTTCTCACACTCTTTGGGGTTCGGTATGGAGTCCCTGACTTTGTCTGACGTGGAGTCTGCTACAATAGTTTAAGAATCACAGTAAAAGTCTTTAATATTTAAACATTATAGTACTTTGCTACCCCAATGGAGAATGAAAGATGCTAAATGACAGCCTGTTAAACATATAACACGTAGCTGAAAAACGCTCACTTATATGAAATCATAACTGTTAAAGCACATTTTCTTTCTCTGCAAGTCTAATGAACAGCACAGTCTGCCAGAGAGGATAACGGATCCTTGAAATGACCCAGGTGCCAGCTCTGTCACTTATGTGGTAACCTCAGTTTCCCAGTCTCCTTGTCAGTAAAAGAGCACTAGCCTACAAACCTTAAGATTTGTTACAACTTCTAAAGAGATACTGTATAGAAAAGTGTTCTGTAAACTGTGAAACACCACCCAAGTACATTGAAGTAGTAACGTTTAAGGTGAAATGGTGCTGCCAGTCTAGCCTATGCACATTAAGAAGATTTAGACCGTAGCAGCAGACAGAACATGCTTCCTAACAATAAGAGATTGATTCATATACTAGGACCCATTAAAAAGAGCGATAAATGAGCTAAGAGGGCAATCGAACTAGAAAGAGGAAGGTATAAATAACCTTTTACATGTCTAAGGTGCTGTACAACTTTCCAAGTATTTTCTTAGTCCTTTCATGTGAATTATCTCATTTGTTCTTTGTAACACAATACCACTATGAAATGGTCAGGATTCTTCTTTTCACTATTTAACAGATGAGGTGGCTAAAACTCAGAAGCTGAGGGAGTTGCTCCAGCTCACTGTGCTTATTAAGCTACTGCCTCTTAAAAGTGAGTTTGTAAATACAAAAACTCTGCAAGTGAGTATTTTTTAAAGAATTTATATTTATTAATTGAATTTTTGTCATGGAAAGAGAGCCTGTGTTGGGGAAAAAAATCAGGGCAGCTAGGTGGCCCAGTGGATGGAGCATGGGCCCTGGACTCTGGAGGACACTCAATAATTGCATGACCCTGGCTAAGTCACGTAACCCTGATTGCCTCTCAAAAAAAAGGAAAGAAAAAAAAAAGAATCCAAATACCTAATATACAAAGTATGCATAGTTATTATTGTTTGTCCTTCATTTTCAAAGAGGATCAATGATATCACAATTAAGACAATGATATCTTAACCTGCGTGATAATTGGATTAAGTAAGGTAAAGTTGCACAAAGTTATTAACCTCACTCTCTTTGGAGAGAACAAATTGTTCTCATTCACTCATTCCACTTGGGGAAGTCTTCACATGCTTGGGGTAGACACCCCCTCCCCCCAACTCACTGATGGGTTTTGAAGCCTGTTGGTTACCTGTGGCCTGATTTAGCCTACGTGCCAAGACAGTCTTAGTGGGGTGTGGCTGCTGTACATGCTACAGCTTTTTGGTCACAGGAGAGAGTTGGGGGACAGGTGGACACCAAAGATGGATGAGCAACCCTGAAAAGGGCTCAGCAAACTCTCACACCAGAGGTGCTTCCTGAACACCTCATACTTGAAACAAGTAAAAATGGAGTGGAGTTGCAACACCTAGATTTTAATCTAGTTCTTACTGCAGGACAGATTCACCTTGCAAAAGTAACTTAGGATCTCTGTAGTTCAGTTTCTTCATCCAGAAAATGAGAACAGCATTCATTTATCTCATAGCTATACTGCTCAAATGAAAGAAGTCATACAAAAACACATCAAAAAATATTGTCTTATACAAACATTAGGCGGAATTATTGTTCCATACTTTATGAGGTAAATACTTCTTTGCAATTAGAAGGTAAAATTCCTTTAGGAAAATTAAATGCATACCTGATATGCCAAAGATGACTTCTCTTTTTGAGCAGGAGTACATGACATGGGATAAGAACCAGTATGAGCATAGGAAATGTCCATTCTTTCCAAAGAAGCAATACTAATTTTTGATGGTTCAGAAGCATTGGATGTATTTATCTGACTGTTATAACTTCGAAAAACAACAGCATTTTTCTTAAAGAAATTTAATGCTTTTACCACCTCTGATGAGGAAGGAGCTAGCATGCTATAAAGTTTAGCATCCTGGATATCCTCTCTGGGAAAGTTATTTTCCTGATAGCTTGGTGGTATGGTCAGGAGGTCTTCAATTTTTGATTCTTCAAAAGAGAATTCTTTAATACCTTTATCCTGATCCAAGGAGTGGTTTTCTAAAGAGCTTTCAGCAACAGACATTCCAGGGAAAGACGTATCAGACTCCATACATATACTTTTCTGAGCTCTATCATCATCAGAATATAGAAAACTAGAACCCAAAGAATCCCTCTTACTGTTTTTTTCACAGTCTTCATCAAGTTCAGACATGAGATTTTTCTCTATCATTTCAGTAACTGAACTTTCTAGTGTCTGTTGCTCACAAACAGAACTGTTGACAATATTCTCCTTGTTATCATAGTCAACTTGATGGCTTCTGTCTCCAGAGAGTGCAAGGCAGTGGATGTCGGATGTCAAACCTGTATCTTGATTTGAATAAAAATCGACGGTATAACCACGTCTGTATTCTGAACTGGTTTTTTTGTTCTGGATGATCTCCTCACAGGGACTAGACTCAACTAATTTAAAGCTCCTTTTTAAGCCTTTTTTCTCTTCATGCTCCTTGACCATATCACCTTTGCCAGAATCCACTAAAAAATTATCTGGCTGCTGGAACCCAGGCTCCACAACCTCAGCACTCATACACCCTTTATTTATTGAAAGTTCTTTTGCTTCCCAAACTTTATTTTCAGAAAGGCATTTTCTAACAAGATTTTTGGCTTCTGAAGTAACTGATGAAGCAGTCCCGACATCACCAGGTATGAAACCATTACTAACACCAATTGGAGAAATGGCTGACTCAAGATCCTTTTTCTTTAAACTTTTGGTTTCTTTAGCATTCACAAGTTTGGTACTTGAAGGCTCTTCCCCTGCATCATTACTCATTTTCATAGATACAGAACTGAGTGCATCATCATTCTCCTAAAGAAAAACAAAAAATTACAACTTAATAATTCCACACCAATTTTTGATAAGCTATTTCATATCCCTTCTTTCATTCAAACAGACTTTCAAAAACTAATGTTAAATTATCTACTACATATTAGCACTATGCTAAGCTTTGACGGGGATTTAAAGTCATGAAGGTTAATTTCTTTCTTTATGGAGCTTACAATTTAGCAGGGACCACAGTACATACGTAAATATGAATATGCAAATTATATAAAAACCATAGTGTAGAAAATGAATAGTAATTTCACAAGAGTTCATTGTGCTTTGTGTGATCAGAGCAAGGAAGGATGGATGATTCCCTCGTGGAAGGGATCAGAAAAGACTTCTTGAGAATTGGCATTTGAGCAGGACCTAGGAAGATGGTAGGGTTTCAAAATTTAAAAGGAGATTAGGAGCTGATGGGGAGAATGGTGTGGCAGACACAGGAAATGCAATGAACCAAGGTGGAGAAAACAAAGTGCTTGATGGACCTAACTGACAGAAGAGTATGGTTGGGATAAACAGAGGACATGTGGAGGGGGTAGCATAAGATAAGGAAAAGAAAAAGAGACACAAAGCTGCAGAGGGCTAAGACAGGCTAAAACATTTGACAAATAGGAAACCATTGAAGCAGAAGATGTATACAAAAGAAAGATTACCCTGGCAGTATGAAAGAAATTAAAGGTTAGAGAGGCTAGGGGCAGGCTAGAGCATCCACCACAATAGCTAATGACTTCAAGAATACTTTAGCATTGAGAATGAGGAAAAAATGAGAAGCGAATCATTCTATTAAGCTGGAAACTTTCAAAATAATACCATTATAGGGGCAGCTAGGTGGCACAGTGGATAGAGCACTGGCCCTGGAGTCAGGAGGACCTGAGTTCAAATCCGACCTTAGACACTTAACACTTACTAGCTGTGTGACCCTGGGCAAGTCACTTAATCCCCATTGCCTCACTAAAAAAAAACAGAAAACAACAAAAAAAATTATACCATTATAGGAGATGGAGATAAGGGCTGGACCCATTATATTACTGGTACAGAGAATTCATTCCCTCCTCCAATTCAAGGTCAGTACCTTCTCTGCACTTTATAGTCCTAGTTGCCCAGAGCATTGAAAAGTTAAGTGACCTTCCCAGGGGCCAATGCGTGTCATAAGTGGGACTGGAACACAGCCTAACAATGAAGCCAGGCTGAACTTGGATAACACCACTATGACAAGATCAAATCAACTTATGGGTAAGTACAAAGCTATCTCAACACTTTATCACTTTTCTATGAAATTAATTTATTTAATCTGAACTGGAGCTGTGATTTTATCAATGTAGGGAATTCCTGGTAAGGAAACTTCCTCCTTCCTAGTTAAAATCAACCCATGCTTTGTAAGTTGCCTTTCTGCAGATAATTCACTGGAGGCACTAAAATGTTATTCAGTTGGCCCAGGCCCACCAGCCAAGCCAGCATCATGAGACAGAGGCAATACCTGAACCCAGGTCTTCTTGACTAAAAGCTGGCTCTCTGTCCATGTGGGTGGACGCTAATGACTATGGTCTCCTCTCATTAGGTCATCTTACAGATTATTATAAATTTTAATCGCATGTTAGTAAAACTCAGACTTAATACCAAAACATGTAAATTAATGTAAAATAAAGTTGAGGAAATAATCTTGCTAATAATTCTCCTAAATTAATTTTTAAAACCATATTTGTGAAGGGCAGCTAGGTGGCGCAGTGGATAGAGCATTGGCCCTGGATTCAGGAGGACCTGAGTTCAAATCCGGCCTCAGACACTTAACACTCACTAGCTGTGTGACCCTGGGCAAGTCACTTAATCCCAACTGTCTCACCAAAAACAAAACAAAACAAAAACAAAAACAAAAACAAGAGTATATTTGCATTAAATTAGTAGGTAAAAAGCCCTCTAAACTAGAAAAAGTAACCACTGTGATAAGGATATAGAATTAGCTTCCTCTCAATAAGTTTTGTTTGCTGAGGGTAAAGACTCATTCTTTTAGCTTCTCATGGTTTTGTTTTCTCTCTGTTGTTATGATGAAAGAAAATCTCATTATTAGTTACAGCTCTTATACCTCTGGTAACAACACAAAACCCCATCTTATTTAATTTTACTTTTAAATGTTGCCCTTAAAATCACAAATTATATGTAGTTGTACTTATGGCAAAATATAATCTGCATTAATAGACAGAAATGTTGGGAGAAGAAAAAAAGAAAATATAGTCTAATAAACATCTATGGATCCCAAGTAATTTCTTAGAAACACAGGAACCTTAGTGAGGATATTACCTATTGCTCTTTTTAATCACTAATATTTGTAGAGACCATGAATATTTAGTTAAAGGTGGCAAGTACAGCTATCACAACCAAATGAACTAATTATACCAAAATACTGAATGGAAGGTGTGGGATAAGCTCAAGACTCTGTAAATTAAGAAAATGAAACCTTAGTGTATAGGTGTAACAATAACAATTTAACACTTTTAGGATCTATAATCCATCAAATTAATTCAAAATTAAGCTAGGAATATTTATTCCAAAAATCGTTTTCAGAAGACAGTCTATAAAAGGATTTCATCCAGCACCCAATCTAACAGCACAGCTAGCAGAATAGAGAATACAAATGATCAGAGAACAAAACTCATTCATATTGTGGATTAAATATAAACAGCTAAGCAGTGGAGCACTGTGATTTACATGACATACATTAGGGGGGTTGGGGGGGGGGTGAAAAAGACGAGAAGGGAAACTGCTACTTTAACCTGGTTGTCCTGTTCCCATCTGGGGCTGCTGCAGCACTCAGACTCCAAACTGGACACAAAAGTGTGAGACTGGCTACTGGTACTAGAAGTACCAAGCATGTTTCTGGACTGTAGTAGATTAGGGGTCAGATATTTCACTGGCATCCCAGGATTTAAAACAGTAGGATCAAGACCTTGAAATGAAGAAATATTAAAAGTTCATGTATTTCAACATTAAAATTTAAGGTTTATGCTTCTATTTCTTTTATTCTAATTGAACTTTTCCCTTTGTCTACATTCAACAGAATACAATCATCTATGCTAGAAAGAGAACTATTTCTTTTATAAAATTAACACTTAATCCAAAACAATATTACCTTTTCCTACCAAAGATACATATTGGTTACTACATGTGTAATTTACAAACATTTTCATGAAGACTGGTTAATTATTCTTTAAATGCTAAAAAATAATGAAAATCCAAAGTTAAATCAAGAGTCTGTTAGCAGAGGCAAATGATCAATAGTCTTAATCAACCAGTTTGTTTTGTCCTGAATTTCTCCTCTCTTTCCCAGCCAAACTCCTAGGAAAAGCTGTCTAAAGTCCATGTCTCAATAGCCTCTCTTCTCACTCTTCTCTTAAGCCACTGCAATCTAGCTTCCAGTTTCATCATTCAACTAAAACTATTCTCTCCAAAGTTACCAATGATCTTTTATTTGCCAAATCCAATGACATTTTCTTTTTTTGTTGTTTTTTTAATCATAAAAGTATTTTATTATTTTCTAGTTACATGTAGAGAATTTTCAATATTTGTTTTTATAAGATTTCTAGTTCCAAATTTCTCTCCTTTCCTCCCCTCCCTCCCGCCTCCCTTAGACAGCAAGCAATCTGATATAGGTTATATATGTACAATCACATTAAACATATTTCTGCATTAGTCATGATCTGAAAGAAAAATCAGAACAAGAAGGAAAAAAACCTCAAAAACGAAAAACAAAAAAAGTAGAAATAGTATGGTTCAATTTGCACAAAGATTCTGGGGCAGCTAGGTGGTACAGTGGATAGAGCACCGGCCCTGGAGTCAGGAGTACCTGAGTTCAAATCCCGCCTCAGGCACTTAACACTTACTAGCTGTGTGAGCCTAGGCAAGTCACTTAACCCCAACTGCCTCACCAAAAAAAAAAAAAAAAAAAAGAAGTATCATGGCCAGAGGGGCAGCTAGATGGCTCAGTGGATAAAGCACAGGCCCTGAATTCAGGAGTACCCAAGTTCAAATCGGGCCTCAGACACTTAACACTTACTAGCTGTGTGACCCTGGGCAAGTCACTTAACCCCAAATGCCTCACCGCCCCCCCCCAAATAAATAAAGATTCCACAGTTCTTTTTTTCTGGATTTAGAGAGCATTTTTCATCATAATTCCCTCGGAACTATCTTGGACACTATTGCTGAGAAGAGTCAAGTCTATTACAGTTGATCAAACCAATGTTGTTGACACTGTGTACAATGTTCTCCTGGTTATGCTCATCTCACTCAGCATCAGTTCATGTAAGTCCTTCCAGGTTTCTCTGAAATCCACCTGCTCATCATTTCTTACAGCACAATCGTATTCTATTACATTTGTATACTGCAACTTGTTCAGCCATTCCCCAATTGATGGGCATCCCCTCAATGACATTTTCTTGACAGTAATTCTTCTTGACTTCTCTGCATCCTCTGACACATTATACTCTGCTTAATAGTCTCTTCTCTTAAGATTTTTGAGTCACTGCTCTCCCTTAATTCTCTAAACTCTTACCCATCTGACCACTCTGAGCTTCCTTTGCTGGATCTTCTTTCAAGTCATGTCCACTAAAGGGGAATATCTCCTCTGTTATGGGTCTTATTCTTTTCTCCCTTTATACTATTTCATTGGTGATCTTATCAGCTTCCATGGACTCAATAATCTTCTCTAAGTAGATAATTTTTCAGGTTTATTTATCCAGCTCTAACTTCCCCTGACATTCAGATTCTATATGGGGAGATGAGAAAGAATGAGGAGTCCAGGATGATCCTGACCTAGGTTGAGAGCCTGGGTGACTGGGAAAATAGTGGTACCTTACTCTAAAACCCTTCCCACTTCCAAACTTCCCTATTAGCATCAAAGGTACCACTATTTTCCCAGTCACCCAGGCTCTCAACCTAGGTCAGGATCATCCTGGACTCCCCATATAGAATCTGTTGCCAAATCCTGTTGATTCTACTTTCACAAAATCTCTCCTTCCTTTTTTTCCTCTCTAGTGTTAAAAGCTCAAGTTCATTTTATTATCCTGTGTTTTGTTGATTTTGATGTCAGTGTATTTTTTAAGACTTATTTATTTTTAACATTCCTTTTTTGTTTAAAATTTGTGGTCCATATTCCCTCTAGCCCCTCCCCCACCCATTGAGAAGGCAAGAATATGATATTGATTATACACATGAAATGCAAAACATATTTCCATATTAACCATGTTATAAAAATAAAATCAATAAAAATAAATAAAATGGGAAAAGTAGGCTTTAATCTGCACTCCTATTAGTCCTCTTTCTGGAGATCAATAGCATTTTTTCATCATGAGTCCTTTGGAATTGTCTTGAATCATTGCGTTGATCAGAGAAGCTAAATCTTTCACAGTTGATCATTGTTACAATATTGCTTTTACTGTTCTGCCCAATTCACTTTGCATCAGTTCATGTAAATCTTTCCAGGCTGGTTCTTTGGGTTTATCAAACACAGATTACTATGGTCATTACTATTGTATATCATGTACCATCTCTATTCCCCTGACCCAACACTTTGCCAGTAACAGATTATTTTGATGAAATCTGATGCTGTTAGACCACCTTCACCTTTTTTTCATTGATTTCCTTGATATTCTTGACCTTTTGTTCTTCCACATGAGTTCTATTATTTTTTTCCAGCTCTATAAAATAATTATTTGGTGGTTTGATTAGTATAGCACTCAATAAGTACATTAGGTAGAACTGTCATTTTTATTATATTGGCTTTATGAGCAATTAATATTTCTCTAATTGTTAGATCTACCTTTATTTATGTGAAGTGTTTTGTAATTGTATTCACATATAGTTCCTGGTTTGTTTTGGCAGGTAGATTCAGGCATTTTATATGGTCTGTGATTACTTTAAATGAAATTTCTCTATCTCTTTTTGCTGGGTTTTGCTAGTAATATATAGAAATATTGATGATTTGTGTGGTTTTATTTTATATTCTATAACTTTACTAAAGTTGTTAATTGTTTCAAATAGTTTTTTCACTGATTCTCTAGGATTTTCAAATAATATCATCATATAGTCTGCAAAGAGTGAAATTTTGTTTCCTCATTGCCTATTCTTATTCTTTCAATTTCTTTTTCTTGTCTTATTGTTATAGCTAGCATTTCTAAGATGATATTAAATAACAATGGTGATAACAGACGCATCTTTGCTTCACCCAATATCACTGGGAAGGCTTCTAGTTTATCCTCATTACAGACAATGCTTGCTTTTGCTTTTAGGTAGATATTAATCGTTTTGAGAAAGACTCCATTTATTCCTATGCTTTCCAGTGTTTTTACAAGGTATAAGTATTGTATTTTGTCAAAAGCTTTTTCTACATCCATTCACACAATCATATTATTTTTGTTGTTTTTGTTATTGATATGAACCAGCCCTAAATTCCTGGTATATAATCTTTACAGTGTATTTCCATAATCACATTTCTAGTATTTTATTTTTAAAAACTTTGCATTGATATTTATGAGGGAAACTGGTCTACAGTTATCTTTCTCTGTTTTTCTTTCCCTAGTTTATGTATCAAAACCATATTTGTGTCATAGAATGTATTTGGTAAGGCTCCTTTTACCTATATTTTCAAATAGTTTAGTATTGCAATAATTGTTCTTTGAATGTTTGGCAGAATTCACCTGTAAATAAACATTTTTTTCTTTTTGCTATTGACATGTATTTATTATTTCATCATCATGATTACAGAATTTTGTCTTATTGAATTATTTCTTATCTTCACTTCCAGCTGATATTTTACTAATGGATTTTTTTACTCCAACAGAGACAGTACATCTCCTATTTAAACAAAAATTCATTTTCTCAAGAACTCCAAAATACACATTTGTAATTTTTAAAAAAAGGTTCAATAGCCCTCCCAAACCTACTTATTACAATGATATTTATCAGAACATGCTAAGTCTCCCCAATGTATTTTATACAGAACTAAATATCAGTATATCCAAAGATTCACTACATGAAGCCTTCCTGAAGACACAACTCAAATCAGTATGAATGTTGTTCTGAAATTCTAGGCTTTTGGTTTTTATTTCCCTTAAGGCAACAAGCTAATGAAAAGTACGTTTTGTTGCTATCATGTCTTCCTTATATGTCCCCCTTTCACCTCTGACAAACGATGCCACCCTGAGGTAGGTTTTCTCCCCTACAGTCTCCTTGCCTCTACTCTTTCCCACTCCATTGTCCAGTCAGCTGCCAAAGTGATCTTCCCAAAATGAAGTTCTGATTATGTTACTCTTTACTGGCTCCCTCTTACC
This sequence comes from Dromiciops gliroides, assembly GCF_019393635.1. Taxonomy (NCBI): domain Eukaryota; kingdom Metazoa; phylum Chordata; class Mammalia; order Microbiotheria; family Microbiotheriidae; genus Dromiciops; species Dromiciops gliroides. The sequence goes on from NC_057865.1 coordinate 65,099,191, forward strand.
TTCCCAGTCTTTTCCATGTTACTCCCCTCTAAACATTCTATGATCCAGGGACACTTGGCCTCCTTGCTATTTCTAGTACAACACACACCTTCTCACAACTGTGCCTTTTCACTGGCTGTCCTTCACCATAGAGTGTCTATAAGCCCAGCCACACACCTGGCCAATTAGTGTTCATAAATCTTTAAGGACATCTGAAGAGCAGGAAACCATAATGATAAGGATTAATGGCAGAGGTGAAGAGCAATTTAACCTAAGATTGCACTGCTGTCAATGACATATTGCAACCCTTGCATGGCTATGGGTGCCTGTATGAGCATGGAAGAGGCTGGCACAAGACCAACAGAAACCTTACAGACTCAAAGAGAATGTTTCTTAGAGTAACATTCATACTCTAAGTACTTGCTTCTACCCAAGATCTAGCTGGCTGCAACTCAATTCCCCAATAATTCCTTTAATAAATCTTAGCATTATATATGTATCTGATTGTGCTTGGACCTTGCTTTTGCCTTTATGTGATGCAAGGGTGTTAATATTCACTGAATGAATATTAGCTTTTCAATATTGGGAATTGGGAAGGAAATTCTGATCACCCCTCCAGCCCTTGGAATTAGCCCTATAAATCTGGAATACAACATGACTCAGTATAATAAATAGGTGACTATAGATGTAGATGTTTCACAAAATACATCACTATTTTTAAATGTATGAAAATACTGTTATGATTAATAAAACACAAATCCATTTAAAGACACTACTAAATTCAGAGAAACCTTTTCATGTATTTTCCTTAATTAATGGATACCAATAGTATGACTTCTATCTCACAGAAGTCCATGGAATTTCTCAATATCAAAAAATGGTGGCTACACCAAAAATGCTAGGAACCGTTGGCACAGTATATAGTATGGTATAATTTGATCAGTGGTCCCTCAAACACTTGCAGATTATGATGCATTTTTCCTCTAACTATAAAAACACTATCAAATTGTTGACCTAACAAAGTTACCACAAAGGATATTTATGTACATAATTTGATATGTCAGACCACTCCAAATATTCTCAAACATTTAAAATATGATTATTGTTATCAGTTATTGGAGATTTTATATTTTTATAGAGCTTTGCAAAGTAAACATTATTTAAAGGAAAGCATTATTTTTTACTTTAAATCATTCATTCAATAAATATTTATTGAACATCTCACCTGCAAGATATTATAAGCCATAAATTATTTTCTTGGTATATTTATATATACTCACATGATGGAAGAAGTTTACTTGAATATAGAGCACTATCCTTTTGATCTATAGACATAGGACAAGAAGAATCCTTAGAAAGCTTTGAAATTTCAGATACAGGGGTTGAAATAGCCTCTACTGTTTCTTGCATTTTCTCACCATTTGGTGTGTACTATAAAAAAAAACAACACACAACACCATAAAAAAACACCCCACTGTTGAAAATTCAATAAACAGAATTAGTTAAATATACAAAACATTTAAATTTGGCTAGAATTCCCTTTTGTACTTAAAATTTTATTTATCCTAATTTTGATCAAATGTTTTTTAAAGTATGACATATAAACCCTTAAAAAAGTATTTAAATGGGAGGCAGCTAGGTGGCGCAGTGGACAAAGCACTGGCCCTGAATTCAAGAGGATCTGGGTTCAAATCTGGCTTCAGACACTTGACATTTACTAGCTGTGTGACCCTGGGCAAGTCAATTAACCCTCACTGCCCCACCAAAAAAAAAAAAAAAATTAAATGTGTTTGGAAGGGATGGGTAACACTTACAAATCCCAAAGAGCTGATGAGAGATAAAACTTGTCCTGGAGTTCTTGAATAGTCCTGTCTGGGCTTAGGCATTGATGGTGTTGTAAGAATATCCAGCATGTTAATCTCTAAATAATTAAGAGGAAATAATGCTATATTAATTTATTTTAAAATACTCATCTGTCGGGGGCAGCTAGGTGGCGCAGTGGATAGAGCACCGGCCCTGGAGTCAGGAGTACCTGGGTTCAAATCTGGCCTCAGACACTTAACACTTAGTAGCTGTGTGACCCTGGGCAAGTCACTTAACCCCAATTGCCTCGCTAAAAAAAAAAAAACAAAAAAACCCCAAAAAACCCTCATCTGTCACTAAATCAATAGTTACTTATTTGAAAAAGCCCAACATATAACAAGCCCTCTAAAAAAACCTATTTTGCATTATAACAATGTACCAGCAGAGGTCAGTATGTCATAAACAAAGAAAAGGAATGATACTAACCAACTAAATAAATTTACTGAATAGTTGATATGACCAAGCTTTTCTAATGCAAACTGGAGTTCTCAGTTGATTATTTGTAAATACCAAAGTGCCCAACAACTAGGGAAAACTGCTTAACTATGTGGAGAAAGATATACCTTGGAAAGTCATTTTGTGCAATAACAACATTTCTTTAAATTATGACATTGTCATTATATGAATCATCATTATGACTCTGCAGGTTTTTCTACTTTTATTCATCCTTCACATTTGTGAAATAGTACCAATGGATACAGAAACACTAATGGATGGTGTCTAACACTATTAAAAGGATTCCAAAGAAACATACTTTAATGGACCAATAATTTCTAAGGGACAAGTATTATCACTCAGAGACACCTAGAAGTATTCAAGGCATTGAAATTCTGAGTGTCTTTCACTAAACATCTCAAATAAAATATCTACCTTTGGAGATATAAGATTAGGAGGTAAACAATTTCCTCATGACTCATCTTTAGTGAAAGAAGATATCATTAGAACTTTACACTACACCTTGGAGTGAATAATCATTGGGTTCCTCACAGGTGTGAACAAAGAAAAAAGTCAAACAATAAAATATAACTAAAAAGGTTTGTGTTTTTTCCTTATTTTACCAAATATTTTCTTACCTCTATTCAATGTAACCTTGGAAAGGCCAAAATCTGTCAGTTTAATATGACCTTCATTAGAAATAAGCATATTATCTGGCTTCAAATCCCTGCATATTAAAAAAAAATTACACAGATCTAAAGTTAGTTGGTAGGGAAAAAAGCTGGAGTGAACATACAAATCTCTTGAAGAAAATGGAAAGCAATTCATAGATACTAACAAGGCCAGCTTCTTGAGATTTAAAAGTCTTCTCACCCTCTCCAAAATACATGCATTTTACACCATACCTTTCTAAAAATCCCACCTAAAAATGCACTAGATAAATGATTACAACTCAATAACAAAATATTCTCTGTAATTGCCATTTTGAATATCTAAGCTGGGATAAATGCCTACTGATGCCATCCTGAATGTTTTGAATCATATATTCTAAATTAAGTCCCAAACCAAGTTTACCTATATGGCCTATATGATCCTCCCCATATTTCTCTAGAGGAGGCAGAAGAGCAGAAACAAAGTTTTAAAAAGTTGAAAATACAAGTGACTTCATGAATCAGAGAACTAAATGAATTAGAGCTTAAAGAAAGGATACTAAGATTAAGAAGTTCTGCTTTAACACATCTACCTCATTAAAACAACAGGCTAGCTAGGCTAGGCTAGTTCAAGGCCCTGCAGGAGGCAGCAGAACCAAGCACTCAATACCAGACCTACAAATGCTATGCTATAACCCCAGCAACTCTTCCAGAGCAGTGATGGAGGGAGTGCTGGGAACAGGCAATAACCTGAAGATAATGGAAGAGTGAAGCAAACTCCCAAATTCAGCCAGCCTGCTACTGGACCTTTGAGTCCCTGCTTGTATAGGCAAGTATTTATATGTAACAGAAGCAATTCTACAGTCAATATAGTACTGTGGTATAAACTATCACATTATTAGGTAAATATTTACAGAGAGTAAAATTGTCAGTCTTTACCTGTGGATTATTCCATGTCTATGAAGGTAATCTAGGGCTAGTGCTACTTCAGAAATATATTTTACAGCCATTTCTTCATCAAAATAACCATATATATGTAAGAGAGATTTGACATCTCCACCAATTAGATATTCCATCACCTGTCACAAAAGCATTTGTACATTTTACAGCAAAAATTATAGTTATTTTAAACATATTAACCATCTAGCATTATAATTTGCAATCTAATGAAAGTTAAACATTTAAAATTACATGATAATGTGCTACAATATAACCATAAAACTAAATAACTAAGAATATACCATATAGGAAACTTCAGTATCCTCTAGACAATGGGCTTCATGCAACCTCACATTGTATGTTTATTTAGCACAGCAGTGTGAATAAAGAGTTGATTGTAGGGGCAGCTAGGTGGCTGGGTGGATAGAGCACTGGTCCTGGAGTCAGGAGTCTCTGAGTTCAAATCTGGCTTCAGACACTTAACACTTACTAGCTGTGTGACCCTGGGCAAGTCACTTAACCCCAATTGCCTCACTTAAAAAAACAAAAACAAAAACAAGAGTTGATTGTAGAGTCTGAAAGACATAGTTTCAGGTATTACCTGATATCTACTAGCTGTGTGACCCTAGGTCATGAAGAAGAGAAAAGGAAATGTACTTCCCTCCTTCCTTGCGGAGGCAGGAAACAGTAAGTGTGAAACACTGTAGATCCTGTCAGACTCAGTTGATATGCTGAATAGTTTTGCTGAATTGCTTTTCCCCCCTTTATTTTTTATTCTTTGTCACAAGGGATAGCTTTCTGGGAAAGGAGTCACAGTATTTCCAAAATTTTAGTGTAGTTTTAAGCTATTAAAACTTAGAGTTTGGGGCACCCTATAGTTGTAAATGAAAATGAAAAACAGAAGGTATCAATAGACATTTTAAAATATAATAAATGTAAACTTAACAACATCTAGTTTCATCTCTAGAACAAACTTCTCACTTGAAACAGATAATTTACCAACTAAAATATAAATTTCTTGATGATAGGGAATGTATCTTGAACTCTGTACCCCTCTAGTGCCCAGCACATTTGCATATAGCAGGCATTGGATAGATACATTTTTGGATCAAATCCCACCACTAAAATGGAGCCCACAAACAACAGTTTTAACAGGTCATCTTCAGAAGTTCACATAATAACAAAAAAATTCTCTGTTCAAAATTGTATTCTCTTAGAGGGCTAGAATTCCCCTATACCCATCTTTATGTTCCCTAGCACCTAGGACAGTGCTTGGAGGATGGCAGGCACTAAACAATTGCTATGGACTTAATTGTAGGATGTCTTCATGTTCTTGCCTAGATTTCCCTGTTTAGACTAAAATCAATTGGGCTACATTATCTGCCTTTTTAATATTCACTGTTCCTGGTTATCCAGACCAGAATACCTCAGATTTAGAACCAAGTAAGCTATAGGAGGAATCAGTCTTTTAGAGCTGAAAGTTTACAATGAACAATTAAATTAATGAAATGATTAAAGCAACAATTACTGAATTTGTTCAGTATATCAAATAATCGACAAGCATTTAATGAGGACTTATGAGATAGCTAGTACTAGGATACAAAAACTGATAAAAACAACTGGAGATACAAAGGCAAAAAATGAAACTGTTCCTACCTACAAGCATTGATTCTATCAGGAAAGATAAAGAATGTATATATCAACATATAAAGATTATACAGATAACATTCACATAGTGTTTTGGAGAGGGAGCTTAGCTCTAGAAGAGAAGGAGGATGGGAATCAGCAAAGGCTTCTTGTCAAAGATGTTACATGAGCTGAGTTGTGAAGAAAACAAGAAATTCTAAGACATAGAAATGAGAAGAAAGTTCCTTCCACAATTGGGAACTAGATATGGAGTATTGTATCTGAAAAACAGTAAGAAGGCTCTTGCTGGACTGCAGAAGGGAAGTAATTCATAATGTGGCTGGAATTAAAATCTGGTGGCAGACATTTAGTAACTCTATAACCCCAAGCAAGTCACTTAACCTCCATCTGCCTCAGTTTTCTGATCTGTGAAATGGGAATAATAATAGCAACCATCTCCTACGGTTGTTGTAAGGAAATAAGTTAATATCAATAAAGCACTTTGCAAACCTTAAAGCACCATGATTGTTAATTATGTGAAAGGCATAACAAATAGTGAGCCACAGGAATCTATCAGGATACTAACAAGGTTAGGACTGTACTTTGGCAGCTGGGCTCCCCAATTTTGCCCTATCCCAACTTTCAGCTCTCTACCATCTCCAAATTATTTTATCTCCTTAACTACTTGTGAGATTATAAACTGGCCTGCCATACTCCACTTGCAGGAAGAACGCAGCTGTTATATCTGCTTACATGTTCATGATCCAACTCTCCCATTAGATATACATGCAATAAAAATCCCTTGGCTAAATAACGAAAATCCAGAGTGCTTTGTATACCAAAACGTTAATGTCTGGTGATATTTAGAGTCAGTAAAAACATAAAAAAGAACGAAAAAACCCACAAGTTCTGTTTTAGATATGTTGAGTTTGAGCCATCTCTGGATTATTTGGTGCCCCAAGGCAGTTAGTGAGGTGGAATCAGAGTTCAAGAGAAAGACTAAGGTGGGAAATAAAGATCTGAGTATCATCTGCATAGACAATATGAAAAAAAGAGAAAAGGGCCTAACACAAAGCCTTGGGGTATGTGCAACCACAGTTAGAGGGTCTGATATGGATGATGAAAGACCAAAAAAGGCTGAAAAGTAGTGGGACACAGGTAGGAGAACCAGCAAAACCCTGGGAGAAGGGAGGATGAGGAATGACCAATGGACCTGATAATTACTTTAAGAATGTATGGGGGGCAGCTAGATGGCGGAGTGGATAGAGCACCGGCTCTGGAGTCAGGAGTACCTGAGTTCAAATCCGGCCTCAGACACTTAACACTTACTAGCTGTGTGACCCTGGGCAAGTCACTTAACCCCAATTGCCTCACTAAGAAAAAAAAAACAAAAAACAAACAAACAAAAAAAGAATGTATGGACCATCAACTCCATCTATTTTTATCTACTAAAACTACCTACCATAAATTTCTTCAAAATTATTGGGAAGGACAGTACTGTTCTTAATGACATACCTAACCTGCCTAATTTTTTAAGTACCACAATTCATTCATTCATTTCAGAAATGAAAGCACTGTCATACATTAGTATGATATCCTCAAAAATCACTTTAAAAATCACTGCCATCTCCTACTGCTGTCTCTTAGAACTCATACAACATTGGAACAATACTTCCACCTTTTCTCAAGTGCAAGGCTATAAACATTGGGTACTCACACCTTTATTTTATTCATAAAAACATTTCCATTGCTTTACTCACCAAGTAGACATTGTTGGCTGATTGTAGTGAATAGTACAAATGGACAATGAAGGGACTTTTGCTGAGTGCCAGTGCATCTCTCTCAGCTTGCACTTGATGAGTCATGTTTTTGTTGATCATATCTGCTTTTTTGACAACCTATAAAAAGAACTATGATAGTTAGTTATGAATTTTTTCAACTATAACGTGTTCATATTCAGACACTTATACCTTATATATTTCCACTTGCCCAATTCTAGTTTTTAAGGAATGATTTTCTTCAGTAAGATTTTGTACCTCTTTTTCCATTTAGCCAATTCTGCTTTTTAAGGAGTTTTTCTCTTTAATAAAATTTTGTACTTTCTTTTCCATTTGGCCTATTCTGCTTTTTAAGGAGTTCTTTTTTTTTTCCAGTGAATTTTTGTGCCTCTTTTACCATTAGGTGAATTCTGTTTTTTTAAGGTATTATTTTCTTTGGTATTTTTTGACACCTCTTTTACCAAGCTGCTAATTCTCTTCATAATTTTCTTGCACCACTCTCATTTCTTTTCCCAATTTTTCCTCTACCATTTATCTTTTTTTAACTTCCAGGAGGGGCTTGGGTTCAATTAGCATCTTCCTTTGAGGCTTTATGTGTAGCTGTTTGCATATTACTGTCTTCTTATGAGTTTATGTCTTAGTCTTCCCACAATTGCATTTAAATTTTTAAATTTTTTTTTATGAGGCAATGAGGGAGTTAAGCGACTTGCCCAAAGTCACACAGCTAGCAAGTGTTAAGTGTCTGAGGCCAGATTTGAACTCAGGTCCTCCTGAATCCAGGGCTGGTGCTCTATCCACTGCACCACCTAGCTGCCCTCACAACTGCATTTTTAAAAAGATATGTCATCTGTATTTTTTAAAAGTACTTATAATACAGACAGAATTGAGTTTTAGATCTGGATTCAAAACTCCATTTTTTAACACTTACTAACTGTGTGACCTTGGCCAAGTCACAACTCTGAGCTCCAGGACACTAACAGACTAGAAGGACAGATGGATACCAACAAACTCATGGTTCCTTGATATGATACAGTGAGAATGAGAGATAATATGATAGTTCAAATGTGGGGAGAAAATAGGTAAGGGTGGGCATCATTAAATATACATAAATTTCAAGTTACCTCTAGTTAATAGTTTTCAGTTGCAAAGGTAAAAGCTGGGTAACATAGCCTTTATACTTCTTAATGAGTACCTGTTGCATATAAATTTGTTTTATGCCTTTTAATAACCTTTCACAATTATCAATTATATTCACCATTTAAATTCAGAAATAATCTTCATACTCGCCAACAAACTTTTTGTTTCAGTAAAAAGTAAAAGATCAAAAGAAAGATAGCAGCAGCACAAATAGTCCAATTCTAAACAGTCTAATCAATATTAATGATTAGAAGAATGTAGCAAGTGCCTTTCAATTGATGATGCCCATGTCATTGTGATTTCTTTTACTCATCTTTAGCTCCTCAAGAGCAATGGTACAAACTGCACAACATGAAGTAAGTCAAATAGCTACGATTGTTTCTGAGGAAATGACATTCTAGAACAAAACTGGCAAATGTCAAGAGTTGACATAGAAATATAGGCCTTTTAAAAAATCAAGGTATTATCATAGTATGATAACATGCAAACTTGTATGGCCTTCTTGCTATTGCCAAAACTTTTAATTTCAATTCTAGCCTAAGTAACTTTACCCAATCTGACACTCATACCTGAAATGTAAGGTTCCTTAGAAGCAAGGACTATTTTTTGCCTTTCTGTGCATATCTACCCCAAACTTAGCATAGTGCTTGACACATACTAGGAGGTTAATAAACCCTTAGTGACAGAATGCAGTGTACTGGCTCAACACTACGTCTATATGCTTAGATTCCTTTAAAGCCCACCTGAGGCACTGCTTCCTATGTTAATCTCTTCCAGTTTTTCTTCCCCAAATTATCTTGTTTACTTATCTGCATGTTCGCAGTATTCCATAGGTACTATTTTCGTTTTGTTTGCGTATTCCCCATGCCAGCACGGTATGTTGCACAAAGTAGACATTTAAATGCTTACTGAATTTAATACTAAAATGGCTCTGGGACCCCAATGATGCGGGTACAACCCCATGTCCCCCATGACATCCTTTACCGCAGCTATTCTTCAAAGGTCCTTGTTTGTACAGTATTGCAGTCTGCTCAAGCCCACCATGAGCCTCTCCACCATCATCATCATAGCTAGCCTTTATATAGGCTTTGAAGGTTTCAGAGCGCTTTACGAATATCATCTTACTTAATCCTCAGAACCACCTTAGGAGATGGGTACCGTTACCAGCCTCATTTCACAGATGAAGACACGCTCTCTTCAGGGTCCGTGCCAGGAACTGGGGCTCCACACCTCCTTCCCCCGCCACTGGCAGGGTGTGAGCCGGCCCCGCCCACAGGCACCCCGCAGCAGGGCGGACCTCGCCCTGCTTCACCCCACCTTCTCCTCCGCCCCCGCCTCACCTTCACGGCGTATAGCTTGCCGCTTTTCCTCGCCAGATACACTTTCCCGAAGGCCCCCCGGCTGATGGGCTTCATGATGGCGAACTCCTCAATGGAGGGGGGCCTCGGCACGGGGATCTGCTTCGGCTGCTCCTCCGCCGCCTCACCGCCATCGTCGCCTCCGCCGCCTGCGGACGAGGCTTGCTCGGCCGAGGCGCTCGGCGTCTCGCCACCCTCCGGCTCCGCGCCGCAGGCGCTCGCCCACTCCATGGCGGGCCTCCCTGCAGCCCCCCAAAACACAGGCGCCTTTCTGAAGCCGCTACTCCCGCCCCTCGGTTTCAAAATAAAGCGCCCGCCCCGCCGTTCGCTTACGGGAGGACGTGTGCAACGTCACCGCGCTTCGTCCCATCGGGCGCTGGGACCCTCCCTGTGACGTAATGACGCTGGCTTTAGGGGGGTGGAGGGGGTCGATGACGCTACGCGCTTTCACAGCCCCGCCCACAACTTCTGGAGGAAGGGCTGGGTTCCGACCTCGGCATCTGCCATCCTTGGTGTCCTGTTCCCGCCTTCTCAACGCACCTTTGAGGAGAAACAGCACTTAAAGGCCTTTTTCGTGTTTTTAAAAATGCTTTTTATAATCATTTCTCTAAATCCCAGTTAGCACGCGATTGGCTTTGGCAACAGCGTGGATGGGGGGGGGGGAGGAGGTTGGAGGAGTGTGAGGCCGACTCCTAGCTTGGGAGCTCCGGGGGCCGGGAGGAATTCTGGTTTGGATGTACTGAGTTTAAGATGGATGCTGGGGGGCGGCTAGGTGGCGCAGTGGATAAAGCACCGGCCCTGGATTCAGGAGTGCCTGAGTTCAAATCCGGCCTCAGACACTTGACACTTATTAGCTGTGTGACCCTGGGCAAGCCACTTAACCCCCATTGCCCCGCAAAAAAAAAAAACAAAACAAAGATGGATGCTGGACTTTGAGTTTGTAATGTCTGAAAATCAGAGGTCTGGAAATAGAGATTGGGGTGGGAAAGGTAGATTTGCGAGTCATCGGCATAGAGATGGTAATTAAATCTATGGGAGCCGCTGTGAACACCAAGCACAGAGGGCCCAAGTCGGGGCCACAAAGCCTTTAGTGTCATAACTCTTTCCTGCCTCTCCTCCCTTTTCCTTCTCAGTTTCCATCGGGGAGAGGAGCCCCCTAGTTATGAAGCTTCCCGAGGCTCTATCCCCATGCCCTCCTTTTCTTTTTTCTCTAGACTCTTTCTTGATGACTCCAGCAGCTCCATGAATTCAATTTAGGGGCAGTAGGTGTGGCAGTGTACTGAGCATATAGTTCTGGAGTCAGGAAGACCTGAGTTCAAATCCAGCCTCAGTCACTTAGTAGCTGTGTGACCCTGTGTGAATCACTTAACCCTTTTTTGCCTCAGTTTCTTAATCTGTAAAATGAGCCAGAGGAGGAAATGGCAAACCACAGCAGTGTTCCAGGCCATCCTTGAGTTTCAGTCCTGAATCATTAATTGCCTGCTGGACATACCACCCTGGATATCCCAGAGACATCTCAAAATCAACACATGCAAAAGTGAACTCATAGAATTGTCCCCAAACCTGCCCCTCTTCCGTATTTATCTATTTCTGTTGAAGTCATCACCATTACTCTAACCTCTCAGGTTCATAACTTCGATATTATTGCTGCCTCCCCCTTCTTCCTCAATAAACATATAGGTGGTAGTTTGTTAAATATTGCCATTTCTACATCCTCTCAGATCTGACTGATAATCTTTACTCACACACGTCCACCATCTTAACCTTAGTAGACCTCTACCTAGTTATCTTTGTCTAAAGTTTCTACTTTGGTCCATCCTCCACACTAGGGCAAAAGTGATTTTCCTTAAGCACAGATCTGATCATGTGACTCTACAGCCTGATTCCAGCAACTACCTATTGCCTCTAAAACAGAATATAAACTCCTCTGTTTAGCTTTTAAATCTCATCACAAACAGGCTCCAACCTTTCTAGTCTCATCTGACGTTATCCCCCCCACACACACACTCTGTGATCCAGAGGGATTGTTCTCCTGTTTACACAATAGTCCATCTTCACTCTCTATGCCTTGAATACTTGCATTACCACATAGCTAGAATGCATTTCCTCCTCACCTTTACCTCTCAGAAGCTCTTTTGCTTTAAAATGTAGTTCAAGTAACACCTAGCATTTATCCTGGCTCTCTGAAGGTTATCAATGACCTCTTACTTGCAAGATCCAGGGGCTTCTTTTCAGTATAGTTTATTCTACTACAATTCTACCAACATTTAACAAAAGGCTACTGTGTTTAAGGAGCTATGTTAGTTGCTAGTGATTCAAAGACTTAAAAAACATTAGTTCCTGCTCCAATTGGTACAACATCTAAAAATTTTAAAGAAGTTAAATGAGTTAGAGCAGGAAATAGACAATAAAATTATACTAGTGGGGGACCTCAACTTTCCCCTCTCAGAACTAGATAAATTTAACCAGAAAATAAACAAGAAAGAAGTTAAGGAGGTGAATGAAATTCTAGAGAAGTTAGATTTGATAGATCTCTGGAGAAAACTGAATGAGAATAGAAAGGAATAAACCTTTTTCTTAGCAATACATGGCACCTACAGAAAAAATGACCATGTAGTAGGGCATTAAAAACCTCACAACCAAGTGAATAAAAGCAGAATTATCAAATGTAAGATTTTTAGAACATAATGCAATAAAGGCACATTCAATAAAGGGCAGTGGAAAGATAAGTTAAACATTAATTAGAAACCAAATAATCTAATCCTAAAGAATAAAACAAAGAACAAATCATAAAACAATCAATTTCATTAAAGAAAACAACAACAGAGATAACATGTCAAAATTTATGGATGCAGCCAATGCATAATTAGGAGAGAATTTATATCTGAATTCGTTACATCAATAAAACAGAGAAAGAGCAAATCAGTGAATTAGGCATACAGCTAAACTAGAAAAAGAAGAAATTAAAAATCTCCAATGAAACACCAAACTGGAAATCCTGAAAATTAAAGGAGATTGATATAATTGAAGAATTAATAATAAAATTAGAAGCTGTTTTTATGAAAAACAAAGACATAAAATAGAGAAACCATTATTAATTTGATTTTAAAAAGGAAGAGAATAAAACCAAATTGCCTAGTATCAAAAACAAAAGGGTGAATTCACCACCAGTAAAGAGGAAATTAAAACAATTATTAGGAGCTATTTGTCCAGTTATATGCCATAAATCTGACAATCTAAATGAAATGGATTGTAACGATTGAATGACGCCACCCTGCTGGATACTTACTGTAGAAGAGTTCTGCCCATGAAGTGAAGGTCTCTGAGGGGCAAGACCAGGAGTCTTTTCTTTGGCATCAGGAGTGACGCGGGCTAGTGGAGGAGGAAGGAGAGGACTGGGCGCTCAGTCTCGCGCTCTTTCCTCTGGACTCGGGTGGAGAGCGGAGCTAGAAATGTGCTCTCCCTTTAATAGATAGGAATCTAGGCCTTTCTCTTTACCAAATTCTTGTTTTCCTTAATAAATGCTTAAAAGCCTAACTCTTGCTAAAGTTTATAATTTATTGGCGACCACTCATTAGATATTTTAGACAGTTTAGCTAGAATTTTAGCCCTTAACAGGATGAATATTTACAAAACTAGAAATTGCCCAGATTAAGAGTAGAGGAAATATAATATTTAACCCAACCTTGGAAAAAGAAATTGAACAAGTGATCAATGAGCTCTGTAAGAAAAAAAATCACCAAAAAAAAAGAAAAAAAGGGGCAGCTAGGTGGTGCAGTGGATAGAGCACCAGCCCTAGATTCAAGAGGATCTGAGTTCAAATCTGGCCTCAGGCACTTGATACTTACTGGCTGTGTGACCCTGGGCAAGTCACTTAACCCTCATTGCCCTGTTAAAAAAAAAAAAGAAAAAAAAATCACCAGGGCCAAATGGATTTACAAGCAAATTCTACCAAACATTTAAAGAACAATCAATCCCAATACTATGTAAACTATTTGGAAAACTAGGTGAAGGAGACCTGCCAGATTCCTTTTAGGACATAAACATTGTGCTGATACCTAAACCAGGAAGAGTGAAAACAGAAAAAGAAAACTATAGACCAATATCCCTAATGAATATTGATATAAAAATTTTAAATAAAATACTAGCAAGGAGATTACAGTAATATATCACAAGGATCATATACTATGATTATTCCAGGAATGCAGGGCTGGTTCAATAAGGAAAATTATCAGCATAATTGAACATATTAATAACAAAGCCAACAGAAATCTTATGATTATTTCAATAGATACAGAAAAAGCCTTTGACAAAATACAATACTTTCCTATCAAAAACACCAGAGAGAGGGGCGGTTAGGTGGTGCAGTGGATAAAGCACTGGCCCTGGATTCAGGAGTACTTGAGTTCAAATCCGGCCTCAGACACTTGACACTTAGTAGCTGTATGACCCTGGGTAAGTCACTTAACCCCCATTGCCCTGCCAACCCCACCTCCCCCCCCAAAAAAAACCCCCAAAACAAAAACACCAGAGAGCATAGGAATAAATGGGTGTGCATGTGTGGGAGAATATGCCCCAGATTTGTGGAGGGAGTTATTTTATAACTTTTCCTTTTATTATGTCATCTTGGTAAAGGGATTTGCTTTTTCTTTTAAATACATTTTAATTGATATCTTTTGGTTTTATATTATATACATTTCCTATTGTAGCCCCCCTCAACCACCTCTGAAAATAAACAAAAAAGGGAAAACAGCAAAAAAAGTTCAACAAAATTAACCAAAATATCAAAAAAGTCTCACATTATATGCAATATTCCAGATTTTTGGACTCCAGTTTTGGCAAAGGAATTGAAGGAGATATCTTTTCATATTTCTTCTTTGGGACTAAGTTTGGTTATCATAATTACAAATTCAGTCTTGATTGTTTCTTTATCATTGTTGCTTCCACTTACATAGCTGTCATCATTTTGTATAGTTCTGGTTTTCTTGACTTCACATGGTATCAGTTTGTCTTACTTATGCTTCTTTGTCTTTATCATGTTCATTCTTTCTTATGAGAGAGTAATATTCCATTCCATTAAGGTAGCACAACCTGTGTAGCCATTCACCAATACCTGAGGATCCACTCCATTTATAATTCTTTGCTACTATAAAATTTTGGTGTATATGGGGGTGTATCATTGAACTCCTTGAGTTGTAGGCCTAGCAGTGTAATCTCTGGGTCAAAGGCTAAACAATTGTCACTTTCTTAGCATAATTTGAAGTTGCTTTACAGAATGGTTGGATCAATTAACAATATATTAGTGTACTTTTCTCAAAGCCCTTCAACAATGGCAATTCCCATATTTTATCACCTGTGCCAATTTGCTGATTGTTAGGTAAAACCTCACAGTTGTTTGATTTATAGTAAATGCCTTTGTTGAGAACTGTCAACTGACAGACTGTTAAAATCAAGCACACTAGTAAGTCATGGTATTAGAGTGCAGGCTCCAAGAACCTGGGAGTAACGTGAGGAAATATTCACAAGTATGAGTAAATAGCCTATTTAAAACATGGTAGGGAGCAGAGCCAAGATGGCAGTGGAAAGACTGTGACTCTCCCATGCTCCCAAACAAACTGTCCACATACTCCAAAAATAATGCCATAAGACAACTCCTGGGAGCAGCATAATCCACAGAAAGAAACAGAGTGAGACTATTTTACAGCCAAAGACATCTCAATTAGGTGACTGGGATCACCTGATGTTCAGGGCAAGAGAGAGAGCACAGTGTGGTACAGAACCAGCCCTGGCAGGCCATGCCTCCAGAGCCTCAAATCTTCAGCAGAGCCTCTTCTGAGCTCAGCTTGCAGACTGTGAGGGGAATAGCTGCAGGTCTCTGCTGGGAACTGGGGTGGGGTGCTCATGTTCTGAACCAGCAAGCAACTCACACCAGCAGACCACCCAGTTGGGGAGGGGCACAGGAACAGCAAGCTTCCAACCATAGAGAATCAGATTTCAATCAGACATCTGCTTCCTGGTCAAAGAGAAAGCAGGCCATGGTTACTTATAGGTCAGGCAGGCTGAGGATGAGCTTAATCACCCCCTGGGTCACGCTGTAGCTTGGGACAGTACATCTGTGGAAGCAATGCTACATGTTAGAAGAGTTAAAAGCCAAGAAATAGCAGTCAAGATGATTAGGCAGAGAAAGCAAGCAGACCATAGAAAGCTTCTTGGGGGTAGGGTAGACCAGACATATACCCTCAGAAGAAGATAATAACAAAGTTAAAAGCTCCTACGTCCAAAACTTCCAAGAAAAATATGATTGCCTGAGGACTGGAAAAACTCAAAAAGGACTTTGAAGACAAAGTAAGAGAGAGGGAAGATTTAGAGAGGAAACGGATAAAATGGAAAGTGAAATGAGAGCAGTACAGGAAAGTCATGAGAAAAAAGTCAACAGCTTGAAAAACCAAATGAAAAGGAGATACAAAAGCTCTCTGAAGAAAATAATTGTCTAAGAATTAGGATTGAAAAAATGGAAGCTAGTGGACTTTATGAGAAATCAAGACACAATAAAGCAAATCCAATGAATAAAAAAATAGAGGGCAATATGAAATATCTCCTTGGAAAATAGATCCAGGAGAGATAATTTGAAAATCATTGGACTACCTGAAAACTATGATCAAAATAAGAGTTTAGACATCATCTTCCAAGAAATTGTCAGGGAAAATTGCCCAGATATTCTAGAATCAGAAGGTAAAATAGAAATTGAAAAAATCCACCAATCACCTCCTGAAAGAGATCCCAAAAGGAAAACTTCCAGGAATATTGTAGCCAAATTCCAGAGATTCCAGGTCAAGGAGAAAATATTGCAAACAGGTAGAAAAAAGGAATTCAAATACTGTGGAGCTACGGTCAGAATAACATAAGATCTAGCAGCATCTACATTAAAGGATCAGAGGGTATAGAATACAATATTCTGGAAGGCAAAAATCACCTACCCAATAAAACTGAGTATAATCTTTCAGGGAAAAATGAGACTTCCATAAAAAAGAGGACTTTCAGGCATTTGTGATGAAAAGACCTGAACTGAATAGAAAATTTGACTTTCAAATACAAGACCCTAGAGAAGCATAAAAAGGTAAACAGGAAAAAGAAATAATGAGGGATATTAAAAAGTTAAACTGTTTACATTGATACATGGGAAGATAATACTTGTAACTCATAAGAACTTTCTCAGTATTAGGGCAGCTGAAAGGAATATACTTAGAGGGCACAGGTGTGAATTGAATATGAAGGGATGATATCTGTAAAGCATTTATTATGAGGGATATTAAAAAGTTAAACTGTTTACATTGATACATGGGAAGATAATACTTGTAACTCATAAGAACTTTCTCAGTATTAGGGCAGCTGAAAGGAATATACTTAGAGGGCACAGGTGTGAATTGAATATGAAGGGATGATATCTGTAAAGCATTTATTTTTTGTTTATCCTTGTTTTTTGTGGGGCAGGCAGTGTGGGATAGCTTATGTCTGGAGCCAGATTTGAGCTTGGGGCCTCCTGGGTCCAGGTCTGGTGCTTTGTCCACTGTGTCACCTAGCTGACCCATGATGACATCTTTAAAATAAAGTTAAGGGGGGGCGGAGCCAAGATGGCAGAGAGGAATCAGCAAGCTGCCTGAGCTCTCCTTCTGTTCCCTCAAAAAGAACATTAAACAAGCCTCTGGACAGATTCTGAAACTACAGAACCTGCAAAGAGACAGAGAGACACAGTCTTCCAACCAGAGATAATTTAGAAGACTTCAGGAAAGGTCAGTCAAAAGGGAGGTGCAGCACAAGGCGGCAGCGCCGCGCCGAGGGGGGTCAGGGCAAGTCAGCAGGAAGCTATGGGCAACAGCCGAGCAACTGAGGCCCCTGGATCCTGGCCCAAAAACGTGGTGGTGCAGCAGGACAGTGGAAAAATCCACCTGCACCAGCCCAGAGGGTAGGTTGCCAGCTGGAGGGCCACGAACAGGATAGACGTGACTAGGCCCACTGATCCCAGCACGCTGGGATCAGATGTGCAGGGTGGGGGAACTCCACACACTATAAAGGCCTCAGTATAAAAAGCCAGTGACACAGCACCTATACCCCAGCACAAGAAGCTCAAAGCAGGGACCCTGGTACCCCCAGAGCAGACCTCAACTTAAAAAATAAATAAATAAGCTGCAATAATGAGTAAGACACAAAAAAGAGCCCTCTCAATTGAGAGCTTCTGTATCAACAGGGAAGAGGCAAACACAAACTCAGATGAGGACAATACTCTCAAATTGCCTTCTCAAGAGGGAAGGTAAATTGGTCTCAAGAACAAAAAGCCTTCCTGGAAGAGCTCAAAAAGAATTTTTAAAATCAATTGAAAGAGGTAGAAGAAAAAATGGGGAGAGAAATGAAAGCAAAACAAGAAAGCTATGAAAAAAGAATCAGCAGCTTGGAAAATTAAGCACAAAGATTGACTGAAGAAAACAATTCGTTAAAAAATTCATCTGGCCAAATGGAAAAAAAGGTGCATAATCCCATTGAAGAAAACAATGCCTGAAAAAATTCATTTGGCCAAATGGAAAAAAGGTGCATAATCTCACTGAAGAAAACAATGCCTAAAAAATTTAAATTGGAAAGCTGGAAGATAAGGAATCCATGAGACACCAGGAATCATTCAAGCAGAATCAAAAGAATGAAAAAATAGAAGAAAATGTGAAATACCCCATTGGAAAGACAACTGATCTGGAAAACAGATCCAGGAGACACAATTTGAGAATCACTGGACTGCCTGAAAGCCATGATCAGAAAAAGAATCTAGACACCATATTCCAGGAAATTATTAAGGAGAACTGTGCTGATATTATAGAATCAGAGGATCAAATCATCATTGGAAGAATCCACCGATCACCTCCTGAAAGAGACCCCATAAGGAAAACTCCAAGAAATATTGTAACCAAATTCCAGAATTATCAGGTGAAGGAGAAAATACTCCAAGCAGCCAGAAAGAAGCAATTTAAATATCATGGAGCCAGTCAGGATTGCTCCTGACCTGGCAGCTTCAACATTAAAGGACCGCAAGGCTTGGAATATGATATTCCAGAAAGCAAAGGAGGTTGGATTGCAGCCAAGAATCTATTACTCAGAAAAACTGACCATTCTCTTTCAGGGGAAAAGAAGGACATTCAATAACATTAGGGACTTTATGAAAAGACCAGGACTGAATAGAAAATTCAATCTTAACATACAAGATTCAAGAGAAGTTTAAAAAGGTAAACAGAGGGGAAAAAAAGTTACTCAATTAGGTTAAACTGTTTACATCCCTACACAGGAAGATAATACTCATAACTCTTAAGAACTATAAATGTATTTGGGCAGAGAGAAGGACTATACATAGAGGGTTTAAATATAAATTGTCTTCGATGTGATGATACAAAGAAAATTAAGGGGTTAAAAAGGGAGTCTATGGTGTGGAAATTTATTTTGATTTGGGGACCCTACCTTTAGGCTGAGATTAGAAAGCCTTAGGCCTTCAGGGTCTCTTCCCTTCCCCCTCTGCTTCAGCTGAGCCATAAAGCCCCGTGGGCCATACAAGACGCGAGGTCAGACAGCTGGGGGGAAGAAAAAAGCCCCCAGCTCCCTCTGACCTGATCGGAGCTATCTGAAAGATCCCGGATAGCCTGTGCTGAGGCATGAGCTGCACGAGCACCCCCCCACACACACACACACACACAGCAGCTGCAGCCCTGGCTTGCAGATTAGCTTGGTCTATGGGGGTGCAGGAAGCCCCGAGATTTGAGTGGAGAGAAGAAAAGGTATATATAGACCTGGGAGTTAGACAGCAAGGGGGGCGGACAAGGATAGAGGGGTTCAGTCAGACGGGGGCAGACGAGAGAGGCTGAGGAGATTAGAGAGCCTGACAAAGTACAGGGGCTAACAGGAGGATTGGAGGCCTGCGGACAAGACTAAGAGGTTCGGACAAGGAGGGGGGGGGCGGGAGAGAGGCTGAGAAGAGGTCAAGCGGTGGCTGACGAGACAAAGAGCAATGTGGGACTAGGAGCAAAGGTGGCAGAAGACAGACTGAACAGGAGGCAGCGGAGAGCACAGGAGCGTCAGCACAGGGTACAGGTTGGAGAAAGTGAAGATTAAGAGGAGTTAGAAGAAAGTAGCTGAGCAGGGAAAGTGTAAAGTGCCCTGAGGCCGGAGGTAGCTAAGGCCCTTATTGTATTCAAGAAGTTCAAAGCGCAGCAGGTGGGAAGCAGTGGAAAGAGACCGCAGGAAAGCAGTCAGGTTGTACATTTTATTTCCCTGTATTCTTAATTTCAAATAGTATCTCATAAATAAACTCTGCTTTGATTATTTAGATAAGAGCTTCTTAATATTTTGCTTATCAATTTGGGAGTGGAGCAGTGTGGTGGAACTTTATAATTGGCCCATATTGAATTAAATGCAGTCAGATAGCCTAGCCAGTTAGTCAACAGTCCCAGATTAAGTACTCCAGTCATATTAGCCCCCCAAATTTAGGCTAGTCATTTAAAAATATTTTCACAATGGGGAGAAGAGGAAAGGGGAGGTAGAATGGGGTGAATTACATCATATGAAGAGGTGAAAAAAAAACCCTATTACAATAGAGGGAAAAGAAAGGAGGGGTGAACATTGTTCCAACCTTACCCTCATCATATTTGATTCAAAGAGGGAATAATAATATACGTTTATTGGGATAAAGAAACTTAGCTCATTCTTTAGGGAAGCAAAAGGGAAAGGGAAAGGGGGGGACTGATAGAAGGGAGGACAAAAGTAAGGGAGAAAAGGGTAAAGAAAAGGGAGGGGGGTGATAAAAAGGGAGGGCAGATCGGGGGAGGCAGGGGTAAGAAGTAAAACGTTGATGAGGAGGAATGGGTGAAAGAAGGGCGAAAAAGTACAAAGGGGGTAAATAGAATGGAGGGGAATAGACAGTAATAATAACTGTGAATGTGAACGGGATGAACTCTGCTATAAAATGGAAGTGAATTGCAGAGTGGATTACAAACCAGAATCCTACAATATGCTGTTTACAAGAAACACATTTGAAGCAGAGAGATACACACAGAGTAAAGGGAAAAGGCTGGAGCAGAATATATTATGCTTCAGCTAAAGTAAAAAAAGCAGGGGTAGCAATCCTTATCTCAGACAAAGCACAGGCAAAAATAGGTCTCATTAAAAGAGATAAGGAAGGAAACTACATCTTGCTACAATGTACTATAGATAATGAAGCAATATCAATATTAAATATGTATGCACCAAGTGGTATAGCATCCAAATTCTTAGAGGAGAAGTTAAATGAGTTACAAGAGGAATTAGACAGTAATACTATACTAGTGGGGGATCTGAATCTCCTCCTTTCGAATTAGGTAAACCTAGCCGAAAAATAAATAAGAAAGAAGTGAAAGAGGTAAATAGATTACTAGAAAAGTTAGACATGGTAGATGTCTGGAGAAAATTGAATGGGGATAGAAAGGAATATACCTTTTTCTCAGCAGTACATGGCACATTTTCAAAAATTGACCATGTATTAGGGAACAAAAACATTATAGTCAAATATAGAAAGGCAGAAATAGTAAATGCATCCTTCTCAGATCGTGATGCAATAAAAATTACATGTAAGAAAGAGCCATGAAAAAGTAGAATGAAAATCAATTGGAAACTAAATAATTTCATTCTAAAGAATGAAAGGGTCAAACAACAAATCATAGAAACAATCAATAACTATATCCAAGACAATGACAATAATGAGACAACATACCAAAATCTATGGGATGCAGCCAAAGCAGTGCTTAGGGGAAAATTTATAGCTCTAACTGCTTACATGAATAAAAAAGAGAAAGAGGAGATTAATGAATTGGGCATGCAACTTAAAAAGCTAGAAAAAGAACAAATTAGAAATCCCCAATTAGATACTAAACTAGAGATCCTAACAATTAAAGGAGAAATTAATAAGATTGAAAGCAAAAAAAACTATAGAATTAATCAATAAAACTAAGAGCTGGTTTTATGAAGAAAACCAATAAAATAGATAAAATATTGGTTAGTTTGATTTTAAAAAAGAAAAGAAAAAACCACATTACCATATCAAAAATGAAAAGGGTGATGTTACCACCATGAAGTGGAAATTAAATCAATAATTAGGAATTATTTTGCCCAACTGCATGCCAATAAATTTGACAATCTAAATCAAATGGATAAATATTTACAAAAATACAAACTGCCCAGGTTAACTGAAGAGGAAATAAAATCCTTAAATAAGCCCATAATAGAAAAAGAAATTGAATAAGCCATTAATGAACTCCCTAAGAAAAAATCCCCAGGGCCAGATGGGTTTACAGGTGAATTTTACCAAGCATTTAAAGAACAATTAATTCCAATATTATACAAATTATTTGGAAAAATAGGTGAAGAAGGAGTTCTATAAAATTCGTTTTATGATACAAATATGGTGGTGATACCAAAACCAGGCAAAGCAAAAACAGAGAAAGAAATTTATAGAGCAATTTCCCTAATGAATATTGATGCTAAAATCTTAAATAAGATATTAGCAAGGAGATTACAGCAAGTGATCACCAGGATAATACACTATGACCAGGTGGGATTTATACCAGGAATGCAGGGCTGGTTCAACATTAGGAAAACTATTAACGTAATCAACCACATCAATAAGAAAACTAACCAAAATCATATGATTATCTCAATAGATGGAGAGCAAGCTTTTGACAAAATACAGCACCCATTCCTAATAAAAACCACTAGAGAGCTTAGGAATAGGTGGAGCTTTCCTTAAAATAATAAGCAATATCTACCTAAAACCATCAGCAAGCATTATATGCAATGGAGATAAGTTACAGGCCTTCCCAATAAGATCAGGGGTGAAACAGGGATGTCCATTATCACCCCTATTATTTAATATTGTACTAGAAATGTTAGTTTTAGCAATCAGAGAAGAAAAAGGAATTAAAGGAATTAGAATAGGCAAGGAGGAAACAAAACTATCACTCTTTGCAGATGATATGATGGTATACTTAGAGAATTCTAGAGAATCAATTCAAAAATTACTTGAAACAATTAACAACTTTAGCAAAGTAGCAGGATATAAAATAAATTCACATAAATCATCAGCGTTTTCTATACATGACCAACAAAGTCCAGCAGCAAGAGATAGAAAGAGAAATTCCCTGTAAAAGTAACAGTAGATAATATAAAATACTTAGGAGTCTACTTGCCAAAGAACAAACCCAGAACTCTATGAACACAATTACCAAACACTGTTCATACAAATCAAATCAGATCTAAATAATTGGAAAGATATCAATAGCTCATGGATAGGCAGAGCTAATATAGTAAAATGACATTGCTATACTAAATTACGTTGTACTTATTTAGTGCCATAGGCCATCAACTACCTAAAAATTATTTTATAGAGCTAGAAAAAATAATAACAAAATTCATCTGGAAAAACAAAAAGCCAAAAGAATATCAAGGGGAAATAATGAAAAAAAAATGCACAAGGAAGGTGGGTTAGCTGTACCAAATCTGGAGCTTTACTATAAAGCAGCAGTACATAAACTATCAGGTACGGCTAAGAATAAGAGTGGAATAGGAAGTAGGAATAGGCTAGGCACAGGAGACACAGTAGTAAATGATACTAATGTAGTGGTTGATAAACCCTAAGACTCTAGGCTTCTGGATAGGAACTCAGTATTTGACAAAAACTGCTGGGAAAACTGGAAGATAGTATGGCAGAAATTAGGCATAGACCAAGCATCTTACACCTCATACTAGAATAAAGTCAAAATGAGACATGATTTAGAGCATAAGAGTTGACACCATAGGTAAATTAGGAGAGAAGGAATAGTCTACCTCTCAGATCTTGGGAAAGGAGAACAGTTTTGACCAACACAAGAGATAGAGAATATTATGAATGCAAATGGATGTATTTGATTACACTAAATTAAAAAGTTTCTGTACAAAGAGAAGCAATGCATCCAAATTAGAAGGAGGCAGAAAAGCTGGGAACATTTTTTATGGCCAGCACTTCTGATAAAGGCCTCATTTCTAAATATATAGGGAACTAAAGTCAAATTATTAGAATCCAAGTCAATCTCAATTGAAAAATGTCAAAGGATATGAACAGGCCAGTTTTCTGATGAAGAAAATCAAAGCTTCTATTCCCATATGAAAAATGCTCTAAATCACTATGATTAGAGAGATGCAAATTAAAACAACTCTGAGGTATCACCTGACAGCTATCAGATTGGCTAAAATGACAAAAAATGAAAATAATAAATGTTGGAGAAGCTGTGGAAAAATTGGAACACTAATGCATTGTTGGTGGAGCTGTGAACTGATCCACCTTCTGGAGAGCAGTTTGGAACTATCCCAAAGGGCTATAAAGCTGTTAATACCCTTTGACCCAGCAATACCTCTTTTGGGTCTTTTTCCCAAAGAGATCATGGAAAAGGGAAAAGGACCCACATGTACAAAAATATTTATAGCTGCTTTTTATGTGGTGGCAAGGAATTGGAAGTTGAGGGGATGCCCATCAATTGGGGAATGGCTGGACTAGTTGTGGTATATGAATATAATAGAATACTATTGTGCTGTAAGAAACGACGAGCAGGAGGAGTTCAGAGAAACCTGGAGGGTCTTGCATGGGCTGATGATGAGTGAGATGAGCAGAACCAGAAGAACATTATACACAGTATCATCAACATTGTGTGTTGATCTACTGTGATGGACTATATTCTTCTCACCAATGCAATGGTACAGAAGAGTTCCAGGGGGCTCATGATGGAAGAGGATCTCCAAATCCAGGAAAAAACAAACTGTGGAGTATAGATGCTGAATGAACCATACTATTTCTTTTGTTTTTGGTGCTCTTGTTATTCTATTTTGAGTTTTTTCTTCATTGCTCTGATTTTTCTCTTATAACATAACTAATGCAGAAATATGTTTAATGTTATTATACATATAACCTAGATCAGATTACCTGCTGTCTAGGGGAGGGGTGAGGGAGGGGGAGGGAGGGAGAAAAATCTGAAATTTGAAAGCTCGATAAACAAATGTTGAAACTATCTTACAGTGTAAACTGGAAAAAAATAAAATACTTTTATCAGAAAAAAAAGTTAAGGTGGGGGCAGCTAGGTGTGCAGTGGGATAAAGCACCAGTCCTGGATTCAGGAGGACCTGAGTTTCAAATCTGACCTCAGACCCCACACGTACTAGCTTGGTGACCCTGGGCAAGTTACTTAACCCTCATTGTCCTGCCAAAAAAAAAGAAGATTAAGGGGTAAGAGGAATGCACTGGAAGAACGAAAAGAGGGAGAGGTAGATGGGGTAGAAGTAGCTCACATGAGAGAAACAAGATAAAGCTTATGAGTAGAGGGGAAGATGGGGAAGGAGGGAGGGGTGAGTGAGCCTTACTTTCATCAGAATTGGTTCAAAGAGTGAATAACATAGATCTCAAGTGGGTATAGTAATATATTTGCCCTGAGGGAAAGTGGGGAGGGGAAGGGGAAGAGGGGAGTAAGAGTGAAGGAAGGGAGGGCAGATGGGGGAGGGGCAGTAAAAAGCAAACACTTTGAGGAGGGATAGGGTGAAAGATATAGAAAATAGAATAAATATCAAGGGGAGGGAGATAGGAATGGAGGGTAATACATTAGCAATAGTAACTGTGAAAAAATGATGAGCAGGAGTGCTATTAGAAGGATGTATGAAAATGCAAATCATCAATAGAGAGAAGAACTGATAGTATTTGAATACAGAAAAATTTTGTTAGTTCCTCTTTCTAAAGTTGTCTATGTTCTTTCAGAACTTTGACTAATGTGAAGATGTTTTGCATAACTGCACATGTATGACTTATATTGAATTGTTTGATTGAGTAGGGAGGGTTGAGGAGGGAGGAAGAAAATTCAGAATACAAAGTTTTTTTGAAATGTGAAAAAATTTGTTTTTTTTTCTTTTTTTACATGTAACTTGGGGAAAATTCTAAATAAAATTTCTAAAAAAAAACATGGTAGGAAATGGTGGTAGGTAATGGAATATAGGGGAACCACAAGTTATCCAACTAGCTGAAACTCAGGGTTAAGGGAAGTGTATGAATAAGGTTGGAAACATATCATAAATTTCAGATTTAATGAGGAGCTTAGAGGTTCTCTAGTGTAATGATTGGAATGACGCCACCTGCTGGAGACTTACTGTAGAAGAGTTCTGCCCATGAAGCGAAGGTCTTTGAGGGCAAGACCAGGAGTCTTTTCTTTGGCGTCAGGAAGTGACGCGGGCTAGTGGGAGGAGGAAGGAAGACACTGGCGCTCGCTCTCGGGCTCTTTCCTCTGGACTCTGGCGGAGAAGGGAGCTAGAAATGTGCTCTCCCTTTAATAGATAGGAATCTAGGCCTTTCTCTCTCTCTTTACCAAATTCTTATTCTCCTTAATAATGCTTAAAAGTCTACTCTTGCTAAGCTTATAATTTATTGGCGACCACTCATTAGATATTTAGACAGACGAGCTAGAATTTTAGCCCTTAACACTAGTCAAATATGTGGATGAACAAGATTCTTCTTTGCAATGTGTCTAACAAGTAGTCATCCAGTGAGGGAGGGTAGTGAAGTCACTACCTCCCAGGACATGATTCCACTTTTGGATAGTTGTAATTTGTTTGATTTTGCCCAGAATTATTTATTTTAATGATTGGAATTGAAGTTAACATACATATTCAAAAGAAGACAACAGAGTGAAGACATTCAGGTTCATGGAATCTCAGTTCTATCAATCTAAAAACCGTAATTTTAGTATCACCAAGGATCACTGTTGACCAGCAGTGTGGCTCAGAATACTGCCATTCAAGAATAAGAGTTTTGAGTGATGGTCTTTTATATCACCTTCACTTCTCAGCATATGCCTCCTCTCCTCTCCCCCAATACCTTGAGAGCCATTCCATATAATAAGGAATAAAAAATAAAGAGGGGAAAAGACCATCTAGCAAAATCAACCACCACATCATGAAGCTGATAGTATATGTTGTGTCACACTTTCATAGGCTTCATCCTCTGTAAAGAAGGGAAACACAATCTTATTGTGTTTGTTTTGCTGTTTCTGTTTGCTTTACTTTGTATCAGTTCATATAACTGCCTTGCCTCCCAGTATTCTTCCTAGCCATCATTTTTTTTTTTTAGACTTGCCCAGGGTCACACAGCTAGTAAGCGTTAAGTGTCTGAGGCCGGATTTGAACTCAGGCACTCCTGACTCCAGGGCCAGTGCTCTATCCACTGCGCCACCTAGCTGCCCCCTGGTCATCAATTTTTAGAGGACAGAAATATTATATTACATTCATGATCCATAGTTTGTTTAGCCATTGCCCAATTTTTGGGCATCTATTTTGCTTCCAGTTCTTTGCTACTGCAAAAAGTGCTGCTATTTTTGATCTTCGAGCTCTTTGGAATATAGGACTAGCAGTGGAAATTTCTGGTTCAAAGGGTATGGACATTAGCATAATTCCAAATTAATTTCCAGAATAATTGGACCAATTCACTGTTCCACCAACAGTATATTGATATTTTCACAGATCCAGCCAATGGTATTTTGATATTTTGCCATCTTTATCATTTTTGGACAGCTGTAATTGTTCAGAAAGTTTCCTTATATCAAGCCTGAATTTATCTAATTATCTTCTATCCATTGCTGCTATTTCTGCTCTCTGGGACAAGCAGAACTAGTCTTCTCTCTCTATGAGTCATTGTTTCAAAACTTGAAGACAGGTATCATATCTCTGAGTCTTCCCTTTTCCACACTGAATATTCCCAGGTTGACCAGTGCTCACATAGTGTAATCTGAAGGCCCTTCACTCTCCTGATCAACTTCTTCCAGATAATCTCCAATTTACCAATGTCCTTCCAAAAAACATGGTGCCTAGAACTGAACACAATACTCCAGAAGTAGTTGGACCAGAGAATATAGTGGGATTGTTACTTCCTGTAATGATTGGAATGACGCCACCTACTGGAGACTTGCTGTGGAGAGCTCCACCATGAGGAAAATGCCTCAGAGGCAGTGTGGCTTTCCTTGGCGTCAGGAAAAGTGACGCTTGCTCATGGGTGCTTGTCTATCAAGTCTACCAGCCAATCACTGGAGGAGCCTCCTATGGTCTGGGAGGAGACAGGAAGGAGGAAAGGGAGCCTGCGCAGAGAGCGCGGGCCTTTTTGGCTTCCGGACTTGATGGTGGTGGCGGCAGAGGACTTCACAGGAGATTTGAGGAAAGATAGGAATGCAGACTGTTAGAATTCTGTTCTCAATCTTTTTCTTTCTATTTTCCAATAAACCCTTAAAAACCTAAACTCGTTTTATCAGTGATTTTTAGTCAGTTTCCCCCAAACTGGGGAGCACATTAGAATCCACATGTAGAATCTTAAATTACACATTCCCTAGACCTGGATATGATGTCTCTCTATTTAGCCTACGACTGCATCCAATTTTTAGGGATGTCATATCATATTGTTAAGGTCACACTGAACTAAATAGAGCCCCCTCTTTTCAAAAGTGGCTGTTCCATGGGGCTTGTAAAATTGATTAAAAAAAAAAAAATCTGGGCAGCTAGGTGCGCAATGAATAAGCACTGGGCCCTGGAGTCAGGAGGACCTGAGTTCAAATCCGGCCTCAGACACTTGACACGTAATAGCTGTGTGACCCTGGGGCAAGTCCTGTAACACCCATTGCCCCCCCCCCCCCCGCAAAAAAAAAATCCAACTCTGAGTTTATCTGTATTACAGTTAAATACTCAGCCTAACTTCTAGCATGTCAGGATTTTTTTGGATACTGACTTGGTCAATGAAATGTGTTAGCTATCACTTCCAGCTTAAGCATGCCATTTATATCTTCATCCAAGTCACTCATAAAAAAAAATAAATAATAGCACGGATATCAATAGCCTAGATTTTGGGGGGGCATTCGACTGGAGAACTCCTTCCAAGTTGACAGCCTGAGAGTAATGACTACTCTTTGGGGAAGACCATTCAACTGGTTCTGGATCAAATCAATTATACTTTGGCATAGTTCACATGCTTCCATTTATTTGTCACAAAAATAGCACCAGACTTAGCTATCTTGGTCTTCCTAGGACAAAGTCCATTATCAGGCCTGTCCCTGAAGCCTCTGCAGCTTGGCAGAACTTGCACAGGGCTTATACTTTACTGACATTGCTTTTGAGAAACCAAGGTCAACTCCATACCAGGGGTCAAAACCAGGACATTAGTGAAGGGATTTGCATATTAGGCTTTTAATAAGAATTTGTTGCATTGAACTGAAGACAGGAAATGAAGGGGATGGAGGAAAAGAAAGTAAATAGAATGGAGATCATCCTCTGCTACTTTCTACCTATGTGACCTTTATCATGTCACTTCTGTGTCTCAGTTTCCTTATCTGTAAGTCAGGGGGGTTGGCCAAGATAGCCTTCAAGGTCTCTTCCAGCTGTAAATCTTTATGGGACAGGGACTGGAATTGTAATTTCATTGGGGCAAACAACACTCAGGTGAGAAAACTACCTTTACCAAAGAAGGTTGCTGCCTTCTCTTTAATTTATATTCCCAGAGTTATCTAGAGCTTTGAGGTTAACTGACTTTCCCCTGGGTCACAGATCCAGTCCGTGTCAGTAGTTGGACTAAATCTATGTTCCTGTATAAGGAACTTTAAAAAATTTGAGGTAAGAGGTTCTTATGCTCTCTCCCTAAGGGCTGGTTTGTCAGGGGCTACATGTGAAAGATCACAAAGACTGAAAATAACTTTTATTTGACGGGTCTCCTATTTCCTTTTTTCCTGCCTTGCACTGGTTAGACAGTTCTGATGTGTGTGTGTTGTTTTTTTTTGGGGGGGGGGGGATCTTTTAATGGGTAAAGAGAGTTGGAAGAAAGGGGTGGGGAAGAATGTGGAGTAGAAAGGAAGGAGGGGGGCGGCTAGGTGGCGCAGTGGATAGAGCCCCGGCCTTGGAGTCAGGAGGACCTGAATTCAAATCCGACCTCAGACATTTAACACTTACTAGCTGTGTGACCCTGGGCAAGTCACTTAACCCCAACTGCCTCACTAAAATAATAATAATAATAATAATGATAATAATTTTTTAAAAGGAGGGGGGCGGCCTAGGTGGCGCAGTGGATAAAGCACCCGGCCCTGGATTCAGGAGTACCTGAGTTCAATCCGCCTCAGACACTTGACACTTACTAGCTGTGTGACCCTGGGCAAGTCACTTAACCCCCATTGCCCTGCAAAACAAAACAAAACAAAAAAAGGAAGGAGGAAAAGGGGGAATAAGGGACGAAGTAAAGAGAAAGGGAAGGAAAAATCAGGGAACGGGAAAGAGGAGAGGAAGAATAGGAACACAAGTTGGGTGCGATGGGTAGAACTTTGGGCTTGGGGTTAGGAAGGCTGAAATTCAAATTCAGCCTTGGATCCTGGTTCGCTGCGTGATCCCGGGGAAGTCACTTAACGTCCCAGTCTCGGGTCTTCCTCGGTAACTCACCTCTCTGGGTTACTGTGAGGATAAAATGTAAACATTTGTAAAGCAGTAACCAGCGAATTATATAAACCCTAGTTCTTAGTCCTTATTAAGAAGATAGAGAGTAAGGGGAGGAGAAAATAAATGAAAGGAAGGGGAAAGTGTGGGAGAGGAAGACTACGGGAAGAGAGAAGGGGAAGAGGAGGGCGAGGGCAGGAGGGGAGCGGACGGGAACGAATTAAAGAGAAGTGCAGGAGGAGACGAAGGAGACCAGGGAGAGAAAGGCGCAGGGAAGCGAGCGATCCCGGCACCCCAACGCCGGATGGCGCGGCCCGCCCTGTGCCCCGGAAGCGCTCTCCCGCCAGGCCCCGACTTCCGGGGCAGTGCTGTCGTTGCGGAGGCCGCTGGGCGAGGAGGCCATTTTCCATCTGTGGAAGGAAGGAGGGAGAGAGCGGGCGGGCGAGCGAGCGAGACGGGGAGGGAAAGAGAGAAGCGGGCTCAGCGCCTCCCCGGCCGAGGAGAGAGGGGCAGAGCCGGCGGGTGAGGTAGCTGCGAGCCCCGGAGAGATGTTCTCTTTATCGAGCACGGTGCAGCCCCAGGTGAGGCCGGTGGGGTCCTTTCTGCTTCCCTCGGTCCCTGTCCTCAGCCTGGGTCCCGGCGCCCCTCGGTCCGTCGGGCTCTGGGCTGCCGGGAGAGGCGATGCCCCCCTCCCCCCAGAAACACCCGGCTCCGGGACCCCGGGCTCGGGGGCCCGCCTTCGAGGGCGGGGCCGCTCTGCGCCCGTCCAAGTCTTCCTGCGCTGGGGGGGGTCTATTTCCGGGGGACAGAGCTCCCCTTTTAGAAGGGGAGGCAGCTGTGGGCAAAACAAACACGAATCCGGCCCGGCCCCCCAGCCCACCGTTAGGTAGCGCTTTAGCAGCGGCCGAGCCCCTGGCTGGGTGGGCGTGGGCCTCGCCTTGGCGTTCCCACTTTACCAGTGAGGAATCCGAGACTGAGGCTAGCTGACTTGGCCAGGGTCCGAGGTCCCACAGGTCCGGAACCCGGCTTTCGAAAACCCAGGTGTCGGGAGTGAAAACACCGGCCTTACCCATGTCGGATCCGAAATTGTTCCAGTTTGGTATCAGGAACCTTTTAAAGGGGTTCTTAACCTGCGGCCCGGGAACCTGTCTAAAAATTATTTTGATAGATACTTGTTTTAATATATTTGGCTTCCTTTGTAATCCCGCAAATTTTATGTTTTGGAGACTTTCCGAAGAAGGTATATAGGCTTCACCAAACTGCCAAAGGGGTCCACAACACACACACAAAATAAGAACCTCTGTTTTAAGATATATGGTAACGTTTACTTAAAATTCTTGACGGGCACTCAAAAATACCTAAGATTTTGAGATCTTACTGTTCATATGTTTTTAAGCACTGTCGTTTTTTGGTTAGGGGGATGGGTAGCTCCATATTTTTATAAACGTTGACTTTCTGCAGACCTTAGAAGACTACATTGAACTTTAATTTTTTATTCATTCAAGGGCTAGAAAGAGAGGAAACATCCAGATCGCTGTTAAGGAAAGTAAATTCTGGTTAAAAAGGAATGAAACTTTTTTTTTTTTTTTTTTTGCGGGGCAATGAGGCTTAAGTGACTTGCCCAGGTTCACACAGCTAGTAAGTGTCAAGTGTCTGAGGCCGGATTTGAACTCAGGTACTCCTGAATCTAGGGATGCTTTATCCACTGCGCCACCTAGCCGCCCCTGGGAATGAAACTTTTTGACAGCCAGAGGAGGTAGCTTATTATTTTGATTTTGTACTCAAGGTTATAAGAAAAATAAAATATTTTTTAGAAGTCATGTATTAAGAAGCTTTTTGTTAGCATTTTTCTCAAATCCCCAAATGACTATCATAAACTTACATCACATATTTCAGTTATTGAGAAGGGTGTTATTTCTTGATGTAATGATATGATTGCATTTAGTAAGGCGTTTTTGTTATCAATTATGGCTTAAAATTGAGTAAGATGTGGTTTATTGAACAGGGCAGTAAAAGCTTTTAAGCTCTAATTCATTACCTTAGTTCTTTCTAAAGGCAGCTAGGTGGTACAGTGGATAAAGCACCAGCCCTGGATTGAGGAAGACCTGAGTTCAAATGTGACCTCAGACACTTGACACATACTAGCTGTGTGACTCTGGGCAAGTCACTTAACCCTCATTGCTCTGCAAAATAAATAAATGAATGAATGAATGAAGTGGTATGGAATAACTGTACCAGAGAGTGTATCTATCAGTTTTCTGTTCATCTTTGATTTTTATCTGTGTAAGGATTTCCTCCGCTGGATGCAACAACTACAACTTTTGTGTAATTTGCATGTAAGGGGCCTAAAATTCTAGCTAGTCTGTCCCAAAATATCTGATGAGTGGTCGTCATAAGCTTTAGCAAGAGTTAGACTTTTAAGCATTTATTAAGGAGATTAAGAATTTGGTGAAGAGAGAGAGAAAAGCCTAGATTCATCTATCTATCTCTCAAAGGGAGAGCACATTTCTAGTTCCACTCTCCACCAGCCTTGTCCCTTCTTCCTCCCACAACCAAACCTCACTTCCTGATGCCAAAGAAAAGCTGCATGGCCTTGCCCTCAGAGGACTTCTCCTCATGGTGGAGCTTTCCTACAGTAACTCTCCAGCAGGTGGCGTCATTCCAATCGTTACATGCAGTTGGAGAAAGTTACTTGGGGTACTGAAATTTTAAGTGACTTTCTTGTGGTCACTGCTAGTATGTCAAAACTTGAACCCAGGTTTTAGTGGCTTCAAGGTTGTTTAGATGAAAGCTTCTTATCCTCATATGGGGTCCACCTAACTTAATGTGGGGTTGTGAAACATTTGGGCAACAGTAAATGATTATGAATACCTATTTTTATATACTTGTATACTTTTGGTTATGTAAAAATTTCTCAGGCAAAAAGTGATTGGCAAGTGGAAAAAGTTTAGAAGCCCTGATCTAGATAACCACTAGGCTGCACTGCCTCTTATTACATATAGATATATAGAGGAAGGTGAAAGTCTATATCATTAGTAACCTTTCTATAATAGTATGGCCTGATTTTTGCAGAATATAAGCCTATATTCTAAATGGGTTTGGTAAAATTGTGTGCTAACAATAGAATTGTAGGATTTAAGAACTTTCCTCAGATGAGGAAACTGGGATTGAGAGTAAAATTTATCTCTCAAGATTTCTAATGTCACACACTTGTTTATTGGCATGTCTCAGAATAGAGTCCAGATGTTCTGACACACTCCCCTCCAATCTGATATACTACATTTTTTTTCCTTACAGTAATAAAGACTATCTTAATAGGCTTACATGTGAGACCCTGACATAATTATGATGCAAAGGGAAAGGCAGTGAAACTTAGGATAATTGTATTTTCATGTATACTTATGTATATACATATTTCTATATGCACATTCATACAAAGACATGTATACATATGTGTGTATACATACACATATATTATGTCTACTGGATCCTAGTTGTACACAGTTCAATTCAGTAAGCATTTATGAGCAGGGCATAAAAAACCAAGTGAAATGCCCTTGCTCTTAAGGAACTACGTTCTCCATGTTTTTTCTCATATGAAGTTCTCACATAGTTTATAAAATTAGGGAAGAAAAGGGGCAGCTAGGTGGCGCAGTGGATAGAGCACCGGCCCTGGATTCACCCTGGGCAAGTCACTTAACCCCAATTGCCTCACTTAAAAAAATTAGGGAAGAAAAAAATTAATATCTTTTAATTAGCAAGAAAACAAACTTTCTTAAAGTGTGAAAATGCTTTGGTTTATGAAGGCAGGTTGGATTATATAAGGGAATTTAAAAAATTATCTAATGGAAAAAACCACACACCACTATAAATCTTTAATTTGATTCAGGTTACTGTTCCTTTGAGTCATCTCATCAATGCCTTCCATTCACCGAAAAGCTCATCTGTACCTCTAAGTGCATCAATTTCTCAGAATCAGCATCGAGAAGCAGCCCCTGAACATGAAGCTCCAAGCACTGAGGTATTTTCAGTTTTACTTCTATAAATGTGCCTTTAGAGTGGAGTTTACATTTATATCTGGTTGAATGCTTTAATTTAATTTTGAATTTGTTTTCCAGGTTTTCAGCCTACAACTTAATCTATATTAAAAATAGAAATGTCTTATACTAGGTTTATACTGAACATAGACTTTTTTGTATCTCTTTTAGTAATCATTAAAAATGTTTACTTTTGCATGACTAGGAAATTTGCTATCTAGGCAATATATCATTGACTAGAAATTGTAGTTTGTTCCATCTGGATCTTTATTACTTGATGCCATTATTAATGGGATGCATAAAGAAACCATGTCTTCATTCTTATCCAGAAAGACAAGAAGAGATAAGATTGGAAAAGAGAAGAGAGTTTGTTTTTAAGTAAAAAGTGCAAGACAAAGAAATAATGCCAAAATTTATGCTCTAGTCCTTAGACTTATTTTAAAAAGGGAACACAAAATAAATTGATCAGTTTTCCAAAATGTTTGGTGAATGTTTTTATAATATGATCCAGACTTGTGATTTCACCTCTGAGAATTCTCTGAAGAAATTCTTACCAGCACATACGAATCTGTCAGTAAGCATTTTTAAAGTACCTAACGATAGTCTGGGTACTATGCTAAGCAGTGGGGATTTAGAATGAGCAAAAAAAGTTCCTGACCTCAAGGAGCTTACATTCTGATGAAGACAACATGTACCTAAATAGGATATATAAGCTGCATACACAGTTGATAATAGGTAACCTTTTCTTCATCTGGTTGTCTTAGAGTTTTCCATATGGTTTTTTTTTTTTTTTTTTCCTGGTGGGGCCATGGGGGTTAAGTGACTTGCCCAGGGTCACACAGCTAGTAAGTGTCAAGTGTCTGAGGCCGGATTTGAACTCAGGTACTCCTGAATCCAGGGCCGGTGCTTTATCCACTGCGCCACCTAGTTGCCCCCTTCTATATGGTTTTAACTGGCTTGCTCAGGGACATGCCATCAAACTATATTAGGAGTGGGACTTAACTCAGGTTATCCTAATTCCAAAGTTGGCTCTCTATGTTCCTAAAATAATGCATACTGTTTGAATAGTGAAGCAACTTAAAAGTCTCATTGATGAGAGACAAAGTTTTATTTCTTTGATACTTTGTAATTTGTACTTTATAGTCTTCAGACAGTCCTAGTATTCAGGCCTGCTGTAGCCACAACTTTTTTGAAGGATGGAATATTAATAAATAACAACTATGCCATTATGAGCTTTCAATTGCTACTCTTCCTTAGTTAAGAATAAATGACTATAATATAGAATTATATATGGTAGAGTGGAAGTGATTTGTTGTTTTAATATGTGGTACATGAAATTGACCCTTTTTATGTTAACATTTCAAAATACTCCTTTTTTACTTATGATATCATTCATTTGTATGGCATTTAATGTTTCAAAGCCCTCTTATATACATCTCATTTGCTTTCATAACACTATAAATTAACTGGAGAAAGTGGGTTTAATACTCATTTTACCCGTAAAGAAGAAAGTAAAAGAGAGTGCCTTGTCTGAGTTTATACAGGTTTATGACTTCTAGTTCATTGCTTTTTGTTCTGTTAGACCACTTCTCCTTTGTTGTATTCATCATAACAAATTGACATTGTTTGGGCTGGCATAGGGTAATTATATAGAGTGATTACTTTATCATTTATGTCTCCCAGATAATAACCATAAACTTGCCATTTAGCTAATGAGGTCAAGGAAATAGATCTTCCCTACAAACCTGCAATTTCATATTTCCAACTAGTTCCCCTCCCTGACAACCAATTTCGTATTGTGTGTTGTTTCCCTATTTGAATGTAAGCTTCTGGAGAACAAGGACAGTTTTTGCTTTTTAGCACTTAGCACAGTGCTTGGTTTGATAAATGCTTTTTTGTTCATTCATACCAAATAATGCCAATAAGTTCCACAAACGCAAAAATCTGAGGCCATGGTCTGCCAAAAAAAGATAACCCCCAAATAGTTTAAATTTCTCAGCTACAATGCCCTCTTGTACTAATTGATTGTATTTAAGATCCTTCCTTTTCTAGAATTGATTGTTTTTAATATGGAATCCCTCACCTGGGTTTCATTAGTGGCATGGGAAGATAAGGTGTCTGTTGGTAACTTAACAGGAGGGAAGGGTATAAGCATTTCTATAGCACCTGCTATGTGCGAGGAACTGTGCTTAGGACTTTACAAATACCTCCAACTTTGTTGGGTAGGCATTATTATCCACATTTTACAGTTGAGGAAACTGAGACAAACAGAGGTTAAGTGACTTGCCTGGGGTCACATAACTATTGAATTTCTGAGGCTGGATTTTACTTAGACCCTACTGACCCCAGGCTCGATGCTCTATCCATTGGGTCACTTGTCTGCCTCTACCTAGCAATAATACCTTTATTAAATGCTTTAAAAAAAAAATCTCTCCACAGTGGCAGCAAAAGTATCTTTTTTATTGTTGTTGTTTGTGTGTCCAACACTTCATGACCCCTTTCTTGGCAAAGATACTGGAGTGGTTTGCCATTTCCTTTTCCTGCTCATTTTACAGATGAGGAAACTGAGGTAAACAGAGTTAAGTGACTGGGGCAGGATCACAACTAGTAAGTATCTGAGACCAGATTTGAATTGCATTCTTCTGGACTGCAGGCCCAGCACTATGCCCCCTATTAGGGCTTTTTAAAGGTATAACAGATGGGAGCCATAAAATGTAGCATGGAGAAACTATTAAAATATGATTTTTCAGTACAAAGCAATGTTAGAGCTGGGCACGGACCATTTAATTTAAGTGTTGGTGATGATTGCCTTACCTTGTAGGCTACAGCCTACTTACCTCAGCAAATAGATCCCCTCTCACATGATTTTTTTTTTATATATACACATGACAAATGGATGACTTTTTAAACCCAACTAAGAATTAAGGTAGTTTATATCTAGGCTAGTAAAAGACAAGCATTTCTCATTTTATTAATAATTGTTCTTAGAGATTGGCTTGGGGCGGAGCCAAGACAGTGGAGGAAAGACATTAAATGTATAGGGCTCCTGATACAATTACCCCAAAAACAGCAATAGAAAAAGAAACCCCCGGAGCAGAAAAACCCACAAAAATACGGGCTGAGATTATTTTCTAGCTATTGATAGATTAAAGGGGGCCGTGCTGGACTACGCGTAAAGTCCAGCCCCATGATTGTGCTGACAGAGACCCCAGGCACTCCACACTGGAGGAATTTACTTCTGGAACTGAGCGTGTGGTTGGATGAAAGGGCTGAACGGCTGGCCGGGGTGGGTGGGTGGGTGGGGGGGAATGCAGGTGTATCAGCGGGACATCAGGAGGAATTTGGCTGTCTCACCCCATCGGGGAACCAGGAAGAATTCCTGAGCAGTGGGAGGCCCAGGTGGGGGAGGGGTACAGGCTCGTCAAAGCTAAAAGCCACCACAGCGCCCTGCTCTCTGGTTAACTAGCAAGTTGGCTTGAGGTTATCTTGGGACCAGAGAACAGGCCAGGCAAGAGAAAAACCCGCCCTCCCTCAAACCAAAACACCTGGACCATCTGAAGCTGGGAACAGTAGTGTAGCCGAGAAGCAGGCCCCCCCCCCCCCACGGGGAGTTTAAAGTCAAGTAAAAGATGAGCAAGCAAAGACAGTTCAAAACTATAGAAAGTTTCTTCAGCAACAAGAAAGATCAAGTGCACCCTCGGAAGAAGAAATCAACCACAGGGCTCCCACATCCAAAGCTTCCAAGAAAAATATGAACTGGTCTCAGGCCATGGAAGCTCTCAAAAGGGACTTTGAAGAGAAAGTAGGAGAGATAGAAGGAAGATGTAGAGAGAGGGAGGAAAGAATGGAAAAAGAAATGAGAGCGATGCAGGAGAGTCATGAGGAAAAAGTCAACAGCTTGAAAAGTCAAGTGGAAAAGGAGAGAAAAAAGCTGTCTGATGAAAATAATTGCCTAAGAATTAGGATTGAACAAATGGAAGCTAGTGACCTTATGAGAAACCAAGACACAATAAAGCAAATCCAATTGAATGAAAAAATAGAGGACAATGTGAAATATCTCCTTGGAAAAACAGCTGACCTAGAAAATAAATCCAGGAGAGGTAATTTGAAAATCATTGGACTGCCTGAAAACCATGACCAAAACAAGAGCTTAGACACCATCCTCCAAGAGATTGTCAGGGAAAATTGTCCTGATATTCTAGAAGCAGAAACTAAAATAGAAATTGAAAGAATCCACCAATCATCTCCTGAAAGAGATCCCAAAAGGAAAACCTCCAGGAATATTATAGCCAAATTCCAGAACTCCCAGGTCAAGGAGAAAATATTGCAAGCAGCTAGAAAAAAGGAATTAAAATACTGTGGAGCAGGGATAGGTGGCGCAGTGGATAGAGCACTGGCCTTGGATTCAGGAATACCTGAGTTCAAATCCGGCCTCAGACACTTGACATTTACTAGCTGTGTGACCCTGGGCAAGTCACTTAACCCCCATTGCCCCGTTTTTAAAAAAAAATACTGTGGAGCTTCAATAAGGCTAAAGAAAGATCTAGCAGCATCTATGTTAAAGGACTGGAGGGCATGGAATATGATATTCCAGAGGGCAAAGGAACTGGGACTACAGCCAAAAATCACATACACAGCAAAACTGAGTATAATCTTTCAGAGGAAAAAATGGAACGTCAATGAAAAAATTTGTGATGAAAAGACCTGAACTGAATAGAAAATTTGACTTTCAAATACAAGACCCTGGAGAATCATAAAAAGGTAAACAGGGAAAAGAAATCACGAGGGACATTAAATGGTTAAACTGTTTACATTCATACATGAGAAAATAATACAACTCATAAGAACTTTTTCAGTAAGGAATACAGAGAAGGCACAGGTCTGAACTGAATATGAACGGATGGTATTTGTAAAGCATTTATTTTTTGTGTATCCTTGTTCTTTGTTAAGCAAACAGGGTGGGTTGTCTAGTATCTGGGGCCAGATTTGGACTCTTGGCCTCCTGGGCCCAGGGCTGGTGCTTTGTCCACTGTGCCATCTAGCTAACCCATGATGACATCTTTAAAATAAGGTTGAGGGGTAGGAGGAATAGACTGGGGGTGGGGGAAGGGGAGAGGTGGACTGGGGAGAGGTAGCTCACATGAAGGAAACAAGAAAAAAAGCTTATGGAGGGGAGGGGAAGAGGGAGAAGGAGTGGGGGAATAAGTGAACCTCACTATCATCAGAATTGGCTCAAAGAGGGAATAACATACATACTTAAGCGGGTATAGTAATATATTTTTGCCCTGAGGAAAAGTGGGAGGGGAAGGAGATTGGGGGGGGGTGGGGAGAGGATAAGGAGGGAAGGGAAGTTTGGGGGAGGGAGTTGTAAAAAAGCAAAACACTTTTGAGGATGGTGAAGATGTTCTGCATAACACCACATGTATGACATATATTGAATTACTTGATTTCATTAGGGAGAGTTAGTTGAGGAGAGAGGGGGGAAGAAAAATTTAGAAAACAGAATTAGCTCAAAGGCCATAACCTCATTAGAGTGGGCTCAAGGAGGGAATAACACGCATACCCAATTGGGAAGAGTAATCTATTTAGCCCTATAGGAAAGTAGGAGGGGAAGAAGATATGGAGGGAAGGGTGAATTAAGGTCTAAAACTCAAAATTGCCAATGCTTTTAAATATTACTTTCAAGGGTAGAGTGGGGGAGGGGGCAGTCAATAGCAAAACACTTTTGAGGAGGAATAGGGCAAAATAAGATAGACAATAGAGTAAATATCATTGGAAGGGAATGGGATGGAGGGAAATAGTTATGATTGACTACAATGTCAAAACGCATGGTACCTATTCTGCTGGGCTATTGTGAAGAAAATTCTTTGTCAAGTTCAAGGTACTATATAAAAATTATGATTAACAGGATGCTATCAGAAAAACCTGGAAAGATCCACATGAACTGAAGCAGAGAGAAATGTACTGTATACAAAATAACAGCATTAGTGTAAGATGATCTGCTGGGAAGCACGTGGTTATTTTCAGCAAGGCAATGAGCCAATATAACTCTGAAGAACTTAGGAAAATTGCAGTCCATCTACAGAGAAAGAACTGATGGTATCTGAAAACAGACTGAAACACATTTTTTTTTGACAGTTCCTTAATCTGAAGTTTTGTTTTTATCTGTTTTCTCTCACAACTTAGCTAATGTAGAGTTGTTTTCCATGACTACTCATGTATAATTTATATTGAATTGTTTGAGTTCTTGGGGTGGGGGTGGGAAGGGAGGGAGGAAGAGAAGTTGGAACACAAAGTTTAAAGAAAAATCTATGTCCAGATTTGCTTTTACATGTAATTTGTAAAATAAAATTCTAAAAAAAAAATAGTAGTTCTTAGCCCTGAGTTACCATTTCAAAACTCTTTTCTCACAGCCATAAAATGACAGCTTCTTTGCATTTTTGCTCATATATAGAAATACTCAGATAATGATGTGATATGTTTGTTTTTTGGCTTGCTGTTTACCTGCTGCACTACATAATTAACATTTCCTTTCATAATTCCTAAAAATCTTTTATGTATAATTTTAGTAGTGATATTGCTGCAAGGTAGCCTGATGAAGTGTCTAGAACTAGCCTTGGGTTACAGAGAGGTGCTGATTTGCTTTGGTGGAGGAAAGTTTTTCACTGAACCAATGAAATCACATGAGTGGTCTAAAACTCAAAATTGCCAATGCTTTTAAATATTACTTTCAAGGTTTTAGAAACAAGTGACATGATCATTGTATGTGACTGACGTCAGTAAAGCCACGATCACAAAAAAATTTTCCTTAACAAAAGAGAAGGAATTTTAACCTTTGTAAAAAAATATTGGGCAAGAGATTGACTTTATGTTCAGGTTTGGGATTTTAGAAAATTTGCTTTGTTCCTTCTGGTAAAAAATACTTTTTGTTGTAAATATCCCATGATGATAAAAATTTTTCTCTTGTTGCTTTACAGCCTGTGCTTAACCTAAAGGACCTGGGCTTATCTGAATTGAAAGTTAATCAGCTTGATGAACTAGTTGATAGTCTCCTTCCTGGCTTTTGTACAGGCAACAGAGTTTCTTCTCGATGGCATACATCTTACATC
The DNA here is from genome assembly GCF_019393635.1 of Dromiciops gliroides. Classification (NCBI taxonomy): domain Eukaryota; kingdom Metazoa; phylum Chordata; class Mammalia; order Microbiotheria; family Microbiotheriidae; genus Dromiciops; species Dromiciops gliroides. The sequence continues at coordinate 65,140,625 of NC_057865.1, forward strand.
TCTTCACAGTCCTTCTTTGAAAATAAACATGGTATGTGAAAGTGTCAAGTTACTTTAGTTTTCTAATGAAAATGAAAGCCAACTTAATAATTAATTAACTTAATTGCTCTGAAAAGAATCTCAGTTGCTGGAGTTGTTTCTAGCAGCTTTGTAGAGTTATCTAAAACAAGTAATGTAGCAGGAATCAGATGAGAAACCGGTAATGATTTTGTTGGACTGAAAAGCAGAGAAGGGGAAAAAGGGGTGTTTTTTTCTTTTTTTTTCTAGGCAAAGGAAGCTACAGGGGTTCGGGCCACAAAGGGCTTGAGAGTAGATAGATGAATTTCAGGAAAGATGTTGAGCACTGAAGTAGTGTACTAGTTTTTTCCTCTCCTTATGCCTCCTTATTCAACTGGATGCTTGGAAAGTAACAGGAAGACATTTATCAAGTTCTTTAACATTTTCAGGGTGCTTTATGCACATTATTTCCCAAGTGGAGATAGAAGCACAGGAGAAGAAAGACAAGTCATTTAGGGTGGGATTTAGGGTGAGAATTGTGTTATCGCTTCCTTCCCTTTTGTTGCTGTCACAGTTTCAGCAGCCATTCAAAATGTGCTTTGTAGCAATATCTCCTTTCCAGGTTTAGGGAAGTTCTAGAAGAGTAGAAGGGGATGCCCTGTCTAACTTCTTGCTTTCTTTTCAGTGGGTCCCTTACCTGTACAAAACTTAAAGCCATGACTCAGAATTTCTGGTACATAGTCTGGTTTTACAGCTCTTTTCCACTCAACCCTATGTACTATTGTATATTTTCTTGAATTTAGGGGAACATTTTTACTTGGATAATAATAAATAATAATAAAGGAGAGACCTAGTAATGAGAATTGTTATGTGTAGTTGAAAGTATCCATTTCTTTCATGTATGAAAAAAACCCTTCACTATACCAGCTATACAGGGAAGCTATGACTAAGGAGGAAGAAAGAACTGCTACAAGTGCTTTGTCTGAATTAGAAATAATGAAGTTGCTTACTCATTTTTTGGAGCTATTAGAATTGCTCCTAGAAAGACAAATTTTTATCTTTGTGCTCTTGAAGTAAACTTATTATTCTACAGAAAACATTCTTTTGAGTATCTTAATTTGAGGTACAAGCTTAATTGGAAGTCCTATCTCAGTTAAAATATTCTTTTGAACTGTTGACAGATCAGAAGAACCATGAAAGATGTTGAGATCCCAAGTAATTCAGTTGTTTTTAGAAATTTAAAAAATTATGTTAAGGAAGGAGAAGCCTCATAAATAGAAGATGTAGCTAATTTAATCTTAATAGTTTTAGAAATATAGTATTCTCATTTGACTTTTTATTGGGTGTACTTCAGTAATTTTTCATGTGAAATGTTATATTTGACAGAAAATGTTTTCTTTGTACAATTTTATCCCTAGGTTTCTTAGACATATTTAGTACCTTACGTTCCTCTTGCTTGTACAGACAACATCCTAAAACTGTTCAAAGTATTTGTGCAGATCTTCAGCGGTGGCCAGGTATGAAACAAAACACTATTGCATAAGTAAATAAATTTTAAGTAGTAGCCTGATTTTCTCTCTTTAGTAATAGCTAGCATTTATATAGTGCTTTAAGGGGAAAGATTTTTTTGGATGTGTTCAGTGTAAGGGGCTAAAATTCTAGTTATACTATCTAAAATCTAATGAGTGGTCACCAATAAATCATAAGCTTTAGCAAGAGTATTTAAGTGTTTAAGTATTTATTAAAGAGCATTAGGATCAGAGAGAAAGGTAAAAATCTAACTATTTCTAAGAGACCCTATCATCTGACCTGCCATGGTGAGGTCAGGAACCAAAACAGGAAAAAGCCCTCAGCCAGCATCCACTTCCTACTTTGTGTCCTCCTCCCAGAAATGGGAGGCTCCTCCAGTTGATTGGCTGGTAGCCTTGATAGACAGTACCCACGAGCAAATGTCCCTTCCTGATGCCAAGGACCTGAGTGCATGGCTTGCCCTCAGACACTTTCTTCTCACGGCGGAGCTTTCCTACAGTAGCTCTCCAGCAGGTGGCATCATTCCAATTGTTACATCAGTTTGGGATGCCTATGGGACATCCAGTTGGAGATACCCAAAAGGTAGTTGATGATGCAGGTTTAAAGCTCTGGAGAGAATATATTATATATTCTACTATATAGTATAGACTAGGGCTAGTTATGGAGGCAGCTATGGGCTCAGTGGATAGAATGTTGGGCTTGGAGTCTGAAAGCTATGAGTTCAAATCTAGCCTCAGACACTAGCTTTGTGACTTTAGGCAAGTCACTTAACTGTGTTTGCCTTAATCCACTGGAGAAGGAAGTGGCAAACCACTCTAGTATCTTTACCAAGGAAACCCATGGACGATATTGGTGTGGTATGGTCCACAGGGTCACAGAGTCAGACACGACTGAAGGACTGAATAGGACTAGTTATATAGTGTTTCAGAAATCTTAGTGCAGTTTTTTTGTTGTTGTTGTTTTTGGTTTTTTTTGGTGAGGCAATTGGGGTTAAGTGACTTGCCCAGGGTCACACAGCTAGTAAGTGTCAAGTGTCTGAGGTCGGATTTGAACTCAGGTCCTCCTGAATCCAAGGCCAGTGCTTTATCCACTGCACCACCTAGCTGCCCCTTAGTGCAGTTTTAAGCTACTAAAACTTAAAAAAAAAAAAAAGCTTGAAACTGCTCTCTGACTTTTGGGTCATCTTATATAGCTAAGAATCATCTACCTAGAAATGATCATTGAACCCATGAGAACTGATGAGCTCACCAAATAAGATAGTATAAAGGGGTGGATTAGGTTCAAGACTTAGATAATTGTGGGGCAAGTCATATAATAGCTCTTAGTATTTGATTACCGTTTAAAAGATTATTTCTCCTAGACTTCAAATGACAGCTTCTTTCTACATTTTTGTTTTTATTTAGAAACACTCAAATAATTGTGTTGGATTTTTTTTTTGTTTTATTGTTTTGCTGTTTACATGTTGTAATGGATAATTTATGAACCTTTTTTCTTTTCATAATTCCCCAAATCTTTTCACTTTAATTTTCCTAATGATATTACCATGAGGCAGTCTGGCAATGTAAATCATCTTTACAATTGGAATTAAATTAATTATTGAAAATTCATGTGGGAGAGTGAATAAAATGTCAAGGTGCTTTCACTTTTGGGGGAGATAAAGGCAATAAGAAAGTACAAAGTGTATGGTATTAGGTGTTAGTAAAATGCTTAAAAAAGAGGATAAACAGATTACATATGTGGATTTTCCTTATTTTTATTTTTTTCTTTGCATTCTATTTTAGCAGAATGGAAAGATATGTAATAAATATTCTTTGTTTAGTTTTTGTACAGTCTCGGGGTTTTAAGACTTTGAAATCAAGGACACGGCGATTGCAGTCCACCTCTGAACGACTCACAGAAACACAACATGTGGCCCCATCATTTGTAAAGGTATTTGATTTGTGTTAACATAAGGCTCCAGAAAGAATTATTTTTTCAAATTATGAAAACAAGCACATTTGGTATCATTTGTTTTTTGATTGGCCTTTAACTTTGTGTTCCTTTTTCAATAGATTTAGAATAATTGTAGTTTATCACATTTTTTTAGCTCATCTATGTTTATCGCTAAAATTTAAATTTATCTTTTGTTCAGAAATGTTTTCTAGCTCTTTGTATTTGTGGTAAAATCACTAATATAGCAACCTGAAATTTTAAGTAAATTCTTTCCTGCTTTTATTTATTTATTTTTTTAAAGATTTTAGACTTAGGGTAATTTAGGTGAAAACCATAATGGTAATATTGGAGATCAGTTGCAGTGGTAGGAATATACTGTACTTCCAAGTAAGCACAGGTATCTGGGTAATTCTTTCAAAGTTAGGAGTCTTATAACTAGTGATTCCACTGTAGTATTTCATATTCCCAAGACAGATCTACAGCATAGATCTGTTAGTTGGTTTGTCTTAAGTTGATACAGTAAACGTTTGGTAAAATTTATAGTCAACAGTCTGAATTCCTGAATCAGCATTCTGTTGCTTATCGCTTTGGAAAAGGATGGGATCTTTGATTTCATTGGTAAAGAGAATTCCCTGGCAAGGAAACACTACCGATGTAGAGCAGCACTTTCTTTGCAATTTCAAGTCATAGAGAAATGCCAAAAGCACTGAGAAGTCATATGACTTTCTCAGAGTCACATGGGCAATATGTGTAAGAAGTGGCACTTGAACTGTGACTCTGGCTTTGGGACTGGTTCTTTATCTACTGGGCCATACTGCCAGTTTGGAATGGGGGTAAATAGAACTAAAGCTGGAGTAATTAGATCTGAAAAATCCCTTTGAATTGGTCTGTAGCATGTATTTGGTTTGTAAGTATTGTCATTTCTATACTTGCTAAATGCTCATACATTTGTGTCTTTAGGGGTTTCTTTTGCGAGACCGAGGATCAGATGTTGAAAGTTTAGACAAACTTATGAAAACCAAAAACATACCTGAAGCACATCAGGACGCATTTAAAACTGGCTTTGCAGAGGGCTTTCTGAAAGCACAAGCATTAACTCAAAAAACAAATGGTAAGTTGACTTCATTGGCTTTTAGTGCTTGTGAAATTTGCTTAGAAGGAAATCACTGCTAAAACCAATTACTGATCCTCTCCCCTTTCATCCTATTTTCTCTCCTCCTTTTCCCAGCTTTGGAAGAAGAAGAGTGGATTCACCCCACCCCACCCCCAAACCTGTTTTTTGGTTTCTTTTAAACTTTATTTGGAGTAATTAAAAGCAAGAGAAAGAGCATTTGTGAGGTTTTGGCACAAGGGGTCTTGTGAGATAGCTCTGAGCATATTATTTTAAGATCTGGGCTGAAAAGCAAAGGACTTACAGAGTTCCACAAAAAGATGTATTTAGCCACAGTATTCTAAGATGGTACAGTGGGACAAGCACCAGCTCTGGGCTCAGAAGACTTCAGTCCAAGCCATTCTTCTGATTGTTACCCTTGTGACCTTAAGCAAGGCACTTAACTTCTCTTGGTTTGTTTCCTCATCTGCAAAATGAAGGGTTTGGATTAGGTGAATTCTTGGTTTCCTTTACAGGTTTACACCTGTAAACTTCATTTTTTCAGTGCCAAAGATTGCTTATAATATATATTTGAGGGTGATCCTGCCTTTGACACATCTTATTTTAAGCCTGCCTTTTGTTTATTTTATTTTTTTCAGATTCCTTAAGACGAACTCGTTTGTTCCTCCTTGTTCTCCTGCTGCTTGGTATTTATGGACTGTTAAAAAACCCATTTTTATCAGGTAAAGGCTCCTTTTTCTTGTATTGGTTTGTTAACTTTTCATTCCTTTAAATTTGTACTTCCTTGCTCTCTATTTTCATAGAAATGTTACATCATCTAAGAAGTAAAATATGATCAGCCATTCTAAAGCTAAGAAGATATCAATAGTTCAAATACTCTCAACCAGGGCTTCTTGAACTTTTTTCCACATTCGACCCCTTTTCACCCAAGAAATTTTTACTTGACCCAAAGATATATAAAATAGGTATACATAACCTTCTATTGCCAAATTTTTTGTAAACCCCTCCCCCCTGCCCCCATTCAGTTATGTGATGCCATATGTGGTCTCAGCCCATAGTTTTAGAAGCTAGACTCTAAACCACATCCATTAGATTTTTCTTAGTTTGGAATTACCTGAAAGTACTTCAGGTAGAGTTAGTATGGGGATATGCATTCAATCAGTAAGTATTTATAAAGTGCCTACTATGTGTGAGGCACTGGGGATAGAAGCCTTCATCACCCCTTTTGTATATGGTTGTAACCATTAAGGAGTCACAGGCAGCAGTTCACCAGTGATTTCTAGTTTGGAGCGGGATAAGAATTTAAATACAAAGTTAAAATGGCTGCTTTCTTTCAGGCCAGACGTAGTATTTTTAGATTGTAGGCTTGTACCTTTGCAGGAAAGATTTATTATCCATGTGTTAAAAAAAATAGTGTAAGAAAATACCTTTTTTAAAGGGAAATTAAGTAGCCAAGAAGAAAATGTCACAAGTTGTAAATTATTCTCTGTACAAACGATAACAGAAATTAAGACTATGATTCAGGAGGTTACATTTTTCCCTCAGTTCCATGACTGATCATTTCTTTGGCCACAAACAAATCATTTAAATCTTTTAGGGCCTCATTTTCCCCTTTTGTACAATGAAGTTAGTTGGGCTATCTACACAATACATACATACATACACACACACACACACACACACACACACACACACACACACACACACACACACACACACACACACAAATGTATGTGTATATACCAGGTGATCCAAAAGTCAAGAAGGGTTTTTTGTTTGTTTGTTTTTTGGTGGGGCAGTGAAGGTTAAGTGACTTGCCCAGGGTCTCACAGCTAGTAATTGTCAAGTGTCTGAGGCTGGATTTGAACTTAGGTCCTCCTGACTCCAGGGCCAATGCTTTATCCACTGAGCCACCTAGCTGCCCCAAGAAGGGGTTTTAATAACATTTTGAAAATTATTGTTTACTTTTCACCATTTATGAGATTTGATTTTTCACATGTAATATAAATTCATTTACACACACACACACACACACATATATACTATATATGATGCAATTGTCCATTAAAAACAAAAAATAAAGGAGTTATTAAATACTTGTGACTTTTGGCCCCCACACTGTACATTTATACATAGACACCTGTGTATATACACACATACACATATAAATATATATGCATATATTACTTAAGACTCTTTCCAGCTTTAATATTTTATGATTTTGTGAAATGTAATGCTCTTCTTTTCTTGCCTATAGTCCGATTCCGGACAACAACTGGACTTGATTCTGCAGTTGACCCTGTCCAGATGAAAAATGTTACCTTTGAACATGTTAAAGGAGTAAGTTCAGAAGTTTTATTTGCTTCTTTCAAATAATACTTGAATAACATTCTACATGCCTTTGTGCTAGCTGTCCTCCATGCCTAGAGTGGTCTCCTTTCTTACCTCCATCTTTTGAAATCCCTGATTTACTTAAAAAACCCAGCCCAAGTAGCACTTTCCTGGTCCCAAAACTCCTGATCTCTGCCCCCTCCTCCCCCTTTTTTTTTTGGTGGGGCAATGAGGGTTAAGTGACTTGCCCTGGGTCACACAGCTAGTAGGTGTCAAGTGCCTGAGGCTGGATTTGAACTCAGGTCCTCCTGAATCTGGGGCCAGTGCTTTATCCACTGTGCCACCTAGCTGCCCCTCCCCCCTTTAATGCATTTTGTATTTATATGTTGTGTGCAAGTTGTCTCCCTCATCAGCAAAAATAAAAAGTACTTGACGGGACGAGTTTTCAGTTTGTATCCCCAGGAAGAGGCTAGCGGAATACCTGGCATATAATGCTTTTTGATTGATTATGTTATAAAGATATATTTTACCTTTTCTTCCTTCACTTTAATTCAACAAACATTTATCAGGTACCTACTCTGTGTAAAGCTTTTTGCTAGTTGGTGCTTCAGTTATAATTCTTAACTCTTTCATAATGTACAGAGGTCTAAAGATTATACTACTGTTGGATAAAATGCAAGATATAATACAGTATTTGCCTAGCATTTTTACCGTGCTACTCCACTGAATTCTGTGAATTATGTACCTTATACTATACTGTACTAAAGTAGAAGAAAGAAGTTGTGTGAAGTATTTGCATAGCTTCATTCTTTTTCTCTTTTCCTGCTCACTTCTTTTTCTATGTAGTTTGGGATGGGGATTAGATAGGAACATAGATACCAGAAGTCTGGAATGGACCAGTTTGTTGTAGAGAAATTGGGCTGAAATAGTGAAGTCAAGTTTGCAGCTACACAGAGACATCTGAAGCTGCCAGAATCTTTGATAGACTTCTATTTTAATGCTGTTTACAAGAAACACATTTGAAGCAGAGAGATACACACAGAGTAAAGGTAAAAGGCTGGAGCAGAATATATTATGCCTCAGCTAAAGTAAAAAAGGCAGGGGTAGCAATCCTTATCTCAGACAAAGTGCAGGCAAAAATAGATCTCATTAAAAGAGATAAGGAAGGAAATTACATCTTACTTAAAGGTACTATAGATAATGAAGTAATATCAATATTAAATATGTATGTGCCAAGTGGTATAGCATCCAAGTTCTTAGAGGAGAAGTTAAATGAGTTACAAGAGGAATTAGACAGTAATACTATACTAGTGGGGGATCTGAATCTCCCCTTCTCAGAATTAGATAAATCTAGCCAAAAAATAAATAAGAAAGAAGTGAAAGAGGTGAATAGATTACTAGAAAAGTTAGACATGATAGATGTCTGGAGAAAATTGAATGGGGAAAGAAAGGAATATACCTTTTTCTCAGCAGTACATGGCACATTTTCAAAAATTGACCATGTATTAGGGCACAAAAACATCATAGTCAAATGTAGAAAGGCAGAAATAGTAAATTCATCCTTCTCAGATCATGATGCAATAAAAATTACATGTAAGAAAGAGCCAGGGAAAAGTAGAACGAAAATCAATTGGAAACTAAATAATTTCATTCTAAAGAATGAATGGGCCAAACAAGAAATCATAGAAACAATCAATAACTTTATCCAAGAGAATGACAATAATGAGACGACATACCAAAATCTATGGGATGCAGCCAAAGCAGTGCTTAGGGGAAAACTTATAGCTCTAAATGCTTACATGAATAAAAAAGAGAAAGAGGAGATTAATGAATTGGGCATGCAACTTAAAAAGCTAGAAAAAGAACAAATTAGAAATCCCCAATTAGACACTAAATTAGAGATCCTGAAAATTAAAGGAGAAATTAATAAGATAGACTTCTACTTTAGCTAAGTTTGCCCTTTTCACTCTCATTTTGTTTTTTGCACCTTTCTCTTCACTCTGACTCTGAATACTCATTGCATTTATTCCATCTCCTACCTCACCTACAACAGTCTGAATTTTTCCCCTACTGCAAGTCAGAATTTTTATTCTTGTTAATATTAACAAGCTTCAACTAGCCATTGATTTAATCCAAGTCAAGTATAAGTGAATCCTTAGGATGTAGGTAGGAACACTGTGCCTTTTTAATTGGGAGGTGCTGGGTGTGTGTGTGTAAAATCCTTTAGGTGTTCCTTGTTTATTTTTACTGACTGCTCGACACAGTTGATTTGATCAAGACTTGGAGACCCTTTGCTACAGATGACTATCTAAATGGCAATAGACTACCTTACTCTACAATAACTCCTTAAGCAAAAATCTGAGATTCACCCTAGACTGAATAATGATCAAGAAATCCAATGAAAAATGACAGTGACTTCCATCATAGAACTACACAAAAGCCAGTGGAAGCCTACAGGCAGTAGGAAAGGAGGCCTGCCAACAAATCAAGTTCTGGTACCAGACACAAGCAAACTAGTAGTCTCCTATCCCAGCTAGAGTTGGGCCAGAAACACTTGTAGCCTCTAGAGTGTGTGTCTAGAAACGGCAGGAGTTGTGTGTGAGCACAGGTTCCCAGAGCCTCAAAGGTCCCTAGCACTCTGTCCTGAGATGACAGAGGCTCTAGTCCACTGTTCTGAGATGCTATACGGCCCAGAATATCCAAGGATCAGGATTAGGGGTGGGGAAAGGGAATAATTCCCACGAGTGAGAAGTTGTATAGGAACCCAGGCTAGCCAGGGCAAGACCCAGCAGAGCCAACTGTCCTACCCACACATGTGCAGCAGGGGCAGAGCCTGGGATTGGCACAGAACTATAATTCAAGAACTAAATCTGAAGTGAAGAGTAATTCAAAGAAGACATCTACCAGTATAAGATATTATAATACATTTGGAGCTCTTCAAGTATCTAGCCTAGAAAGAGAAGTAACAACTGTAAACAGATGCAAAGGGAAAAAGTGGATTTTCTGCAAGAACTACTTGAATGCCTAGAAAAAATGAAGCAGGAGATTAAAAATGAAATAAAAACCCTGGAGGAAAGAATTGGAAGGAGAATAAATAGCATAGAAGAGAAAATGATCAACCTTGTCCAAGTAATGGACTTCAGAAAGCTAGACTAGATCAGACAGAAACCAATGACTTTAATGAGACAGTGAGAAATATTAGAACAAAATCAAAAGATTGGAAAAAAAATAGAAGAAAAGGAAAGATGGTATCAAGGAAAACTTGCCAGGAAACTGGGACTAGGAGACATAGTTTAAGAATGATTGGATTCTGGAAAGAACAGCTACCACAGAATGTTGAAAGTGAATGTTGCAAAATTGCAAAGAATAAACTTGTCCCCAGAGAAGAGATATGAAAAGATACCTTCCCCCATTTCTTTTCAAATGGGTGAGCAGGGAAAGGGTGGTTCATGGATATGGAAGATTGCTCATAGATTTTGTTTTTTGGATGCATTGGTTTTGTTGATTTTTTTTTTCTTCCTTTTTTTCGTGAAAAATCTTTGTTAGAAGGGATGGTTTTCTGGGAAGGGGAAAAGGTTATAGGAGGAAATTTAGACTGTAAAAACAAAAGAACAATATACTTTTTTTTTTTTTTGGGTGAGGCAATTAGGATTAAGTGACTTGCCCAGGGTCACATAGCTACTAAGTGTCAAATGCTTGAGGCCAGATTTGAACTCAGGTCCTCCTGAATCCAGGGCCAGTACTCTACCCACTGTGCCACCTAGCTGCCCCCAAAATTATTTTTATTTTATTTTATTTTTTGGTGAGGCAGTTGGGGTTAAGTGACTTGCCCAGGGTCACACAGCTAGTAAGTGTCTGAGGCCAGATTTGAACTCAGGTCCTCCTGACTTCAGGGCTGGTGCTCTATCCGCTGCGCCACCTAACTGTCCCCCCAAAATTATTTTTTAAAAAGATTCAGGGGGTGGTTAGGTGGCGCAGTGGATAAAGCACCGGCCCTGGATTCAGGAGTTCCTGAGTTCAAGTCTGGCCTCATACACTTGACACTTACTGGCTGTGTGACCCTGGGCAAGTCACTTAACCCCATTGCCCCGTAAAAAAAACAAAAAAAAAGATTCAGTAGCCTTCCTAAAGAACAATTTAAAAAAATACCTAGCCTCTATAATTCATGAAATCATATATGAAAATTCTACAGACCTATTAGAGAAGCAAATTGAAAAAAGATAGAATATACCAATCATGAACTGAAAAAAAAAGCCTCCAAAAGGAAAAGTCCCAGGAATATTGTGGCTAAAATTCAGAGGTCCCATGTCAAAGAGAAAATATTGCAAATATCCAGAAAGAAGTGGTTCAAGGATTAGAGAACTGCAATCAGAATTCCACAAAACCTGGTAGATTATCATAAATGAGAGAAGCTCTTGCAAATATTGCAGAAGCAAAAGATACAGGCTTATAAATAAGAATAGTTTATCCTTCAAAGCTTAGTTTAATTCTATGAGGAAAAATGTTGAAAAGATCTGAAATGAGCAGGAACTTTGAATACCAACACAAGATTAAAGAGAAGTCTACTAAGATTAGGTTTATATAAACAATGGAAGGGTCTGTATGATGATGTACTTTTACTGTTCTAATAAGGAGAGGAGAAACAAGTTTCTCTTTAGAACCATGATGTTTTCAAAGGCTAATGGAGGGAGTTAGATGAGACAAACAGGGAACCTGACTAGGGGATGGATTGATTCTTTTTTTTTTTTTTTTAGTGAGGCAATTGGGGTTAAGTGACTTGCCCAGGGTCACACAGCTAGTAAGTGTTAAGTGTCTGAGGCCGGATTTGAACTCAGGTACTCCTGAATCCAGGGCCAGTGCTTTATCCACTGTGCCACCTAGCCGCCCTATGGATTGATTCTTAATGAGGATTTTGAGAGGAGAAGGAGAATGGAGATTAAAAGGAGGAATACACTAGTTTAAAAAGGAGCAAGAAGGGAGTAGAACTTGTTATATTTAAAAAAAAAAGTTTTTATTAATATTTCCTGTTTCTTATATCACCATAATATCCCATGCATCTCTCCCCCTGTTCCTCCCTGAGAGCCATCCCATTTGACAAATAATATTTTTTGGAGAGGGGGGAAAAAAGGGTCAGCATAACTGATCAATGCATTGAAAAGGCCTGAAAACATGTGTGATAGATAATACCTGTGAACCTCCCACCTATACAAAGAGGCATGTTATTTTCTCATATCTCGTCATTCAAGTCCCACTTGATCTTTATAATTTTGTTAGATTTACTTTTGATTTTTTGCTCTTCCATTCCCTTTGTTGTGGTTACTGTGTATGTTGTTTTCTTGGCTTTGCTTATTTCTCTCTGCATCAGTTCATACAGATCTTTCCATGCTTTTCTGTTTTGAACATTTGTTTTTGCTTTATCAGATAGCATAATGGCAACTCCTGCTTTTTTGGATTCACTTGATGCATATTTTTTTCATCCCTTCAGCTTTATTTTGTGTAAATCTTTTTTGGGGGGGTGGGAGGGTGAGGCATTTGGGGTTAAGTGACTTGCCCATGGTCACACAGCTAGTAAGTGTTAAGTGTCTGAGGCCGAATTTGAACTCAGGTCCTCCTGACTCCAGGGCTGGTGCTCTATCCACTGTGCCACCTAGCTGTCCCCATCTTTTATTTTTTAAATGTGTTTTTTGTAAGTAGCAGATTGTAGCATTTGGTTTCCTTATCCAATCTGTCACTTTCATTTTATTGGATTGTTTAATACTTTACATTTAAGGTTATAAGTTAAGTTTATGTTTTCTTCCATCTGGTTCTAATTTTTTTTTCAAATTATGATCTCACCCCCCATTTCTATCGTAAATACATTATTATTATGTTCCTTTAGTTCCTTTAGTCTTTTTTTTTTTTTTAAGGTAGCTCTGTTGCTACTGGTTCTCTTCTTGTCATCCCCAACCCCTTTTCATTTGTTTCCCTTTTCTCTTTAGGGTTTTGTTTCTTAGTTCCTTTTTTTCTGCTGCTTTTATTTAGTTATTTTTCTTTCCTTGCTTTTTTCTTCTCAGTCAGATAGATTTCTCCTTCCTCTCCTCCTCTTCAGCTGTCCTGTTCATCAGTTTCTTAAATTTCATTTTCTTTGTACTCCTTTCCAGAAAGTATTTCTCTCATCCTCTTCCTTATCCATCCTTTTTGTCCTATACCCCCATTCTCTGTTTCATGAGCCCTGTAATTATCTAGTCTCTCTCTCTCTTGGAATTTGCAATTTCTTATATTTGAGGTGAATGAGAAGAGTATAAAAACCTGGAAGAAGAGGTGGGGAGAATGGGTATCAAATGAACTTCACTGTTATCTGAAGTAGACTAAGGAAGGTTGAACTCTTAAATACGCACAATTTTGTTTAGCCGTACATGAACGTGAAAACAGGGCAGGAAAGAGAAGAGAACAGGGAAATAACAGGCCCAAGCAAAACAGGTGCCTTGTTTTATGAGTGGATTAAAGCAGAAAAATAAAAAGCAAAAAATTAGCACATAAGGGTGTGCCCATTCACTTGGAGTGGTTTATGAATATAGTGGGATATGATTGTTCCTTAAGAAATGATGAGGGGCAGCTAGGTGGTGCAGTGGATAGAGCACCGGCCCTGGATTCAGGAGGACCTGAGTTCAAATCCGGCCTCAGACACTTAACACTTACTAGCTGTGTGACCCTGGGCAAGTCACTTAACCCCAATTGCCTCACCAAAAAAAAGAAAAAAGAAATGATGAAAGAGTTGATTTTAAGATAATCTTGGGTAGTATGAACAGATGCTGAGTGAACAGAACCAGGAGAACAACTTACACAAAGATAGTATTGTAAACAAAGACAGCTTTGAAAGACTTAAGAAAGCTCTGATTAGCACAATGACCAGCACTGATTCCAGAGGACCTATTCCCCATATCCTGGAGGGTAGTGATAGACTTAAGGCAGAGAGAGAGATACATGTATTGGGACCATGGTCACTGTCAATTGGTTTTGCTTGACTGTGCTACTTGTTAAAGGCACTTACCTCCCCGCTTCCCTGTGAGCAATAATAATTCTGAAAAAAGAGCTGTCGAAATATTTTTTAAAATGCACAGAGAGGAAGAAAGAAACTCCAAAAGAGGCAAGCAGGGCAGTTTGGAAAGTAACCTCTGGAATTTATTCTGTACCTGATGTATGAGTCATCTACTTCACTGGGTTGTTGTGACGATTATATGAGATAATAATGCTTTGCAAACCTGGCTATTGTTTTATTTTAAAAATTATTTAAAGTTCCCAGTTTTCTCTCTCTCCCCCTCCCTCCTCCATTGAGAAGAAAAGAAATATGATATGATACCAATTGTATTGTATATTAAGTCATGCAAAACATATTTCTGAATTTAGCTGTTACTATTTTTAAAAGCGAGTGGTATGAAGTAGAGATTCAGTTCCATATAAAATACTATTTTGATGTTGTATGTGTACAGACAAATGCTCATTTTTGATGTTTAATTTCAGAATAAAATGATTCTGGGAGGAGGGACAGATAATGGTCCTACTGTCCTCTACTGCTCAGTGCATATTCACTTAGTCTCTATTCAGTTGTGGCTATTATATCTTAAGCTGAACGTTTACAGGCTTGTCCAAAGAAAAGCAAACAATGGTGAGAAGCTATTTAAAATCATGTTGTTTGGGCATGCTTGAAGAGACTAGAGCATAAGTTCTTAACTTCCCTTTGTGTCATAAACCGTTTTGGCAAGTTGAGTAAAACATAGGGAGTCCTTCTTAGACTGGTGTTTAATAATTAATGATAATGAAAGGAAATGCTAAATTTCACTTCAATGTTAATGAAAATCAAGATGTAATTCCCCCCCTCCCCCAACACACACACTCACACATTTATGGGTCATCTTGGCAATCCATGACCCCCAGATTAAAAACTCATGGAAGAGAGAGGGGGCATTTAGTTTGACCATTTAATCTATAAAGTGTAACCAAGTTTTTTTGTTTTTTTGGGTTTTTTTGGTGGGGAGGGTAGCAAATAGAGCAGATTGGTACATTACTTAACTGTTTCACTTAAATGTTTCAGTCTTGGGCCTGATCATTGTAAGCAAGCCCCTTAGCTTCTCTGTGTTTCAGTTTTTCATCTGTAAAATGGGCATACTATTTGTACTAGACCCCTGGTAATTGTTGTGAGGAAAGTGTTTATAAACCTAAAAACACTAAATATAAATTGTTACTATTGTGGGGAACCCATTGTGAGGCATGATAGTATGTAAGCCTCTTTAATTGAAATTGGAAAGAAATCCAGTTATAACACAAGATGAGTTTTTTTCAGTGGAAAAAAAATGGATGCTATAAATTTTGTATGTAAACATATGCACACATATTTAATTTGTTTGTTATAGGTGGAGGAAGCTAAACAAGAATTACAAGAAGTTGTTGAATTCTTGAAAAATCCACAAAAGTTTACTGTGCTTGGAGGTAAACTCCCGAAAGGTAAGAGAATAATCCTCCTCTAATCATAATTCAAGTTAAAAAGACAATAAAACCTAATTAATTCAGACTTCACTAATTTAGAATTTATCCTCCATTAGGACAGTAGCTGAGCTAGTTTACTTTTCATATAAAAAAGAATAAATCAGTGCTATTAATAATAGGTGGAGAGTTTAAACCAGTGCAGTAGATGTGTTCGTGCTTCCTGTCTTGATACACCGATGTGAGCAGAAGCATGGTGTAGGGTTACCTGATATTGGAATTGGAGTCAGGAAGACTTGAATTCAAATACTGCCTCAAGACTCTGACTAGCTGTGGGAAACTGAGCAAATTATGTATCCTCTCACTGCCTTATTTTCCTCATCTGTAAAAATGAGGGCATTAGATTAACTGGCCTCTAAGGGGTTTTTTCCCAGCTCTAAAATCTGTGATTCTGTGATTTTTGTGAAAAAGTCTCAGGGAATGGAGACAACAGCTGTGTTGATATGTTCATTCATTACAGAATAATTTTGGAATATGTCAGTCTGATGAAACTGACCTTTAATAAAATCTTAAATGTTGGGATTTTGTACTAATATGATTGAACACCTGTCTTAGGCAACCCATGTCTTCATAAAAATGGAGGAACTTTATTTTTCCATGACCTTAGGGTAGGGCTTTGGATTATAAGGATGCTTCTGAGTGTAAATCTATAATCTTAAGGGGGCCCTGGATTCAGGAGGACCTGAGTTCAAATTTGGCCTCAGACACTTGACACTAGCTGTGTGACCCTGGGCAAGTCACTTAACCCTCATTGCCCCGCAGAAGTAAATAAACAAACAAACAAATAATCTTAGTTGTTTTTTTTTTTTTAGGGTTCTTTAAGGTAGTGTCTACAGACAAATCACTTTAACTTTACTGAGGCTCAGTTTCTCTGTAAAATATCAATAACTGGATTCACCTATCTCAGGGTTGTGGTGAGGATTAATGTTCAAGTACTTTAAAAACTTAAAGGGTTAAGTTCCTATATTGATCCAAAATAAGTTATGGGAAACAATTTGAAATGAATCATTGACAAATATAAATTTTTAAGACAATACCTAGATCAGAAATTTATAGACTCCTCAGAATAGTGGTTTTAATGCATGAAATAAAATACATAGAATTATAAAGGAAAACAATTATGTCAAAGTACAGTTATAAAAATTTTTTAAAAAAAGTCACAGACCTCAGGTTTAAGAACTCCTGACCTAGAGAATGATATCTAGTTTCTTTTAGTTCTAATACCCAGTTTTGCTTTTAGAAACTGATTTGAGAGATTTTTTCCCCCTCAAATTGGTTAACATGAATGTTTTCTTTTTTAGGTATTCTTTTAGTTGGACCCCCAGGGACAGGGAAGACACTTCTTGCTCGAGCTGTGGCTGGAGAAGCTGATGTTCCTTTTTATTATGCTTCTGGATCAGAATTTGATGAGATGTTTGTGGGTGTGGGAGCCAGCCGTATCAGAAATCTTTTCAGTATGTTATAATAATATACTTATTAAAGATGCTAGAATTATGTATTTGCGATGGATGGGGAGAAACTAACTTATAAGGATTTCCACTTCAAAAGCAAGGACTCTCCACTTGAACTGATTAGTCACGAATGACTGTGGGTCAAGATCATTATAGTTGGGCAGGGATTGATTTTAGGGAACTTGGTGGCGTGAATTTGCAGCCTTCCACAAAGCCAATATTACCCTAGGATTTAGCATAATGTTGGTGGGTTATCTTGGAATGTGGTTGGGAATAGATTAGGTTAGGGGATGCTAGAGAGGACTGAGGTTTTTCCCTCCTCATTATAATTCATTGATATAATAATATGTAAATAAGGATTGATAACTACAGCCCTTATGGTATATAACTTCCACAGTTGAATATTTTTGTGTTTGCTAATATTGTATTACTATGTTATCCTCTTTGACTTGTTTAAATGTTACTGAAGGTTATGTTAAATTTTAAAGATATGTCAAGTTTTTTCACAATGAGCATTTTTTTTGGCATTCATATATATTGTTGGTCCTTGACAGTTGTATATTGTAGTGGCAAATTTTCTTGTTGTTCAGTCATTTTTCAGTCATGTTTAACTCTTTGTGATCCTGTTTGGGGTTTTCTTGGCAAAGATACTAGAGTGGTTTGCCATTTCCTTTTCCAGCTCATTTTACAAATGAGGAAACTGAAGCAAACAAGGGTTAAGTGACTTGCCCAGGATCATACAGCTAGTAAGTGTCTGAGGCTGCATTTGAACTCAGATCTGCCTGATTCCAGGCTGGTATTCTAGCCACTGTGCTACCTAGTTGCCCCTACTTGCCTGTTTGTAGCAAATGTGTACCTTTTTTAAAAATCTGCTTGGATCTATTTTCTCATTTGTTAGGGGAAGCAAAAGCAAATGCACCTTGTGTCATATTTATTGATGAATTGGATTCTGTTGGTGGAAAGAGGATTGAGTCTCCGATGCATCCATATTCAAGACAAACCATAAATCAACTTCTTGCTGAAATGGATGGGTAATTAAAAGCTGTTTGCTTTGTTCTTACACAATATTAAGATTTGAACGAGTTACCCACTTTTTTAAGAGTTTAAGAATTTCATTTTATTTATTTATTTATTTATTTATTTATTTATTTATTTATTTTTGGTGGGGCAATGAGGGTTAATGCCCAGGGTCATACATCAGTGTCAAGTGTCTAAAGCCAGATTTGAACTCAAGTCCTCCTGAATCCATGGCTGGTGCTTTATCCACCGTGCCACCTAGCTGCCCCCAAGTTTAAGAATTTTAAAGAAAGTTTGCATTGATAAACCTAAATTTGACAAATTTAGCTACACTTCATATTTGTGTCTGAGCTATTTGACAAAGTTATTATTCTCTTCTGAAGGTGAACAATAGGAACTCTTTAAAGTGCATGTTGACCTAATGATGTGTTGTTTTATTCTTAACATTACTGAGTTGTAAGCTACCATTTTTGAAGAGTTAGCCATGTTTTTCTGGCTAGTTAGCTCCTACATTTGCTTTGTTTTTTTTTTTTAATTAATTAAGTATCTTATTTTTTTTCCCATTACATATAGAGATAGTTCTCAACTTTTGTTTATACAAGCTTTCCAATTTCAGATTTTTCTCCCTCCCTCCCCCCTCCCCTAGACAGCAGGTAATCTGATAATCTGATATAGGTGTTTCATATATATACACATATATACACACACACACACACACACACACACACACACACACACACACACTAACATTAAACATATTTCTGCATTAGTCATGTTATAAGAGAAAAATCAGAGCAATGGCGAAAACCTCAAAATAGAAAAACATCAGCCCCCAAAACAAAAATAGTATGTTCATTCAGCATCTATATTCCACAGTTCTTTTTTTTTTTTCCCCCTGGATTTGGAGATCCTCTTCTATCATGAGTTCCCTGGAACTCTTCTGTAGCATTGCATTGGTGAGAAGAATATAGATCTACTGTGATGGACTATATTCCTCTCACCAATGCAATGCTACATTTGGTTTTAATTAAGTAGTATTTAAGATGGGAAATAAGCAGCCTCTACATTAGAATTTTTGAGTTTTATTGGAAATAACAATGAAATACGTGACTCACTTTTGTCATCATTGTGATTTTTTTTTAAAATAGTTTTAAGCCTAATGAAGGAGTTATCATCATAGGAGCGACAAACTTCCCTGAAGCATTAGATAAGTATGTATAAATAGTTTTTTACTAAAGCTTCCTATTAGAAATCTTTATATTTGCTTTGAGGAAATTTCTTAATTAAAAAAAAATTGCACTGAAATTTCCCCCTTTGTTAAATATTGGCTTATTTCTGGGTATTACTAGATAGTTAAAACGTTTCATTTTCAGTTGATAGAGTTTGTATATATACAACATGCATGTATGCATACATACACATACATGCATACCATCCTTCTATCCATCCATAAATACATGTCAGTTTACTAGTAACTCTTGTCCCAAACTCTTCTTTCCAAGTGAGAAGGGCTAAAGTTCTCATCCTGTCTTAATAAGCAAATAGTGATATTGTTTATGCCTTAAATCAGGGGTTCTTAATCTGTTTCAGTGAAATTATTTTTAAAATATATTTTGATAACTATTTCAATGTAATTGAGTTTTAAATTGTGTGATTCTGTGCATTTTATTTTATGCCTTTTAAACACAAAAAGAGGTTAATAGGTTTCACCAGACTTCCAAAGGAGTCCATGATAGAAAAAAGAGTTTAAGAACCTTTGCCTTAGTCCTTTCCCTTATTTACTTGTGTTTCTGTGAATGAAGTTAGAAATGAGCTGTGCCCTTACATTCAAAGTAATGGAGACTATTACTTGATTATTTTTCCAGAAACTACTTGGTTCGGCAGCCTATCTATTCTAGTTTCTGACTGCTATCCACTGTCTTCCTTTTTTCCTTTGTTTGAAATAAATCTGGGGAGGTCTTAAATTTCAGTGCCAACTTTCAGTTTATTCAATCTGGATTGTGGATTTTTTTCTCACTTTTTGTTTATAGTGCTTTAATACGTCCTGGTCGTTTTGACATGCAAGTTACAGTTCCAAGGCCAGATGTAAAAGGTCGAACAGAAATTCTCAAATGGTATCTGAATAAAATAAAATTTGATCAATGTAAGTTCAAATTCCAGCTGTTTATTTTTTCTCTCAGCACAATAATAATAGATTGGTGAATGTTTTAAAAGATCCAGAAACCCCCTCTTATCTCTATTTTATGAATTAATTTCTAAAAACTGCATGCCAGAAATCCGTTTATTATTTTTAAACTTTTTCTGATCTAAAATTGTGGTCTTAATAGGTCTGTAAATGTTTTTTACTATATATGGACATACTTGGTTTTCAAAATGATTCTACCCTCTGTGATTGTAATCTCTGTAGACTCATGTCTGAAATAACAGTGCTGGACTGCCAATCTTTTCCACAGCACCATAAGTTTTGTTTTTTGATGATCACTTTAGGTAGTATTTGAAGAAGTTGTTCTTGTCTGTAACTCATAAATTTGTGTTTAGATGAAAGTTTAGTATACAAGGAGCTTCAGCTTCATCAGTATTTGCAGTCAAAGGCTAACAAAATATATACTTATATTTTGAATTTGAATATTTTGACAATATTTTCCATACTTCATAGTCATTAATATTGCAGGAGTAATTGTTTTTCTGAGCCCTTTCAAGAGTCGACAGTTATTTAGTCTGGGATGACCTCATAAACATCTTGTTATTTAATAGTAAATCTACCCTTGGCTTCTTTTTTAAAGTTTTAGTGTTTATATTCTTCTTTTACATAGCTGTTGATCCAGAAATAATAGCTCGTGGGACAGTTGGATTTTCTGGAGCAGAGTTAGAGAATCTTGTGAATCAAGCTGCATTAAAAGCAGCTGTTGATGGGAAAGATATGGTTACCATGAAGGAGCTGGAATTCTCCAAGGATAAAATTTTAATGGGTATGTTTCTCTTGTACTTTGACTTCCTTACTCTTCAAGTATCTGAAATCATTTAGGCAGTAAATTGTTTTCATGCACATCAATTCTAGTCTCACATCTTCCTTTGATTGTGTGTGCCTTTCATCATTAGACCTCTCTGGCAAGTCACAACTTCTCCATGTCACTCTGTCATTATGTAAAAATAAGAGGAATGAATTTCTAAGGTTCCTTCCATTTGTAAAATTAGGCATTTCTAGTGTTCTTTGGAGGTAAATATATAGGTAAAGATTTTTCATTTAAAAAACCTGGAATTTCATGTTTAGAATTTTTGTAAATGTTAGAGTATGAGTTAAATACTGTTGAGCAGTATTTTATTTTCTTTGCAAGGTACCAAAGCTGTCTATCCCTACAGTTTAATTTTGCACTTGGTAATAAGTACATTGGTTTGATTTTAAAAGCCTTCCCTTCTGGCTGAAGAGAGGCAGAATGGTCTGAGCTATTAATCAGGCATTATATTAAGCATCTACTATGAGGCAGGTACTGTGTTGGGGTTAAGAAAACAAAAATGAAACAGTTCTTGCCCTCATGGAACAGTTGTGTTTAGGTAGATGACCTGTGTATGTGTAAATATCCAGAATGGTCAATTTGGGGGAGGCACTGGGAATTGGATCAGGACAGACCTCATGAAAGTAGTAACATTTTAGAAAAGCCTTGAAGAAAACTAGGGATTCAAAGAATTGGAAGTGGGGAGGAAATGCTTTCTGGGTAAAAGCAAAGAAACAGGAGATGGAATGATGTATAAGGAACACCAGGAAGGCCAGTTTAACTAGACTATAGGATGGATGAAGAGGAATAATGTCAATCTAGGGTGGAAAGGCCAGATTGGAGCTAGGTTATGAAGGACTTGAAATGACGGAAGGGTTTGTATTTGATCCTAGAGGGAATAATGAACCTCTGGAGTTTGAATAGGGTGAGTGGCATAGTTAGATCTATGCTTTAGGAATAAACCTTTGGCAGTACTGTGGATGATGGATCAGAGTGGGGAGAGACCAATTTGGAGGCCATTGTAATAGTCTTGGCAAGTGATGATGATGAAGGGTATGGTTGTGTGTAAGATGTTGTCATGGTAGAGTAACAAGATTTGGAAACATAGGAAATGAGAAGTGAGGGAAACTGAAGAATCGAGGATAACACTGAGGTGGCAAACCTGGTTGTCCAGAAGCAGGATGGTGTTTTCTTAAGAGTTGGAGAAAAACTACTGAGTTCTGTTTTGGCTATGTTGAATGTGAGATTCCTGAGGAATTTTCAGTTCAGAAATGTTCTCCTGTGGGTTCATGATATGGCACTAAAGGTTGGGAGAAACACCACTGGAAGTCATCTCCAAAGAGATGATAATTGAACCCGCGGAAGTTGATGAGCTTACCAAAGAGAAGAGAAGATGGGCCCAGGGCAGTTTTGAGAAGGAAGAAAACCAAGAGAAAAGCAATGTCACAAGAACCCATAGAGGAGAAGCATATACAGAAGGGGAATGTTTAGGCATATCAAAATATGCTCCATAGAAAGTCAAGAAGGAGGAATACTGAAAAAGTCATTCAGTTTGGCAGTTAAGCAGTTAATAAGTTACTGGAAATTTTAGAGAGAAATTTGTTGAGATTGTAAGGGGTGGAGAAGTGAGTGAGAGAAGAGAAAGAAAAGTCATGCTTTTCTAAGTTTGGCTGTGAAAGAGGCAAGATACAGAATCTTAGGTTTGGGGAATGGTGGGCTCAGGTGAGAATTTTTAAGTATGAGGGATGTTTATAGACACCAGAGAATGAATATGAATATACACACATATACAACATGTGCATATTCATATATAGACACAACTGTATACATATATACATGCATGTATATATAAATATGTGTGTGCATACACACATATAGACATACATAGCTGGGGAGAAGGCTAGATAGTGAGATGGGGTGTCGCTATGCATGCTGTCTTGGTAGATTAATAAGATTTGAAAACTTATCAGAATTGGGGGCAGCTAGGGG
Source organism: Dromiciops gliroides (assembly GCF_019393635.1). Taxonomy (NCBI): domain Eukaryota; kingdom Metazoa; phylum Chordata; class Mammalia; order Microbiotheria; family Microbiotheriidae; genus Dromiciops; species Dromiciops gliroides. The sequence continues at coordinate 65,163,496 of NC_057865.1, forward strand.
GCGCAGTGGATAAAGCACCGACCCTGGATTCAGGAGGACCTGGGTTCAAATCTGGCCTCAGACACTTGACACTTGCCAGCTGTGTGACCCTGGACAAGTCACTTAACCCCCATTGCCCCACAAAAAAAAAAAAAAAGAAAACTTATCAGAATTGAGGAATGAAGGATAATGAAGAATCAAGGATAACAAACCTGGCTGCCTAGAAGGGTGGTGGTGTCTTGAGGGTTGGAGGAAAAAAATACTGAGTTTTGTTTAGGGCATGTTGAGTGTGAGATTGCTGAAGAATTTCCAGTTCAGAATGTTCTCCTATAGGTAGTTCATGATATGGCACTGAAGGTTAGGATAAGTGATAATAAGAATCACATTTGGGTGCATAGTACCCAAACTACAATTCCATGTTTGTGGCACAGAGGCATATTTGTTTGAGAGGAATTGAGTAAAAATATTTCTTTATTTGTAATCTGTTTTTTTAATGTAAGATATTCCATGTCATCATGTATCAGGTGCTAGAGCTCAGTTTCAAAGACCCATGTAACAACTGAAAGAATAATTCTTGTTCTGTTTTCAGTACTTGGTTTTGAATTTTTTCCTTCATCCTTGACTTTTGTTTGCTTTTTTTTTTTTTTTTTTTTTAGTGAGGCAATTGGGGTTAAGTGACTTGCCCAGGGTCACACAGCTAGTAAGTGTTAAGTGTCTGAGGCTGGATTTGAACTCAGGTACTCCTGACTCCAGGGCCAGTGTTCTATCTACTGTGCCATCTAGCTGCCCCCATCCTTGACTTTTAAAATATCAGTTTTATAAATTTTTTTTTTTTGGTGAGGCAGTTGGGGTTAAGTGACTTGCCCAGGGTCACACAGCTAGTAAGTGTTAAGTGTCTGAAGCCAGATTTGAACTCAGGTCCTCCTGACTTCAGGGCCGGTGCTCTATCCACTGCACTGCCTAGCTGCCCCTATAAGTTTTATTTTTAAAGTTCATTCTAAACATATTGTTATTACCATGAAGAAAAATAAATTCAAATATCTAAATGATAAAAGTCTTTTGTTCTTATGTTTATATTAGCTTTGGCAGGAATGTAACAAAACCTGTTTGCTTTTATGATCCCTTCTGAACTTTTTCTTTCTCATAATTCTTCTTGATTTAGTTGCTCTTAGTATTTTAATTATTTATATAGTTGCAGTTGGCACATATATTATTGTTCTGATTTTGCTTTTTTTCATGTTGATTTGTTTTTGTTTTTTTGAGGGGGAGTAGATCGTAAATATTGCGATGTTTTCGATTTTTGTTTTACATGAAATAGCACATGTATTTTCTAGAAATTGAACTGGGTTCATTTCTTAAAGTATTGTATGCTTTAACAATGAGGGTAATTTGACTTTCAGTTATTGCAGAAGTGGCATCTATTGTTCAAGGGCAAGATTATTTCAGAACTGACTTTATTATCATAAACTTACTTTATCTTGTTTGCTTCCACCTCTGACATAACAATATCAGATAGTATAACACCTAATATTGTGTTCAGATAACTTCTATTATTCAATAAAATATTACTTCTTGATTATACTGTTTCAACTAAGTGATTTCTTATTTTTAGGTCCTGAACGTAGAAGTGTAGAAATTGATAATAAAAACAAAACCATCACTGCATATCATGAATCTGGCCATGCTATCATTGCATATTACACTAAAGATGCTATGCCTATTAACAAAGCTACAATCATGCCAAGAGGACCAACACTTGGACACGTGAGGCTTTAGAAACTTTATTTGTTGATTTTCAAGATCAAGGTCCCCATAGCAGTCATTAATGAACCCTCTAATAAAGTCGTGTAAGCTTTCTGTTGAAATGTCGTATGTTCTAAAGGGGAGAAAATGCTTACATCTTTAGTTGAAATTGTTTTTGAAATTTTCTTTCTGAACCTCCTTGAAGAGGTACCAAAGACTTCTGAAGTGTATTTTTCCTGATGAGTGCTTTTTGCTATTTAGATACAGATTCAGAATCTGCCCCGTCTTTAATTCTTGGATAACTTTTCTTTCTTGAAAATCGCGAAAGCAATGACTGGATCACACTATTTTTTACTGGTTCAATATTTGTCTTAACTGTTCCAGTTTTAGGATCATGTAGCACAGGTACCATTCTAATATTTCTTCCTAGCTGTAGAAATTTTAATCTCAATTCATCTTTGATGACAACATAGATGTAATCATAGTATTAGACAGCCTAGGAGTAGTCAGGGAGTCAGTAACAGCTGTGTTCAAATCCTTCCTTAGACACTTACTAGCTGTTTTAGTGGCTCTGGGTGAGTCACTTAAGTTCTTTTTTTTTTTTTTTTTAGTGAGGCAATTGGGGTTAAGTGACCTGCTATGGGTCACACAGCTAGTAAGTGTGTGTTAAGTGTCTGAGGCCAGATCTGAACTCAGGTCCTCCTGACTCCAGGGCCAGTGCTCTATCCACTGTACCACCTAGCTGCCCCGTCACTTAAGTTCTAATGTCTCAGTTCCTTCATCTGTAAAATGGGGATAATAATAGTATCTGCCTTACAGCGTTGCTTTAAGGATTAAATTTAATTATATTTGTAAAGGATTTTATAAACTTTAATAAGCTACATATAAGTACAGTTATCATATAATCATCATTACTGTTATTATCCTTATTCACCCTGTTGGTATAAAATAAACATTGGTTCTGAAGTTGAAATCATTTTCATTTTGTTTTGCTACTTTTCTAGTTAATTGGTTCGGAGCATAATGCTATATGGTGAATGGTAAGATTTTTTTGGAGAGTTGTAATCTGACTTTTTCTTTCTATTATAATTTGAATGTTTCCCAAATTTTGTAGGTGTCCCTTCTACCTGAGAATGATAGGTGGAATGAAACTAGGTCCCAGCTGCTTGCACAAATGGATGTTAGCATGGGAGGAAGAGTTGCAGAGGAGCTTATATTTGGAACTGACCATATTACAACAGGTTGATTGCAAAGTATTGCTGTGTTTCAAATATTGGTTTACTAGTTTAATAGCTTTTAAAAATACTGATTTACTTATTTTTAATACTAGGTGCTTCTAGTGACTTTGATAATGCTACTAAAATAGCAAAGCGAATGGTGACTCGATTTGGAATGAGTGAAAAGGTAACAGCTCATTTTTATCTCATTTCTTTTTTATTAAATTGATTCTTAGTTGCCTCTAGGAGGGCACCACCCCTGGGGCAGACCAGCATCAAGATCCTTCCTCTAGGGGCAGTGACCAGAAAGATTTATTACTATAGCATCCCAGCAGCAAGGCCCCACTCCTGGAGCAGGCCAGCAGCTAAATCCCACATCCAGGGGAGACCAACAGGGAGGATTCATCCCTTAGTAAAAGCTAGAAGAGAAGCTTACCCTACTGAGAAAGCAAGCGTCTAAGCCCTGAAGCCCAGTAAAAACTAGGAGTAAGACCCAGAGCCCCAGCACACAAACTTGCGATAGGACTAGAGCCCAGCTGTTACATAAAAACAAGTCACATAAAAGGGCATAAAAATTAGCCCCCCCCCCCAAAAGAGCTTTATTTTAGTTGCCTCTAGGAGAAAATGTTGAAGCATGTGGCATTATAACCAGTATTTAGACAGTATGAGAATTTGAGCCTTCCAAAAATGGAGTGGAAATAATGACTTCCAGTAGAATATGACTTTTTATTTGTTTCGTTCCACTGTATTGTCCCAGTTGTTCCTCTTGGACTGTATTTCTAGTTTGGGAGAAATACGAAAGAAATTATAGGATTGTAGGATTCAGAGCTGGAAGGGAAGGAAGAGATCATCTAGTCCTGGACTTAAACTTTTTCTACTTGTGACCCCTTTTTGCCTGAGAAATTTTTGTGCAACCCCAGGTATATAGATATATATAAAATAGGTATACATAACCTTTTACTGTGCCAAATTTTTGGTGACCCTCCACATTCAGTTATGTAACCCCATATGGTGTTGTGACCCACAGTTTAAGAAGCTTTGATCTAGTCCAGTGGTTCCCATTCATGGTTCTTGATGATGGCTCAGAATTTATACAGAAAACTCTTTAATGGCACCTTGAGCAGTAATAACTTTTAAGATAAAATAAATAAATTTTAAATTACCCTGGGTATTTACAACATTTTTTTTTTTTTTGGTGAGGCAGTTGGGGTTAAGTGACTTGCCCAGGGTCACACAGCTAGTAAGTGTCAAGTGTCTGAGGCTGGATTTGAACTCAGGTACTCCTGAATCCAGGGTCACTGCTTTATCCACTGTGCCACCTAGCCGCCCCTACAACATATTTTTTAAAAAAGAAATTCACATTGGGAACGCCTGATCTAATTCAATCTGCTTATTTTGCAAATATATATTTTATATATATTTTAGGAAACTGAAGACCAATGAGGTTCATTAATTGACTCAGTGTCATAGAAATGGTTAAAAGCAGAGCCTAGACTTTAATCCAGATACTCTGATTTCAAGTCCACTGTTCTTTTCTTTGTATCATAAAACTCTGGTATTCATGTTCAATGATACCATATATATTTAACTTAGAGGGAAATTCAACCCTAAATACTTGGCAAAGAAGGAGGAGAAATAATAACTTAAAAGATTCAGCTTGCCTTTCCACTCGGTATGAAAATACCTCAAATGAGTGTAAAATGGGAGGCATGGACCTTTGTTTTTCTGTTGGTTTCCATTCCCATTGCCTTTCTCCTGCATTGAATGAGATTCAGAATCTGTTTTTCATCATTCTCATAGACAGTCTTTATTCATCCATCTTAGACTGTTAGAATTAAGGAGAGGGACAATCTTGGTTGGCCTTTCTTCCTTTCCTGGTCAGCTAGAATTATTCATGCCATGTTCCCTTTGATATTCTTGTGTCCTGTCTTGCCTCATGGTGAGGCAGGGAAAAAAAACCCAATTATGTGGTATGATCAGTCACCCTGTGATATGATCATACTTAGATGTGAAACTCTTTCAAGAAGATTTTTTCACTAATCAGTGTGTAGGGATTTGTTTTCTATTTGAGTAGAACCTGTTTTGTCAAGTCTTCTGATTATCTGGGTGTATTAAAAAATAAAATGTGTATCTGGTTGTCTACATAACAAATGTTTCAGATCATTTATTCTCTGTCACTGGCAGAGGTCTTTTAAAAGGTCTTTTTATCTTAAAGATAACAGGTAATGAATTTTTCAAAGGTAATTTTAACTTTATGGAATTTTTGCCTCTTGTTGATTTTAGTATGTGACCTTATATTTGACTTTGCTCTGTTTGTTAGTATTTATGTTTTATCCATGAAAATTGTGTTTCTTTTTATGTGATGGGAGAGAGATTAGATTTTTTTGATCAATGTTTTTTTCTATTTGGTTTCAGCTTGGAGTCATGACATATACTGATACAGGGAAACTGAGTCCAGAAACTCAATCTGCTATTGAACAAGAAATAAGAATACTTTTGAGGGTAAGACTATTCATTTTCTACTCTTATTTATATAACATGAAGGCATGGTGTTCATGAGTATCATTAGTGTTCTTCATCTGTTCTCTTATTTTGACCAAGACTGAGCCACTGTCTCTCTTTGAGATCATGCATATCCTCACTCATACTCCTTATGCCACATCTTGTAGATAGGTGGGTCATCTTTGGAAATATGCCACAACTTAACTTGTGTGTGGCCACTCAGTGTTTCTCTGTTCCCTTCAGTTCACTTGTAAATTTGATTCTTCAGTGACTGTGGTGTTCTAAGGTTCGCAACTCTATAATATCCATGGGGAGAACATTTATGTTAAAAACAGAAGATGGATTTATACATTGAAAACCAGCTTGGAAGCATTCTTCAGTTTCCAAATGCTCTCCAGCCCATGTCTGTCTTTAGTGTTTGTCCCCAGTAGGTATATAAATTCCACTGGACTGGACATCCAATTACATAGCATAGTCTTAAAAATGGATGTCTTGGGGGGCAGCTAGGTGGCGCAGTGGATAGAGCACCGGCCCTGGAGTCAGGAGGACCTGAGTTCAAATCCGGCCTCAGACACTTAACACTTACTAGCTGTGTGACCCTGGGCAAGTCACTTAACCCCAACTGCCTCACCCAAAAAAAAAAAATGGATGTCTTAGTTTTTCCTTCACTTAAATAATTATGTATCTTGTAGAGAGCATCCTCTCAATCACATTCTGGGACTTGATTGAACCAATGCAAAAGCATCTATAAGCAGGAGACACTGGAATACCTCACCATCGTTAGGGAATCTCTTCCATTTGGACCTTGCTTATAACAGTAGTTAGCTTCTGTCTCTTTTTGTGTGACTTGCTCATTTACTCAATTAGTGATTTGTTATTTCGATAATTGCATTTACCAAGAAATCTTATATGATCTTAATATATGTGAAAGACTTCTTGTTGGAGGAGAGCCTTTAAGAGTACGCCCTGCTCTGCTGAGTCAGAGGCTTTTTTGTTGTTGTTATTTATTATTTAAATTTTGATTTCCAAATTCTCTCACTCCCTTCAGCCCCTCCCCTACTCATTGAGAAAGCATATTATATATCAGTTATACACATGAAGTCACCAGTATGATATCAGTTAGACATGTGAAGGGATGCAAAACATTTTCATATTAGCCATGTTGCCAAAAAAAGTGAAACAAGTATATTTCAATCTGCACTCAATTCATTAGCTATCTTTCTGGAGGTGGATAGCATTTTTTGTCATGAGTCCTTTGGAATTCTCTTGGATGATTGTATTAATTAGCAAATGCTTTCTTTTAATAAATAATATGACAGGATTTTAACATTTCTGCTGCCCAACTATTTATATGATTGTTAAGATGTCACTTTAACATTTTCATCAAGTTGATCATTCCTATAAATACTTTATAAAGAGAAAATGCACATACTATTCAGTTATTGATGTTCTTTTGTAAACAAATTTATTTCTAGATTTTACAAACCAGAGTTTATTTCTTTGAGCAACAGAGATTTATCTTATGTTATTTAGTCACAATAGACAGAAGTAACAGTTAATTTTATTGAAAGTCTTACAATGGAAATCTAAATCTATTTTTAAGATATTCCTACATTGGTTAATTTGGAATGGTTTCTACTCAGAAATATCTCCCAAGTACAGAGATATTTCATGGAAGGAGGAGAGGTCTAGGTGAAAACTATGTTCTCCAAGATAAATCAAGAAGGGGAGGGCGAGGGATTAGATATTCATCAAAATGTTATTAATAAGTGACGTAACTGTTCTGGGCTTATAAGTATAATATGTTTTCCAAATCACAGTTTCCACATGCTGTGATTCCATAATCTCTTTATGTGTAGTCCAAGGCCCTGTTTAACATAACCACAAAGTATTACATGATCCATGGATGGATAAAAGTCTATAAAAGGCAAGTATTGTGGCTAGATCAACTGCCAGCCATATCCAGTCCTCTGAAAATGTGGGTTTGGTGTGAGTTATTAAGATTACACAAGTCACAATATACTGAGTTATGCAGTTTTAAAAAAAATAGTCCTGTGTAAAATCCAACAATCTTCAAGGGAGAAAATCATGTCTTGAAGTCATTCAACACTGATGCCATGTTCAATCAAAATAGAAGTGGCACAGTTGGTCTCTTTCTGGACAAGCTCTTCAGTTTTGTCATCATTTTATTTTAAAATTTTTTATTCAGAATGTAAATACCAAAAATAAAGAGCATTTCCATACACATTACTGAACACAAAAAAGATTTTATGTGAAACTGAATCATTTCAGAGCTCTTGTTTTTTAAAATAAATTTTGCATGTGTAATTTAAAAGCTGTCTTGTTTGTCTTTTATTTCCTTCTGAATTTCCATCTGTTCTCTTCTGTGCCTTAAAAAAAATGTTAGAATGACCCTTTTTTAGTCAACACTGTTGCTAACTTCCCTTCCCCTTATAATCTTATAACAGACATAGTCAGGGAGAACATGACCTACTATGTTTCATTGCATGTCCTTTGGAGATGTGGTCATTTCATCTAAATTTGATGTCATTCTAAATCTTTCAAAAGTGCTTTTCTTTATAATGCCCTTTTGGAAATAATTTTGCAGGTTCTCCTTAATTTCACTATGCATCAGTTCATACTATTCATGATTTTCTGAAACTGTCTTTTGTCATTTTTTAAGGTCCAATAATATTCGATTACATTCATGTGCCATAATTTGTTCAGTCTAGTGGTCTAAGAGGAAATCTAAGGTACCCTTAGATTCTAGTTCTTTTTTCCTATATCCCTTTTAATTTCCTCTTCATGATCAGAAAGTTTTGTTTTATTACTATTTCCTCCTGGTATCATCTTCTCTCTTAATTCCCTTTCCCTATCCTCTGCTGAGTTTGCTGTATTTTTTACACTAAACGTGTGTGTGTGTGTGTGTGTGTGTGTGTGCGTGTTCTCACTATGTTCAGTAGCTTCTCTTGAATGCTGAGCCTGGAGTCAGGAAGACCTGGACTAAAATCCTGCCTCAAACACTTAACTAGTGTGTGACCCTGAACAAGTCACTTAACCATTGTTTGCCTCAGTTTTCTCATCTTTTCTGTGGAGATAATAAAAACACTTGACTGCTAGGGTTGTGGTGAGGATCAAATGAGATAATAATTATTAAGCAATTAGTACGGTGCCCGGCATACAGGAAGTGCTATATAAAAGTGCTGGCTGTTCTAAATGCAGTGGGATTTCCTTCAAGTGTGTCAAGTGAGGCAATTGGGGTTAAGTGACTTGCCCAGGGTCACACAGCTAGTAAGTGTTAACTGTCTGAGGCCGGATTTGAACTCAAGTCCTCCTGACTCCAGGGCCGGTGCTCTATCCACTGCGCCACCTAGCTGCCCCTCTTATAGAATATTGTTAATCAAAACCTCTTCCTGTTCCCTTCTCATATCTTCATTAAGGATACACTTGGTGCATATGTAGATTATTCTCAAAAAATTTGTATGGAAGAGAAGGTATTGCTGGATGTGGTGGCTTACACCTGTGAATCCTTGCTATCAGGACTGGTGAGATGAATGAATTACTTGGGCTTAAGAGTTCAGAGCTTATAGTGTGTACCTATATGGGGAATCATTCATGATGGGGAAGGATGCTCTGGATCCAGCTGTGTAAGCAAGGACAAATCAGCCCAGGTTAGAAAAAGAGGAGATCAGAGTGCCCATGCTGATCAGTAGCAGAGTTGACACTGGTCTGTGAATAGCTCCTGTTCTTCCAGCCCAGATAGGGAGACCCACTCTTTAAAAAGTTGCATGGGCCTTTTGGTTGCTTTCTGGTGGCTTGAGGCAATAAGATATATTTCCCCCACAATGCTGTGTATTTCCCCCATGTCATGTCTTTTAGAAACAGTGCCTTCTGTTACTTCCAGCAAGATCCTCCTTTGTATGTACCTCATCGAGCTGTTTTTTCCATCTTGTTTTCTTCAGTAATAGTACCATTTTTGGGGTAGCAAATCTGGGCCATTGAGTCTGGATGTGGTGGTTTCATTATCCGTGATAGTGAAAAGAATTAATTATAAAAATCTTTTTCATTTTCATCTATTTGTTGTCCTTTAAATTTTATCCTTTAAATGGCCATAGAATGTTTTTTTACCAAGCTTTCTTTAAACATGATTTTTCCTTCTATTAATTAATAGAATTAATAATAATGTTTTGTGAGGTGATACTCCTTTTGATGATGTTTTATTGATACATTTTATTTTTGTCACAATTTCTAGATATTGTGTCTACCTTTTTAATAGACAGTAGTTAAGTAAAACCAATTGTTCTAGTGATTCTCTGACAGTGTATGTGGTATTCCACATTTTTCATTCCCACTTCTGTCAAAAGGAGGAAGATGCTACCTTGTTAATTTTCCAGAGACAAGATTGATCATTATACTCACTCAGCATGCAGCTTCATTTACACATTCTTCATTTTTTTTAGCATTATTGTGGTCAGTGTGTATATTGTTCTCCTGGTTTTGTGTACTTCACTCCAATCATTTCATTTAAGTCTTCTCATGTTTCTCTGAATTTCTTGTAGTCATCATTTCTTTTTTTTTTTTTAGTAAAGCAATTGGGGTTAAGTGACTTGCCCAGGATCACACAGCTAGTAATTGTTAAGTGTCTGAGGCTGGATTTGAACTCAGGTCCTCCTGACTCCAGGGCTGGTGCTCTATCCACTGCACCATCTAGCTGCCCCTGTAGTCATCATTTCTTACACTGAAGTAGTTTTCCATTTTGTTTACATGATAGTTCGTTTCCCTGTTGATGGATCCTTGCTTTCTTTCCAGTTTTTTGTACCACAAAAAGAGTTGTTGTGGTAAATATTTTGCTATATGTTGGATTTTTGTTTATGTCTTTAACTTTCTTGGGATACATGCTGAATAATGGAATCTTTAGGTCAAAAGGTATAGTTGAGTGACCTTTCTCATATAATTCATATTTGTTTTCCAGAATTATAGGTTCATTTCACAGTTCCACCAACAGTGCATATGTGTACCTTTCTTCCAGTCTTCATATTTTTTGCAAATGAGTATATTCTAAACTGGTGTTTCTCTTGGGTGCTGTATTTTACTACTTTATAGGGAAATCAAGTGTTTACTGACTTAGATGATGTGTTGGCTGTCTTAGAGGTCTTATTGTAGCAGTTGATTGACATTGGTTAAACTGCTTTAATAAATTGACAAAGTTGGTGTTGGTTGTCCATTCTTCTATTTTTCCTCTTTTAGTGTCATTTTTTTATGTGGGTCACTTAGTTGTTTAAATTTCATGTCATATCTTTACATTTTTATTCTACTTTTATATTAACTTTGACTGTTGTTCTAAGAAGTTACTGATCTGACCTTCTAGAAATAGATGATTTGGGAATAATTCCTACATCTTTTCATAGCTGGTAAAGTATGATGCTATTTTCAGCACTTTCTGAAAAGAATGACTTATAGGCATCAGACTTCTTTATAGTCTTTTATAATTCTTTATAAATCTTTGGTTTCTCTTTCTTCTTACTAACATGTTTTTCACTATCCTTTTCTAATGTTCAATTTTACATTATGGTCATTAAGTATGAAAATGTGTTGATATAATTTAGAAGGTATCAAATTCTTCATATAATTTTTCTCCTTTGCAACAGAGATGTGTACATTAATTGCACTTATTTTTATGGTAGTATTTTTGCCTACTTATGAGTACTACAACAGAATAGCAGATAATCTAAGAAATGTTGTTTCTTGTTGCTTTTTAATGTACAAGCAAAACTACTCTACTAATACTTTTTGACTCTCAAAGAATAACCTATCATGCTTCCATTTAATAGCAACTTCTTTTTGTCTTCTAGTTTTGTGTCTGTGTGTAAAGACTGATATTTTTTAGTTCTTATTGTACCAATCACTAAATGAATGTTTATAGATAACTCTATACTATGCTTGTTAGCATAGTCAGCTCTCATTCTTGTCACTGGCTACAATTCTTGCCAGTTAGAAAAGGTGGGAGGTGAGTGGAAAGCACAGTTTTTATTTGCCACTTTGTTAGAAAGGTTGTCATAGCCAACGACTTAATTACTAAGCATTTAGCTTATTTGTTAATGAGCCCCTCAGTACTTGGCTAGGTTGCTCCTTGTAAAGCAGATGTAATATGTTGCTGAGATTGTACTCAAAGCCCTTTCAAGATTGTAGGACCCAACAAAACTTGGGTTTTGCTGGTATACCCTTGAGAATGCATAATCCCCTCCTGACCATAATGAAATGTTGGGACTAGGATTTTATGGAATATAAAAATCACATTTTATAAATTATTTTCCTTTTTAATTTTCACAATAGTAAATTTTTTGAGATTTTTTGTTTTATCTTTGCATTTCAGGACTCTTATGAACGAGCAAAAAATATCTTGAAGACACATGCAAAAGAACATAAGAATCTAGCTGAAGCTTTATTAACTTATGAGACTTTGGATGCCAAAGAAATTCAAATTGTTCTTGAAGGGAAGAAATTGGAAGTGAGATGATAAAGCTCTTCTTATGGATTCATACTTGGTTTTATTTGCAAGAATGTAAATCTAGCAGTGCAGTAGTCTCCTTATGCAACAGCTTTTTTTTTTCCTTCCTGATGCGTGCTGTAATGTATTAATGATGTTTTCAAGGTTATAGTATACTTTCTTGTGAGCCTTTTGTTACATTATCTGATTTCAGTTATTCTCATTGACACCTAGAACAAATAAGCTTTCCATAGTAAAAATCATTATAGACAATAAAGAACTATCAGGATTGAATACAGTTTGTTTGAGAGACTTCAATCAGACCTTAAGTTGGAAGTAATGCTGCAGCATACTTTTCAAGGCTAGCTAACTATGCTGCTAGATGTAGAGGGAAAATGATGCCTCATCTTTAGCTCATGTGGGGTATTTTGAGCCTGATGACTTAAGTTGTTAAAGGATCACCTTTGTAACTTAATAGTATCAATGGTTTTTGGCACAGAAATGACGTTACTTAGTTGTAAACCCTGTATTTGCCAATTTCAGAGGGAGAACTCATAATCCTGGTTATATAATAGAATTACAGACATTTTTTTTTAGATCTGAAAATTAGGGAATTTGTGGGCATAGGGGCAAATGCAAAAATTTGAAACTTCATATCCTTCATGTTATCTATATTTTGCATATCTCTTTGTATCACCACGCTTATCACCATTATAAGGGGAAATTGTCTTATCCCTCAAATTTTGTTATAAACAAAAAATGAACAACTCCCCCGGCCCCCCACCCCACCCCAAACCCTGCCTGCCCCAAATTCTTATCCTTGTGTACTTATGCTAGGAAGCAAAGAAACACAAACATTTGGTTTTGAAGGGTCCATTAACAGTACATGTTGTCAGAAATTGGGAGTTGCTTAATTTGAGTCAGAATTTGGCTAACTTAAAAATGAACCACTTATTCTCTGCAAAGATTCTTGAATACATTTTATTTAAACCCATAGAGAAATATTGTTTCAGAGCAGTGTCAATATTCTGCTAGTATAACAAAAATAGATCCTTTAAGTGATTTTTATTATTAAAAATTTATGTTTTTTTAAAGAGCTCCAAGATATGCATGTTCTTCCTTGTAGAAGATGTATATAATTGAATGTCTCTCTCAAAGATATTCTTGACTTACTTTAAAATCTCATTTCTATAAGGATTTCAACAAAAATATGTATACTTGGGTTACATAAAATCTCATTTACCATTTCATTAAGACATTCAAACTTGTCAAAAATCAAAACCTTCATGAACCTATTATGATCAGATTAAAAAATGTTGGTTTCAACAACATGTTATGTTTCTAGGTTTTTTTACATGCATTTTGATGGGAGTACTTGGTTATTTCATGACTACTGGTTATGAACATTTCTAACTATAAGTGCAGAAAATTTTAAACATTAGCATACTTTAAAAAGTTTATACCAGTGAAAGTGACAATTAAAGATCTGAATAAGCACCTCACAAAGATGGAATAAGGATCATCTTTTTCTACAAGAAATTTTTCTTTTTTGTAATTATGCCACTGAACCCCATTTTTTAGCCAAGAATATGGTTTCCTTTCCTTTCAGAACAAATGCTTAGTACAGCTTTATACATGGTTTACTCTGTTTTCCAAATAGTCTCAAGAATCTTGGTTTGGGACATTATCACAAATGAGAAGCTAGCCTGTTAGAGTTAAATGTATTGTGGTAACTGTGCTTTAGGGAAAGGAAGCTCAAAAATATGCTTTGTCTCTGTTTCTGGAACAATAAAAAATTTTAATTAGGTGTTGTGTGTATGTGTGTTTTTTTTTTCTTTAAGAAATAACATGATTTGTAAATTTTAACTTAAAATTCTTTAAATTATATGTGCAGTAAAAGCATAATTTATAATTTTAGACAAATGAATGAGCCTTAAGAGCTTTGATTCTCCTTTCATGTGATAAAATAGAAATTTATTTCAGTCTGTCTATGGGGAACAAAAGTATCATCACTGATCAGCAGTTTGTCTCCTGATAACGTATAAGATTGACTACAAATAATCAGAATGCTTTTTTTGTTCTTTGATTTCCCTGTAGTTACATTTTATTTGTTTAAGTTCAGCATTGATTTCTCCACCCTCCTCGTCTTCTGAGTCTTCTGTAACCTCATCAGAGACATAGTAAAAAAGTCTTTAATAGAAAGCTGTTCTGGATCTTGCTAATAATATATGATAGTTTGCATCTATATAGCTCTTGACAAATGTTCTTATATGATTTTCACCAAGAGGCTTGTGAACTGTTAGTATAATTAATATTCTCCCCATTTTACAGATACAAAATTGAGGCTCAGAGAGGTGGTGACTCACGGTTCTATAACTAGTAACTGGTACGTAGTTTCTAAGTTCCTTACTTTTTCTGTCATTTCATAAGTTTATTGCTGAAGTTCTGTCAAACTATCTCTTCACATTCACTGAAAATGGCTATCTTGTTATTACCCAGAGATTCTAATCTTTACTTTTAAAAGAGTTTAACAAAAGAGCACCATCTATACTAAACAGGAGTAAATATTGCCCATTTGTTACAAATGTGGAAAGAGAAAAGATAAAGTACTGGACCAAATGTGGCAGGAAGAACTTCAAATATAGCTTCTTTGAAAAGAAAAAAATGGATATATACTATATATGGAGTAGCTGAAAATCACACACACACACACATGCATATACTTAAACTTTAAAAAATATTTTATACTGTGCAGTGGATAATGGCTGGCTTGAGGTTATGTTTTCCTAAGTTCAGATCTGGCCTCAGATACTAACTTTATGACCCTGGACAAGTCATTTAACCCTATTTGTTTCAGTTTCCTCCTATGTAAAATGAGCTGGAGAAAGAAAAGACAAATCACTCCAGTATCTCTGTCAAGAAAACCCCAAAATCTGGTCGCAGAGTCAGACATGACTGAACAATTATGTAATCATAAAATAAATTACTCATTATATAAATCAATTTCATAAAATCACCATATAAAATAACTTTCAAAATTAAAATGTATTTGTATCATTGCTGCTCTTTGAGTTTCTTGCTCTTATTCTCTTTTTGGGCTTTCCACAGTATAATTATAGGTAGCTTTGAGTTTTATGCAAGTCAAACGTGGAGGAAAAATTCTGACCTGTTCAGACCAATGTATTACTGTACTTAAGGCCACCCAGTAGTATGTATTATTCTGATTTAATGAGTAGTTAATATTTCCATTTTTTATGTACGAAACTTAAACTCCTAAAAATAGATTTACCCCATAATTTTTGCATGAAGAAGTTGGAGTAATCCTTTGTATTTGCTACTAGGAAAGAATCTAGTTAAGAGTTCTTGGTCATTATTTTGACCAGTGGTATCTGGTGGTCTTGTTTTTAAACTGATAGTGTTTAGATTCATGTTTTATGTAATGCTAGTCTTTTGAGATAGACTGTGTTCATTAAAGGGAAGAATATGAAATCTACACACTACAGGCCAACTGAACTTGACTAATTGGTGACAGGATTTTAGAGCCCATTATAGATAATAATTAGTAAACATTTAGAAAAGGAAATAATGGCTTCAGGGCCAACAAAGCTTCAAGAATGTTAACTTCCATTTCCTTTTTTGATAAGGTTACTAGGCTGGTATGTTAGGGGAGCCCTATGTACAGTTTACCCAGATGTTCTATATTGTTGGTTAGTGTGCTCCATAGAAACTTATTAAATAATTTTGTGAAGTATGTTATGGGGAAAAATCAGAATCATGACAAACTTAAGAAACAGGTTAAAAATTTAAAAATACCTGTGTTGTCATTCCATTCATGTAGAGAACTCCCAAGGAAGAAATTGCTGAAACAGGTCAGCAACTACTCTGCAACTTAGTCTTATAGTCAGGGCCATAAAGAATAGATAACATAAAATGATTTTAAAAAATTAGTGTAATTCTGTTTTAGTAAATAATAGATAATCTTTCTAAAGAATTCAAAGATGTTAAATGCATTTTATGTAATAATGTACAAAGAGACAGATACATGTATAGTTCAGGTATTAATCTTGCTGTATTTTGTAGTTCTCTTTGATATGGAGAAGATAAAGACTAATGCCTGATGTTTTGTTTGTTTTTTTTTTTTTTAGTGAGGCAATTGGTTAGTGACTTGCCCAGGGTCACACAGCTAGTAAGTGTTAAGTGTCTGAGGCCAGATTTGAACTCAGGTACTCCTGACTCCAGGGCCAGTGCTCTATCCACTGTGCCACCTAGCTGCCCCATGCCTGATGTTTTTAAAGTTCAGTAAAATATGTACTGTTTAGAGTCCTACAAATATGACTTAAGATTTCCCCTCCGAAACTACTAAGCAGCCTGGTCTCCCTATCCCTTACCTTAAAAATGCATTTCAGAGTTACTGTCAGTTCAAAAGTACATTTATCATGATGCTACTGCCATCAGTAGTTGAGTGCCAGTGAAAAATTGTGGAAAGATGGCAGAATAAAGTTGGAAACTACCTGGCTGTCCCCAATTCCCACACAAATTAAATGATGCCTCAAGCTAAATGCTAGAGTGGCAGAAATAATTAAAGGTGGGGTAAAGCAATAGTCCAGCCTAGGAAAATTTGTGAGGATTTAGGAAAGATCTCATGTGGTCTGGCCTGACTGTGAAGCACAAATACCTCCAGGCAAACACCACAGAGTCAATAAACAGCAAGCCCTAGGGACAGCTGGGTAGGTGGTAGCCTCAGCTTCTGGAGCTGTAGGTTTGGGGGTTAGGCTTTTATTTGTCCTCAAAGAGGATCATGACATTAGGCTGATGTCATAACTTGCACTGAATTGGATTTAAGAGAGGGAGGGCTGTGCAAAGTCACCAACCTTACTCCTCCAGAGCCAATTGGGTCCAGATATATATTAAGATGACTGGAAGATAGCCTCAGATGTTAAAGGCAATTGGAGTTAAGTGACTTGCCCAGGGTCACATAGCTAGCAAGTATCTGAGGTCACCTTTAAACTCAGGTCCTCCCAGCTTCGAGGCCAGTGCTTTATTCACTGCACCACCTTGGTGCCCTTGGGTTGGGCACCTGATCAGGGGAAAATTTTCTGCTGGTGCTGGACAAGGGGCCCAGGCATGCTGACAAGACTTGGTTCCAGGCTGTGGCTGCCTGTGAGGAGGAGCAAGCACATGCTGGTGAGTGTGTAGGAAGAGGGATGGGCACTTGTGAGAGAACAGAGTCCCTGGTTTTAGTTCCAATAGCAGTGCTGGGGGGCCCTGGTCTTGGCTCAGGGGCGGAGGTGAGTATATGAGGTCATTTATAGACCAAGACATGTGCAAGAGGAGCCGTGACCACATCTGGTCATCTTGGATTATAGAGCATTGGAAGAACCAAGAGGTCAAAGGTTCTCAGATAGAGCTCAGAAAATAACAGCATGAAAAAACCTGAAGGCTGGGACAATATCCCTCACACCCTGGGAACAGAGCTAGACTCTAACATAAAGTTAACCCCACTCCCCTCAAAAAAGGCCATTTAAAATGAGTAAAAAAAACAAAACAAAGAAACCCCTGACCATAGATAGCTACTATGATTAGATCAGGGTTCAAACTCAGAAGAAGACAAAACAGATTCTAAAGCTTCAAAGAAAAATGCCAAATTGTTATAAGCTCAAAAAATGTTCTTGGAAGAGCTTTAAAAGGACTTTTAAGAGGTTGAGGAAAAATTGGGAAAATGAGAGTAATTCAAGAAAATCAAGAAAATTATAAAAACAATGAACCAATTGGGAAAAACTAAAAAACTGACTGAAGAAAATAACTCAAAAATTAGAATTTGGCAAGGAGAAGCTAGTGATTAGAGACATCAAGAAATACAAAAACAAAAGAATTTTTAAAACAAGATAATGTGAAACATCTCATTAGAAAAACAATCGACCTAGAAAACAGGTTGAGGAGAGAGCATAAAAATTGTCAGAGTACCTGGAAGTTATGATTTTTAAAAAAGTTATGTAGATTCTATACTTCAAGAAATTATTAAAGAAAATTGCCCTGAAGTTCTAGAACTAGAAGGTAAAATAGAAAAAATACACCAATCATTACCTGAAAGAGATCCCAAAATGAAAACTCACAAAAAAATTGTAGCTAAGTTTCAAAGCTCCCAGGTCAAGGAGAAAATATTAGAAGTAACTAGGAAAAAGAAAAATTTAAATATTGTGGAGCTACAGTCAGGATAACACAAGATTTAGCAACTTCTATAATTCTAGACTGAAGAGCATGGAGCATAATATTCTGAAGCACAAAGGAGCTGGGTTTGCAACCAAGAATTACCTAGCCTGCAAAACTGAGTGTAATCCTGCAAGGGTTAATCAATGAAATAACAAACTTTGAGGTCAAAATGAATGCATGACTTAGATGTAAAGGGGAGTACCATAAGTGAATTAGAAGAATATGGAACATATTCCCTATCAGATTTATGGATAGGAGAAGAATTTATGAATAAAGAAGAGATAGAATTATGAGATATAAAATAGAAAATTTTGATTAAAAAGGGTTTGTACAAATAAAACCAATGTAGTCAAGATTAAAAGGAAAGCAGAAAACGGGGTGGGGGGATGGGAGGAGGATATATAATTTCTCAGATAAAGGACTTATCTCAAATATAAAGAAACTGTCAATTTTATAAGAATATGAGTCATTCCCCAGTTCATAAAAATGGTCAAAGATATGAGTGGACTGTTTTTGAAGGAAGAAATCAAAGCTCTATATAGTCATATAAAAAAATGAGGTTGAGAGGGAGGAAGGGAAATAGCTTGGAACTTAAATGTAATCTAAAAAGATTCAGAGCGTTTTCATTTACATTGAATTGTAGTAACTGGAAACTTCTTTTTCAATAAAGGAAATCAATTCTGATGCTTTCTGGCTTGTTCTTGAGAGTAAGGATGACTTTTAGTTTTGTGAAATATATAGCACTGACAGATCTTCAAAATTCCTCTGAATGTCTTTATGCTTCTTCTAGAGCCTGAGGGGGATGATCATGTTGACCACAGCCAAACCCTTCAGATTGGCATTACCTGAAAAGGAATTTAATTGTTTGGTTTGACATTTGCTCTCCCCTTTGATCCTATTGAATAGACAGAAGTGTTTCTCACAACTTAGAGGAATTTAGTTGCTTTATTTTTACTTCTAGAGCCAGATGACATGGAAAATTTTGGGTAGCTGAGCCACTGCATTATTTGTGAGTGGTAGCCAAAGAAAGGTCTCATGACAAAGGGGTTATATATGATGACTTTACATTTGTGCTCAACTTCTGGTTTCATTACTGACCTTATTGCTGCTTTGTCAACTATTCCATGTCGCCAACTTGGAGATTCATAGACCATAGGTTCATTAATAGAGATATTAGTCTTCAGAGTTGATACTCTCAGTTGTACTTTTTTCTGGGTCATTATAGGACACTTGTTAGCAGGAGTGCAGAATCAGGAATTGGCATGGACACATGGTTCCCTGTCTTCTAGTATCCACTCCAACTTGCCTTGCTCATCAAATTTCATCCAAGCAGTATCACCACCAACACATCATTTTCTAGCCTGGTAGTGCCATGTTTATCACAGGCACTAGGGAAAACAGCTATTAAGTCGTACTTCTGAACCTCAGAATACGTGATCCCTCAAATCAACATTTGTTCAGGAAGTCAACTATTTTCCTTGGCAAATCTATTATTCTGAGAAGAAAGCACTTTCCTCCCATGAAACACTTTCCACTCTATCCACTTCCAAAAAAAATAATCTCTAGGCCATCAGTAAAATGAATGAAAATCTGCATTGCAGGCCCAGTTATTGATTTAAAGATTTTTTTTTAAAGGACAAAGGGTAACCAAAGGAATGAAGAAATGCTTTTGTTGTTGTTCAGTCGTTTCAGTCATGTCTGACTCTCTGTGACCCCATTTGGGGTTTTCTTGGCAGAGAATGGAGTGGTTTGCCATTTCTTTCTCCAGCTTATTTTACAGATGAGGAAACTGAGGCAATCAGGGTTAAATGACTTGTCCAGGGTAATGCAGCTAGTATGTGTCTGAGGCCAGAGTTTGAACTCAAGAAGATGAGTCTTCCTGACTCCAAGCCCAAAGCTCTCTCCTCTGCACCACCTAGCTGTCCTGAAGAAATGCTAGGAATTGTATCTTGCCTGGGGCTTCTCAGACTTGTATTCCCATTTGTGACATGATCTTTATGCTGCTCACTGCATCATATGTATTTGGGTTCAATGCTGGTTTTAGGCAAAGGAGAAGCAAGAAAGTCTCATGTGGAAAGGAATGATATGCATTGCTTAGCCTTTCACATACCCTAGATAAGGAGTTTTCTCAAAGTCCTTCTCTGACATCCATTGACTCCTCTGGTTAATTCTATTTTGGGGAATTGGTAGAGACTGTTTCCAATTATGATTTTGTTCTCAAATCAGGCCACAGAGGTGAGATTGGTTAGAGCTAACCAGCATTTCTATTAGAGCTTCCTCATCATGCCATGTTCTACCATGCTGTTAAGAATGTCCTTGTTCTTTTCCTCTTTGTTACTGCATGTATGGATTTTATCCACTTGGTGCATCTAGGCATAACTTTTCACAAAAACTCAAAAGAGTTTCCAAGGTTAGTTATTCAAAGTGTTCTGGATAATTGGGGAGGATTAGTTTAGACTTTCTTGTAGCTGGGGAAGTATGACTGGATTGGAATTTATCAATCATCAAGCATTTATTAAGTACCTGCTATATACCAGGCACTGTGTTAGGTGTTGGAAATATCAAGCTTCATGTTAGTAGTATAATGTGGCAGCCAAGAAAACTCCCATGATTTTAGGCTTCATGTAGAGGAGCATCCATCCCACATCTGGACTACCAAGTTCTAGGTGCCATGTTTTAGGAGGAACATTGATAAGCTAGAAGATGTTCAGAAAGGGGCACCTGGGAAAAGGAAAGACTTTTAGATGATGTCCTATGAGAACTGGTTGAAGGAAGTGGATTAGAGAAGACCAGACCCAGAGAGGGCAAGACAGCTATATTCAAGGGTCTGAAGGATTTTAGAAGAGGGTTAGATTAAATTCTGCTTGTCTCAAAATTATCATGGAGATCACATGAGATAATTGTAACGTGCATAGCATAGTGCCTGGCACGTAGGAGATGCTATATAAATGTTGGCTATTATTTGCTGGGCACTGTGCTATGCTCGAGCATACAAATATAAGCAAGTATGCTGTCCTTCCTTCAAAGAGCATGCCTTCTGTTGGAAGGAGATATCACATACATTGAAAGCAGGATGGAAGGAGGCAGCATTGTGTGGACTGGACATAGAGTCCTTGGAGGCCTGGCAAGAAAAGGTTTGAAAGCTCACCCTCCTGAACTGGCATCCTCAAGCAGATGGGAGGTTTGGCTACAGTAGTGGCAGTGTGCCATGAAGATGGCCTGATTCCAAGCACTGACACAATAACAGCTCACCCATCAGAGTGAGGCGTCCAGTGATCAGGGCAGTACTGTTGGAAGTGCCAGCATCTTCTGGAAGCCCCAGTGAGGGGTTGGTTCCTATTTTGTACAAAGCCCATGATGCTTATGGTCTTATAAATGCTCTCAAATATTAGCCCCTTAAACAAAACTTATCAGTTTTTACTTGGGAGAAGGGAGTCAGCATAGTATAGTGGACAGAGACAACCTAGAAGTCAGCAAGACCTGGGTTTAATCCCATCCACATTGTGACAAAGAGTAAGTCCCTAGATCACTCTCTAAGACTAGGTACAGATATGTTGCTGGTCTGTATCTGGGGATGTAGTTTCTAGATCAGAAATTCCCTACAGGATGAAATCACAAATCTAGATTCCTTTCTCCGCCCTCTTTTTTTTTGGATAAAAGCTAATTTTTTTTTTTATATTAAACTTGTAGTTTTATTCAGGTTTGATTTTTAACAGATGTGTCAGGGAGAAAACCGCGAGGGATAAAAGCTAATTTAAATTCCTTGGACTTAAATTCTATAGCAAAAGAGTCAGACAATTGTTCAAATAATTGAGAGTGAAAAATCTGTCTTTGTTCAAATCAGACAACTTGGTTTTAGTGATCTCCAGCCGGTGGGCTTTGGAGTTCTTTCTGAAAGGGTGTTGTTGATTCATTTTTTAATCCATAGGTATACCAGATGTTTTCCTGTCTTTAGCTTCATTGAAATATTCATTGTATCAGCATATAACAAATAACTAAGCATGCCTTTAGGTACCATTTGATCTCTTGGTAAATAGATTTTATTCTTAAAATTTCCACTAATTATTTTTAGGTTTATACAGGGTGTCCTAAAAGTCTTAGTGTAATTTAAAATTTTTATAACTTCAGAAATGTTTCTGATACAAACTTACAACAATATCATTTGAAAATTTAATTGCATTTCTTTTACTTTATTAGTTTTGAGAAATTTCAATAATAAAATTTAATATTAATTTCTAACAAGATGGAACACTCTGTAATTGTGTCTCGTATGTGTGCAATAGTTTCTTGATGACAGACCTGTGGATCAGTAGAGGAGGTCCTTGGTCCCCTTGCTTGGTCACCTGAGTCACCTGATCTATTTCCATTAGATTTTTTTCTTGTGGGGTCATGTCAAAATTATCGTGTATGCATCAAAACCTTGTTCTTCAGATGATTTTAAGGCTAGGATTATAAATGCAATCCTTTTAGAAACTGAGCAGCAGCTAATGAAAATTTTTACAAAGTTCAAAAATTGACTATCGTGACATATAGCACAAGACAATGATTCTGATGAATTTTAATAAGAAACATCAATATTTAAAAATTTTATATAATTAACCTTTCAAATATTTTTAATGCAAGTTTGAAGGATTTGTACTTCTAAAATTGTTAAAACTTAAAACTACGTAGACTTTTTGCAATTATAGGGATATGTCAGATCTAGTTTTACTTAGAGGAGGTCCATGCTGGAGACAACATAGGGTCAATTGCCAAGGAATCTAAAAGAGGAGAGTAAAAGAAATCCAAAGGTGTAAAAAAATGAAAAATTTTTTTCATTTAAAAATTAATATTGTGTATCTTTTGTTTTTGCATCGTCTACATTTCCCAATATGCCCTTCTCTTCTTGCCAGAGAACCTTTTTATCACAAAGAATACTTGGCCTGAATTTATCTTTTCATTCTCATTGTACATTTCTTTTCCTCTTTCACTCTGTTAAATAGCCAGACTGAACTTTCTCTTCTTCAGACAAGACGCTCTAGCTTCCTGTCTCCCTGCCTTTGCACTCGCTATCCTTCCTGTCTGAAATGCACTCCTCCCTAGCTTATATTCTCTTTTTCCAAGACAAAGCTCATTCAAAACTTTCCTGATCCTGCCAGCCACACCTCCTTATATTTATATAATATTAGCACCTATCTCAAAGGATGGCCATGAAGACCAAGTAAGATAACACACTTGAAGAGTTTTGCAAACTTAAAGCGGCATATAAATGCACACCTCCTTATATTTATATAATAATAGCACCTATCTCAAAGGATGGCCATGAAGATCAAGTAAGATAACACACTTGAAGAGTTTTGCAAACTTAAAGCGGCATATAAATGTTGGCTATATAATAACCTTTTATTTATCCTCTGCGTATTCTTTTTATACTTATATATGTAGCCATTATCTCCCATGTTAGAATTTGAGGTCCTCGTGAGTAGGGATTGTTTCTTCCTCAATATCCTTAGCACCTATCACAGTGCCTGTCATATAGAAGGCACTTAATCAATGCTTGTTGATTGGTTAATTATATAATAGTGACATAACATTATAGCTATGGATTAACTTTGTAACGATATTTCTTAAGTGATGTGCCAAGGACATGAAAGATAAAAAGTCAAACACTAAACAGTTTATAGCCTGAAGGAATTTACAACTAGATTGGGGTGTTAATATGCACATATGGAAAAATAGCTGCAAGATAGTTTTGGCACTTCGGGAGGACAGGAAAAACTTGAAACAGAAGGTCGTATTTCAGCTGAGCCTTGAAGGAAATAAGGGATTACAAGAGATAGTGGTGTGAGGAAGAAGTGCATTCTAAGAATGGATGTCAATGAAAAGGCATGGTGATAGCAAAGAGAATGTTGTGTATGAAGAGCAGTAAGTTGGTCAGCTTGGCTGGACCATGGTGAATGTAAAGATGTATAATCTATAATAAGACTCATCAGGTAAGTTGGAGCCAGGTTGTGAATGACTTTAAGGCAAATTGGAAGTAATTTTGGAGAGAAGTTAGTAACAATTGGTATTTGGGTGGAAGAAGAAAATGGAAAAAGTTTCAGTTGTGTAATGTTAGAAACCAGAATATAAAGCATTGGGGAGAGGAGAGGAGGCAGAAGCATAAGACAGCTTCTAGGGATTTCAGTCATTTTCATTATATTGGCATGGCCAGACCAGGAGTAGTGAATATCTCTCCAATTATGTCTTCCTTTATTTCTTTTTTTTTTTTAGTGAGGCAATTGGGGTTAAGTGACTTGCCCAGGGTCACACAGTTAGTAAGTGTTAAGTGTCTGAGGCCGGATTTGAACCCAGGTACTCCTGACTCCAGGGCCGGTGCTCTATCCACTGCCCCACCTAGCTGCCCCTCCTTTATTTCTTTAAAGAATGTTTGTTGGTTGTATTGAAGTAAATTTTATAGTGACTTAGCAGGTTAATCTGAAATATTTTATGTATTTTGTGGTTATTTTGAATGGAATTAATTTCATTCCTGGTTTTTATTACTATTGTATAGAAATGCTGATGATTTTTAATGGATTTATTTTGTATCCTGCTCCTTTACTAAAGCTATTAATCTTCTCAATTGATTTCTTCATGCATTCTGTTTTGTTTTGTTTTGTTTTATTTTTTTGTGGGGCAATGTGAGGGAAAAATCCATCTTCTTCTCAATAATTCTCGGGAACTCAGCAGCCAGGTGACAAAGGCTCTTTATTTTCTTCTCATGAGAAGGAGGCATCCTAGTGTGCAGCTAGTGGGTGCCCAGAAAGGGGGCTCGCAGACCCTGTTTTATACCCTAGTCTCTAACGCGAATGGACCCTCCCCTTTTTCATCACTGGTCTGATTACTCAAGGGTTACAATCTACAAGCAAAAACTAGCTAATCAGAACGCAGTATTCCCACTGCTCTTCCTTGTATGGGCATAACGCAGGAGTGGACCTTATACTTCCTTATATGGACACAACTCTGGAGCAGACCTTATTGAGACCAGGGTTCCTTGAACCATGTGACCTTGCTAACCTGAGGGGGAGTAGGGGATCTGAGACCTTTTTCCTACAAACAGGTCAGGGGGACTGTTATATCCACATTGAGAGGAGACAACTACCCATTTCTCACAGGCAGTGAGGATTAAGTGACTTGCCCAGGGTCACACAGCTAGTAAGTGTCAAGTGCCTGAGGCCAGACTTGAACTCAGGTCCTCCTGAATCCAGGGCTGGTGCTTTATCCACTGTACCACCTAGCTGCCCCTGATTTCTTCAATCTATGGATTTTTCTAAGTATATCATCTTGTCATCTGCAAATGGGGATTTTTTTTCCCCTCTTCTCCAGAAGCAAATACTTTTAAATCTGTTCTTTTCTTGCTATAGTTAACTTTTCTAAAACTATGTCCAATAGTGTGGAGAAGAGGGCACACTTGCTTTATCTTTATTTATACTAAGAAAGCTTCTAGTATTTCTACATTGTAAACAATTCTAGCTCCAGGTTTTAGGTACATTTTGTTTGTTTTTTTTCATGGCAAAGGTCCCTTCTATGACAATGCTTTTTAGGGTTTTCACGCAATTGAGTACTGTATTTTGTCAAGGGCATTCCTGAATGTTTTGAAATAATTATGTTATTAATTATGCTAATTGCTTTCCTAATATTGAATCATCCATTTATCCCCAGATTGATGAATTCAATTTGCTAATAGTGACTTTCTGAATGTATTTCTACATTGCCTGTTAAGGATTTTATTTAAAACTTTTACAACAATATTTGTTAATGAAAACAATCGAGTTCTGAGGACCATTTCAATGCCTTTTAAGGGAAAACTAGCCTAACCTCCATGGGGTAAAAGGTCTTAAGAAAAATCTCACTCATTATTCATGGTAGGAGACTCTAGTAGATATTCCTCCTTTCACAGAAAGATAGAAGGAAAGACTTTCCACTAGAACTATGCAGAAATGAATCAGGCTCCTTTAGTTGATAGTGTTTTCCATCACTGAAGAACACTTGTCAGTGGTTTGTTGGATTAGATGATTTCAAATATCATTTCAAATTCTGGATTCCATGGATTTGTTTCTTGGTCCACTTTTTCTGTTGTTTTAAGAAGTTCTCTTGTACCCTGTTCTGCTCTTTCGTAGCTGTCTTGGCACTGGATCAAGTGGGGTGAGTGGGAGAGCTCTGGACTTGAAATGTGGAAAGCTGGGTTCAAATATCACCTCATATACCATACCTAGTTGGGTATAATCATGGGCAAACCACTTAACTTCTAGGAGACTCAGTCCCCTTGTTTAAAGTGAGGATGATAATACTTGTACTACTTGCTTCAAAGCTGTGAGGAAAGCACTCTGTGTGGTAAAATATGAAAGTTTTTAACAGTCGGTTAGGATAACTGAAAGACGCCAGTTTTTCAAGGACCACCCTTTTGGGGAGGAGATGAACAGTCCGCCTGCTGCGCATGTCAGACTGCCTGCCGGGTACAGTCCGCCTGCTGCGCATGTCAGACTGCCTGCTGGGTACAGTCCGCCTGCTGCGCATGTCAGACTGCCTGCCGGGGTTTTTTTGACTTCCGGGGTGGAGAGAAGGGGAGTAGCCTTTTTTGCCGGCTTGGCGGGACTCCTGGCGGCGCGGGACAGACGGTCTGACTCACTCCAAAGGTGGCCTAAATCGGTTTGGTGAGTTTTTATAAGGAATATAGACTAAGCCTAGATTTAAGACGATTTGTACTGTATTTCTATTTTCCTATCCTTCTAATCAACAACACCTTATATACAATAAAGGCTCTATCTAGAAAACCAGAAGCTTCTTCCATTTACTAGTCTGGGAGATAAATTAAGGGAAGGGTTAAGTAGGGGAGATTTATGATCTAATATCCAATTTTAAATCTCACATCTGTAAACCTTAAATTGTATGTGACTTGTTACTCCATCTAACAAATAGTCATTACTGAGTATTCTGAATATAATTCAATATGCATTTTAAAAAAAAATCTTGAGAATCAAGATTTTCAAAGCAAATCAAGTTTGCCTTGAAGTGAAAAATACCTTGAAAATGTTAAGGCTAAAATTCTAGCTAAACTGTCTAAAATATCTAATGAGTGGTCGCCAATAAATTATAAGCTTTAGCAAGAGTTAGACTTTTAAGCATTTATTAAGGAGAATAAGAATTTGGTAAAGAGAGAGAAAAAGGCCTAGATTCCTATCTATTAAAGGGAGAGCACATTTCTAGCTCCCTTCTCCGCCAGAGTCCAGAGGAAAGAGAGCGAGCCTGAGCGCCAGTCTCTTCCTTCCTCCTCCCACTAGCCCACGTCACTTCCTGACTCCTGGTCTTGCCCTCAAAGACCTTCCCTTCATGGGCAGAACTCTTCTACAGTAAGTATCCAGCAGGTGGCGTTATTCCAATCGTTACAGTCCCCCCTGTTGTTCCTCAAGAAACAAAATGTTTCCTTGACGGAACAGTAAAAAGAATATAATAACTATTGCTAACTAATAATATGTGAACAACAATATAGAAAAGGAAGAGAGGAAAGTTTTGTCCAGAGGGGCGATTTTTTTTTTTCCTCATGAACCGACGCTTTGACATTAGTCTTGCAAAGGGAGGGCCTCTGCAGAGAATACATGTTACAGATGGTGTATATTATAACAGAAAGAGAAAAAAAACAACAAAAACAACAAATCAAAACTGTTCATTTAAAGTCTCTGAAAGTCTTTTCTCAGATGTCCTCTAGGTGTAGTCGTGGAATGGAAGTCTTTTCAGGGGTTGATGTGTGGATGCTGGTAATCAGCCAGGAAAATTTCCTACAAAATTGAGCTTAACACAACTTTAAAATAGCTTTGTCAATAATCAAATCAAACAATGAAAGTTCTCAAAAACATGTCTAAGGGAATTCAGAATCTTAGTTGTTACACATGAAACATATAATAAAACAAAAATTAAAACATTCTTTAAAATTATAATATTACTATAGTCCCCCCTTATGGAGGGTAATTGAGAAAACAATTGCTGCAATATTAATTAATAAAAATAATTTTTATCTTTGTTTTATCACTTTTTGCATCATCTGCCTAATTATCCTCATGCCATTATGAGAAATTAAAAAATCTAATATAATTGGTAACAGGTGTCAAGGCCAAATTCAACACTGTATTTATCATGACACCTGAGATAATTATGGGGGTTACCATAAAAGAACAGAGAAATGATGGGATATGAGCATTCCCACACTTGAGCAATATATACTGCCCATGCAGTATGCCAGGTCTAAAATAGGTGGATGGAATATATGTCCATGCCACCGAACATATTGGAGGAAACTGAGTCAGACTTAATCAGATGCATGGGATTGAGATGTCCATGGCATCAGGCATATAGGAGGGAGCATAGAAGCCAGGTGTAGGAGTGAGATGGGTGGGATGAATACTTCCAGCCATCTGTACAATATTGTGGGGAAAAATAAAATAAAATATTAAACCAAGAGAATCCAACCTCAACATTTGTCAAAAGCCGTTCTCTCAGCCATACCTTGACTTCATGCATGTCTCCCCTCATGTGACAGTTCAGTGTCTGCTCTTGCATGTATTCCTCTTGTGATTGGATGGCACCTTGGCCAACTGGCATCTGATAACTCAGAATAAAGGCAATTAATGTCTTAAATGATAAGTTCCCATAATCCAAGTCTCATATGGATTTAAAAATTGAGGATAATAAATGATTGCAAAAAATGTGAATACATCTTGACTTGACACAATATATATTTATGCAACAATTTCAAATAATACCCCTTTTTTTTTACTTAGTATACAATCACTTTTGTGAAAAATCAGAACATATTTAAATACAAGTTAAAACACAACACAATCCTAAAGAAAACTTTTTTTGAAAAAAAAAACTTTTACAAACATTCCCCTCTTTTTTTAAAAATATGCTTATCAAAAATAATACTTCTAGAATCAATTTACACTTGCCATGGCAACCAATTTGCCAAGGAAATACTTTAAAGAGTTTGATCAAATAATCAGTTGAGAAAAAATAACAAAAACAAACAACTCAGAATATGGGAGCACAATACTCCTAGAATTAACATTGTATTATGAAATCAAAACCATCTTGCAATGTTTCAAAATTAGAGAGATGAATAAATAGAAAAAAAATACACACGGAACAATAAAAGACAATGAAATTCAAACTAGGGAAATCTAAATGAATATGAACTTAATAAGAGTATTATAAAATATAAACTTGATCACATGACTAAAAAGCTTTTACAAATATTCTCCTTGTTTTAAAAACTAAGTATAAAATACAATCTCAAAAGCATGAAAATCTCTATAAAAATAAACCCATACCATTAATTTCAAAATGTAGATGTAATAGCATAGAAATCCTATGTAACCTCTGAACTGACATTAATAATCTGAGTGAAGTTAGAACACTTTTGATTCCGATATCTAAAATCCCCAATACTCATATCAATACCTTGCTGCTTACTTCTACATTTCTGTAAAATATATACCCTTCCATGGCAAAAGAAGCGGAGTCTTGAACTATGGTGATGATTGTCATTCTTATTCAGCTTAAGTTTTTCTTCTTTAACCACTCTATATTGTCTGTCAGTCTTTTCACCATACAAATGCTTTATAATATTACTAATTAAAGACAAAAGCAGGTTAGCAAAATTACGAACAAAACGGGCATATGTGGAACTTAAAGGGCTTTCTAAGGTTGTCTCAGAAGCACAGCCAGGCTGGGGAAGGGCTGAGCCTGAAGCTGCAAATGTAGTTAGAGAAAGTTGCGCATGAGCATTAGATTTCTGGACTTCCCAGGCCAGGGAAGCAATGGGCTTGGCCATGGGAGGAGTAGAGGGTGGGGTCTGGAGAGGAGGGGAGGGACCAGAGCAATTTGAATCAGACTTGATTTTGAACTCAGGCCTGGATTCCTCTTCCCCCACTTTGCCTCCAGGTGCTAGGGGATTAAAAGCTTCTAGAGGGTGGGTCATTGCCTCCAGGCATGCAAAATTAGAGCAACAATTAGTGTTAGAACTGGGAAAAGCTGCAGGAATCTCTTCAGGTTTCTCTGAAAAAGCATGGTTGGGAGAGGGAGAGATATTTCCTTGTGTGAGTAAATTGCTGGCTCTTTTAACAAAAATAAAAAGAAAAATAGAAAATCCACAAAAACAAAGCATTAACATGATCTTATCTCCCATTTGTCTGGTTAAACAGACTAAAATCAAAAATAGGGTAATTAGGGAGTTTAAAAGGTCCATTCGAAAAAATTTAAAGGGAAAACACAGCCAGTACACCAGTACTTAGTAGGGGAAATTTCTTACCCAACCAGAAGATCAGAAGACTGAGGTTTAGCTTTCCTCTTCGTGGTCAGCCATCTGTTAAGGCTAAAATTCTAGCTAAACTGTCTAAAATATCTAATGAGTGGTCGCCAATAAATTATAAGCTTTAGCAAGAGTTAGACTTTTAAGCATTTATTAAGGAGAATAAGAATTTGGTAAAGAGAGAGAAAAAGGCCTAGATTCCTATCTATTAAAGGGAGAGCACATTTCTAGCTCCCTTCTCCGCCAGAGTCCAGAGGAAAGAGAGCGAGCCTGAGCGCCAGTCTCTTCCTTCCTCCTCCCACTAGCCCACGTCACTTCCTGACTCCTGGTCTTGCCCTCAAAGACCTTCCCTTCATGGGCAGAACTCTTCTACAGTAAGTATCCAGCAGGTGGCATTATTCCAATCGTTACAAAAAGTACCAAAGAATATTATTATTTTATTGAATTAACATATTAATTCAATTTTTGAGAAGTAGTTATGATGCATTAAATGCATTCAATTTTTTTTCGTAGTACTTTGGAGAATTAAAAAAAAAGTCATGCAAAATATTACAGGCCTGTTGTAGGTCCTTGGTTTAACAAGGAACACCTATAGTATAACAACTATAGAGACTGAGTCACACTTTGATAATGGAAGAATTTACTCTACCAGATTGTCCAGGTGCCTTTTGTACTTCAGAAGATTCTGAATCAAACAGAAGTACCCCAAGAGTCATTTCTGAATCCAATTTTAAATTTTAATAGAATTATATTTAAGTATAATTGACAGAAAGAACCTAAGAATTCTTTCTGTATCACATTTAAACTTTAGCACAATTGTATTTAATTCAAGTATAACCTGTAGCCCCAAATTGAAACTCTGAATTTATTACTGATTGGGTTTGATTTTGAGAGCTTCTCAAACAAACCTCTTTTGGGCCAGTGATCCCTAGCCAAGATTTCCCCTTGGAATATCAGAATTTGGCTTGTGTCTTTCATTTCTAAAAGAAAGTGAAAGGGGTTCTTGTTGCCGTGCAAGTCATGCAAATATAGGATAGACTTTATTCAACCCAACTGAAAAAAAAATGAATAAGGATTCATGCCTCAACCCCCAAAGCAACCTAGATAGCTTTCTTTCTCTCTGCAGTGAGCCTTACTTTTCAGGGACCTATATAGACCTCTAGCTGTATAGCACTTCTCTGGCTGAGTCCTTACCTCCTTTCCACACAAGCAAGGGGAGAGTACTTGGGGTTAACACTTAAGCAGTTCTTCCTTCTGCTAAGCCTCATCTCTCAGGAAACTAGCCAATCTTTCACAATAGCTCCCAGGGTTAAACCCTTCTCTCTTCCTAGAAATAGAAAGTGTTCAGGGTTGATAAAGTTAACTCCTTTCTCCTGACCTGCAGAGTTCAAGTTATTTACAATGAATTATCAAGTGAAGAGCTAAAGAACAAGGTTTATGGTCACTCTACCCTTCATTGCTTATTGGCTCAAACTTTTGTTTGGTGCAGAAACTACATTGGATCATCTGTCATTTCATTGCTTTTCGTTAGCGTTCTTGCTTCTCCTGACTCATCGCAGGACCTTCTTGCAGCCTTCTCCATTCACTGCTAGTTCTGGAGCTAAGTAGTTCTTTCTTTTTTTCTTTTTTTTGTTGTTTTTTTTTTGTTTTGTTTTTTAGGCAATTGGGGTTAAGTGACTTGCCCAGGGTCACACAGCTAGTAAGTGTTAAGTGTCTGAGGCCGGATTTGAACTCAGGTACTCCTGACTCCAGGGCTGCCCCAGTTCTTTGGTGCACATGATTCCTTGGATGGTGTTGGGATCTAAACAGCCCTGGCTTCTGGAACCCACATCTGCATAAATTTGATGCTTCTCTTTGATTTCTCAGCTCAGCTTCTCTTCTGTGCACATGGTTTTCTGGGGCAGCCACTTGATTACAGGTTTGTTTCCCTCCAGGAAATCAAGTCCAAACATGTCTATTCTTATCTCTGATCTCTCAGATTTTGTTTTTTCTTGGACCAACCTCCTTTAAGTCCAGGGCTGTAGCACAAATGAATAGAATGTCTGTGAAAGTTATCCTCAATGTAGTGTCAATGCAGCAACCCAGGACCCTTCAAGGAATTCATACCATTGTTAATTCCATAGTGTTTTGGAGGAAATGAGGGTTTTTATACCTTATATGGGGAAATGTCATCAATGTCAGAACAAAGTCCCCATGAGCATAATCATGCTGTAGTTCTCACTATTCACATAATTGTGCAAACCCATAATCTTGATTTCTGAATTTTTCTGCTGATTATAATCTTCTGCTCAACCATTTCTCCCTTTTCTCTGCTCCTCCAAAACCTATTCTTTGTCTTCATCATGATCTTCAGTATTTCTATCCATCTCTGTTCTCCCAGGCTAGCACCCTTGATTTGACCTCTTTTCCCCCTTTAGTATTTTCCCCTATAATCAGTTTGTTGATACATCATCCCCTACCTTGAATTCCTTCCTTCCTTTCTTCTTTTTTCCTTCCTTCCTTCCTCCCTCCCTCCTTCCTTCCCTTCTTTCCTTTCTTCCTTTCTTCCTGCTTCCCATACCTTGCCAGCCTCCAACACTGGGTTTCTCTCACAGTCTGCCTTTTCCATCCCTATTTGTAGACTCCTGAATACTACTGGAGGAGGTCAAGACAACTGTGTATTTAACTGGTTCTCTTACAAGTGTATGTTATCTTATCTGAAATGGACTCTTTTTTTTTTTTTTTTTTTTGTGGGGCACTGGGGGTTAAGTGACTTGCCCAGGGTCACACAGCCAGTAAGTGTCAAGTATCTGAGGCCGGATTTGAACTCAGGAACTCCTGAATCCAGGGCCGGTACTTTATCCACTGAGCCACCTAGCTGCCCCCTCAAATGGACTCTTATTGTTGCAGAGAAATCCTTTTATTTTTCCTTTATTGACTTTCTATCAGAGACTTTGCTTTTCTATCCTTAAAACTGATAATACTCAACTAGATGACTTTTTCTAGGAGAATACTGGACATGGAGGAATAAAGGCATGAATTTAAGTTCTTCCTCAGACACTAAATTGCTGGGTGACTTTGAGCAAGTCACTTAACTTCTCTCAGTCCCAATTTGCTTATCTGTAAAAAATAAGAATAATAATAGCCTCTAATTCACACAGTTATTGTGAGGATCAACTGAGATAACTTATATAAAGTGCTTGGCACACCTTAAAACATATAAATGGTAGCTATTATAATGCCTTTCCCTCTTTCAGCAGAGAAACTTACCTCCTACTATACTGAAAAACAGAAGCTATTTGTCTGCAGATTTCCCCCTTCTCTTCAACTTCCAGATCTCAAAATCATTATATTGTTGCCTCCTCCCCTCACCCCCACAACGATCTACTAATTTGTTGTAGTTTCTGAAGAAGAGGTGGCTCTTTATATTATTAAGGTCAATCTTTCCATTTATGTCCTTGATCACATCCTCTCAAATCACCTCAGGGAGTTTCCATCATGCCTCCTCTCTCTCTTCTTCAGTTGCTTTTTATCTACTACAGTATCTCTTCCTGTCCCCTACAAATAGACCCTATTCTTTCCCTTAATTTTTTTTTCACTTTACCTTTTCATCTCGTCAAGTTATACTCTTACATCTTCTCCATTCTGTAGTCAAACTCCTAGAAAAAAATCATCTACTCTCATTGCCTCAACTTTCTTATCTGATACGCAATCCTGAACAAGTTGGCTTCTGGTACCATCAGTGGACAGAAGTCATTTTCTGCAAAATTATCACTAATTTCAAATGATAAACCAGATAGACTTTTCTCCATCCTCATCCTACATGACCTTTCTGACCATTTTGATGCAGTTTACCCCTTGATTCTTTTCTCTTTGTGATACAGCTTTCTCCTTCACCTGCCTATCTGACTGTTCTTTTTCAGTTTCCTTTCCTAGATCATGATCTCCTGCCTCCTAAGGGTGAATATAATCCAGCTTCTGTCCTGAGACCTTTTCTCTCTTTACCTTATCTGTCATAGTGGGTTGTTTTTTTTTTTTTTAAGTGAGGCAATTGGGGTTAAGTGACTTGCCCAGGGTCACACAGCTAGTAAGTGTTAAGTGTCTGAGGCCAGATTTGAACTCAGGTACTCCTGACTCCAGGGCTGGAGCTCTATCCACTGTACCACCTAGCTGCCCCACATGTTTTTAGTAACTTTTATATGCTACATTCTAATCTTGATGTTGATAATTCCCAAAGCTATATATCCAGATCGAATCTCCTGAACTCCAATCTCACATGATCACCTGCCTACTGGAAGGCTCCTAGGGTACTGCTGGTATCTCAGATTCAACTGGTTCAAAATAGAACTCTTCATATTCCCTCTAAACCTGCTCCTCTTTCAGACTTCCTTCTTCTGTCAAGGGTACCATTATCCTTCTAGTCACCCAGATTGATGACCTCAAGAGTCATCCTTGGCTATTCTCTCTCCTCTGTCCCTGAAATCCAATCAGCTGTAAAATCTTATCAACTCTATCAGGGCCTTATCTCTCACCTCAACTATTTTTCATCACCTTTTAACTGATCTATGTGCTTCTGATGTAGGAGGCAAAAAAGGGTTAATAGAAAAATCTAAGACCTAAGCTCTAGTACAGATATTAGCTCTAAAAGGGAGTCAGATCTCAGTTAATGTATAACTTATGTTAGGTTCTTGTACCCATAGTGATCAACATCCATAACGGACCAGAACGGGTCAGGTCAAAATTACAATAAAGGAAAAAGACAACCTATAGAAATTCTAATGAAAAATGATTCTGTTTTGAAACTAGCCATGGGAATCAGAAAGAGACATGCGCAGAAAAGACCAAATTTGTCCCCAGATTCACCTTATGATGTGTAAACCCCCAAAACACACCTCCACTGAAAAAGGTACCCGACTCAGGGGTTGGCTTAGGACCCCCAGGAACTCCAAATTAGGATAAGCCCTCTCTTGTAACACCCCTAGGTGGAGAATATTATAATGAGTAGCACAGGCCCTCCCTTGTACCTCCCCAAGGTGGAGATTATTATAATGAGACTGATAATCAATTTACTCATACTATAAATATAACTGTCTTTCCTTTCCTTATTTGAGAGACACCTTTCCAATATTCTGGTTCTTTCCCTGTGGTCACCCACAGTATTGCAATAAAACTTAGGAAACTGAGTCACTGAGTCTTGTAATTCTTTTGGGACGACTCATAATCAATTGGACCCCAAATTCCATCCCACATCACTTCCAAGTCTTTTCCTCCTCTAATCCATCCTCTACATAGCTGAGATAATAACCATCTTAAGGCATAGGTATGATCATGTCTCTCTCCTGCTCATGAAGCTTCAGTGGCTCTCTATTGCCTTTCACATATATATGTATGTATACATGTATATACACATATGCATGTATGTTTATATATAATACATACACATATAAATAAATAAGTATATACATATACATATATATGTGTGTGTGTATATATATGTATATGTATATATATGTGTGTGTATATATATATATGTATGTATGTATGTATGTATGTATAGAAGAAGTCAGATAGGCTAGTGAAAGAAAGTTGTATCACAAAAGCCAAAAGAAGAAAATCAAGTAAAAAAGTGCCCAAAGGGTCAGAAAGGTATGTATATATGTACATTTATATTCCTCAGCCTAACGTTTAAAGCCTTTCTCAATTTGACTTTAGCCTACCTTTCCAGACTTTTTTTTCTTTAACATATTACACTCCTTCATGTACTCCATGTTCCACATAAACCAGTCTATATGATATTCACTGAACGAACTTGACATTCCATCTTCTGTCAATCTACTCCTAACATTCACATATTGGAACCCTAATCTTCCTTCAAAGCTTAGATCTTGTCATCCTATGCAGTGTCTTTCTTGATCCCTTCAGTTTTTAATGCTCTCACTTTCATCAAATTGCCTTGTCTTTACTTCTCTGTGTATGTTTCATTCCCCCCAGCAAAATATAAGCCCTTTGATAGCAGGGTTATTTCCCTTTTGCCTTTGTATTCCAAGAATATAGAACAATGTCTCATACTTCATAAATGTTTGTTGAGTTGAAAAAAATCAGATACAATCTAAAGGATAAGTATGACCCAGTGACTTAACATTCTTTAGGAGAACTAGACTCCAGAGCATTGTGCCAAGAACTAGACTCCAGAGCATTGCATAGTAGCAGTGAAAGGCTTGATTAAAGATAAAATTCCTACCAGCTACTAAAAAGTAGAGAAACAAAGGCTATAATAGGTTTCTGTTTACCAGAGGACTACAAGTAGAGACTGGACCACCAATTGTCAGATATGTCAAAGAAAGGTTTCTTCATTAGGGTCAGCTTGAACTAGAAGGCTTTGGAGGACCTTGACTACTCTGAGGATCCATAATTCTGTGATCCTAAACCAAAATCTTTTCCTATGATATATACTCTCCAAACAACCTTTCTAATAACTTTTTTCTTTTCCCAGTAAGACAAGCTATCCCATACTAATGTTGAAAAAAAATTTTTTTGTTTGCTGCAGGAATTTGTGTGCATCTGATTGTTTGGAACTATTTTATAGTAATAATGAGTGTCTATATATCTTTAATATAATGTAGGGTTCTAGCTAATAGTCCCTTTGTCTTGTAAATATTCTTTTGAAATTGTTCCTGGAAACTTTTTCTGCTACCTGAATTCTTGTAGACTCTAAATATAGATGTTACGATATTTGAATCCTTAATATGTTTGAAATCTGAGTCAGAGAGGCATAAAATGGCGAATTAACTATTTACCGTCCCCAAAGCACCATGTTTCTCATTTTGTATTTTTGGTTTTTAATTTTCACTTTTGTTCATTATTCTTCCTCCAGCTATTTTAAAACTAGTCATTTGCTTTATTTTTATTATTGTCTTCATTGTTGGCTGTTTCATTTGATTTTTCATCCAAAAGCAATTTTAAGGTCATCAGAGTTGCATCAGGGTCAAGTAGTTTGATAAGAGGAACATCCACCCTTTTGTCATGGAAGAGCTTATTTTTCAGGGTCATAGCTGTCATAGAATCCATGCCAAGTGACATAAGAGAAGTGTCCAACGAAATGTCCTTAAGATTGGTATTGGTGAATTCATTTGCCAGGGAGTTGATGTAAGCTTCTATTGACTGAGAGGAATTTTCATGAGCAAATAAATTAGACTCATCCAACTTCTTGGTTTCTTCTTGGAAAATTGTTGAAAATCGGATTTTGAGAGATGGAACCTGAGCAAAATAGTAATCTTGCAAATTTTTGTAATCAAATTTAATAATTGCTTGCTGAGGATTATTCAGAAGTAAGCATTTCCGAAGGTACTTATAAACTTCAGATTTCTGAAGAGTAAGTATTCCTTTGCTTGCCAAATATTTTTGAATGTTCTCTTTATTTAGCAATAGCCCAATATTCAAAGCTCCCCAGTTAATGGATTGACCGGCAAGACCGCAGTTCCTCCGATAATGACAGAAGATATCTAGAAAGGAGTTAGCAGCGGCATAATTTGTTTGGGTCGCATTGCCAAGGAACGAAGTAACCGATGAATGACAGACAAAATAATCTAGCTCATGCCCTTTAGTAGCACAATGAAGATTGATTGCTCCTGCAACTTTAGGACTTAGTACTTTCTCAAAGCGAGTGAGGTTCAGAGCTTCGAGATGCCCATCATCCAACGCAACTGCACTGTGGAATATCCCTTTGATTGTACCCTTCGGAAAGATATTGCCGATGTAATTGAACACCTTGTTCACCTCCGAGGTGGTGCTTACATCACAAAGCAAGCTGATTATCTTGCAGCCTTCATTCTCGCTTTCGAAAGATTGCATTTCTTTGCGTTGCTCAACATTTGGACTTTTTCTTGAAAGAATCACCACGGAGCCGCCTCCGTTCTGGACAATAAACCTGACTGTTTCTAAGCCAAGGCCAGAGAGTCCACCAGCCACGATATACACTGCATTTGCCTTAAACAATTTCTTTCCTCCTAGATACTTAGGTATGTCTGAAATTTCACTTTCTGGTAACCTTCCTCCCAGCACAGCGAGGGGAATAGATGTACAAGTGAAGTAGGAGACCAGAGCCGACTCTGTGCATGCAAAGGACCTGTTTTGTTGAAAAACAGAGTAGTCTAAGTTTGTAATCTGTTTCAAGTTTATTGAATATGCCCATTTGTAGACGGCCATATTGGTGTGTAGTAGAGCTGATTTCTGAAAAACCTGGCTCAGGTTTACCGTGTGAACCTGAATATGTTGGTGGCTATTATGAAAGAGCTGTGGCAGAAATTCAGGCTGTTCACTCCCATAAACAAACACCACATCTCTGATGTGGGAAAGACCTGAGAGCATTTCTAGGCAGAAGCTCGTTAATGGAGGCAGAAAAATGAGAGTCTGGCAGTGCTTCACATTATTCCACAGATCAGAAGAGGGCAAGACATGATTGACTTTCCAGTCATCTCCTTTAGCAACCAAGTTTAGCACTTTGCTGAGAATAGAACCTGATGCCGGGGAGATGAGAGCAAGAGAAGCAAGAGGCTTTGCCCTTGGAAATAATACCTGAGTGAGAATCTTCCAAGCTATTATGAAATATGACATACAAGGTGTACTTCTGAGAACTGTGAATTTGGTGGTGTTGAGACAGACAGCCTCAGGAATTAAAACCCTGGATGATGCCACAACTGGGAAGCACGTGGCAATATGATCCCCAACCTTTACTTCTTTGACTCCTTTGCCTATGTTAATTACTGTACCACTGAAGTCCAGGGCTAGTAATTTATGTTTTCCCAAAGAGTGCTTAGTCCAGTACAGAGTCTTTCCAAAGGTCAAACTGGAGGTACTAACGGGATAATAGTCTTCTGAATGTAGGCATATTTTTTCTACTTGAACTTCAACAGTATGGTTTTCGAGGTAAGTAACCCTGGGATCTGATAACTGGGCAGACAGATCCATTGCCTTATATGGATCTGCTGTGTATAAAGTAAACATTTCAGAGCTCTGAAGGTGCTTTAAAGATGGGACATCATCAGGGTCTTGAAAAGGAGTGTGTTTGACTTCAATAGTGTAAATTCTTCCCTGATCAATCCAGAGTTCAGGATAATCTTCCCCTTTATAGTCAACAATAGCTTGTGCTAAGCTCTCTATGTCCTGTGTACTTGTAAAACTAATGTCTATCATCTTGAATGTAATCTCTGGAACTTCCACAAAACAGCTTCTTATCATGCCAGGCAGAGCATATCCAGGATTAATATGATTCACATTTCTTGAGGTGGTTCTGTAAGTGACAACTGTCACAGAACAATGACAGTTTTGTTCTCTCAAGGCCAAGATAAGTTGACGAAATGCCTCACAACACTTAGCTAAGTGTTGCATGATTTGTATTGCTGGCGTTTCCTCACTTAATCTTTGAATTCCCCACATGAATAACACATCAGGGAAGCCCCTGATCACCTTTCTCATCATGTCACCTGTCCTTTCAGAATTTTGAGTTGTTTCCCATTCCTCAAATGTAACATACTTGGACTTGTTATGTAAGTGCTTTTTTAGCAGTTGGGCTACTCCAAATTGGTCAGCAAACACGATGAATTGCGGTGGTTCATCTGAATTCCTGGCCACTGGCGTAGGAGAGATTTCTGTCCATTCATTTTCTAGAAAGACGTTATCACTGATGCCCATTTGTGTCACAAACTTGAACCCTACATTCTTCAGTTCAGCCAAAACTTGACCATGCTTATCTGTAAAGCACCCACACATTTCTACGTAGTTCTCAGTGCACTTGCTGGTTTTTACATAGATCTGCATTTCCTCTTCCAGGGGTCTGAAGACTGCGAGGCTGCCGATGGCAGTTGGGTATCCGGGTTTTCCTTCAATTTCTATGCTTTTTGTGGCCATCACAGCTGTCATTTGCAAGAAACAGTCTAACAGCACCGGATGGATATGATAGTCATATATTTCCTTTCTGGTTTCTTCATTTACTATGATGGTTGTTATGCCTTCCTTTAGCTTATCGCAGTATAAAATATTCCTTAGTTGTCTTAAAATAGGACCATATTGAAAACCAGTAAGGGAGAGTGTTTCATAAACTTTATTAATGGCTATTACTGATTTGGACCTTTGTATGATGCTCTCAAGGCAGAGATATGTTTTTTCATTCAAAATTTCAGTCATTTTTGCAACCCTACCCGTTGCATAAATTGCAGATGATAAAGAGAGTATTTTGAATTCTGTTGCTGTTTTCCCTGATTCTACTTGGATCTTCAAATCTAGGAAATTTTGTTTTACCATACAGGGAGCTACAAAAGTGATGCTCATCTGACATCCCTTTAAAGGTATTTTGGGTCTCAAACTGTTCATTGCTGAGGCTAAGCCAAGCTCTACAAACAGGGCACTCGGAACCAAGGGCACACCATTGTTTCTGTGCTCATAGGACGTATGGTGTGGTATCCTGGGAGATTGTGCAGGTGAATTCCAAGTCATTATTTGCATGGATAACCAGACGATGATTGACTCTGGCTGTGCTTTGATGCTGCTGAAGACTTTGCAGGTATTCTTTGAAATTCTGATGATCAAACTGATATCTAGGGTAGTCTGTTGGAATTGCTTTCAACCCATCATAGAAGTGTGGCCAATTGAGATTGTATCCCAGTTCAAATAGATTTTCTACCAGAGCAAAAGTGTCTCATAATTTTTCTCCCTTTGTAGGGAAGGTAAAACAAGTGTCTGCTCTCCTAAAATGTCCTTGATGATTCTTCTGAAGTATGGCTTAGGAGCTATTTCAACGAATACTAGGTTTTTCCTTCCTTGAGATAAAGTTGTGATGGCTTCTGTGAAAGCAACTGGCTCTCGAACATTTCTGGCCCAATAGTTGCCTGTAGTTAAATCTTTTTCAGAACTTTTTCTTCCGGTCACTGTTGAAATCATTTCTGCTTCTGGCTCCTGCTTCTCCAAATCTCCTATATTCTTTGTAATGTCTTTGACTATTGGATCCATCATATAGCTGTGATAAGCAGCTGGAACAGGTAAGATATATAGGAATATGTTTCTTTTCCCAAATTGCTGAGCTAGTTCTCCATGAACAGCACTCACAGAATCTGCATCTCCAGACAAAGTACAACAATAGGGACTATTGAAGGCTGCAATGCACACCTTTCCAGAGTGAGGGTCCAGGGCTTTTGAGATTTCCTCTACAGGGATGTTTCCAACTACCAACATTTTCCCTCCAACCACCTTTGACTGAAACAGACTCCTGTAATGAATAACCTTCACAGCATCTCTGAGGGAAAGACATCCAGCACAGTGAGCAGCAGCTACTTCCCCAATTGATGAACCTAGGACAGCAGAGGGCTTAATGCCCCAGAATTTCAGGAGGTATGCTAAAGCCACCTGAATTATGAAAAGGAGTGGCTGGGCAATGTTAGGCCTTGAAAAATCATCAAATTCTTTTTCTATTAAGTCCAGGAACCTGGTTGGTTCATATTGAAGAAAGAGATTAGCAATTTCTTGGCACTTTTCTTTAAACACTGGTTCAGAATTGAGCAAGACCTTGCCCATCCCCTTGTAATGGGCCCCATTACCACAGAACACAAATACTAATTGAGGAATCCCTTTTGTATGAGGTATTTGTGCTTTAGCTGCTGAATTAAGCCCTTGCTGCAGATTCCCTAGGGAAGTGGTCACAAATGCTTTTCTATATACATGATTGGCATGGTTCCTCCTACATGCTGATGTATAGGCCAGATTCTGCAATGAATCTTGGTTTCTTTGGCTCAGTTGTTGAGCAGTGTCTTCTATTGTGAGCTTGAGGGATTTGTTGGAAGCTGCAGAAAGTACAAATATTTCATAGGGCCTTTTAAGAGGTATATACTGAGGTTGCTGCTTAAACTGTCTGACAACGATATGAGCATTGGTCCCCCCAAATCCAAAGCTGCTTATACCTGCTACTCTGCCAAATTTTGTGGACTCTTCCCATTTCTCTACTGATGTTGGAATGGAAAGATTTAACTTTTCTGTATTTATGCTACTCACGCTCTCTGAATAGTGGAGAGATGGGACAATCTTTTCATGTTTCATCATGAGAAGGACTTTAATTAGGCCTGCTATCCCAGCAGCCGACTCAGTATGACCGATGTTGCCTTTCACAGAACCAATCTTCAGAGGAGGCACATCACTAGATCTTCTTCTCCCAATAATGTTGCCTATGCTCTCTGCTTCAGTAGGGTCTCCAGCAGGTGTTCCTGTCCCATGAGCTTCAATGTATTGCACAATTGATGGGTTGATGTGAGTTGAATAAATGCTCTCTAGGAGTTTCTCCTGTTGCTTCTGAGAGGGCCTAGTGATGGGAGTCACTGATCGTCCATCCTGATTCACTGCACTGATGCTGATGATACCCCAGATTTTATTGCAGTCTTCTTGTGCCTGTAATAGAAAATATGACTCAGTAACATGTAATGGTATAGGTTTCCTAATTTAAAAAAATCCAAAGGGGAAACGGAACATTTTACTTTGGTTTTTTGGTGAGGCAATTGGGGTTAAGTGACTTACCCAGGGTCACACAGCTAGTATGTGTCAAGTGTCTGAGGTTGGATTTGAATTCAGGTCCTCCTGAATCCAGGGCCGGTGCTCTATCCACTGTGCCACCTAGCTGCCCCCAAACATTTTACTTTGAATGTACAATTTGCCATTTTGGAAGTGGTATATCAATTTACCTTGCCATTTTTGCAGTAGCATATCAATAGAAATGTAAATTTATATTTTATGTATGTATATATGTATATGTGTGCATAATATTTATTCATAATATGAGAAAGCAATTTAACTCAATCTATTGTGTTTGAGAGCTATGGAGATGGGCAATTGACCTCTATACCATGTTAGCTTTCATTTTATGATTTGTAAGTTAGAATATTGAATATTGATCTGAAAAACACAGAAGGAATTTAAGATTTAGCCCTTTCCCCCACCCCACCCCCCATGTATGCTTTCATACTGTCTTCTATTAGTAGGGTGCTCAGTCCTTCACTGTTTTTCTCTATGGGATGCTATGGGATCAGAATAGTGATGTACAGTATATATCTTTAACATGGGAAGCTATGAGTTGTAAGGAGTTGGCTCCTTTGATATAGGGGGTCCATTGCAGGGTTGATTTCTGGAGTCCTGAGTGACCCTGAGGCATTATAGGGTGGTTCCAAGTCTCCAAGGACCATCTCAGAGGTACTGGGAACTCAAGACAACTAGCTCTGGAACTGTTCTAGTCTCTTAAAATTCTGGATATTGGGGGATGACCTAGGCTAGGAATAGAGTGTGATAGATTGACTTAATTATATTTTTTTGGTAATGGTTTTATAGTCTATTTTGACATGACAGGCACTTGAAATGTTTGCTTTTCCTTTTTAAAACTTGGTTGGGGAAAAGAGAGTTAGCAAGTTATCAGGGAGTACCCAGGATTAGGAATGTAACCATACTCTGCCTTGGCCAGACCATATCTTCAATACTGCTTTCAGTTCTGGGCATCATATTTTAGAAAGGACATTAATAAGCTTAACTGTGTTGGGGTGGGGGGAAGAGGGTAACAGGGTGGTAAAGGGCATAGGGACCATGGTACAGAAGCCAGGGAGCAGAGTGAATGGCTTTGGGAGATTGTGTAGTGTTGTTAATGGCTCCAAGCTTCTTGAAACAAAGGCCCATCTTTTTAGCACTAGTATTCTTCTGGTGACGCTGTATGGGCACAACTAAAAGAATACTACAGTCGCTAAAGTATTAAAATTCAGAGCAGCCTAAAAGATAATGGGGAATAAAATATGAGGAGATTATGATATACTACCAACAAACAACCATGCAAGAGGAGCATAAGCAATATTACTAGTTCTCTGTAAATGAAGGTGGGGCAGCTAGGTAGGGCTGTGGATAGAGCACTGGGCTTGGGAATTCAGGTCCTCCTGAGTCCAGGGCCTGTGCTTTATCCACTGCACCACCTAGCTGCCCCGGAGAGCTTCTTTTTATTTCATGTGACTCAGATGCCTTCTGCTACTATTACTCCTTT
Organism: Dromiciops gliroides; assembly: GCF_019393635.1. Classification (NCBI taxonomy): domain Eukaryota; kingdom Metazoa; phylum Chordata; class Mammalia; order Microbiotheria; family Microbiotheriidae; genus Dromiciops; species Dromiciops gliroides. The sequence continues at coordinate 65,207,988 of NC_057865.1, forward strand.
ATCCCTGCTTCCCATGAAGAGGTGGCCCAACCTCTCCCCATGTACAAGGGATCCCATTCCATTTCATGTTCTCTAGCAGACTTTGTCCCCTGACATCCCCACTTTCTCATCTTCTCTCTCTCCCTGTTTACTATCTGCTTTCCCAATGCCTACAAACATCCCCATGTTTCACTCATTCTTAAAAACAAATCCCCTCCATCTTTGATGGCTATCATCCTATATCTCTCCTCCCTGGGGTTTAAAGTTCCTTTTTGAATGAGAGCACGTTTTGGAAAGGTAGAAATGAAAAATTAATTTTTAATGAATGTGAAATGAAAATATCTCATGCTATGTACGTGCATGTGTACTTAAAAGATGGAGTCATGTGACCTTGACAGTATGATAATTAGGTGAATTAAGAAGCAGATGAATGATTAGACCTAAACAATAGTCATTAATGGTTGAAGGTCAGGTCTCTAGTGTCCCAGAGGTCTTAGGCTTGGTGCCATGCTATTTGTCATTTTTACCAGTGGCTTGGATAAAGTTATAGGTAGCACATGGATCAAAGTTTTACAAAGTACCAAGCTGGGTGGGAGAGCTGTGTTTTTAAAAATTAAATTGCTATTGCTATAGTCACCAGTTTTGGGTAAACATACTGTTAATTTATCAATATTATACCAGTAAAGAATGGACCTCCTATCTCCCTAACTTCTCATGGTTTCAGTGCATGTGGTAGAAAAGCAGGAACAGAACTTCACCACGCCAGTTAGTATGAGCAGGAGAAAAGCTCCAAAAAAACCCATGCTGTCTCATGTGGTCTCAAGGAACCAAGAGAAGCTCAGAAGATGCCTCAGAAGTCCCCAGAAGACCTAGAAGATGTCCTGTGGTGTTTTCCAAGGGCTTTAAAAAAATCCTTTTTTATTTCATTTGTTTAATTTTTTTAAAAGCTAAATCACATTCATGGCCACAATTCTGCAAAGGATCCATTCTAAGGATTCTGGATTCAATCAATAGTAACTGGGTTTTTTTGTTTTTCAGGGCAATCAATGAAGGTTAAGTGACTTACCCAGGGTCACACAGCTAGTAAGTGACAAGTGTTTGAGACTGGATTTGAACTCAGGTCCTCCTGAATCCAGGGCCAACACTCTATCCACTGTGCCACCCAGCTGCCCCCTATTTCATTATTTTTATCCTCTTTTGATAGAGGCTGCTGATTGGTTAGCATATTTCAATTCCATTGGTTGATATGACTTGAAGGTGGTCTACATTAAAATGCACTCTTTGGGGAGAAGAATGCAAAAGACCCTCACTCAAGTTGCTTAAGGCAAAGTCCATTATCTAGGTGTGGTTTAATCCCATCTGTCTTTCACTGATCTAGACAAATAATCCATCTCCATTCCTTTTGTTTGTGTCCCAGATGAGATTGGATGAAGTTTCTCAAGGAGAACTAGACTTTCTGTAGTGGGAGGAGAAAGGACTGAGAAAGTGATCACTGGGTCACCTCAAGAAATTTGTTATTAATAATTATTTTTTCACAGAGCTAACAATCAGGATCTGCCAAAGTCTTGTTAGGCTAGAACATTAGGCCACTTCTAATAACTTCAAATTTAGTAGGGATAAATAAAAGATAGCATAGTTTCAAAAATCAACTTCATAAGTACAGGGTGGAATAGGCATCTGAGAAAATTTTGGGAACTTTAGGGAACTGCAAGTTCATTATGAGTTAGCACCCTGATATGGTGGCCAAAAAAGCTAACACCACCTTCAGTAGCGTCAAGAAAGCCATAGCATATGGTTTGGTAAGGTGATCGTCCTCTCTGGCTCTGTCTTGTGCATATTACACATGGAGTATTTATGTTCAGGTGTGTGTACCACATTTCAGGGAGGACATTGATAAGATGGAGACTGTCCAGAGGAAGGAAACCAGAACAGCAAAGGAACTGATCACATATGAGAATTATGCGATATAAGTGGGAATATTTAGCCTGGAGAAGAGGAGACTTGGGGAAGATATGAAAACTGTATTCTTCTACTATTCGAAGGACTGGAATATTTCAAGAGGGCTTGGATATGTTCTACTTGGTACCATAAAGGGGAGAAGAAGGAGCAACGGGAGGAGATTTCGAAGAGGAAAATTTAGGTTTGATAGAAAAACTTTCTAATCGAGAGAGTTGTCAAAAATGCAATGGGCTGCATTGGGGTGTGCTAGGTCAACCCTGACTGTAATAAGTCTTTGGGAAAAACCTAGATGACTGCAAGTCAGCTATATTGTTCAGGTGAACCAGGTAGCTTCTGAGGTTCATTTCAGTACTGAATTTTGATTCTGTAGGCATAATGTCATGGGAGGATTATGAGCCCCTGATTACCCCAACAGTTCTCTGGGGAGTTCAAGGAACTTTTTCCTTGAAACCTCAGGGGTTTTCCCTTGAAATCAAGTAGGCCTCTTCTTGAACTCAATCTAGGACACACACACACCCAAAAGAGATAATCTGCACCAGATCAAACTGAGCATGCTCCAGGACCACCACCCTACATTCCAGTCCTGAGCACCTGGATGAGGTAATCCAGGAGAAGACCACCTGGAACCTCCCATCAGCAGACTGCTTAGACCCATCAGGACAAAATTGACACCCACCACCAGATCGCTCACGAGGGATTCCTCCTACCCTAGTGCAAAGCGGGAGGACCCCCAGCCCCTCACCCAATAAGAGACTCTTACCCAGCCCATCTAAACCCTATAAAATGGCACTCCCTGAGCTAGCCAGGGAGCCATTTTGTTCATGCAAAACCTTCCTTCTGGCCAGTTTCTCTTGTACCCCAATAAACCTGTTCTTTTATTCCTAATTAGGTCTTGTGCAAGAGTGTAATTCTTTACAGAGGAATCCTAAGGACCCACATGCTTTCTCATCCTGGTTTCCCCCCCCCCCCCATATCAATAAGAATTGGAATTAGTTGAACTGAGTTGAAGTCCTTGCTCTATTACTAACAGAATAAATTGTTTTAATCTCTCTCATCTTTAGTGTTCTTCTTTGTTTTTCTACCTATCTCATTGAGGGTGGTTGTAAGGAAATCACTTTGCAAATTGTAATGTGTTGGTATAATGTCGAACAACTTAATATTATGAGCAGAATGAATTTTATTGTTGTTCAGTCATTTTTCAGTCGTGTTTGACTCTTCGTGACCCCATTTAGGGTTTTCTTGGAAAAGATACTGGAATAGTTTGCCATTTCTTTCACCTGCTCATTTTATAGATAAGAAACTAAGGCAAATAGGGTTAAGTGACTCGCCCAGAGTCACACAGCTAGTAAATGTCTGAGGCCAGATTTGAACTCATGAAGTTGAGTGAATCTGCCTGACTCCAGGTCCGGGTCGGTGTTCTATCTACTATGCCACTTAGCTGCCACTAGAATGAATTATATACATATTAAACAATTGGGGGGGGGGAATGAAGGTTAAGTGACTTGCTCAGGGTCACACAGCTAGTAAGTGTCAAGTGTCTGAGGTCTGACATGAACTCAGGTCCTCCTGAATCCATGACTGGTGCTTTATCCACTGCGCCACCTAGATGCCTCAACAATTTTTATTATGAAAAATTTCCTCCAAATCTTACCTTCTTTAGTGGCTTCAGTAAGACAATGCCACAGCCTTCACCTCTTCCATAACCATCTGCTTTTATAGAAAAGGGTTTACTCATCCCATCTGGAGATATCATCTTGGCTTTACTCAACATTACATTAACATGAGGATCTAAAATGCAACTCACTCCACCACAGAGAGCTGCTTCACAGTCTCCTATAGTGAAAAAAAAAGTAATAATAAAAAATAGAATATTGGCCTAAAAGAAGCAGACTTTGATTTAAATAAAGAATGATGATCTTTTTATTTTATTTTTCTTTTTACTTTCCATTGGACAGGATCTGGTGAATGTCAAAATAGCTTTTTCTAAAAGTGATTGCTCAATAATCTGATAATGTTTCCTTCCCCCCTTAAATCTTTATCTTTTCTATTTTTAGCTACATACTCCTCAACCCTGTTATAAGTGTATGTTCCAGGGGCAGCTAGGTGGCGCAGTGGATAAAGCACTGGCCCTGGATTCAGGAGTACCTGAGTTCAAATGCAGCCTCAGACACTTGACACTTACTAGCTGTGTGACCCCGGGCAAGTCACTTAACCCTCATTGCCCTGCCCACCAAAAAAAAAAAGTATATCTTCCTATTGATTATTAACATTTTAATGTAGTAGATCTTGTGTTCTCAGCTATAAGAGTGTCAATGTGTCATTGGATTTTTGGAGTCTAACAGGAAGAAACACTTTTCACTGGCTAGACCTATTTTTATTCTTGTTTGTTATTGCTCAGTCATTTCAATTATGTTCAACTCTTTCATGAGTCCATTTGTCGTCTTCTTGGAAAAGATACTGGAGTGGTTTGTCATTTCCTTCTCCAGCTAATTTTACAGATGAGGAAACTGAGGCAAAAAGGGAGAATGCACTTAAAAACAAACTAGGAAGAGTGAATAGAGGGGGCAGCTAGCAACATGTAGCTACCCATTTTTCAGATCAAATTAAATTTGGACTTTGGATGTGTGAACAAAGCATGTGCATATGACATGAGGAATCCCTTGTTTTAAATGTTACTTAAGAAGAATAGTAGTGCTAAGGAGGTAGTGTGGTGCTGGGGAATGGGAGGGGGAGTGGTGCCAAAAAGTGAGGATCATCCTGCTTCAGATCTTACCTAGTTCACTTCTGAGCTGTGTAATCATGATGGGTAAGTCCCTTAACCTCACTTGAACTTTAGTTTAGACATTTGGGACAATGATATTTGTGGTATCTCACAGTGCTTCTGTCTCAAATGAAATAATGTATGTAAAGTGCTTTGTAAACTTTAAAGTATCATTTAATGTCAACTCCTATTTATTACACAGGATGTCCCCAAAGTCTCAGGGAAGTTTTCAGCTTGGCATATTGTGCTTGTCACAGTGCAATGGCATAGTTCTTGGTATATAGTAGGCACTTAATAAATGTTTGTTGATTGAGTGATTGACTGAAGTTCTAGTCCTACTCTTTGCCATTAACTACCTATATCACCATGACCATCTCTATTCACTCTTTTTTGTTTTGTTTTTTGTTTGTTTGTTTTTGCAGGACAATGAGGGTCAAATGACTTGCCCAAGGTCACACAGCTAGTGTCAAGTGTCTGAGGTCAGATTTGAACTCAGGTCCTCTTGAATCCAGGGCCAGTGCTTTATCCACTGTACCACCTAGCTGCCCCCTCTATTCACTCTTAAATAAAGAGATTCAATGGAGGGCCCCTTTCAGTTCTTATAATGTCTCTAAATTCTGCAATGGTTTTTCATTATTTTTTCCTCAAAAGAGAACATTACACGTAGAGAACGTAGACATAGGATTTGAGAAATCTAGTACTGGTTCCCAGTTTGTTTTTAAGTGCTACACTTTCTGGATATGTCTGACTGAGCAAATCATGTGATGTTTCAACCAACAACAGATAACCTCAATTGCACCATTCTTGCTGGCCAATAAATGGAAGGAAGAAAAGTTTTTCATTCTGATCAATGTAGTAACTAATCCTGACTCTTGAAGATTGATGTCAGGTGAAATATGTTTCCCATCAAGATAAATGTGGCAGGTGTGGATGAGGTATGTGTTTTCAAAGAAAGACAATGTTTATTTGTACTTTTGTTACAAAGGGAGGCTTCTAGGAGAGGGAGAGGGAAACCATTGGGAAGAGAAAGTGATGTTTAAAAATATATCAATAAATTATTAAAAGGAAAAGAAACCCCAGTAATTAGTAATAAAGTTATCATCAGTTATACAGCATTATTTTATAGGTTACTCGGATAATACCTTGTTTAATTGAAAGGAATGCATAATGCAATGCGACAAGAGATGCTGAGCATGCTGTATCCAGTGCAATTGACGGTCCAGTTAGATTGAATGCATATGAAATCCTGTTAGCAGCGAGACTCATTGAAGATCCAGTGACATTATAATGGTTCAAAGATTTTGGGATTCTGGAGGTCATGCACTCATAGTCTCGATTCATAAGACCTATAGAAAAGAAAAAAATAAGCGAGAGACATGAGAGGAATATGACATGAATGTAAATTCTGCATCGAAATGATTTTTCAGTTCTGAATATCTATCATGTGAATTTTCAGTGAATGTTTTCAGAAAATAAAGCCATATTAACCTATTCAGGCACCCTTACTTCAATGGAGTTACAGGCTTTCTAGCAAGGTTGGCACTAAAATTGACCTGTGTGAAATGAATCTTATTTTACTTTTTGCTGACATGAAACATGCACATATGGGGGTCCACACACACACACACACACACACACACATACAGCACTGTCTTCTAATAAAATGAATTGAAAACTGTTAAGGAAGATTGGTTGAAAGACATCTGGGGCAGCTAGATGGCGCAGTGGATAGAGTACTGGCCCTGGAGTCAGGAGTACCTGAGTTCAAATCCGGCCTCAGACACTTAACACTTACTAGCTGTGTGACCCTGGGCAAGTCACTTAACCCCAACTGCCCCTCAAAAAAAAAAAACAAAAACAAACAGAAAGACATCTGAAAGGGTAAGATGACATACAGGCTTTCTGAAGTGTACTTTTAGTTAAAAGTCTTTTGTTGGATTTCATTAAACATCTGCTTTTATTAACCATCCACTTCAGTTCCAAGAGCCATTAAAAATCTTCTTTTTATTGATATAATTTTTTAATATCACTTTCATTTTCAAACATTTCCCTCTCCCTCCTCAACTCAGAGAACCATCCCTGGCAACAAAGATTAAAAAAAAAAAAAAAGAGGAAAAAAATCAGTGCAGCCAAAAAACCAGTGCAACCAATGCTCCTTCATAGAGCTCTTGAGAAATAAAGGCAATGTTTTGCGAACACTGCAAGATGTCACAGTTCTTACCATTCTGGCATCAACCTCCTCTCACTCCACTGAAACTCCTCTCTAAAATTGCACCACTGACCATGTAGTCACTAAATCCAATGGCTTTTTCCCTGTAGTCTTTCTTCCTGGTTGTTCTATGGCTTTTGACATTGTTGAGGATTTTGGGAAAACCTGCTTGGCATATGGCTCACTTCCTGTTTTTTCTTCTATGTCTTTCCTATCTATGTAATTACTCCTTTTCTGGCTCCTTCATTGGCTCCTCACTTTCCTGACCTCAACAGGTTTTGTCTTTCATCTTTTTTTCTTGTCTCTAGATGTTCTTCCTCCCTTGGGTAGCCTCAATCCTTCCATAGGTTCAGGGTTTTTTTGTTTTGTTTTGTTTTGTTTTTGTTTTGTTTTTGTTTTGCGGGACAATGAAGGTTAAGTGACTTGCCCAGGGTCACACAGCTAGTGAGTGCCAAGTGTCTGAGGTCAGATTTGAACTAAGGTCCTCCTGAATCCGGGGCTGGTGCTTTATCCACTGCGCCACCTAGCTGCCCCTGCTGTTTACATTTTAATTGGTTCCTGAGACTGAAAATTGTCTGTTATAGATCATTCCATCCCTACTGTCTCACCAATGAAAACCCCAGTTCTGGAGCCTGACACTTCATCAGTAGGGATTCCAGCACTCTCCAGAGCTCTGTAAGCACATTCCAAGAGTAGTTTATGCTGGGGGTCCAGACGCTCAGCTTCTGAGTCACTGATTCCAAACAGTTTGTTGTCAAATTCATTAAACCTGTGAAGGAAAAGGAGGGAAAAAAGAGCATGAAACAACTTCTAATGATGCAGTTACTTTTGCAAAGGTGTGTTTCTTGAAACATTACAAGAGTTGGAGTCATATTAATCTCATGCCATACCTTTATTGAAGGCACCAAGGAAGCTGAGCATCTTTGCTATACATGATCAATTCCACTAAATTCCTCATTGGTTATGGGTTTTTAAAACCATTAATAATTAGGTATGTAAAGTTTATGTAAAGAAGAGATGGAAGATGATTTCAGAGAGGAAGGGCTCCTGGAGAAGGGATTTGAGTTGAGTCTTGAAAGAAGCCAGGAAAACTAAGAGGCTGAGATGGTAAGGGAGAACATTTCAGGCATGCGGGACAAAGGTATGGAGATGGGGCATGGAGTATCATGTGCAAGGAGGAGCAAGTAGGCTAGTATAGCTGGAGTGCATATGAAAAGGAGTAAAGTGGGGGCAGCTAGGTGGTGCAGTGGATAAAGCACCGGCCCTGGATTCAGGAGGACCTGAGTTCAAATCCGACCTCAAACACTTGACAATTATTAGCTGTGTGACCCTGAACAAGTCACTTAACCCTCATTGTCTTAAAAAAAAAAGGAGTAAGGTGTAAAAAGATTGGAAATATAGGAAGGGGTCAGGTTATGAACCACTTTACATGACAAGCAGACCCTTTATGTTTTATCACAAAGATTATAGGTAGCCACTGGAGTTTATTGAATGTATGTAGGGTGACATGGTCAGAATGTATATGGAGGGTGAGTGAGAGAAGTCAAAGATGGCACCAACTTTACAAACTTGGGTAACTGGGAGGATGGTGGTATACCAGGCAATAATAGGGAAGTTTGAAAGTGGGATCATTGGAAGGGGATGATTAGTTCTACTTTAGACATATTGAATTCAAGATGCCTACAGAAAATCCAGTTCAAGATGTCCAAAGGCAGTTGATGTTGCAAGGGAGACTGAGAAGAAACAGACAGATATGTAGGAAGAGAACCAAGACAGAGCAGTATCACGAAAGTGAAGGAAAGGAGGAAGGGGTCATCAACATCAAATGCCATAGAGGCGTCAGGAAGGATGAGAACTGAGAAAGGTAAATTTGGTTTTAGGAATTAAGAGAGCAGGTTTAGTGAAGTGCTGGGATCAGAAGATAGACCGAAAGGAAAAGGGAAATGAAGGAGAGGGGAGGAAGTAGAAGCAGGTGTATGGACAACTTTTTCTAAGAGTTTGTTTAGGAATGAGAGAGAGAGAGAGAGAGAGAGAGAGAGAGAGAGAGAGAGAGAGAGAGAGAGAGAGAGAGAGAGAGAGAGAGAGAGAGAGAGAGAATGATATCTTGAGGGAATGACAGAATTAAGGGAAGGCTTTTAAAGGCCTGGGCATGTTTGTTTGAAGGCAGCAGAGGAGGAGTTAATGGATGCAAAGATTAAAGAGGAATTGAAGATTAGAAAGAGAAAGGGAATTATTGAAGAGATAAGCTCCCAGAAGAGGTAAGACACAAATAGGAGGGCTAGCTCCTTAGCGACTGGGGCAAAGGAAGAGAGAATGGGAGATCATTCCAAGTGATTTTGAGGTGTAGTGTTGAGGAGAAGGAAAAAGATCAGAGAGAAATGATATTCTAGTTGGGAATGGTTCTGTGGAAGATGTGCCAAGGAGAGAAAGAAATTGGCATTCCCAGCAACAGAAATGTGTGGGAGGATGCTACTAGGGGAAGAGTAAGCAAGATGACTAGATGAGTATAATCATGTCTTCTCTTTATTCAAAATCTTTTGGTGGTTCTTCACTGTTTACCAAGTAAAATTTAAACTCCTGACTTTAATAGTCAAGACCTTTCATGATTCATGTCTAACCTACCTGGCCTATTTTTATCTCATACATCTCTCCTTCACATACTTGACATTTCAACTAAAACAAATTTTTTCTCCTTCATTCTCATCTTTTCCTCTTCCATCTCTGCTTTTACTTCCACTGTCACATGTATTTGTAAGAGTCTCCCTCCCCCACCTCATCTTTTTCCATGGAAGTCCCTTCACTGAAAGCCCAACTCAGTTGCCACTTCCTTCATGAAAGTCTTCCCAATACCTTTTCCCTCTGTCCCAGCTCAAAGAAATCTTTCCTTCCTTTCTTCCAGAGGCAATGGGGGTTAAGTGACCTGCCCAGGGTCACATAGCTAGTAAGTGTCTGAAGCTGGATTTGAACTCAGGTCCTCTTCACTCCAGGGCTGATAGTCTATCCACTGTGCCAGCCAACTACCACCAACCTGCCTCTTAATCTTTCTTTTCTTGAATCTCTCATAGCATCTTGCCTTGGTCTTCTTTGTCCCCATCACATTCTACTGTAACCTGTAGCACAGGATCCCGAGTTCTGAGCTTTGTCTTAGCTCAATCAAATCATAGCTATCATCCTCAATGATGTGTAAATGAGTCAGGCAGTACCCAATCCCAAGAGTATTCCTCACGTGCACAAAAGAGATGTAATAGATGGGGATGTAAATACCTTCCACTGAGAGATGTCTTCAGAGGCTTCATCCTTTATTCTGGTAAATTAGCATGGCTCTCCCATCACAACTCACATCATATTTATTTGCATATATGTCTGATTCCTTTCAGCTACACTCCTATTAAATTGTAAACTCTTTGAAGATTAGCACAGTGTCACTTTTCATTTTTGTATCCCTTTGTAATATCCCTTTGTAATATAGCTAGTGCTTCATAAGTGTTCAGGGTAACTAGGTGGTACACTGACCCTGAAGTGAAGAGGACCTGAGTTCAAATGTCACCTCAGACACTTACTAGCTGTGTGACCCTGGGCAAGTCACTTAGCCCCAATTACCTTAAACATCTGGGACCATCGCCAGTTGGTACTGATATATATCTTGCCACCGGACCCAGATGACTCTGGAGGAGAGGGTGAGGCTAGTGATCTTGCACAGCCCTCCCTCACTTACATCCAATTCACTGCAAGTCATGACATCACCCCCATGTCATGGTCCTCTTTGAGAATGAAGGAGAAACAAACCAAAAAGTGTTCATTGAATTTTATCAAATAAGATTGGTTAGAAAAAGTAAAAAGATGGGGGCAGCTAGGTGGTGCAGTGGATAAAGCACTGGCCCTGGATTCAGGAGGACCTGAGTTAAAATCCAGCTTCAGACACTTGACACTCACTAGCTGTGTGACCCTGGGCAAGTCACTTAACCCTCATTGCCTCACACACACACAAAACAAAGAAAAAGTAAAAAGAGGGGGAAGCTAGGTGGTGCACTGGCCCTGGATTCAGGAGTACCTGAGTTCAAATTTAGCCTCAGACACTGGACACTTACTAGTTGTGTGACCCTGAGCAAGTCACTTAACCCTCATTGCCTCCAAAGGAAAAAAAAAAAAGTAAAAAGAAGGAACAGGAAAGCAAGAGGAAATCAGTGGAGGTTAGTTTATCTCGTCGGTGATTAAATTAGAACCTTCAAAAGGATTTTAAGAATAATGTCTTGTTTGGGAGAATTATAATCTGCATTTACAGACATTCTAGAAATAATCTTACCCTTCAGCAAGTGCAGCTTGTCTTGTCACACTTTTACCAGGTTTGTTCTCATCTGGGTCATACCATTCTTCGACATTAAACCTTTCACGTGATATCTCTGTTGTACAGTTTCGGCCTTCCACAAGCACTTGCCAGAAATTGTCAGTTCCTTCTCCTGTTAAAATAATACCATTTTCCCTTTTCTTTGTTTTTCGTAATTATTTGTATTGCTTTCAGCTAAATTAATTCCTTGATTTCCTTCTAAGCTCATCTCAAAAGCCATTCGGAACCCTGAGAGATTAGGAAATCTCCAAAGGGTCTAGTGTCTGCCCCAACAAGCTGCCTTTTATGTGTTTTGGATATAAGTATATATTATGTTGTCTCCCTGCAACATGTTGTTTCCCCTCTATGAAGTACAAGATGCTTGAGGACAAAGACAGTTTTATTTTTGTCTGCGAGTGCTTAGCACAAAGCCTGACACATAATAGGAATTTACCAAATGCTTTTACGATGGCAAAAGTTTCTAAAAAATGAAGTAAAACAACAACCAAAAATAACAAACAAACCCAAGTAAGGAAAGAAAGAAGAAATAGAAGGAACTTACCGACATGGAAAATATTTACTCTGAGGGATTCACATGTAAAGTAAATGCAGGCGAAAAGTAGGGTTTATATTTTTGAAAATGCTCTACTGTCTTGAACATAGTAGGACCTTAATAAATATTTGTTGAATTTAATAGTATCATGCTTATGTCTTGGGGAGGGGTAGGGGAGTGAGGCAGAAAAATTTAGAATGCAAAATCTTAGAAACACTAATTGAAAACTATCTTAACATGTAACTGAAAAAAAATACAATTAAGATTGAAAAAAGGGGCAGCTAGGTGGCACAGTGGATAGAGTACTGGCTCTGAAGTCAGGAGGATCTGAGTTCAAATCTGGCCTCAGACACTTAACACTTACTAGCTGTGTGATCCTAGGCAAGTCACTTAACCCCAATTGCCTCACCAAAAAAAAAAAAAATTGAAAAAAACAATATCATGCTTAGAGACTTTCATAATTTATCTTCTTGAGCATTATAATTCTGCCTCCATGGTATCTTATGAATATACCCCTTTTTTGTTGAGATTGTCAGCACCCTATAACTCATTTCTTATTACCTCTCATCTAGCCTGGGTATGCCAGGCTTGAAGTCAAGAAGAACTATGTGACTTGTGGACAGGTCACATATCTTCTTGGCCCATTTCCTCATCTATAAAGAGGAAATAATAATGTACCTTTCCACCATATTATTCTAAAAAGGTTGAGTGATAATTATGCATTAGGTTTTGGTCTCCTATCCCTCACAGAGATACTAGTTATAACAGAGCAGAAGCAACTGAATGAAGTATCTTTCAGATAGGTCATCTAAAAACAGAGCATCTGGGCAGAAGGAATCAGTGTTTCCAAACATATCAAAAGTAGGTCAAGGAATTTTTTTTCCTAGCACATACATCTATGAGACTGGTTTTGTGATAGATTGGTGATCACTCTCCTGGTATTTAGGTCTGCTTTACTTCAACCTGACACACATTAATTTAGCATCTTCTATTGTTGCCTTGCGCTAGGTGCTAAGGTTAGAAAGATGGAAAAACAGTAAGTACCATATCTCCTCTAGATACACACACACACACACACACACACACACACACAAAGATAAATGCAAGACAAAGTGTGTTGGGGACAAAGAAAAATATGAAAATAGTCCCTGCTCTGAAGGAACTGACATTCTGCTAGGGGTGGAAGGTCAGGAGATACAACAAGCATATGGTTAAGTAAATAGAATTGAGGAGAGAGAGAATTGTTACTATTGGGAGAGAGAAGCAGGAAAGATTCCACATGGGTGAGCCTTGAAGAAAGCTAGACATTCTAGAAGGTTCAGGTCCCATTTGACATGTAGATGAGGATATACAGCAGATAGTGGGTGATCCAATTAAAAAAATTATTAAGCATTGATCATATGCAAGGTACTATGCTAATACTGAGGGATGCAAGGGGATACAGAGATAAAAACTGAAGAGTCTCTGCCCTCGGGAAGTTTACATTTCACTGAGGAATTTCAAATGTACACAACTAAGTCTAGAACAAGGGTAACTGAGGAAAAAAGAGCATCAATTCCATGACAATAGGGAGGGAAGGGGAAGCTAGGTGGCGCAGTGAATAAAGCACTGGCCCTGGATTCAGGAGGACCTGAGTTCAAATCCGGCCTCAGACACTTGACACTTACTAGCTGTGTTACCTTGGGCAAGTCACTTAACCCTCATTGCCCCACCAAAAAAAAAAAAAATAAGCAAGAGACAATAGGGAGGGAAAGGGATCAAGGAAGGCTTCAATGAGGATATAACATCTAAGCCAAACCTTGAATGGGGGCAAAGATTCTGAAAGGTAGAAATGAGGAGGGATTGCATTTTAGTCATGAATAACGGTTTATGAGAATGCATAAAGGTAGGAGATTATGTGTGGGTTTTGGGGGATAGCTAGAAGTCAAATGCATCTAGAACACAGAGTTCATAAAGAGGTGTAGTATGTAGTATCATCAACATTATGTGTTGATCAACTGTGATAGACTTGATTCTTCAGTTCCAAAGGACTCATGATGGAAAATGCTCTCCAAATCCAGAAAAAAAAAAAAGAACTGTGGAATATGGATGCAGATCGAACCATACTATTTCTTTTGGTTTTTTTTGGTGATGTTGTTTTTCTTTTTTGAGGTTTTTCCCTTTTGTTCTGATTGTTCTTTCACAACATGACTAATGCAGAAATATGTTTAATGTTATTGTACATATATAACCTATATCAGATTACTTGCTGTCTTGGGGAGGGGGGGAAGGAGGGGAGGGAAGGAGAAAAATTTGAAACTGGAAATCTTATGAAAACAAATGTTGAAAACTATCTCTTCATGTAACTGGAAAATAAAAAAATACTTTTATAATTAAAAAAGAGGTGTAGTATGAGTTATGATTATGTAGTATGAGATCATGGAGTCTGAAGTGACAGGGCAAGGAGTCCATCTTTTATCTTTGAGGCAATGGGGAGCCACTGAAGATTTTTTATATGGGGCACTGACTTGGTTAGAACTAGACTTGAGGAAGGTCATTCTGGCAGTGATTTGTTTAGGGAGTGAGAGAGAAAGGAACGGTGCCATGGGAAATGCCTTCAGGAAGCTGTAGGAGAGAGGAGGTACTTGGGAGGAGACTCGAGATCAAAGTATTTAAGGGTTGATTGGTGGTGGTCCTGCTCTGTGATGAGTTAGTCAAGGCAGTTTTGAACTGGATTCTCATTTCTACACATTGACTGGGAGGGGCTTCTCAGTCTGCTTCCTGAGTTTCCAACGAAAGACATTATCTACTGGAAGTGATGAACATAAAATGGGAACTATATTGTTCATTTTACCTACTCCCAGAGGAGCAGCAATGGGTAACTTACAAACTGAAACTGGAGTCTGAAGTGCAGGGTTTTGGGTAATCCTTTGTATAGTCTTGGCACTTGCAGGGTCTTGGAAATCCCCAAATTGTCTACAGCAGTTGGGTAGAAGTTTTATTTTTGCATCACTTTATTATTTTTATGCCTTGTTTACTGGTTTTGAAATTTTGATTCTTTGCTAAGTAAAACACTGTATACAGTTAAATATGTTCTATCTATTCATGTGGGGAGTCAACTATATATTAGGAAATAGAGGAAGTTCAGGGAAGAGGTGGGGTTTGCCAGAGATGGAGACTTGAATCCAGGTTTGGACTCAGGTTTCCTGACTCCAGGTGTGGTGCTCTACCTTCTACACCTTTAGCTGAAAGTCTTAAATTATTTTAAATTAATCTTATTTTTAGCTCTGAGTTCTCCTCCCCCCCCCACTTCCCTTGCCTACTCATTGAGAAGGCAAGAAAACCAAGATCTGTTATAACTGTGTATAGTCAAGCAAAACAAATTCCCATATTAGCTGGTTCCCACCCACCCATTCTGAGGTAGATCCTCAGAAATATTAAACTAAAAGAACTTGAACTCTTCTCACATCTTTAAAGTATATTGGTAAATTAAACTTCTTTGTTAAATATTTTTATAGGTGAAGCACTGGATGTTTATACATTTTATAAGTTCCCCAAATTCCGTCAGATATCATTGTCATTACCACACTCACCTCCTGGAAAATTGCATCCTATTCCCACAATTGCAATTTCATTGTTGGTTTCCATCATTTCTCAAATTTGCTTTACAACTGCAAAACAAACAAACAAATAAAGGTCATGGAGATAAAGTGAAATCAATCATCTCAGATAAAATAAAAATAAAATGTATTTATCCAATTTGTAAACTTCTTCTTCTTCTTTTTTGTGGGGCAATGGGGATTAAGTGACTTGCCCAGGGTCATACAGTTAGTAAGTGTCAAGTGTTTGAGGTCAGATTTGAACTCAGGTCCTCCTGAATCCAGGGCCAGTGCTTTTTCCACGCACCACCTAGCTGCCCCCAACATCTTCTTCTAAAAAGAAGGATTCTGTTTGTCAAAACACACCACAGACATTTTACTAATTGGAATTTACTCTGCATCTGTTTATTGGCCTGTAAGAGCATTTGAAAACATTCTAATTTTTAAAATTACAAGTACTTGCAAGTGGTTACTTGCCTTTTTATCTGGGACTGGTAAAATATTTATGCACTTGGCATTAAATAGTTGATTTAATTTTTGAATTATCTATATACTTCCTTGGAATAGGGTAGCTAGTGAGAAAAAAAATGGATGAGAACATTTTAGGTGCTCACATATTGAAGTAGTGGGGTCTTTTGTGTGTGTGTGTGTGTGGGGGGACCATGAGAGTTAAGTGACTTGCCCAGGGTCACACAGCTAGTAAGTGTCAAGTGTCTGAGGCTGGATTTGACCTCAGATCCTCCTGAATCCAGGGCCAGTGCTTTATCCACTGTGCCACCTAGCTGCCCCCTGAAGTAGAGTTAATTAATAGAAGTAAATATTTGGGGCATAGTGATGTAATAGATGATCATTTATATATATATATATATATATATATATATATATATATATATATATATATATATTTTTTTTTTTTTTTTTTGCAGGGCAATGGGGGTTAAGTGACTTGCCAGGGTCACACAGCTGGTAAGTGTCAAGTGTCTGAGGCCGGATTTGAACTCAGGTACTCCTGAATCCAGGGCCGGTGCTTTATCCACTGCGCCACCTAGCCGCCCCCCATTTTTACATTTTAAGAATATAGGGTCATAGAATTTAGAGCTAGAATAAATTTTAGAGATAATCTAGTCCAGGATTATCATTTTAGGGATGAAGAAGCTGAAAATAGTGAAAATAAGTGAAATAAGTGAAAATAAGACTTGCGCAGGTAACAGGTACCAGGTACCAAGTAAAGCATAGGTAAAGACTTGCATAGGTGACAGGTAACAGCACAGATAAAGGTAACAGAAACTATATAGAAATACTGGGAAGAGAACCTGGAAGCTGGAGTGAAAGAAACATTCTGGTCCAAGGAGCTAGAGGGAGAAAAGGTGAGTAGTGACTCTACTGTTTCTCATCTTTGTAATAGTTCTAAGCTTGGTACCTTGCTTATGTAATGATTGGAATAAGCTCCACCATGAGGAGAATGCCTCAGAGGGCAAGGCCATATGGCTTTTCCTTGGCGTCAGGAAGTGACGTTTGCTCATGGGTGCTGTCTATCAAGGCTACCAGCCAATCAACTTGAGGAGCCTCCTATTTTCTGGGAGGAGACAGGAAGGAGGAAAGAGGGCCTGTGCGGAAAGCTCTGTCTCTTTTGGGTTCCTGACTTGATGGTGGTGGTGGCGGCAGAGGACTTCACAGGAAATTTGAGGAAAGATAGGAATGCCAGGCTGTTGGAATTCTGTTCTCAATCTTTCTCTTTCTATTTTTCAATAAACCCTTAAAAACCTAAACTCGTTTTATCAGTGATTTTAGTCAGTTTCCCCCCAAACTGGGGGAACAGATTAGAATCCACATTTAGAATCTTAAATTACACACTTATATCAGGCTTATTATTTGTGTGATATTGGGCAAGTTGCTTAACCTTTTCTATAAAATGAGAGGATGAGGCTAGATAGCTTCTTAGGTTCTTGCCCACTCTAGATCTGTGATCCTTTGGGGAGGAGATGGGTGGAGGAGGATGGGTGTAGAAATGCCTAGCTCTCAGGCTTAGCATTCCATGGCTACACTGTGGTCCTATGCAGGTGCTTAATGGATCCAAATGAGATAACTTGTGCAAAATGCTGTTAGATATTATAATTAATAATCAATTGAATTGGATTGGTGGAGGGAGAAGGAATAATCCTAGATTAGAGATAAATCTCGAATGGGGATGATGTAGATATTGGGTCCTCTGGCGCTATCAGGGGAATATTATATAGTTTCTGTTTGGTTCTTGGCCTTATATCCCTAGACCCTAGTGCAGTAATTTGTCCTTACTAGGCATTTGTTGTGTGGTTGATATTGCCACTTCATGGCAAAAATAAAAATATGGTTTCAATTTAATACCTTTTTTTGTTTATGTTCTTTATATATATATATATATTATTTATGTTCTTTATATATATATATATATTATATATATATATATTTTTTTTTCAGTGAGGCAATTGGGGTTAAGTGACTTGTCCAGGGTCACACAGCTAGTAAGTGTTAAGTGTCTGAGGCCGGATTTGAACTCAGGTCCTCCTGAATCCAGGGCCAGTGCTCTATCCACTGTGCCACCTAGATACCCCAATTTAATATCTTTTTATAGGCTTTTAAAAAAAGTTTCTCTGTGTGACCCTGGGCAAGTCACTTAACCCCCATTGCCCCGCCAAAAAAAAAAATTTCCCATTAAAAAAGCCTTAAGGGGGGCAGTTAGATGGCACAGTGGTTAAAGCGCTGGCCCTGGATTCAGGAGTACCTGAATTCAAATCCGGCCTCAGACACTTGACACTTACTAGCTGTGTGACCCTGGGCAAGTCACTTAACCCCCATTGCCCCGAAAAAAAAAAAGCCTAAAGATATGACATAGTAGATAGAAAATGAAGAATCTGGTTAGTTTAAAGTAAACTCATATTCCTAATATATGTTCTTCAATCAGTATATAGTGGGCTGCAAATGGATATATCCCCTAGAATTTGAGAACAAGATTTTTTTAGAAGTCACTGTTTGAAATTGAGGCTAAAATGATGGTATATAAGTGGGTTATTGTTGATGAGACCAGAGGGTATTGAAACTTTCTCTGGGAGATATATTGGTAGTAATAATAACTAAGATTTATATAGTGCCTTCAATTTTATGAAGCATATTAAATGTCATCTCATTTGTTAGATGAAATTAAGGTATAGCCAAGATTAGAATTTAGAGCAGGAAAAGACTAGAGATAATCTAGTCCCTGATGCATATCCATTTGTATTGCAACATGTCTATTATGTCAGTGTTGTCATAATGGAAGGGTGTTGGTCAGCTGGCAGTCTGGAAAATTGAAAGGAAAAGTAATTTATGTGTCAACAATACTATTTAGGAGAGTGGATATGAAGTTCAATGACTGATACTGATTGACTAGTCATATATGCATAGAATGGAGAAGCATAATTCCTTTACTTGTCCCTACTTGATAGAAATATACTTCAAGATCATTCAACTTGTGTTCCTAATTCCACGGTCACCCAACAACATTCTGAGCTATAACTTTGTTTCCTATGTGAGTCAACATCCTAGGAAAGGATACTAATGCTAATTATTTTGCCAACGTAATAGGATGTTGGAAATAAATCATCTGCTCATGGATCTACATTTCCCAGTATTTATCTACCTTGGACAGTAGAGAGATTGTAACTAACAGGGGCCTCAGACAGTGAATTAAATGGCAAGGGGAAGAATGTGAATGTGCTAAGAAAGGTCTATAACTGAATCAAAGCTAGATGTATCAGGCCCAGAGAAATTGGAGCCATTCCTACTGTTGATAACAGAACTGTAAGGGGGGCAGCTAGGTGGCACAGTGGATAAAGCACTGGCCTGGATTCAGGAGGACCTGAGTTCAAATCCAGCCTCAGACACTTGACACTTACTAGCTGTGTTATCCATGGCAAGTCGCTTAACCCTCATTGCCCTGCAAAAAAAAAAAAAAAAAGAAAGAAAGATAACAGAACTGTGAATTTACACTTTTTCATCCTTTGATTCATTTTCTTTGCAGCATTTCTCGCTCAAGTCCCATTCACCTTGTGAGCCTTCTCTTCCTCCTTCCCATAAGATGAAATAAAAGCTAACCATTCACTCACCGTTTCATCACTCTCCAAAGTCTCAGGTGAATAAACATTGTAAAACATCAGGTATCATTTTCATTTTAAACTTAATAAAGTGACCTGGATTAAAAATCAGTCTTTTGTTAATTTGGTTAAAATCAGCCCACAGAGTAGAGGATGAAGATACTTAAAGTCTTGTGAACTCAGAACTATTGGTCCAATAAGAAAGTAGCCAGATAACCTTTTTCAACACACACACACATACACACACACACACACACATACACACGCACACACCACATAGCTGGAAAAAATACTAGAAATGGCTCAAGAGACCTAGGGGTTTGGGTTTTCCAGGCAAGATGGTAGAGAGAAGTTGGAAAGGGTTCAGGCATCTCATATATTTTTCAGAAAACAAAAAATAGAAGTACTAAAGAAGAAAGAAATACCTAAAAGCCCATACAAGAAAATAATTCACCAAAATATAAACTTAACAAAGAAAAATGTTGATACAGTTTTGTTTTGTTTGTTTTTTTCAGGGCAATAAGGGTTAAGTGACTTGCCCAGGGTCACACAGCTAGTAAGTGTCAAGTGTCTGAGGCTGGATTTGAACTCAGGTCCTCCTGAATCCAGGGCCAGTGCTCCATCTACTGCGCCACCTAGCTGCCCCTGCTGATACAGTTTTAAAAATCCTGTGTGTGTGAAACAAAAACAAACTATGAAGTTCCAAAAGTAAAGCAGATGGAAAAAAGCAACAATTCAAATACATAAATGGTTTAAATAAATGAAGAATCAATACAATTAAGAAAAGCACAAGATCAAATGAAAGTTTGGTGGAAAGAAAGTTCTAGATATCATAAGAGGGACTTAAGAGGTGCTAAAAAGATTTGAGAAAAGATTTTGGGATAATGATTAATATGGAGAATTTACTGGACAACCTGAAAGAGCTTGTGGAATTAATTAGCTGGCAACAAAGTCCCTATGAAAAAAAAGCACAATTACAATGAACACAGACCAACTAGAGAAATACTTAAGGAGAAACCACATACTCAAGAAGTTAATGGGTTATCCAAGGAATTGGAAAATAAGATGAACCAAAAGATGGATATAAAGGATAGGCCAAGAAATAGCAATGTCAGGGTAACCAACATACCAGAAAATTTGGAAAAATAAAAGCATCTAAACATATCAGGAGGAACCATAAAAAAAAAAAACTTAACAGAATTAGCAAAACCAAAAATATACAAATGAAAAAAAATCCATAGAACTCCAATAAGGAAGAATCCAAGATCCAACTTTTTCTAGATACATTATAAAGGCCAGCATTTTAAAGACTAATTAAAAAAACAACTCCAAGCTGTCAGAAGACAGAAATTATTTACTAAGGAAAATTATAAAGGGTCATTGAGAATTTCTCAAAGAATGATCAGAAAAATTGGGAAAATGAAGAAACAGGCTGGGTACACAGGATCATCTATCCAGCATAACTCAATATGCTTCATTAAAGAAAAAGATAGTGCGCAGCTAGATGGTGCAAAGGATAAAGCACCAGCCCTGGATTCAGGAGTACCTGAGTTCAAATCTGGCCTCAGACACTTGACACTTACTAGCTGTGTGACCCTGGGCAAGTCACTTTAACCCCCATTGCCTGCAAAAAAAAAAGAAAAAAAGAAAAAAGATAAACATTTGATAAACATTTAGACATTTTAAGATTTGCAGAGATATTTATGCCCTTCAAGAAAGCCCTGGAACTACAGTTAAATTTCTGAGCCAAAAATGATAAGTACTTAAAATAACTGACACTTCTCAAAGCCAGATAAGCCAGTTGCCAACAAAACAACAATTACATCACTAAATGTTTCAGGAGGATGTTTCAGAGAAAAAGAGGAAAAATGATATGAGTATGTGTGTTTGTGTGTGTTTGTGTGTGTGTGTGTGTGTGTGTGTGTGTGTGTGTGTGTGTGTGAGAGAGAGAGAGAGAGAGAGAGAGAGAGAGAAAGAATAAAAGAGAAGAATGGGATGGAGCTAGGTTATCTCACAATGCAGCTTCTATCTTTGACAAAGCATCCAAGTTACAGAAACCTATACAATCATTAATAAAAGACAATGAATTTGTTTAGAGCAGTTTTAAATTTGAGTTCATAATAAAAATATTAAGTATTCCCTTCCAGTAGAATGATTGAAATGATGAGTCCAACAATTTTTAAGAAATATAAATGGATTAAGTTCTCCCCCCAAAAAAGAATAGTGTATTTATTATAATTATGGGGAGGGAGGATTTTTTTTACTAATCAAACATATGTAAGAAATGATTGCAGAAAAAATTGATGGGCTTGATACCTATCAATTACAATATATCTAAAATTAAAGGAAAGATTGGGAAAATATTTTCAACACATATCAGACAAACATCTGATCTACAGTACCCATAAAGAAACTGTTCATAGCTATAAGACTAATAAACTCTCCCCAGTAGAGTAATGGACAAAGGATATGAATGAACAGAACCTGAGGGAGAAAATATAAACTACTAAAAATCATATGAGAAAAATTCTGGAATAGAAAAATGCAAACCCAAACACTCTTATCTTACTCCCTTTAACCCCCAAGAACAGGTAGCCAAAATGATAGAATTTAATTTAATATTGGAGTCCAGAGCTATTGTTATTGTTTTTGTTGTTTATCCTCCATTCTCTGTGGGTTTTTTTTTTTTATGGTGAGACAACTGGGATTAAGTGACTTGCCCAGGATCACACAGCTACTACGTGTCAAGTGTCTGAGACCGGATTTGAACTCAAGTCCTCCTGACTCCAGGGCCGGTGCTCTATCCACTGTGCCACCTAGCTGCCCCTATCATTCATTCTCAAAAAGAACCATGACATCAGGGTGATGTCATGACTTGCAGTGAATTGGATTAAAGTGAGACAGGGCTGTGTAAAGTCACCAGCCTCACTTTCTCCTCCAGAGCCACCTGGAAGATATACATCGGGATGACTGGGGATGGCCCTGGATGTTTAAGGCAATTGGAGTTAAGTGACTTGCCCAGGGTCACACAGCTAGTAAGTGTCTGAGGAGACAATTGAACTCAGGTTCTCTTGACTCTAGGGCCAGTGCTCTATGTACTGTGCCACCTAGCTACCCTATAGCTATAGGTCAACTAGGGCAAGCAAGCAATCACTCAAGCATTTATTGAGTGACTACTATGTACCGGGCACTTACTGGATACTAGGGATAAAAACATAAAGAATTAAACAATCTGTTCTCACAAGGAACTTACATTCTAATAGGGGAATCAACCAAGACATATATACTGCATGAAAACAAAGTGAATAAATATAGCTTTGTATATCCCTGGAATGTACTCCTTCTTTCTTTACCGTTGCTTCTCTTCCTTTAATATGTAGCTAAAGTAACACTTTCAGCATGAAGCCTTTCTTGGTCTCCCACCCATTGGTACCCTCAGTCCTAAGCCACTGTGTATCTTTATTCATTAACTACTTTGTATATGCTTGTATTTATTCACTTTATATTTTATTTAGTGTACACTTATATATGTCCTTATGTCCCTCATTAGGATGTAAGTTCCTCAAGAATAGGAATTGTTTCATGCATTATATTTGTATCCCTAACAGCTAGCACAAGATGCTTAATAATGGTTTTGATTAATTGATAGGGTGAGCCCCATTTTCTCCAAAATTCTCCAGTTATTCAGCTTTATTGTATTACTCTGAGGTTGAGGCTCTTCCTTAATAGGAAATAATTTGTGACTGATAGAGACTTGACCCTCCTTTTTCCCTTAACCTACATAGTTAGGCCACTTAACTCTTTTTGGCTCTTCACCTTGCTCTTCTGAATAGTCCAAATAGTTTATTGTGTCCGTGAAGGACAAAGTTTGGGATCATGGCTCAATTTGTTGTTATTCCTCAGCTTTAGCTCCTGTTTGGTCCCAAAATTAATCCAATTAATCCAGGAACCCCTCTATCTGTGTAATTTGCTGTTTCCTTGTTGCACGTGCTCCCTTGGAAAGGCTGTGTGGAGGTACAGGCAATTGAGTCTGAATTGGGGTATATATCTATCTGGCTTTCTGGTTATCATTCTCTCATCCTTAAAAGGTTAAGTCTAAAGGCATAGTACAGGTGCATGAACTAATTATGAATTAATCAATAATCCACAGTGTGGTATTTAGGTGGCAAGAAAAGTAAATGTCCAGGACCAACTGATTTTACACCTTATCAAAGAGTGACCTTGACCAGAGATTTTAACTCTTCATTAATGATACACAAGAAGGGTTCAGGAGACCCCTACTGTTCTCCTGGGCACACCTTTCTTTATAGGGGGAAAAGACACACATACAAATAACTGATACAAGGGAGAATACAACAAATGTGAAGGGGATTATGAAGGGCTTTGAAAACCAAACATAGTATTTAATTTTTGATCCTGGAGGTAATAGGGAGTCATTGGAATTTTTGAATAGGGAGGTGATATGGTCAAATCTGTGCAACAGAAATTTCAGAATTGTCTGTTTCTGTATACTCAGACCACGGAATGATTAAAATAGTTAAAATAAATACCAATTTATGAAAAAAACCTCACCTCATATCATGTGACTATAGTGGTTCCTTCCTATACAATTTATTTCAACAAGATGTTGCTTCTCCCCCAAATGGGACTTTAACAAAGTAAAAACGTTATTGTCATTTCATAGTGAAGTTTAACTGATGAAAATAGTCCCTATAAACAAGGAGGCCAAAAGAACCCAGAAATCACTTTAGCCAACAATTTCTTTTCCGATTAGAGAGAGAAGGCAGTCAAGAACAAGATATTGTTTAGAGTTCAGGCTTATTCACAAAACATTGCAGGAGGAAAATGGTGGAAAACTCTGAGAAATATTGGTTTGCAAAACAGTAAAAAGGAGTAAAAAAGAAAACAAACCTGTTAAAGAGTATGGCATCTGATTCAGCTAAATTGTGTCACCCAGAGAGCATTTGTAGGTGGTGAAAATAAGAGGGGAATAAATGGAATCAAAATGAAACAGATCTGCCAACATGCTTATAGCAAATATTTCCATTAGTGCTGATAGTGGAACCACCATGTTTAGAATCTACCTCCTCATGATCTTATGTAGCATATGGGGGAATCATAATGACACTTAAGAAAAACAAGTCAGGCAAAGTTCCTGACCTGACTAAATACACATCGAAGAAATCTGTGGCTTAGGGGACTCAATTTAAAAGACCTTCAAAAGATGATGTTTTTCAAAGAGAGGAAGATTCCAAAAGAATGAAAAATATAGCTTGCATTTCTTTAAAGAAAAAGTTGGCTAAGAAGAGATTATAACTGCTGATCTTTATGTCTTTTTTTTAGACTTATAAGAATCTTTATAAGAATGTTCTCATGAGAATATCTTTGATGAAAGCACGAGACAAGGATAAGTAGGTCTAATTTGGGTTTCAGACTGCATTTAAAATAATTTTTATAATATAATATAAAAAATAAAAAGAACCAACAAAATAACTCGAATGAAACCACAAAACCAGAACATTTTGAAAAGAATATATACATTGAACAAAAACAACTTATTTATCCTGTGTTCTCTTCTTACTTCTTTTCAATCTGTGAATTTCTTTAGTTTTGTTGCTATTTTTATATAGTTGTCAGGATATAGTTTTTTGTTTTGTTTTTGTTTTTTGGTGTGGCAAAGAGAGTTAAGTGACTTGCCCAGGGTCACACAATTAGCAAGTGTTAAGTGTTTGAGGCTGGATTTGAACTCAGGTCCTCCTGAATCCAGGGCTGGTTCTTTATCCACTGTGCCACCTTGCTGCCTCCCAGGAAATAGTTCTTAAAAAAAAATTCTAAACTTGCCAAGACCCATAAAAATATTCAATAAAAATGCTTATGTATTAAACCATAATTTTTTGTAATTTACATTTCTTTTAAAAAAAAAGAACTACTTTCACAAGGTAGTAACAAAATGATTTATTTGTTAGTGTGCTTCCTTCTGAACTATTTTTCTTTTGTGTATTTTCTGGATTTATTATTATTATTATTATTATTATTATTATTATTATTATTTTTGGTAAGGCAATTGGGGTTAAGTGACTTCCCCAGGGTCACACAACTAGTAAGTGTCCAGTGTCAGAGGCCAGATTTGACTCAGGTCCTCCTGAATCCAGGGCTGGTGCTCTATCCACTGTGCCACCTAGCTGCCCCCTGGATTTATTATTTTTTAACACAATTTTACACAATAATATACTCCCTTGATGCGTTAACCAGGATTATCTTTCTACTTAAATGCCTTCACTGGCTCCCAATTTATACTAAATAAAATTTAAACTCCTGACCCTGTTATTTAAGGGCTTCCACAAATGGGCTCCAGCCTACCTGGCTCAACTTTCTTATCTTAATCCCTTTCGCAAAGACTATGTTCTAGCCAAACTAGACTTTTCTTTCCCTCATTCTTATCCTACCCCTTCCATCTTTGTGTCTTTGCTAATGGTCCCCCATATTTGTAATATATACCACTCCAATTCTTTCCATCTATTTTCTTTCGAGGCTCAAATGAAGTCTTCTTTTTCACCACTCTCTTCCCACCTGTTTAATATGAATAATCCCCAGTGATGGTAAAAAGATGCAAATCATGGAGTACCACAATCTTGAAAGAGTCAAAATTGCAGTTAATCCAAATAATAATGGAAAGACATATAGTGTGTTTAAACAAACTGTCACATCTTACCAATGATGACTTATATGGGACAAGTGGTGTAAAAGGGACTGTTAAGGACAGGTGTGACCGGAATAGGAGATAGATTGAGTGCTACATTTATACCCCAACATCTTAAATGAACTAGGCAGAGGCCTCTGGAATACTAGCTAGATTCTCTAAGGCAAAACATCATATAGAATAAGGCAGAATCAATCAAGCAGTATCCAAACCAGTGAAAACATGGATCCATCCAATATAAGCACTGATGGTTTAGATTTTGTCTTTTCTCAACTGCTGGCAAGCACCATTTAGAACTCTTGGGATAGAAATATATTCTTGTAGTGCTTTGTCCTTTTGAAAATTTTCTTCCTTTTTATTAGTTTATGTGTTCATACATATGTTGGCACTGTTACATGTGATTGTTTGAAAGGTATTTCTGGTTTGAAAGACTGAAAAACAGCATAGCTTCATAAGTAACCAATTGTCTCTTTAACTGAAATCTATTCATTTTTTTAAACTGAGATTGGTAGTAATGAAGTTTGACTCCTATACTTTGTTGTCATCAAAATAGCATAAGATTGGGAGTTTGAACTGGGTTCCAGACCTGTGGCTAACTAGTAATATCATAGATAAAAATAAGTTCCCTTATTTCTCTTGGCCTCACTCTTATCTGTAAACTATTTGGGATGCATCAAAATATGTTATTATTTAGTCCCAGGAATGAAGAGGTATCATAACATAATGGGGAGACTGCTTGACCTGGAGCCAGGGGGACAGGTTCAAATTCAGTCTCTAGCACATTCTAGTAGGTGGCACCCTAGGTAAGTCATTTAACTTCTGTGTTTCCAGCAACTCTCTAGAACTTTGGGCTTGGTGGAGGGATTTATGGCAGCAGGAATTGTCTGTGCTGATGAAGTCACAGATGATTTGTGTTTATGCATTTGCATACCAGTAATGAACTTTGACTTCTAAATTTTCAGTCCTGTCTTCTCATTTGGGTTCATGTTTCCATATGCCTCATGAACATTTACACTTGCCTATGAGTTAGCTAGCTGGTGCAGTGGATAAAGGGCTATACCTGGAGTCAGGAAGACTTGAATTCAAGTGCAACCCCAGACACTTACTAGTTGTGTGACCCTGGGCAAATCACTTAGCCTTTGTTTGCCTCAGTTGTCTCATCTTTAAGATGGGGATAATAATGGCATCCGCTTTCATGAGTTGTTATGAGGATCAAATGAAATAATATCTGTAAAGCACTTTGTAAATTGTAAAGTGCTATATAAATGTTAGCTATTATTCTGAAGATGATCGGTGATGGCAATGATGCGGATGTCAAACTCAACATGTCCAAAACTGCATTTGAATTCCATTAACTCTTCTCCCCAAAACTGTCCCCACCACCACTCTTCCAGTCACTTAAGCCCCAAACCAAAACCTCATCATCACCCTCATAGATTTACATATGCTTTTTCCATTAAGATGTTTCTTAAGTCTATTCTTTTTTTTTTTTTTAGTGAGGCAATTGGGGTTAAGTGACTTGCCCAGGGTCACACAGCTAGTAAGTGTTAAGTGTCTGAGGCCGGATTTGAACTCAGGTCCTCCTGACTCCAGGGCCGGTGCTCTATCCACTGCGCCACCTAGCTGCCCCAAGTCTATTCTTTTTAATCCATTCCATCAACCTTCAATTTGTCTATTCTTTTATTATCTCACACCTAGTAAAATAGCCTTTCAATGAATCTTCCTAAATTCGATCTCTCCCCTGATCCACTCTGCATACTACCACCAGGCTAACTTTTCCTTAAATATAGCTTTCAGCCTATTGTTTGCTCACTTTTCCTACTCTATCCAAATCTAAACCCTGCCTGGTTTTTAAATCTCTCCATAACCTGGCACCATCCTATTCAACCTTATTCCCATTATTCCCCCCATGTATATCCTCAACTTAAGTCAGTCTCGCTGTTTTATACACACACACACACACACACACACACACACCAGATCCCATTTCCCCTTGTCCTATAATACCCATTCCCTCTCAAGAATGTTCTTGCTTTCCCCCCTCACCTTTCCAAACCCTACTCATCCTTCAGGACTCAGCTCAAATCCTACTTCTTCCATGAAATCTTCTCCGACTGTAACAGCGCACATCGATCTCTCCTGTCTCAGAAATCCTTTATCACTTACCGTCTGTACCACACAGTTTAGCACATAATCATATATTGTCTTGTATGGTTCTGTCACTGTTTCATCATAATGAGGCCCCAACTAGATTCTAAACCCACCAAAGGCAGGAGCTATCTTTTATCTGTCTTTCGTATCCCTGTAACACTCAGCACAATATAGCACACACGTTGGCTTTTCAACAAATACAGGCTCATTGATACATTCCTTTAAATATTTTACTGGTTTTTGTATTTTTTGGGGAGGTTTGATTGAAAGCAAAAGTTGGATTAATTTATTAACAGTCATAAATGAATCAAAATGCTAGTAAGGTAAATTTCAACCATTGTCTCATCTGGCATAGAAGTGACCTTGGGCGGGGGCAGTTAGGTGGCACAGTGGATAAAGCACTGGTCCTGGATTCAGGAGGACCTGAGTTCAAATCCGGCCTCAGACACTTGACACTTACTAGCTGTGTGATCCTGGGCAAGTCGCTTAACCCTCATTGCCTAAAAAAAAAAAAAAAATGAAGTGACCTTGGACTCTCAGAGACTTTATCAGTGGAATAGGAATTATGATAGGTCCTACCAAGGTGGAAAAGCACTGGATAGAATCACAGTGAGCAATTTTGATGCCCATGGCAAGTAGTACAAAATGTACCTTTAAATCAATTTTGTAATTGTTGATGTGAAAATAATAAAATGAATTAATTAATACACATTCAGTCAGATAATGGAAGGAATTAGTTACTCTAGTGCCCCACAGATGGACCAGTAGGTAGTGTCCTGTTTTAACTAATTTTATTCTTTAATAACTAAGTACTAAGCCAACTTGTTTCCACCTGCTGAAGGAATACATCTGTAAATTTTTATTCTCTCTAAATTTTAGTGTTCTGGGGAAACTTCTCCACCCCACCCTTGTTAGAATTTAGGGGATATGTCCATCCTGAGAATATGTATTCATGTGATTTGGGGGCCAGTGAAATTCAGAGAAACTTACCCATTGTCAAAAGTTTGGTTACTAAAGTGATGATTTTTTTCCCAGCCTCAATGTTATGAAGACAATCTACCATAGCATAGATGACATGGTCTATCAGTGTGAATTCATTCAGTCACCTAACCTCCATTGGTTTCAGTTTCTTCATTTGTAAAAGGAAGAAAGACCACATGACCTTGAAAGTCTCTTCTAGCCCTAAGTCTATTAGTTATGAGTTTCTTGATTTTTTTTTTTTTGAGGCAATTGGGATTAAGTGACTTGCCCAGGGTCACACAGCTAGCAAGTGTCAAGTGTCTGAGGCCGGATTTGAACCCAGGTACTCCTGACTCCAGGGCTGGTGCTCCATCCACTGCGTCATCTAGCTGCCCCGAGTTCCTTGATTTTTAAATAACATGAGGTAAAAGAAAAAAATGGTTGATACCTTATGGTAGATTTTCATTCTCATTCATTAGGATAGAAAGAGCTCTTAGCTTGTGTGAGCTAATATGGTGTACGGGTGTGCTACAGATTTTAAACCTTGTCTTAAAAGGGAACTAGATAGCATGAGGATGGGTTTTGTCTTTTCTACAGGGCTCATAGACAACTAGTTTCACAGCTATTCATTGTAATTTATACCATCTTTTTTTTTTTGGGGGGGGGGCAGGGCAATGGGGGTTAAGTGACTTGCCCAGGGTCACACAGCTAGTAAGTGTCAAGTGTCTGAGGTCAGAGTTGAACTCAGGTACTCCTGAATCCAGGGCTGGTGCTTTATCCACTGCACCACTTAGCTGCCCCATAATTTATACCATCTTAAAGGTTCCAAAAAGAAACATGAGATAGAGAATAGTCTATTTAGTTAAGATTAAGGTTGTGTTCATAATATTTGTACTTTTAAACTCTTCAGATGGTTTAGAATATTCATAATAAATTGGCTTTAGATATAGCTAAGAGCAACTGTTCAAAAATTAAAATTTAGCTTTTAAATAGTGATAGTGTAAAAATAGCCAAAAACTAAAATAAAATTATGTTGGATTCTCATTTTAGACTTTTAGAAACTGAACTGATGAACTGGTGAGGATAGGAGACAAGATTGTGCCATCCTTAATCCCCCTCCCCCTACCTCCTGCCACACAACCTCTATGACAAAATAAGCACATAGAGTTCCTCAAAATAAGGTCTTACTTCTTGCTGGATACAGTTTTTTATGTCATGAACTCCCTTGTCTATCAGGTGGGGCATTTGCACCCTATCTCAGAATAGTATTTTAAAATGCATAAAATACATAATGCTACAAAGGAAACCAATTATATTGAAATAAAGATGTAATTTTTCCCCATCCAAATTCACAGACCCACTTGAAATTTTTCCACAAACTGGACACCAGGTTAAGAAGCCCTCATCACTTCTTTTTTTTATCTTTGTGAGGCAATTGGGGTTAAGTGACTTGCCTAAGGTCACAAAGCTAGTAAGTGTTAAGTGTCTAAGGTCGGATTTGAACTCAGGTCCTCCTGAATCCAGGGCCGGCGCTCTATCCATTGCGCCACCTAGCTGCCTCTCATCACTTCTTCAGATGCTGTAGTGGATAGAATGTTGGAATCAGAGTCAAGAAGAATTGAGTTTGAATTTTCTCTAGTTACTTCCTAGTATGATAATTAAAATATGAGTAATAGTTTCTGGGTAATGAAATCATTTTATTAATAAGGTCAATAGGTTATTAATATGGGGCAGCTAGATGGTGCAGTGGATAGAGCACTGGCCCTGGATTCAGGAGTACCTGAGTTCAAATCTGACCTCAGACACTTAACACTTACTAGCTGTGTGACCCTGGACAAGTCACTTAACCCCAATTGCCTCACCAAAAAACAAAAACAAAAATAAAATAGGTTATTAATAAAAGGATAGTAAATGGAAATCTCTCTGAGAACAAATACCCCATGTTGATGAGGAAGAGGGTTTTATACCTTTGAAACAGTAGGTGGACAATGGGGGCCACAGATTGACCCCTGCACAGAGAGATTATCTCTAGCCTTGTGCTATCAATTCAAAGAATGTCTTCCTTTTCAATTGGGGTGCAGTCCAGGATGATTCCTCCTCCCCTCAACTTGGGACTGGCCCCTTTCTTCCATGCAGAAGCCTTTAGTTATCTAGATAAATGGGTCTGTCTCCACCCAAGATTCCTTGTAAGCTTGGATTGGGTCTGACCCAGATGAAGAGATTCAATGTAATCTTACTTTCAAGGAGAATTTGGACCTTGGAGAGAAGAGAAAAGACTTAGAAAAAAGGGGGTAGCTAGGTGCTTCAGTGAATAGAACACTGAGTCCCCCCTCAAGATATAGTTTATATTATTCCTCACACTAACTGTGTGATCCTATGCAAGTCACTTAGCTTCTGTCTGCTTTAGTTTCTTCATCTATAAAATGAGAAGAACAATAATGATGGAGGAGGCTAAAAAGGGTTAACAGATAACTTATCAATAGTACCTAAAAGGGTTAACAGAGAAACTAAGGTTTGAGTTTTTATCAACTGTAACCAAGAGGGTTTGAGTCCCTATCAACCAACATTGTCAACAGAAGTTTAGAGAAGGTAACCATGGACCATTAACGATTAATAGCCATTAATATTCCTAGATGACAGAACACCTAGAAACCGGATCTTAAAGTAAAGAGATATAAAAAACAGAGAGACCCTCTGGCTCTGACAAGTCTAAACATGTCTTTAGGAACATGTGCAGAAAGATCAAATGTGTCCTTATGATGTGGGCTAGAATTTGGGGTCAAATTGATTGTCCCAAAAGAATTACAAGACTCAGTGACTCAGTTTCCCAAGTTTTATTGCAATACTATGGGTGACTACAGGGAGAGAACCAGAATATTGGAAAGATATCTCTCAAATAAGGAAAGAAAAGACAGTTATATTTATAGTATGGATAAATTGATTATCAGTCTCATTATTATAATCTCCACCTTGGGGAGGTACAGGGGAGGGCCTGTCCTTCTCATTATAATATTCCCCACCTTGGGGTGTTTCAGGGGAGGGCTTATCCTAATTTGGAGTTCCTGGGGTCCTAAGACAACCCCCAAGGCAGGTACCTTTTTCAGTGGAGGTGTGTTTTGGGGGTTTACACGTCATAAGGTGAATCTGGGGACAAATTTAGTCTTTTCTGGGCATGTCTCTTTCTGATTCCCATGGCTAGTTTCAAAATATAATCATTTTTCATTAGAATTTCTATAGGTTGTCTTTTTCCTTTATTGTTATTTTGACCTGACCTGTTCTGGTCTGTTATGGATGTTGATCACCATGGGTACAAGAACCTAACATAAATTATCCATTAACTGGGATCTGACTCCCTTTTAGAGCTAATATCTGTATTAGAGTGTGGGTCTTAAGTTTTTCTATTAACCCCTTTTTGCCTCCTACATCATTAGGACCCCAAGAATTCCAAATTTGGATATGAACCTCCCATGTACCTCCCTAAGGAGGAGATTAAGATAATGAGGAAGTAACCTATTTTTCCCACTATAAATATAACCATTTTCACGTCCCTATTTCAGACACCTTTGGGTGATTCTCCCTGTGTTCAGCACAATATTTCAATAAAACTTGGGAGACTGAGTCACTGTGTCTTGTAATTCTTTGGGATGCCTCATGATCAATTTGATCAGTTCAACTCATCCCCCACATCCATAGCACTTACTTCACAGGATTTTGTGAGTGTAACAATAGGTAAAGGGCTTTGAAAAATTTAAAGCACTATATAAGTGTGTGTTCTTGTTCTTGTTCTTGTTCTTGTTCTTGTTCTTGTTCTTGTTCTTGTTCTTGTTCTTGTTCTTGTTCTTGTTCTTGTTCTTGTTCTTGTTCTTGTTCTTGTTCTTGTTCTTGTTCTTGTTCTTGTTCTTGTTCTTGTTCTTGTTCTTGTTCTTGTTCTTGTTCTTCTGCTCTTGTTTCTGCTTCTGCTCTTGTTTCTGCTTCCCTAGACATTTTAATAATCCCTCATTTGTCTGCCTGCTTCCAGTCCTTCTCCTCTTCAATCCATCCTTTTGCTGCTAAAATAATCATTGTGCTTCTCTGGTCACTTTTTTTCCAAGACTGTCTACACTTTTTCTCATTACTCTTTTGTGTGTGTGTGTGTGTGTGTGTGTGTGTGTGTGTGTGTGTGTGTGAGAGAGAGAGAGAGGCAATTGGGGTTAAGTGACTTGCCCAAGGTCACGCAGCTAGTAAGTGTTAAGTGTCTGAGGCCGAATTTGAACTCAGGTCCTCCTGACTCCAGGGCTGGTGCTCTATACACTGTGCCACCTAGCTGCCTCTCTCATTACTCTTTCCCCTCCTACTCCCTCCCACTTAAGGGTAGGAATGGGAGAATACTTCTTGTTCCACATTGTCATGTCCAGACTCTTCCTCTACCACCATCATTCAGCATCTCTTTTGAGTTTACACTATTCAAATTTATTGCCCAATTCAGATCCCAGCTCTTTATCTACTGACTCCCAGGTCATTCTTATTTCCTCAATGAATTCAGTGCATCGCTCAGCCTTTCCTCTCCAACTCCTGTCCTCATACTAGTGAACTTCAACATACATATCAAAGTTTCCTCAAATACCCTAACTTTCCAGTTACTCAATCTACTCAGTTTCCACGATCTATTCCTCCACTCTACCTAATACATGCAGAGACTGTCATCCCCTTTGATTCTGTTATTACCCACAAGGGTTCTACTTCCATTTTTGTGAACTTTTGGGCCTTGTACACACTAGACATTTAATAAATGTTTGCTGAATTGAATTAAATTGGTTTCTTTGTATCACCTCATAAAAATTATCTGTCTGATTGAATGTAAAAGACTTTCGATCTAGATTGATGGAGAGACTACAAACACCCATGAAAAATTGCCAGTGAACTATCTCTCTTGAAAAAGAGTAGTTGGTCCTTGCCTTAGGTAATCATTCTTCTCTGCTGAAGAGATAAAAGTTTTGGAGTATACCTCAAATTTCTTTTATATAGGCATGGAGGAAAATGGATTACATAATGTTCTCAGTCCTCCCAGGTGATTTGCAAAATGCTTAAAGGGTATTGAATAAAGTCCAGGAAAAATTCTAATTAATTAATTCAGCATTGTAAATAACTGGTTGGAGTATCATCTGACAAACATACCCAGATTCTGAAACCACGTAAGAATAAACGCTTGTTTTAGAGAATGAACATTTTTGAGAAAAAGACCTATTTGTATAAAAATATTTATAGCAGCTCTCTCTGTGGTGGCTAAGAATGGAAATCAAAGGAACGCCCATCAATTAGGGAATGGCTAAACAAGCTGTGGTATATAATGGGGATGGAATATTATTGTGCTATAAGAAATGACAGGCAGGATGACTCCAGAAAGGCCTGGAAAGACTTGTATCAACTGATGTATAGTGAAGTGAGCAGAACCAAGAGAACCTTATACACAGAGACAGCAATATTGTTGTTTGATGAAGAATTGTGAATGACTTAACTATTCTCAACAATACAATGATCCAAGACAATCCCAAAGGACTATTGATGAAACATACTATCCACCTCCAAAGAAAGAACTAATATTGATGGAACACAGACTGAAGCATGCTATTTTTCATTTTTTCTTTTATTCAAGTTTTCTTGTACAAAATGACTAACATGGTTATGTTTTACATAATTGTACATGTATAACCCATGTCTGACTGTTTGCCACCTCAGGAAAGGGGGAGGGGAGGGAAGGAGGGATAAAAATTGGAACCCAAAACTATAAATAAAAATGTTTACTACTTAAAAATAAAAATAAAATAAAATAGATACTGAACATTTAAAAAATCAACTTATAAAATTTGAAAGAACAAAAGCATCCAAGAGCTTTAGAGCCATTCAGCCAGAATTCTGAATTTCCCCTTAAAGAACATGCTTTAGTCAGAGTAGGTGATGAGGTAAATGGCAACTATTGAAGGGTTACTTAAGAAGCTCCACAGTCTGTCCCTTCCATCTCTCAATTCTATGATTCTCTGATCCCCAGATATCTCATCCATGGCACTTTCCTT
This sequence comes from Dromiciops gliroides, assembly GCF_019393635.1. NCBI lineage: Eukaryota > Metazoa > Chordata > Mammalia > Microbiotheria > Microbiotheriidae > Dromiciops > Dromiciops gliroides. The sequence goes on from NC_057865.1 coordinate 65,243,321, forward strand.
GAATCAGCCCTCTTCTGGGGTTCCCCAAGGTTAGTATTTATGCTTACATCAAAGATGGGAGAATTTTCTCTAGAAGGACCACTTTCTCTTGTTTTTTTTTTTTTGTTTTTTAGTGAGGCAGTTGGGGTTAAGTGACTTGCCCAGGGTCACACAGCTAGTAAGTGTCAAGTGTCTGAGGCCGGATTTGAACTCAGGTCCTCCTGACTCCAGGGCCGGTGCTCTATCCACTGCACCATCTAGCTGCCCATGCGCCCCCCCCATCACTTTCTCTTGTGAGCACACATGTGTTCATTATATCATTTACTCATCACTTTGAAAACCACTAGGAATCTAATTTGGAGGGGAGGAGACAAAAGGCAATGGGGATGGGAGCAGGATGTGATAGTGATGGTGGGTGAGTCCTTGGTGACCTGAGAGCCTGTTTTAAGGAATCCAGGCTTATTTGGAATGACCCAGGAGCTCTAGGTAAGTAAGAATCAACCCGAGGATACTGTTTGAGAGTAGTGGAATTTCAGAAACCAAAATGGAGAAAAGACACTGAAATGGGAAGATAAAAGGGGAGTGATGACATGGAATGCAAAAGGAGGTAGTGACAAAGTATGAGTAGTACTCAACATCGACACACTCTCACTTATCTTTCATTTCTCCTTGCCTCCTGGTTTCTTCCCTACTTCCTACAAACATCCCATGTCTCCTCTATCCTCAAAAAAACTCTCGCTTGATCCATCCATTCCTGCTAGTTTTCTTCCTAACTCTCTCCTCCTTTTATTGGCTAAACTCCTTAAAAAAGCCATCTACTACAGGCGCCTCCACTTGCTCTCATTTGACTCTAAATCCACAAACATTTATTAATTAACTATTATATGCCAGGCACTGTGATGAATGCTGGGGATATAAAGAAAGACAACAGTCTGTGCTTTTGAGGAGTTCACAAACATGAAAGCAATTATGTATATGCAAGATATTACAGGATATAATGGAGATAATTCCAAAGGAAAGGCACTAAGATTAAGGATGACTGGGAGAGGCTTCTTGTAGAAGGTGGGGCTTTAGCTGAGACTTGAAAGAAGACTAGGAATCCAGGAAGCAAAGATGAGGAGGGATGGTATTTTAGGCATGGGGGAGAATCTGAGATAATTCATGGAGTTGGGAGATGGAGTGTCTCTGGATCAGAGAGTATATGAAGGAGAATAAGAAGATTGAAAAGGTGGAAAGGGTACAGATCATAAAGAGCTTTAAAAGCCCCAAAGGATTTTATATTTCACCGTGGAGTTAACAGGGAATCACTGGAATTTCCTGAATTGGGTAGTAATATAGTCAGACCTTCATGCTAGGAAGATTAGTTTGACAGTTGAGTGGAGAAAAGACTAGAGTGGGGAGCACCTTGAGGCAAGGAGACTAACCAGAAGTCTATTGTAATTGTCCAAGTGTGAGGAGATGAGGACCTGTATGATGATCATTGTAATATTAGAGGAGAGGACAGGGAACATATGAAAGATGTTATGAAGGTGGAAATGACAATACTTGGCAACTGATTGGATATGGGTGCAGATTTAGAGAGTATGAGTAATTGAGGGTGGCTCCTGGTTGTGAACTTTGGCAACTGGTAGGGTGGTGGTATCTTTTACAGTAATAGAAAATGTAGGGGAGCAGCTAGGTGGCACAGTGGATAAATCACTGGCCCTGGATTCAGAAGGACCTGAGTTCAAATCTGGCCTCAGACACTTGACACTTATTAGCTATGTGACCCTGGGCAAGTCACTTTACCCTTAGTGTCCTGCAAAAAACAAACAACAAAGAAAAAAAATTAGGAAGAGGGGACGTCTTGAGGGGAAGTATAAGCCATTTTTGAAGTGTTAAATTCAAGATGTCTACGTATATCTAGTTAGAATTATTTAATAGGCAGTTTGGAAATGTGAAAGTGGAGGTCAGGAGAGAGGTTAGGTCTGAATAGTATACCAGCATATAGATGACAATTGATTCTATGGGAACTGATGAGCTCACCAAGCTAAATAGTATAGAAAGAGAAGAAAAGAAGAACCAGTAGGGAAGCTAGGGTATGTCTACAGTTAGTAGGAATGATCTGCATGAAGTTCCAGCAAAGAAGACTGAGAAGGAGTGGTCCGATGGATAGGAGGGTAACCAGGAGAAAGATATGTCATGAAAATCCAGAGAGCATAGACCATCAAGGAGAAGTGTCAAAGTCTGTAGAGAGGTCAAGAAGGATGAAGACTGAGAAAAGACCATTAGCTTTAATAATTAAGAGACTGGTAACTTTGGAAAGAGCGATTTAGAGTCAAATGAGAGTAAGTGGAGGCACTTGTAGTAGATGGCCTTTTTTTTTTTTTTGCAGGGCAATGGGGGTTAAGTGACTTGCCCAGGGTCACACAGCTAGTAAGTGTCAAGTGTCTGAGGCCGGATTTGAACTCAGGTCCTCCTGAATCCAGGGCCGGTGCTTTATCCACTGCGCCACCTAGCCGCCCCCGTAGATGGCCTTTTTAAGGAGTTTAGCCAATAAAAGGAAGAGAGAGTTAGGAAGAAAATTAGCAGGAATGGATGGATCAAGTGAGAGTTTTTTTGAGGATAGAGGAGACATGGGATGTTTGTAGGAAGTAGGGAAGAAACCAGGAGGCAAGGAGAAATGAAAGATAAGTGAGCATGTGGGGATAGAGGGAGCCATCTACTAGGAAAGACAGGATGGCATGGGATCGCTGGTGCACACAGAGCAGGTTGCCTTGGCAAGCAGGAGGTCTACCTCTATGTCAGCTAGAGGATATAGTGGCATAAGGCATGATATAATATAAGGAGGGAAGGAGAAGACGCTCTCAGAGAATGTCCTCAATTTTTTTCAGTGAAACATGAGGCACCATGGGAGGTTTGAGAGGAAATGAAAAGGTTTGGAAAAATCTGTGGTGAGTGGAATAGTGAATTGACTGGGGGTGGGCAGACGTGTAAATGAATTGCCTTGTTGCAGTGAGGGTCCAGTTGAGATTATGTAACATAAATTTGTAGTGAACACGAGAGGCACAGTTTCATTATCTTCTCTGGCTTTGTTCAGCAGCACATGAGTAGGAATATAGGCAGTGGTTGGTGGGAATAATCTAAAGCTGGGGTTTGACTGGGCAGTATCATTGATAGGATAGGAGGGCAAAGGCCTTGGGAGAAGAGGGAACTGATGAGCTCACCAAGCTAAATAGTATAGAAAGAGAAGAAAAGAAGAACCAGGAGGGAAGCTAGGGTATGTCTACAATTAGTAGGAATGATCTGCATGAAGTTCCAGCAAAGAAGACTGAGAAGGAGTGGTCAGATGGATAGGAGGGTAACCAGGAGAAAGATATGTCATGAAAATCCAGAGAGCATAGACCATCAAGGAGAAGTGTCAAAGTCTGTAGAGAGGTCAAGTGTAGAGCAGGGGGTCAAGAAGGAGAAGAGAGGAGAGTGTAGCCAGTGCAAGAGTGACGGCTTGGGAAAGAATTGAAGACTAGAAGGATTAAAGTTGATGGTGAGGACAAAGTATAGAATTAAGGGATGCTAGGCAAAGGGAGAAGTAGAATGACCAATACTCCTCTTCATGTTCATGAACTCTGAAATCCATTTTATTATAATCTGTTGAGTAGGACTCAAGGCTTTTTTTTTTTTTTTCCCAACATACCAAGAGCCCCTACCCCAGATTCAGGCAAGGAACACAAATGGAAATCCTGGTGTTTCTATTCTCCTAGAAAGAATATAGATATTGGCAAGGTGGGGAAGGAGATGATAGAAAAAATATCAATCAATGGTTTCTACACTGTATATTCTATCCTTAACCTTGGATACACTTAGACATTTCACTACTCTGGCATATCATGCACATACAGTTGGGTCCTCTCAGGAAAAACTGTAGTCATAGGCAGCTAGCTAGACCTTGCGGAGGATAGTAAGTTCAACCTGGAGTCAGACAAACCTGAGTTCAAATCCTGTGCCAGATGCTTCCTTGCTATGTGGACATGGATAATTCAATTCACCTCTCTCAGGCTCAGTTTCCGTCTAGAGATAATAATAGCACCTATCTCACAGGGTTCTTGTGAGGAGCAAGTGAAATATGTGTAAAGCACTTTGCAAGCAAGTCTTAAGTGCTATATAAATGCTAACTATATAATGGGACTTCTTTGAAGGAACAAGTTGTGAAACTAGGGGTTCTATAAATGGGTCCATAATCCTCATAAAGATGTATGTATGGATATATTTATTTATTTAGTGAGGCAATTGGGGTTAAGTGACTTGCCCAGGGTCACACAGCTAGTAAGTGTTAAATGAGGCCGGATTTGAACTCAGGTACTCCTGACTCCAGGGCCAGTGCTCTATCCACTGCGCCACCTAGCTGCCCCATAAAGATGTTTTTAAATACAAAAAACCTGATTATATTGAAACAAAGTATTCACAATATTAAAAAACCAAATTCATAGAGCCCCTAATCTCCTTCTCCTCTTTACCTCCTAGTTTCCTGTTCCCTTCTGTGTGTGCATGTATGCTTTTCTTCTTTGATCAATTCAGATGATTGAGGTTTAAGTGTCAGCCACTCTTTCACACGCTTCTCTTTATTTGTATAAATGTCTTCTGTGATATTTAAAATCTAATGTGTGTCCTTCCCTTCCCTCCCTCCCCCAGTTTGTTGGGGAAACTAGGTAAGATTTAATGATAAATTCAGCAAGAGTTTAGGCTTTTAAGCATTTATTTTTTTTTAATTTTTAAAATTAAATTAAATTTTTTTTGAAGGGCAATGAGGGTTAAGTGACTTGCCCAGGGTCACACAGCTAGTTAAGTGTCAAGTGTCTGAGGCTGGATTTGAACTCAGGTCTTCCTGAATCCAAGGCCAGTGCTTTATCCACTGCGCCACCTAGCTGCCCCCCCTTTTAAGCATTTATTAAAGAGTAAAGATAACACATGGAGTACAGTAAAGCAAGAAAAGCCTATCTCCTTTCCTCTCTCTCTGCCACCAACCCAAAGTCCCGGAACAAAAACGGTGATCCTCAGTGGCTTCTCCCAGAAGCCCTCTGTGAAACAGGAAGCAGGGCAGTCCCCACACACAGCTCCAAGCTAATTGGCTGGTAGCATTAATTGATATGACTTACAGGCAGTCTATGAATAGACATAACTTCCGAATGCCAGGCAGCTTCCGGACACTTAGTCACATGTTTTCTTTTCAAGGGGGCATTCCCCTGGTTCTCACAATGTCTTTCTCAGCAGGGGGTGGCACCCTGGTTCTCACACTGCCCCCTTGCTTCATGAAGGCACATCGTTTCCTTACATGAAGCAATAACATTACAGATACTTATGACTAAAAAAGTAAAGGGAATAAAAAGAGAGAAAAGAAATTAAGCAATGCATTGACAAAGGCTAAAGGGGGGGCACTCCCTTTTAGCAGGTGCACATTACAAACAGAGAAAAACTAAAGGGGGCACCCCCCTTTAGTAAGTGGAAGTTATAAACAGTGTATACAATGGGGAAAAGGAAAACAGGAAAATGTCCACTTAAGTCTTTGGAAGTCTTTTCTCAGATGATTCTTGGGATGTCCTCTGGGTGTAGTTGTGGAATGAAAGTCTTTCAGGTGTGGATCAACTAACAAGCCTCAGCTGTAGAGTTCCAGGTGTTATTGTAAAGTCTCTCAGGTGTTTTACTTACTGGTAATCAGATGGAAAGTTTCCTACAAAATTGATTTTTTTTACATGACTTTTTTTTGTTGTTGTTATTGTTGGGCAATGAGGGTTAAGTGACTTGCCCAGGGCCACACAGCTAGTAAGTGTCAAGTGTCTGAGGCTGGATTTGAACTCAGGTCCTCCTGAATCCAAGGCCAATGCTCTATCCACTGTGCCACCTAGCTGCCCCTACAGAATTGATCTTAACACAACTTTAAATAGCTTTGTCAATAACCAAATCAAACAATGAGACTCCTCAAAAACATGTCTAAGGAAATTCAGAATCTTTCAGAGATTTTACAATTATTTTCCAGTTGTTATGCATGAAACATATAATAAAAACAAAAATGGAAACATTCTCTAAAACTTAATATTACTATACTACTTGTAATAATAATAATAGCAGCCACAAAGAAAGAATTTAAGTACCAAGGAATCACAGGCAAGATCTCACATAATTTAGCACCCACAACTATAAAAGAATAGAGAACTTGGAATACAATATTCCGGAGGTCAAAGTGGTGGGTGCTAAATTATGTGAGATCTTGCCTGTGATTCCTTGGCTTATAGGCAAGAATAAAGTACTCAGCAAAACTGAGTATAATGCTACAGGGGGGAAAATAGACTTTTTTTTTTTTTGCAGGGCAATGAAGGTTAAGTGACTTGCCTAGGGCCACACAGCTAGTAAGTGTCAAGTGTCTGAGGCTGGATTTGAACTCAGGTCCTCCTAACTCCAGGGCCAGTGCTCTATCCACTGCACCACCTAGCTGCCCCCTCCATGCATACTTTTACTGGTTTTCTCCCATGTCCAGAACTGTCTATCTCCTCATCTCTACTTCCTGTCCTCCCTGGCTTTTTTTGAGGCTCAGCTTAAGTTCTGGCTTTTTCAAGAAGACTTACCTAGTCATTCTTACTCTTAATTCCTCCCATCTGAGATGATCTCTTTTAATATCTTATTCATGCATAGTTATTTGCATGTTATTCTATTCCATCCCACCTCCCCTTTCTCCATAAGACTCTGAGCTCCTTGACAGCTTGGTTATGTCTTTTTTCTTCTTTTTTGCCTTTTGTATACCCAGTGCTTAGTAGAGTGCTTGGCACATGGTAGATGCTTATTAAATGCTTATTGACTTGACTTGACTAGACTGTTTTTATATCTTTCAAGGATATTAAGTGATTTTGATGTATGGATGGGAGACACCTTGTTGTAAAAGAGCCTGTAGGGTGGGGTTTTGTTCTACCAAATTGAATTCCTTTTCATAATCAACAAACGATAAGCACATGGGTATCTTAAATCCTTGACATCTTTTCATACATTGTGAAATAGAAAAAGGTGTGCTCTATTATTCTTTTTTTTTTTTTTTTTTTTTTTTAGGCAATGGGGGTTAAGTGACTTGCCCATTGTCACACAGCTAGTAAGTGTCAAGTGTCTGAGGCCGGACTTGAACTCAGGTACTCCTGACTCCAGGGCCCGTGCTTTAACCACTGTGCCATCTAGCTGCCCCATGCTCTATTATTCTTATCAAAGATATCCTCAATTCATGTGCAGATGACTCTTGATGGGGCGGGGGGGGGGCGGGGGGGGCAGCTAGGTGGCACAATGGATAAAGCACTGGTCTTGGATTCAGGAGAACCTGAGTTCAAATCAGGCCTCAGACACTTGACACTTACTAGCTGCATGACCCTGGGCAAGCCACTTAACTCTCATTGCCCCACCAAAAGAGAGAGAGAGAGAGAGAGAGAGAGAGAGAGAGAGAGAGAGAGAGAGAGAGAGAGAGAGAGAGAGAGAGAGAGAGAGAAAGACACTACCTCTTTTAGACATCTGGAATGAAAGTTCATCAAAACTTCCACAACTGGGTCACCTCCAGCACAGATCTTCTCTGCATACACTTGGTCCAATCTAGTTGTTTTCCCATTTTTGTTTTCTTTAATTCTATTTCTACCATTTGGGAGTGTGATGTTTAAATCCAAATATGGTGGTTCCTTTATCCTTGATGGGAAGATGCTTATTATAATTAATTTTACACCCCCTCCCCATTTTTCTTCATTGTTGTTGTCTTCCTTACATTTTCTTTTCTTTTCTTTTTTTCCCACTCATTAATCTGTTTAGTAAAGATCTGGTTGAAAATGCCTCAACTCTGTACAATATACAAGGACAATCTTCAGCTTACTAAGCAGGTGGTCCTTCCATTTTATCTAATGCCCTTGGTATGATGTTAGGTTGGATATCTTGACAATATTTCCTCCACCACTTCTCCCAGCCTCACAAGATGATATGTTCATTGTCATCTATCATCTTTCATAAGATTTTATAAACAAATTCATATTCTAACCCAATGCTGACTTTGGCAGCTATCTCTCCTTTTAGTAAATACAGCTATCCATTCCATATCATGGAGGTAAGAGCCCCTGCAATCTGAAAAATCCACGTAAATTTTTTTTTGGACCTCCCTTTGTACTAGATAAGAGGTATGAATTTTTTCTTTTTCTTTTATGGGGTATTTACAATACCTTATTGTAAAATTTGGGTTAAGTATTTGGTCCTAAGGTCTATGTCATCTGCTAGCCTCTGTGTGCCATCTGCAGCTTCTGCAAAATTTCCCCCAAATTCCCATTTAATTTCTTATGCTGACCTGTGACATATAAAAACCAAGATGGGAAAAACTGTGGTGCGGAAGGGATAACTGTATATTAGTTGTTTGCTAAGGTTCTTTCTCTGTTGTTTGGGCTTTTTGCTGTGGAAATTAATTTGCATTGGTTATACTTCTGGACAGAATTATTTTAGTCAATATGGATGTCATTTATTTTATCCATTTCCTGTTTTTGATTTTTAATGACTTATTTAACTAGTTCAAGGTTAAGCTGTTTCAAATGTACCTCCTATCTTCAAATGATCCATAGTACTGTATGACTCCTTTCTCTTTCTACACACTAATGATGGTAGAGTGGCTGGAAATGGGGTAGATAGTGTTAAGAATCACAGTTTCTAGACCATCAATAAATTTAAATTTGAGTATTAGTATTCTAAATGAAATAACTTTGTCCTGTGAAATAGACTTTTGATTGTCTGTGGAGACAGAACTGAATGTGAATTCAAAAGGTACAAACTAGCTAAAGTGTCTCTTTTTCTTGGCTGGCTGCATTTTGGTAAAGAGGCACAGACTTCTGTAGCCTCTGGAGGGGTAAAGAGAGTTAGTACTGGCAGTCTACTCTTCTCATTTACGTTGACATGAAGGCATGAGCACATGGTCCAGGTACTGCTTTTGACCCCGTTGTGTCTCTTCTTTCCTGTCTTAGGTGAAGGGGTATTAGAGGAATCAATCAATCTTTAACCATCAAAAAGTACAGAGAGCCACCACCTATCTAGAATCTGGGGTCCATGTCAAAATGTACAAGTCTGAAAGCCCTACAGAGGAGAAGTGATTGAGACCTAGTTCATCAGTAGATTTATCCCTTACCTGAGATGCAGGATCCCACAAGAGATAATGATTTCTTCATTAGCTAAGCTGCCCTATTCAGAAATGAACTTGGTAGTGGTGGTGGGGTGCATGCCCCTACATGGAGACCATCATAAATTCTAACTCCCCTCACACAGATGAGTCATTAGACATATGTTTGTTAGAAGGATTTAAAAAATAATATTTAAAAAAACCAAATGAAATATTTTATTTCCCCTCCAATTACATGTAAAACAAATTTTAACATTCATTGTTGTTTTTTTTAAGTTTTGAGTTCCAAATTCTATCTCTCCTATCCTCCCCTACTGCCTCTATGAGATGGTAAGCAATTTCACATAGATTATACATGTAAAACATTTCCATATTAGTCATTTTGTGCCAGAAAAATCAAAGAAAGAAAGAACAAGAAAGAAAAAAGAAAAATAATTTGCTTCAATCTGTATTCAGACTATGGAGGAGGACAGCATTTTTCATTATGAGATCTTTGGGATTGTCTTGCATCATTGTACTGCTGATAATAGCTAAGTCATTCATAGCTCTTCACCAAACAATATGGTTAGATAGATTAAAAAATTAATGAAGAATGTAACATAAAACTGAGGACTCTTATTGGTGAACATCTATTTCATATTACATAAGAGACAAAGGGTGGGTATTTACCATAAATATTTTTACCTGTGAAAGGTGATGAGTTTCTTATAGATGTTCATTGCTATGACACGAAAGAAATATATGCACATTCTATGGTTCCTAAAATAGCTGTAAAGGAGAATATGTACAACAAGATGTCATTTTCTTACAACTGTTCAAAATATAGACATTCCCAGAGTTGGTAACAGAGTGATATTCCTCAGAGTCTTCTTTGTGCCTCTCCACCCATGTGAGAGCCATACTATTTTATTCTGGTTCTCATTACTAGAGCCAGGGGTCAACAGTTTCTTCAAAAACACACTGGATAGTACCGGAGGTTTGTACACTAGCATTTATTAATAACATACTTCAGTTTTTGTTTCCATCAAGCTTCATGATTTTAATAATTGATTTTGTTTCTACCTAATATTATGTCATTCCTCAGAGTGTTTTTTTGGGGGTGGGGCAATGAGGGTTAAGTGATTTGCCCAGGGTCACACAGCTAGTAAGTGTTAAGTGTCTGAGGCCAGATTTGAACTCAGGTCCTCCTGAATCCAGGGCTGGTACTTTATCCACTGTGCCACCTAGCTGCCCCTAGAGTATTTTCTAATTTGTTGGACCAATTATCCATTAAAAAAAAAAAGTATCTCCTGATGTCATAAATGAACAAAACACCTTGTATACCTCCGTAATAGCCAGAAGTTGATGTTCTAAGCTACCCTTATCCGGCAATATCACATATTAGCAATTTTGTTTTATTTACATCGATTTTATTTTCATTTTAAAGACAACACTTATTGTTGCAAGTGTGAGATGAAGTTGGAATGAGGCTATTTGCACTTTGGGTAGAACTTTGAATGGCAAACTGAGGAATTTGGATTTTATCTTGTATTTGACAGGGAGCTATTGCAAAGTTTTGAACAAGGGAATGACATGATTAGATTGATATCACAGAAAAAATCTATCAGAATTGTATGAGATAGATTAGAGGGCAAAGGGTGAGGTGTAAAGATTGGATACAGGGAAAGCAATTAGAAGCTTTTGAGTGATGGCAGCAGGATTAGAATACAACAATAATAGCAATGAGAGCTGATATTTTTTATAAATATAATACTTTATGGTTTTTAGACTATTTTTGTCACAAGCATTCTGTAAAGTAGGTACAAAAACATTAATCTCTTCATTTTACAGATGAAAAAACTAAAACTCAGAAATTATAATTTATCTGTGGTCAGGTGGCCCCTAAGCATTCAAGCCAGGACCTTAAGTCAGGTCTCTTATGCCCAGTCTCGTGTTGCTTCACCTATGTCACTATCCTTTACTTATATATCATTCTGTCTCTCCATTATATGACTTCGTGGTAGCAGGTATGACTGCTGGGGAATAGGAGGAAGGGATGGATCCAGGACACAGTGTGAGGAAACGATAGGATTTGTTGGGTGATGGGAGTTATGACTGCAAAAGGAATCAACTATGAATCAAGTTATAAGCCTTTGACCTTAGAAAACAGTGGCACCATAAACAATAAAACAAATGTCAAGAGAGTGAGATGGTTTTGTGGGAAAGACTGTGTTTTGGTTTTATTTATGTTCAGTTTGAGATATGCAGAATATCCAAGAACGTCAGAAATCTTAGCACTGAAAGCTTCTTCCTTGACTGCTTCTCTCAGTAAATGAAAGTGTCTGCCTGCCAGTGGGCAGATAATAGAGCTCCACTGGCTGGTTCTCTTCAACAAATGGAGTTGAAACTGGATTATCCAGCTATTTATCAATATGGATCAAACTTACTTATTAGTTGTTTTGCTGGTCCCACCTCTGTCTTCCTAGAGATCTGCAAAAAGCAGGACAGGATAATATAAATTGGTCATGCTTTCCATTTTATAGTAAGGTTTTTCAACATTTTGGGAGGAGTTAAGAATGTCATCTACCATTATCCTAAAAATAAGTGTTTTGATTTCTATCATTATCTCCCTTAATTAGCGTTTTCTCTGATTGTTCATCCAAAAGTGACTGAATGGTCATCAGCGTTGTGTTGGGGTCAAGTAATCTGATAAGAGGAACATCCACCTTTTTGTCTTGGAAGAGCTTATTTTGTAGGGTCATAGCTGACATAGAGTCCATGCCGAGTGACATGAGAGAGGTGCTCATTGTAATGTCCTTGAGATTGGTATTGCTGAGTTCACTTACTAGAGAATAGATGTAATCTTTAGTTGCCTTCTGAGATGAATCTCGATGAGCTGTGCTGTTCGTTTCACCCAGTGTTTTGTATTCATTTAGTGTGAGATTAGCAAATCGGATTTTGAGAGATGGAACCTGACTAAAGAAATAATTCTTCATACTTGTGAAATCAAATTTAGCTATTGCTTGCTGAGGATTATTTAAAAGTAAGCCCTTTTCAAGGTATTCATAAACTTCAGATTTCTGAAGAGTAAGTATTCCCTTGCTTGCTAAAAACTTTTGAAGATTCTCTTTGTTTAGTAGTAGTCCAAGGTTCAAGGCTCCCCAGTTAATGGATTGACCAGCAAGACCGCAGTTCCTCCGATAATGACAGAAGATATCTAGAAAGCAGTTAGCAGCAGCATAATTTATTTGGGTCACATTCCCAAGGAATGAAGTAACAGATGAATGACAGACAAAATAATCCAGTTTATGGGCTTTAGTAGCAGAATGAAGATTGATTACTCCTGCAACTTTGGGACTTAGTACTTTCTCAAAGCGAGTGAGATTCAGAGCTTCGAGATGCCCATCATCCAACACGACTGCACTGTGAAACACACCTTTGATTGGAACCTTTGGAAAGATGTCACCAATGGAATGGATCACCTTGTTCACCTCAGAGTGAACACTCACATCACACTGCAAGCTGATGATCTTGCAGCCTTTATTCTGATTTTCCAAAGACTGCATTTCTTGTTGTTGCTCAGCATTTGGGCTTCTTCTTGAAAGAATCACCACAGAGCCACCCCCATTCTGGGCAATAAATCTGACTGTCTCAAAGCCAAGGCCAGAGAGTCCGCCTGACACGATATACACTGCGTTCGGCTGAAACAGCTTCTTCCCTGCTGCATTCCTAGGTATTTCTGAAACTACAGTTTTTGGTAATCTTCCTCCCAACACAACTAATGGGATGTCTGGGCAAGCAAAGTAGGAGAAATGAGTCAGCTCTGTGCATGCAACAGATCCAGTGGGTTGAAAAATAGAATAGGTTAAGTTTGTGTTTTTTGGAAAAGTCAGTGATTTTGCCCACTGAAAGACAGCTCTATTATTGTGTATCAAAGCAGATTTCTGAAAAACTGGACTGATATTGAGAGTATGAACCTGGATATGATCATCACTGTTATGAAAAAGTTGCTGCAAAAATTCAGGCTGGTGACTCCCATGTAAAAGTACCACATCTCTGAGGTTGGAAAGGTCAGCTAGCATTTCCTTGGAGAAGTTAGTTAATGGAGGTAGAAATATGAGCGCCTGACATTGTTTCACAGTCTTGTGTAGATCGGGAGAGGGTGGGAGAAGACTAGCTTTCCAGCCCACATCTTTAGCTGCCAAAGTTAGCACTTGGCCTAAAATGGATTTTGGGTGAGTACAGATAACAGATAAAGGGGCAAGATTCTTTGGCCTTGGCAATATTTGAGTGAGAATTTTCCATGCTATTATGAAATATGAGATACATGGTGTGTTTCTAAAAACTGGTAATTTCTTGGTTTTGAAACAGGTCATCTCAGGAATCAAGACCCTCGATGATGCCACAACTGGGAAGCACGTGGCAATATGATCCCCAACCTTCACTTCCTTCACTCCCTTGCCTATGTTGATTACTGTACCACTGAAGTCCAGGGATAGCAACTGATGTTTTTCCACAGTGTCCTCTGTCCAGTAAAGAGTCTTTCCAAAGGTTGCACTAGAGGTGCTAACTGGAAAATAGTCTTCTGAATGGATACATATCCTCTCAACTTGAACTTCAATAATGTGGCTTTCAAGGAGAATGACATCAGGTTCTGTTACCTGAGCAGACACATCTATTGCCTTATATGGATTTGCTGTGTATAATGTAAACTTTCCTGATGTCTGTGGCTCCTTGGGAAGTTGGCTGTCAGTTGGGAGTTCGAAGGGAGTGCTCCTGACTTCAGTAATGTACATTCTTCCCTGGTCAATCCAGAGTTCAGGATAGTCTTCCCCCTTATATTGAATGATAGCTTCTGCTAAACTTGCTATGTCCTGTGTACTTGTAAAACTGATATCTATCATCTTAAATGTGATGTCTGGAACTTCTATAAAACAGCACCTTATCATGCCGGACAGAGCAAAGCCAGGATTAATGTGATCAACATTTCTTGATGTTGTTCTGTAAGTGATCAGTGTCACGGAACAATGAGCATCTTGCTCCCTCAAAGCCAAGATAACTTGACGAAGCGTCTCACAACACTTAGCTGACTGTTGCATGATTAGTAGTCCTGGGGATTCTTCATTTAACTTTTGAATTCCCCACATGAATAATACATTGTGGAAACCCTTGACCTCTTTTCTCATCATATCTCTCTCTGACTTTTCAAATTTTTGAATTGTTTCCCAGTCCTCAAGTGTAATATACTTGGACTCACTGTGTAAGTATTTTCTGAGCTGTTGAGCTACTCCAAATTTGTCAGCAAACACCAAGAACTGGGGTGATTCAAGTGAATACCCAGCCACTGGCACTGGAGAGATTGGTATCCATTTATTTTCAAACAAGAAGTCATTATTGGCAGATGCTTTTGTCACATACGTGATCCCAACATGCTTCAGTTCTACCAACACCTGACCATGTTTATCTGTAAAAAATCCACAGACTTCTAAGTAATTCTCGGTAGACTTGTTGGCTTTCATATATATCTCCATTTCCTCTTCCAGGGGTCTGAAGACTGCAAGGCTGCCTATGGTAGAAGGAAATGCAGCTCTTCCTCCAGTTTTTGTGCCTTTGCTGGCAATAACAGCTGTCATCTGCAAGAAGCAGTCTAGAAGCACTGGGTGAATGTGATAGTCATGCATTTCCCTTCTGGTTGCCTCATTTACTCTAATGGTTGCTATGCCTTCCTTTAGCTTATCACAGTATGAAATGTCACTTAATTGTTGGAAAATGGCTCCATATTGAAAACCAACAAGAGAGAGAGTTTCATAAACTTCCCTGATGGTTAAGACTGACTTGCACCTTTGGAAAATGCTCTTAAGAGAGAGACATTTACTTTCACTTAAACTTCCTTCTGGTATCTTCGTAACTTGCCCTATTGCAAAAAGTACAGATGAGGAAGAGAGTATTTTGAATTCAGTTGCTGTCTTTTTCATTTCAAGTTTGACTTGCAAGTCAAGGGAATCTTGGCTTACCACACAGGGAGCTACAAAACGGATGCCCAGTTGACAGGCACTTACAGGTATTTTAGGTCTCAAGCTGATCATTACCGAAGCTAAGCCAACTTCAGCAAAAAGTGCCCCTGGGACCAAAGGCACGCCATTGTTTTTGTGCTCATAAACATAGGGTGATGCATTCTGGGATATGGTGCAGGTGATTTCCAAGTTGCTACTTGACCTGCTAATGAGAGGATGATTAGAAGTGGCTGTGCTGTGCTGCTGCCGAAGGCTTTTTAGGTATGTGCTGAGATTCTGATGGTCAAATTGATATCTTGGATAGTCTGTCGGAACTGCCTTCAACCCGTCATAAAAGTGTGGCCAATTGAGATTATATCCTGATTCAAATAGATTTTCTACCAGTCCAAAAAGGGTTTCATAATCTTTCTCTGCTTGCAGGGCGGGCAAAACAACACTTTGCTTTCCTAGAGTCTCTTTGATATTCCTTTGTAATACTTGCTTAGGGGCTATTTCAATGAACATTACATTGTCCTTTCCTTGAGCTGAAGCTTGGATGGCCTGTGTGAAAGCAACCGGTTCCCGAATGTTTCTGGCCCAATATTTACTTGTTGTGAAATCTTCTCCAGAAGCTCTTTCTCCTGTCACTGTTGAGATAATTTCCACTTCTGGCTGCTGCCCCACCAGATCCTTTATGTTCTCTGTAATGTCCATGATTATTGGATCCATCATATGACTGTGGTAAGCAGCAGGAACTTGCAACTCATAGAGAAATATATTCCTTGCCTCAAATTGCTGAGATAGTTCTTCACGAAGGGCATTTATTGCATCGACTTCTCCAGACAATGTACAGGAATAGGGACTATTGAAGGCTGCAATGCATACCTTTCCAGAGTGGGGGGCTAAGGATTTTGAGATTTCTTCTATGGGAATGTTTCCAACTACCAACATTTTCCCCCCAGTGACCTTGGTCTGAAAGCGACTCCTGTAGTAAATAATCTTCACAGCATCCTCAAGGGTAAGACACCCTGCACAGTGGGCAGCAGCTATTTCCCCAACTGAATGCCCCACAATAGCAGTGGGTTCAATGCCCCAAAATTTCAAGAGAGATGCTAAAGCCACCTGGATTAGGAAAAGGAGGGGCTGGGTGATTTCAGGGCTTGAAAAGTCATCAAATTCTTCCTCTATTAAATCCAGCAGCCTGATAGGTGCATATTGGAGAAACAAATGGGAGATTTCTTGGCACTTTTCTCTGAACACTGGTTCTGACCTAAGCAAGACCTTGCCCATTCCCTTGTAATGGGCCCCATTACCACAGAACACAAATACTAATTGAGGAGCCCCTTTTGTGTGAGATATTTGCATTCTAGTTGCCGTAGTTAGTTGTTGCTGCAGATTTCCCAGGGAAGTTGTCACAAATGCTTTTCTGTATTTGTAGTTGGCATGACTTCTCCTACAGGTAGAAGTGTAGGCCAGATTCTGTAGAGATATATGGTCATTTTGATGCAGTTGTTGAGTTGTGTCTTCCATTATGAGCTTGAGGGACTTACTGGAAGCTGCAGAAAGTATCACGATTTCATAGGGCCTTTTAGAAGGTATATGCTGAGGTTGCTGCTTAAACTGCTTGACAATAATGTGGGCATTGGTTCCTCCAAATCCAAAGCTGTTTATGCCAGCCATTCTGCCAAATTCTGAAGACTCTTCCCATTTCTCTACTGATGTTGGAATGGAAAGATTTAACTTTTCTATATTTATGCTGCTGACACTCTCTGAATAGTGGAGAGATGGAACAATCTTTTCATGTTTCATCATGAGAAGGACTTTAATTAGGCCTGCTATCCCAGCAGCCGACTCAGTATGACCAATGTTGCCTTTCACTGAACCAACTTTCAGAGGAGGTACATTTCTCGATCTTCTTCTCCCAACAATGTTGCCTATGCTCTCTGCTTCAGTAGGGTCTCCAGCAGGTGTTCCTGTCCCATGAGCTTCAATGTATTGCACAATTGATGGGTTGATGTGAGTTGAATAAATGCTCTCTAGGAGTTTCTCCTGTTGCTTCTGAGAGGGCCTGGTGATGGGAGTCACTGATCGTCCATCCTGATTCAGTGCACTCATGCTGATAACACCCCAGATTTTGTTACAGTCTTCCAGTGCCTGTTAAATTAAATTCAGTGTAGATGCAATGGTATTTAGTCAACAACATTTTCTGAATAAAAGGAATATCCAAGAAAGCCCTTGCCACCCCCACAAAAAAATCATTTGACAGTCAACATTTTCAACTCATCTAAACATTTTAATTTCAAGTTTGTTTGTTTGTTTGGGGCAATGAGGGTTAAGTGACTTGCCCAGGGTCGCACAGCTAGTAAGTATCAAGTGTCTGAGATCAGATTTGAACTCAGGTCCCCCTGAATCCAGTGCTGGTGCTCTATCCACTGGGCCACCTAGCTACCCCTTCAAGTTTTAACATAAAATTTTTGACCTCAGAGTAATGCAGTGAGATGTGCCATGGATTAATGGAAAGAGTCCAGGAGTAGGAGTGATAGTTTATGTGGGATATTCCTGATTTTACTACTTACTATCTTTGTGAACCTGGACAAGTCATTTATTCTTCCCATGTCTCAAGTTTTCATTTTGTAAAATACCCAGTGATCCTAGATAATATTTTAAAAACAATTTCATTCAAGAGGTAGCTACTATATATAATTTAATGAGAAATATGGGACTGTTTGCAAATAATGTTATTTAACTAGGAACCATATTGGATCAATTAGTTCATAGTGTAAGATGCTTCTTGGTTTCATTTTCCATGTTATTGGCCATGTGGATGAGTGGAGAGAAATCTGGTCTTTAAGTTAGGAACACCTGGTTTCAAATCCTGCCTCTTTCTTGTGCTAGCTTTGTGACTCTGGGCAAGTCACTTATCCTCTCAATGTACCAAGTCACTCTCTAAGATTATAAATACCTAAGAACCTGGCTACTTGCAATGGTAGATGGAGTTTTGTACACTTTGAATTCCCTGTACCATTGAAACTGTAGATCTAATTGCTCTGCTATTGACACAAATCAGTTTTAGGTATCTTATTTGAAAAAAATGTGAGTTTCCTTTTAAAATTCCATTTTTTTTGTGCCTAAAGGCCATTGTAATTTTGCAGTAATGGTGAAACAATTGAAAATATAAAGGTAATAGGCCACAATGCTCAGCAGTTATATTGCAAGTTGCCACAACTAAGAGTAATTAAAAACAACAACAAAACTTCTTCTGCACTTGGGATATAGTATAAGAGCTAGGTGTGTTGTTATTTATTTCATTATTAGAATCTTGATTATTAACATTTTTACGATTTTATCTTCAACTTGAGTTATTTTATTCATTTTCTGATAACGAGCATTGATTGATATAAAATATATTGATAGTAAAGAAGAAGAAAATGTTACTAATTATTTTTCATGTTCTGCTTGGGAAAGACTTAAAATAATCTCTGCACCATATGTTACTGGGTGTCTTGAATGGTGGCTTTTTACTGATGTGGAATCAAACTTTCAACTTTAATATGAAATTTCCTTTAGAACTCCAAATCTCTAATTTATAGAACTCTTTGCAGAGGGCCTCTTCTAAATGTAAGGCTTATCAAATTCTGGAATGAAGGGAAATTATATATGTATATTAAACATACATACATACACACATAAATTATATATATATAAATTATATGTACACATATATACATACACGTATTTATATGTATGTATGTATATATTTCCTCTGAAGACATCAGAGGTCCTCTAGTTCAACATTCTCATTTTATTATAGATGAGTTAATAGTTAAGTGATTTATCCAGCTTATGTACCTAGTTAGTAGTATATAAAAAACTACAACCAGTTTCTCTGGGCTCCCAGTGTTGAGGTTCTTTTCTCAGCCATGCTATATCAACATCATATTGAGAATCAGATGAAGATTTTGGGATTCTCCCCTTAGTACTTGATAGAAATTAGAGCTTTAGCTTTAATGAATTAATGGATTGAACAACTTATAGAGTTTTAGGAATAAGGTTGTAATTTCAGTAAAAGACAAAAGAGGACCTAAGACACTGACCCTGTACTTTATGGCAAGGATATCAGTATCTTATCTGTTCCATCATTGAACCAACTTTTAAAATAGTGGGTATATCTACATACTTGGAAGTTTATTCAATATTTTCAGAATGAAAATCAAAGACCTATCTTTTATATCCCTATATAATTTTCACTATTGGGTTTTTGTTAGTTTGTTTGTTTTGCAGGGCAATGAGGGTTAAGTGACTTGCCCAGGGTCATGCAGCTAGTGTCAAGTGACTGAGGCTGGATTTGAACTCAGGTGCTCCTGAATCCAAGGCAAGTACTTTATCCACTGCACCACCTAGCTGCCCCCCTCTATAATTTTTCTGATAAGGGATTTTCTTATCAAAATGGTGTAGTTGGAGATTCAGAGGAAACCGTTTCCTATATCTTTTCCAAAAATACAAAAAGAGGAGGAAAAACTTATTTAGAAAAATGAAGAAAATAAAAATCAACTGAAATAGAAGGTGACCAAAGAGGAGGAAAGTGCCAATACAATTTGGAAAAAAAAGTAATACTATAGAGAGACCAATTCTTCCCCTGCCCCCAGTATTACCAGGAACAAAATAAATGAAAAACATACAAGGCATTTGGAATGAGCCTTATGTGGAAAAGAAGAACGCTTAAAAAATTAACTAAAAGTTGTACTGACAAGAATATCATAAGACCAATAAAATAATTTACAGAGATTTGAAAAAGTCGTAAGAGGGACTTAAGCTAGAACTACAAAATGGCATATAGATCAGGAGGCAATGCTGTGATAAACTAACAAGGATCGAGACTGTAATTGAGTTACATTCAGTTCTCGTGTGTCATAAGGACCATTCTGGGTACTGGGGATCCAAAGATAAAAATGAAACAGTACTTGCCTTTAAGGAACTAGTGTCCTTCTAGGGGTCACAAGATATATTAAAATCTGAAGGGGTCAACAGAATCAATCAAAATGGCCTCATAGACTGAAAGAGCAGAAAATGAAATTGTAGACAATGGGAACAATTTGAAAAAAACAAAGAGGCTAAGGAAATTAGTGAATTATCCAAAGAACTGAAAAACATTCAGAATTAAGGAACTCTACTGGAGGATAGGACAATAGTGCAAGACATTCACTATCTACCTCATAGGGTTGTGGTGGGAAAAGTCTAGTGAACTGTGAAATGCTTTCTTAGAGAAGCTATATGCCATGTGTCATTGTGTAAGCTATTTTTGACTAGAAAGAATAAATTATGTGAATATTAAGCATGACTGAATTTTCATGATGAAAACTCCAGAAAAAAATCTTACCTTCCTTAGTGGCTTCAGTAAGGCAATGCCACAGCCTTCTCCTCTTCCATAGCCATTTGCTCTTTTAGAAAAGGGTCTACTCATCCCCTCAGGAGATATCATTTTGGCTTTACTCAATGCGACATATATGGTAGGGTCTAAAATGTAACTCACACCTCCACAAAGAGCTGCCTCACAGTCTCCTGCAGTGAAATAATAAGGGAATAATTCCTTTGAAATTCCTCTCCTTCTTCCCAACCCCCTCCCCCATCTTCCCCCACCTTGCAAGTATCCTAGGGCCATCACCTCACATCTGGTGTTTCTCTCTCCCCCCTCCCCCTCCCTCTTCTCTCCCTCTCTCTTTCCTTCCCTCCCTCCCTCCCTCCTTCCTTCCTTCCTTCCATCCCTCCCTAATTGAATCATGTAATATGCTCTTTGTACTTTTCTGCATATGTATTATATCCCCATTTCTAGATTATAATTCTTATTAGGTCAAGGACTTTGCTTTATGTTTCTCCTCGAGTGCCTAAAAGAAAACCTGCAATAAATAAAAGTTTGTTGAAATGAATTGAGAGTACCTCCTTTGTTACAGACAAAGCACTATGCTTGGTGCTGTAATAGGATAGAAACATATTTAATACATGGTCCATGTCCTCAAGAGGCTTACAGTCTAGTAAAAAACATAATACCGCACAGGTTACATTGCAAGGCAGTTTGTGATGTATCATATGAATGGTAGCAGCAAATACTGTATTCACTCAATTCTCTGTGTTTATGCTGATAGCGTGATCTTGGCTTGGTTGGTCCTCCCTCTTCAGAACTTAATTATTTTTCTATATCCTTCAAGGTTATTCTTTGCAGATTCCCGTTTGCTTGGCAACTCCTTCCTCTAAATTCCTATAACACTTAGAATACATATCATGTCATTTAGCACTTAGTGATATAGTATTTTTTATTGCTCTCTAATTGTTTCATGTCTCTCAGTCTTATTTTCTTCCTGAGGCAGATATCATGCCTGATGCTTTTTAAATCTCCTATGTGATTTACTATTTCTGTTGACATATAGCTGATGCTCAAGAGATACTTATAATTTAATTTTAAAGCAATAGAAACATTTCATTTACATGCATATTATTTGGTTCTATTACTATTCAATGGCCAAGTCCTAAGAAGGATGTCTAAGGTTTTCCCCCAGCAGGTAAAAATTGCTATTTTGTTTATTTAGTTCTAGTTCTTAGTTTGCCAAGATAATAAACTCAAGTATAATGGTCATGATGATGAATGTCCTGTTTTTACTCTCACCCAATTAAATCTCTATCTCTACTACTACCATTGTTGTAGTCATAATTGCCACCTAGAAATTATTAGGGACTTGGGATACAAAGAAGTATAAGACATAGTTTCTCCCCTCCAGGTGCTCTTAATCTAGTTGGGCAGATATGACATAGCCATTAAAAGATAAACAACACCACAGGGTTAGCATCTGGCATGATATAGCACAGCAGTGCTTTCTAGTCTGCTCAAATCCAAAGAATACCTTGTTTAATTGCAAGGCAGGCAAAATGTAGGGCAACAAGAGATGATGAACAGGCAGTATCTATAGAAAGGGATGGTCCAGTTAAGTGAAAAACATATGAGATCCTGTTTGCAGCAATACTTGCTGCAGATCCAGCGGCATCATAATGGTTCAGCGTATTTGGAAAGTGATGAATCATATTTGAATAGTCTTGATTCATAAGACCTGTAAAAAGTGAAAAATTTAAATCAAAGAACTATAATAGATTTATGAGAAAGCAGCATAACAAATATGAACTCCAAGCTTTCATTTTCTTTACGATACTTTTCCCCTCCCTCCCTCCCTCCCTCCTTCCTTCCTTCCTTCCTTCCACAAATACTGACTTGGTTTATATAGCACTCTCTTTGTACCTTTTACATATGTATTTATCTCTTTCTGTATAACTATAAGGTATATGAAGGAAAGGATTATGCCTTATGTATCTTCCAGCATTCAATGCAACTTTTTTAATGTATAGCATGCACCAAAGAAATGTTTTTCTTAATTTGAATTGAAAGTGTCTACTCTGTTATGTGCCAGGTACTATGCTAGGTGCTGTTCAGAATGTAAAGATTTATTAAGACATTTGTTCCTGCCCTCAAGAGGTTTACAGTCTAGTAAAGAAGATTACATGGCACAAGTAATAAATACATCACAGGGCAGTATGCTATTGCCTACTCAAATGAATGATGCTATAATGCCCCAAAATTCTTTTAGATAGGACCTGTTAACCTTCAGCCTGCAAACTGAGTTTCACCCTTAGCCCTCAGACAAGGAAGATTTTAACCCCAATAGATTTATAACTCTGATAGTTTAGCTTCAAGTCAGCCTTGCCATTAGTCCCACTCTGACCCTGTACTTAAGTTCTAGCAACTAGTATCTTGCCTTGTACATTATGACTAACATTCCTATTTTTTATTTTGGGTCTAGTGACTGAGGAACTCTTGATAACCTCCTCTGGACCACAGTACTTCCAGTACTAGGGCCCTGACTTATTCTCTCCAATCATCTCAAGAAGTGAGGTTATACTCCTGACCCACAACTCCTTTGGTTAAATGGCTGTCATTGATGACTTGACTACTGACTTGTCTGGACTTCTCCATGCTAGCCACTACCAGATTTCTTTTTCTTAGAACCCCAAGACTCTGACCAAAGATACACGTATGGCATCCTCCATTCATCTTCTGATATACTGTCCAGTAATTCTACCCATCTGCTCTGAATCCTGCTGGTGCCCACTTCTAGGACCTTCCTGGATCATTTTCTCTATTCTAGAGGATCCTTCAGGTTCTATTCACCTCAGCTTGCAATCCTTCTAATTAGTCTCTCTGTTATCAAGTCTCTTCCATCTCCAGTCATTCCTTCAGCTGCCAAAGTGATCATCCAAAAAAACCAGATATGATCATGTCAATTGCTTGCTAAATAAATTCCAGTGGTTCCTAATTAATTCTAGGGTCAAATGCAAAATTCTGTGTTTGGCCTTTCAAGCCTAGCACAGCCTGGTACCAATCTATCTTTCTACCTTTGTGCAGGAGGAACTCACCTAGGGGAGACTTTGGTATGGGTGGAGGCATTGCCTTTTAAATGAATTATTCTCACTACCTAGGTGCTAAACTCAGTTGCTTCTGAACTACCCAGATTGAAAGGGCTGTCAGTTCCCTTTAATTTTCAGCAAAAGTATACAAGTCCTGATTGATTGCACTATTTTAGGTTTTTGGTTCTTATGGTATTACAGAATTTCTGGCTCTCTGGTTTGCAAAGGCTATGAAAGAGATCACTGCTAGGCTGCTATCTTACCAACAAAAACGCCAATTCTGGATCCAGCTACATTCTCAGTTGGGATTCCAGCATCCTCCAGGGCTCTATAGGAACATTCTAGGAGTATTTTGTGCTGAGGGTCCATACGTTCGGCTTCCGGATCACTGATTCCAAATAACTTGTTGTCAAATTCATTAAATCTGTGAAAGAAAAAAGTTTTGTCTGAAATATCTTCTGATGCCACTCTTTAAAATCCTTAATACTTCAAAGGTCTTGAAGTATTTTTTAAAAGCATATGCTTTCTTTTTCTTTTGTTTTTTTCCATAAAAAGTTTTAAAAATTTAACTAGTTTACAATAAAAATTTGAATATACCAACAATTTAGTAAAGGGCTTGGCTCAAATTTAATTATGTGAAAGAAATCAAAAGAAGTATTGGTTCATCTTCCTAAGTGAAGAGGTAAAGTAACCTGGGCAGGAATTCAGTGACACATCACTAATCTTTTTTTTTTTCTTTGCAACAAACATTTATTTTATTTTTTTCCAGTTACATGTAAGGATAGTTTTCAACATTCATTTTCATAAGATTTAGAGTGACACATTACTAATCTACCCATCATGCAGTTATATGGCTGACACTCCAGACCCAAGGCAAATGTTTTATACATTTGTTAGTAAGGCAGTGATGATAAGAAAGCTAAGTCAGATTCTAGTTCCTCAATATGCCTTCCTTTTACTTGTACACTTCTCCAAAAGGACCTCTGTGTGCTAGAGAAACACATAACAAAGTACAATGTACCATGGAACTAAGCATACTAAGAATCTTAGTCTATTTCTTCTAAGGGATATCAAACTCATTCAAATATTTGACTCTGTGGTTAGACATTTGAGATTGGGGGATGAAGACAAGGCTAAAAGAGAGAAACAGGGGCAGCTAGGTGGTGCAGTGGATAGAGCACCGGCACTGGATTCAGGAGGACCTGAGTTCAAATCCGACCTCAGGCATGTGACACTTATTAGCTGTGTGACTCTGGTTAAGTCACTTAACCCTTATTGCCCCACAAAAAAAAGAGAGAGAGAGAGAGAGAAACAAAAATGACAGAAAATCACAAATCTGATAGTATGCCATGCAAAGCTGTGGTTAAAATATATCCCTAGGAAGGCATACCCACTGAAGACTTTTGTTTTCACTTCTTAAATTGCAATGTAATATATGAATTGAAAATGACAGTTAGTAGAATATTTCAACAGTTTAAATGAATTTTAGAATATCAGATTTAAGGAGTCTATAAAGCTATAATTACCAAAGGTATAACCTATAGACACTTTTTTCTTACTTCTTATCTACTATAAACTAGAAATCACTGAAATCTTTAATGCCAATTTGCAGTAAAAATTTAGATCATAGTATAGCATCCAAATTTCTAAAGTTAAATGAGTTATAGGAGGAAGGAGAAAGTAAAACTATACTAGTAGGGGACCTCAACTTTTCTCTCTTAGAACTAAATAAATTTAACCACAAAATAAACAAGAAAGAAGTTAAGGAAGTGAATAGAATATTAGAAAAGTTAGATATGATAAACTTCTGGGGATACTGAATGGAGATAGAAAAGAATATACCTTTTTCTCAGTGGAACATGGCACCTACACAAAAATTGACCATGTATTAGGGCATTAAAAACCTCACAATCAAATGAAAATGTAAAATTATTCAATGCATCCTTTTCAGATCATAAGCAATAGAATTACATGTAATAAAGGCCCAAGGAAAGATTGATTAAAAATTAATTGGAAACTAAATAATTAGATACCAAGAATGAGTGCTAAAGAAAAATTTATATCATTATCATATCATTAAATGTATGGAGTGTGAACACAGAAAAAAGTAACAATTACAAGGAGTCAGCATAGGTCTATTAATAGTAGTTCAAGCAACACTATCATCATTTCCTTTTTAAAAATCAGGTTATTCAATTGATACATGAACCAAATGCCTCAGAAATAGGTTGTCTTGATCTGATAAATTGTTAACAACATCCTGGTTGACAGGATGGAGAAATGTTGATTGTATGAGGGTATGATTAAGTAGAATCTGAGCTGTTAGTAATCTAGAACTGGGGTTCAACCTTTTTTCTTGGCAAAAAGGATGTATAGCTGCAAGAAATGTTGTGGAGATGGAATTGATAGGACTTCATAATTACTTAGATATGACAGGTGAAAGAATGGAAGAATCAAAGATAAAACCAAGGCTTTTAGCTTGTTTTTGTTTTGGGTTTTTTTGGTGAAGCAATTGGGGTTAAGTGACTTGCCCAAGGTCACACAGCTAGTAAGTGTTAAGTGTCTGAGGCCAGATTTGAACTCGGGTACTCCTGACTCCAGGGCTGGTTCTCTATCCACTGTGCCACCTAGTTGCCCCGGCTTTTAGCTTGGAAGACTCTTTGAAGAATTTCATAGAATATCATAGAATCTTAGAGATGGAAGTGACCTTAGGGATCATCAGGTCCAACTTCACCATTTTACTCCTTGACAGTGCTGCCAACAACAATAGTAAAGGCCTAAAAAGCAACAGGTTTTTGAGGGAGAGTGAATAAGCTCTGTTTTGGACAATGAGTTGTAGGTACCAGTTAAATATTCACATGGAAATGTCAAGGTTGAAATGTGAGTCTGGAGCTCAGTCCAAAGGTCAAGGCTGAAGATGTAGATGTGGGAGTCATCTGTTAAGGGTTAAGTGACTTGCCCAGGGTCACACAGCTAGTAAGTATCAAGTGTCTGAAGCCAGATTTGAACTCAGGTCCTCCTGAATTCAGGACTATTGCTTTATCCACTGCTTCACCTAGCTGCCCCCTTTGACATGGATTCTTGCCAAAATTTCTACCAGAATTATTTGATTAGCCAGGCTCAAAGCACAGTCATTAATAATCACCTGGGAAGGATGTCTTTAATACAGTACCTCATAGGTCTCTGTGCTTGCTCCTGTGAGCTTGACTATTTTTATCAACGTCTTGAAAAAAAGATATAGACAACATTCTTGTTAAATTTACAAATTATACAAAGCTAGGTGGTGTGATGCTTAGCATGTTTGATAGCCAGGATTCAGACATGCCTCATGGCAGAGGGATTTGACCTCTACTGCTGGGTCCCAGATGGCAGAACCAGGAAGAACCAGTAAAAGTTGAAGAGAGACAGATTTAAGTTTGATTTAAGGAAAAATTTCCCTACATTTAGAGCTATTCAAAAGTGTAATGGGCTCTCTTGGGAAGTAGTGGGTTCCCTCTCACTAGAGGCCTTCAAGCAAAGGCATGATGATCAGTAGGTACATATGCAACAGTGGAGATTCTTGCCAGGATATGGGTCAGACTATGCAGCCTTTGTGGTTCCTTCTAACTGAGATCTCACTTATTTTTCTGCCCTGGGAACTTGTTTGGGTTGGTGACCAAGAGGGAACTGAAAAAGGTCTAAAAAGAAACAAGTGAGGTCAGGTAAGAAATTATCACTAGAATGATTCCAAGAATGAAATATTCAGTTCAGATAACTTGAAAAAATTGATATTTTGAAATTCCAGCAGTGACCTTACCCTTCAGTAAGAGCTGCTTCTTTTGTCCGACTTTTACCTGGTGTGTTATCATTCGCATCATACCATTCTTCAGTGTTAAACCTTTCAGATGATATCTCTCTTGTACAGTTTTGGCCTTTCAGAAGTATCTGCCAGAAGTTGTCGGTCCCTTCACCTGTTATAAAAAATATAGTGTTTCAAATTTATTGAATATAGGAAAGACCCTATACTGGTACCAAGTCAACCAAATTTCTCCCTCTTTCTAAGCAATACTTAAACAAGCAACAGGGCATCTAGGTGGCACAGTGAATAAAGCACCAGCCATTGATTCAGTAGGACCTGAGTTCAAATCTGATCTCAAACACTTGATACTTACTAGCTGTGTGACCCTGGATAAGTCACTTAACCCTCATTTCCCTGACGCCCCCCCCAAATTAAATAAGTAAGCAAATACATAAGGCTGACTTTTGTTTGTGTATGAAGTTGAACTCCCTACTCTATATGCTTGATGGTGGGGTTAGAAAGGAAAGAGGAAAAGTCCTCTCCATTTAAAATTCAGATCCTGACTGATCTTGCTCAGATAGGAAAGGAAAACATAAAAATAGTCAGTATTAGAGTCAGAATCAGGACAAGTTAGATAAGCAGGAAGTGATATAGATTTGGGGAGTGAAGGACGAGAGAATGAGTGGTGGTACAAGAAGAGTCTCAGCCTAGACACGCTCTTGGGTATGGCTCTGTGATGAAATTTATGAAACAATGAAGAATAATTGAAGTCTTTTATCCAGTTGATGAACCCCCAAGAAGCAGTCTTGGAGGTTCCTTCTGTGACAGGGGTGTGAATCAGGAAAAAACCAGCTAGGGGATACCCTGATTCCCTGATTTCAGTTTCCCAACTGACTGTGCATTGACCAACAAAGAAGTCATGAGTGGAACAACCTTGAGGGATGCTTGTTAGTTCCTGGTGGGACACCAGACTGGGAAGTGTGACTCTTAACACCCAGACTACTCTTAGAGCTCTTTGTCTGAAGACTGATTTGAGGACTCTCGGTCTGGTAGGAACCTTGGGCACCCAGGTCCTAAGATGGTTGTTTTAACATGTTGGGTTTCGGACAGCTAGGTGGCACAGTGGATAGAGCACTGGCCCTGGAGTCAGGAAGACCTGAGTTCAAATCCGGCCTCAGACACTTGAGAAGTACTAGCTGTGTGACCCTGAGCAAGTCACTTAACCCCAATTGCCTCACCCCCCCCCAGAAAAACCCCAAAACAAAACCCCCCAAAACCCCACATGTTGGGTTTCATTCTTGTTACTTCTATCATCTTGAGAAAGAACATTATACAGTTAAACGATGTTTGACTGATGGAATAATAATTGCTAGTTTAGGGCTTTGAGGTTTTCAGAGCTCTTGATAAATACTAACTCATTTGAGGTAGTTGCTAGTTTTATCCCCATCTTACAATTAAGGAAAGTGAGACAGAGGTGAAGTGACTTGCCCAGGGTCACACAGCTCATAATGTTTGAGGCTTGATTTGAGCTTAGTTCTTCCTGACTCTAGGCCGAGTACTCTAGGCACCGCACCATTTAGAGGGCAATATAACATGAATACATTAGCGCATGCTAACTTGATTAAATTCCACTTAAATGCTACCTCAAAAGGGAAGAGGGTAGATTGTTCTTTCCCAGTGCAGAAGGGCAAGAGTTTGAAGAATCCAATTTGATAAATCATTAATCCCCACCAAGACTAATGAGATAAACAATGTTGTCCTCTAGGGCAGGAGTTAGCAAACTCCAAGCCTGAACACCAAAGCTAAGAATTTTTTTCATTTTTCAAAACAATAAAACTTTATTTGGAGCCTAGAAGATAAAGTAGCCAACAGGTTAAGAACAATTGTTGGTTACTCAGAGTGCCCAAAGGTGATAAGTTATAATTAACTACTGGAGTCAGGGGAGGAAGGGAGGTCTACCCTCATGGCATCCTTAATTCAACCAGGTCAAGCACATGACCAATCTCAAACTTTCACCTTGTAATAGTTAAAGGAGCAAATAGTGTTTAACTCTCAACAATCTCTTGTCTGTTAATCAGGATAAAGGATCAAAAAGAAGCATCTAGGAAAAATTTTCAGTGGGTAGAAAAAATATATGAATTTATTAACTGCAACCTTTATCTGATTTATGGATATTGTCTTGTAGATCTCAGCCTGTCTGACTACTTGATCTCTGTCTGCAGGACTCAGATACTGTAGGGGTAGTTACCTCCCCCTACATGTTGGGCCACCATTGCAACATTTGAAATAAGAGCTCACTTTGTTCAAAGAGTTTGAAAATGAAGAGGAGCTTATTGGATTTTCCCCTTGGTATTCTAAATATGAAATACTAGGTCATGTTCCATAATCAAACAACTCTTGTTCATCCTGTTTGTATCATAGTATGGTTGCTGTGGTTATTGTCAATAGTATAATGGCTACTAATTGATCAAATACAAAGAGAGGGAAGAGAGGAGTCTATTAAGACTTTCATTGTGATGAAGCAGTGTGGTTGGCGTGATTTGAATCTCCAGGGTATTCTTCCTCCCTTCTGGGCTAATGTCAAATGACACAATTAATGTAAAGGTCTTTGCAAACCTCAAAACTCTTTATAAATGTGGTGATGATGATTCGCCTGTTGTCAAACTGCCAATTCCTAGGAGTCATTCAGGATCATGGGTTTTGTGTGTGTGTGTGTGTGTTCCTATAAGAGTGTCCTATGAATCTACAGGTACTTTGTTAAATTTTATTAAGAAGGGAAAATGATAGCTATTAAT